>NC_139405.1:106149455-106749455 GCF_905368555.1 Meleagris gallopavo | reverse complement strand
AGATGCTGGATGCCCAACCCAAAAAGATGGAAAATTCCCTCAAACTGTGAGAGTCAACATAAGCATCAGCAACATGAACCAGGATACCAAAGTGACTCTTGATATCAGCAAACGCTCACTGGCTCCATGGGATTACAGGTACTGTGTCTGTCCCCATGGACTAGAAATGCACTGGGTTAGGAGTAGTGCAGAGGCTATGCCTGTATCTTTAAGTACTTCAATATTGAGAGATTTTGGCAACGTAAGGATAGCCACTGTCCATGTAATCCTTTTTGTAAGCTAATCGATGAATAAAGGGGGATAGAGTAAAAGTATGGTATAGGCCAATATAGAAGAAGAAAAGTAAATTATCCTTGTAATTTAATTAATGTACATACTGGGGCAAGATTTATCTTCAAATACATTTGCCACTTAAGAGATCATCGAAAACCTCAGAGGTCTGACATTGCACTGAAGTCAGTGGTGCTTTACTAACACCAGCATCAGGCCCTAAGAGCGTTTGTTGTGGGGAAGAGCTGAAGCTCTTTGGGTCCGTTAGTCCATTAGCCCACTTCTAACTAGTCCTTCAAAGTCAATGCCTGTTTGAATCAAGCCCTTTGCACGCAAGTCTTGCAGCCAAAAACATGCAGTACTTACTGATACTTTACTTGCACTTCAAAAACCAGTAATAGCAGAGGGTCTTCTGCCCCTTTATAGGCAATATTCCGGGGGCTATGGTATCCACCCGGCGAGCTCATAAAGCTCCAGACTAACATATCTGTAGCAAAGCAGCAGCATTTCCCCTGCCAACGCTTCTCTATCCTTCCATGTCAATTTACAGGATCGATGAGGACCACAACCGCTTCCCCCGCTTGGTTGCTGATGCCCAGTGCCGCCATTCCAGGTGCGTGAACTCGGCCGGGCAGCTGGACCACAGCGTCAACTCCGTGCCCATCAAACAGGAGATCCTCGTCCTGCGCCGCGAGCCGAGGGGCTGCCAGCACTCGTACCGCCTGGAGAAGAAAATGATCACCGTGGGCTGCACGTGTGTCACCCCACTGATCCAGCACCAGGCCTAAGGGAGCCCACAGCACACGAGCGGGGAGCTGCAGGAGAACTGCCTTGCCTAACAGCGATGAAAATCCGCAGGGCTGAACCATAACGATTAGCAATAATCTCAGTTTTGTGCTTGTTTTGTTTTTAAATCCTTTTCCCCTTTAAAACTCTGGATTCAGAATACAGCCCCTTCCAGGTGCTCCGTGAGAAGAGTGATGGGAACGCTTTACACGTCTTTACTCAACACTTAGAAAAACCTATTTATTTAATTCTATTTATGCTGGTAAACAAGTTTGTAATTATCTATGTTTATTTATCTCAAAGCAATAAAAAATCAAACAGCAAATCAACTCTTTGGTGTCCTCTCTTTCTGAAGGAACTTTTTCTCATACGGCAAGAAATCACTCTGTTCTATTATGACCATATAAAGGATTTTTACAATACAAAATATTGTACAATACAAAAAAAATGAAATTCTGTTGATAAAACCTAGCTCTGTTGCAGTAGAACGTGAAGAACACAGGACAATTAGCACTCGTATCATTAGCATTGCTTTACCCATAGAGAAAGAAAGGCACCTGGGGGGGAAATAATTTACTAAACGACACTTCAGCAAAAATAAAGCCACGGGTGACTGCCCAGATCACTTCATTATCTGATTGAAAAGGAGTTGTCAAGGAAATGTTCAACACAACACTCTAAATGCTTCGTTAGCAGAAAAGAAACTTACTCTCCCAAAATGGAGTGTGCCATGAAGCTTAACTTTGGTTATTCCTGCGTAGGTAGGGAACGGAGCATGAGTGAGTCAGGTGGATCACTGAAGTAATCAACTGCTGCTCAGAGTAAATTGCTAACCGCAGCTGTAATTTCCTCCACGCTCGTGTCCTCCCAATGCTCCAGATACAGAGCACACTGACACAGCACTTCTACACGGCTGTGAAGACACTTGTGTAGGTGGGAATCTCACACCGCAGGAACGCACGTTTGAAGGAGCTTGGTGAAAATGTTCCATGTTTTAATGGAAGGGTGGTTTGCACGGACATGGCTCTTTGCTTTGCTCCCGTGTGGGGGAGATGTGACCTTCCTGGGCACCAACAAGTGCAACAGGAAGTGCAGAACTTCAAAAAATGCTCAGGAATGCAGATCATAGAATGACCCTATGTGCAGGGTCGCCAACCACCAGACCAGGCTGCCCTGAGCCACATCCAACAGATCCCAAAGGAGGCAGGGTCCTCTTGGGTGAAAGCATCTTCTCTATAACCAACTGTGCTAATTGGAGATGTTATCAACCCAGCTTTTGCTGGAAGTTTTTCCCTCCAGCTGTTCCAATGAGCCCAAGCCCTCACTCATCAGCTCTTGGCAAAAATCAGGTGCATCAACTTATACAAACTAATCTGACAGCACAGCCAGGGATTTCATACCATTGTTTTACCTAGCAGATATTCACTGGGCCTGTGAAACATTAATTAACCATAAATCACACAGAATGGCTTGGGTTGGAAAGGACCAACCCATCAAGTTCCAACACCCCCACCACCACAGGCAGGGCCACCAACCTCCACATTTCATAGCAGCCCAGGCTGCCCAGAGCCCCATTCAACCTGGCCTTGAACACCTCCAGGGATGGACGGGGCATCCACAGCCTCTCTGGGCAGCTGTTCCAGCACCTCACCACTCTCGTAGGAAAGAACTTCTTCACCTAAATCTAACCTAAATCTTCCCTCCCTCAACTTAAAACAATTTCCCCTTGTCCTGCTATCATCCACCCTTTCAAAGTCGTCACATTATGTGCAGCAGAAACAGTGAAGTTTTGTTCACAGCTTTAATTACCATCAAATACATCCTGACATAACATTGCCCATATGAGGGTATTTAGCAGTATGCAAGATCCTAACTTGCTTGTTTCCTACCTTATCTCCATCAGTTCCTCCTTACAGTCTGCTGCAGGTCCTGAAGTTCACCCAGCTGGCTGTACCAGGAATATCAAGCACAGGAGCAGACTGCAAAAAAACCCCAAGCAAATAGCAAGGAACATAACAGTGTTCTGTCTTTCAAAGACAAGCTTCTTTGCCAAGATCACGATGTTTTTATGGCTGCTCTCAGGGAGGTGAAAAACTCTGAGATTTTCATCAAGTTAAATTTTAATCCAAGAAGACTGAAATAAAGCTGGGTGCCTTGTCCGTTAAATAACCTCTCAATGTCCTACCACTTGCTATGGGGAGGAGCTTTGGCTCATTGTCTATAACAGTCAAAATGAAGGACCTTTTATCATCTCGTAGAGGCAAGACAATTAGTTAGGGTTGGCACATGAGTAATACAGATTTATTAGCAATTCTGAGAGAGCGACAACGTGGAAAAAGTCAGAACCAGGTCAGACAGATGAAGTGCCAAAATGAGTACAACTTTCTGCTGCAAAGATATTCCAGTCCCTCTTCCAGCAGTGTCATTATTCCTTGGACCTTTTACCAACCCAGTGAAATCCATTCCTTAAGGCACAACCATCTTAATTTACTTGACCTGTATCAAATTCTGTAATGTGCATGGATGTTGTACATGCTTCTGCAGAATAGAATCATGGAACCATAAGGTTAGAAAAGACCTCTAAGATCATCTAGTCCAGCTGTCCATCTATCACTAATATTGCTCAATTAGAAGCAGGTAATATTATGGCTATAATCATAGAATCCTTTGGGTTGGAAAGGACCTTTAAAAGCCATTTAGTACAACTCCCCTGCAATGCACAGGGACACCACAGCTAGATCAGATTGCCCAGGGCCTGATCCAGCTTTGCCTTGAAAGTCTCCAGTGATGGGGATCAACCACAACTCTGGTCAACCTTTCTCAGTGCCTCACCACCCTCACTGTAAGAGATTTCTTCCTTATATCTAACCTAAATCTGTCTTCTTTGAACTTGAAACCATTTCCCCTTATCCTATCACCACAGACCCTGCTGAAGAGTCTGTCCCCTTCTTTCCTGTAGCTCCCCTTTAGGTACAGAAAGGCCACTATCAGGTGCCCTCAGAGCCTTCTTTTCTCCAGGCTGCACAGCCCCAGCTCTCTCAGCCTGTCCTTGTAAGGGATGTGTTCCATCCTTTGGGGTCGTTGCCTGGATTCATTTAGGTGGAAGACTGTTTTCAATCCTATTGTGAATTCCCTTAGAAATTTCTGGCATCGTCACCTAAGACATCTTTCTCTGTATTACTAAACCCACTGGATAAGGTGAAAACTAATTCCAAACAAAGGCACCTTGTCACAAGGTCATCTCATCAGCCCCTTAGTTTCTCTGTGCATGTCGGGGGGAAATCTTTCACTAAAAGGGCAGTGAGACCCTGATACTGCTGCCCAGAGAGCAGTAGGTGCCCCATCCTGGAGGTGTTCAAGACCAGGATGGATGGGGCCCTCCACAGCCTGATTTAGTGGGTGCCAACCCTGTCCGTGGCAGGGGGTTGGAACTAGATGATCACTGAGCTCCCTTCCAACCCAGACTATTCTATGACTCATGTGATTCTGTGATCTGTGTGGCAAATGATCAGATATCAGTGCTCATCGGTGCCCGTTATCAAATCAAGACACAAAGATGCCAGATGCCTGTGAAAGATGAAAGTTTCAACACTCTGGCAAAACTTACTATGAGAAGGGGGCCCAGATAAGTGAGCAGTGCAGATTTCAGAAGTCTGAAAGAAAAAGAAAACTGAAAAAATAATAGCAGCAACTCAGAGAGAAGATAGACGATCTCTGCTCATTTACTGGAACAAGAAATCTTGACCTTGATACAAACAAACTGTGCTTAGTAAGGATGGAAATAAAACAGAAACATAACTCTTTGTACGTGATAGTAAAACTATCAAAACTCACTTCTAGAAAGCTACGTCCAGACACAGCTGAGTAGAACCTGCTTGGTACATGATCTCAAAGAGTATCGAGTGTATTATTAATATTATGAAGTTACAAAAAAGAGAAGAAAGACTAGGCTAGATTTCTTAAGATTAGGCTAGAAAGAAAGGGGCAAAAAAATAATCACAAAAAGCAGAAATGGAACAGTGCTGTAGAAGATATCATCTTGGCCCACTCACCTAAAGTCTACTAAAGCATACGTTTAAAAATAATATCAGAGAAGAAAAATGTAAGAGGAAGAAAGTCAAGGGACGAGGAGGGGAGTAGAGGCACGTCTCACATTTCATCCTGTGATGGTGACATGGGTGCAGTTTCTGTTCTGGATCTCTCAGGTCACCTTGCAGTATGGCCAGGACCCACAGCTGGTGTGGAAAGTCATCTCATCTCTATTCACTGTGTTGCCATTAAGCCTTAGGTACCCAAAGGACTGATCAGCAAAGTGTTCATCCCCTCAGAACTTTGCCTGCTAGTTCTAATTCCCAGCAAGCCATGACTGTTCCTGGATTTTCAAGTTATTGCTTCTCTGGTTCACTAAACACACAGCTTGCATAGCTCCCGTTTTCCCCTGAACCCTTAAGGCTGCAACATCTGTATTTTTCATGTATTTAACTTCTGTTGACTTTTAAAAGTAGTAATTTTGAGCAACAAGTAAACCTGGAGGTTTTCAAAAGGGCTGCAAGACCAAGAACCTCTGCCTGTTGTTAATGGCCCAGAGAAGCCTGGATCACACCAGCAGGAAAATACCTCACAGCACAGATTTGGGAAGAGGCTTTTGCCTGGGCTTACATCCGTACTGTGCCTCTGTGTTAATACAGGATTCTTTATGCTTCCTTCACCATCTCATGAAAGCTGCTCCCCAGATCGAGGTCCCAGCTGGGCACAGCCAAGGGCAAGCAAAGGACAGCAAAAGGAGGTTAGGGAGAGGCGAGCAGAAGAGCAGAAAGGAAAAGCTCAGGCACCAACCTGTTCACATAGGTGAGATATGAGGAGACACTGTGGAGCTTCTATGCCTACAGCTGTGCCTTGTCCTCCTGGCACAATAACCAAGTCCCTAAAGGCTGCCCTAAGCTCTCTTTCAGAGCCAGATCCACAGCTGTGCTGGGAGTAGAGACGATGACTGACCCAGCACTGAGATGGGCCAGGAGAGAAAAATAGGTAGAGCCTTTAGCAAAATCTGGTCCTCAGCTTCAAAGTGTATCATCTGCTCTTGGTGGTGATATGACTGTGCTGCTTACAGGAAGAGTGATCTCGTTTGCCATGTTCTTAGATTGCTGGGAATCAAACCCAACCTACCTCACCTTAAAAGCCAGCAGCTGCAAAACGACTCTCTAAGAACGACGCCATTAGAAGGATATAAGCTTTTCTGCTGGATTTATTTAGAAACAATCCCCACAAACAAGTGCATGCCTTACTGAGAGATGTGTGGTTTGTAGTCAACAACAGATGGAGTCAAAGCCTCATGACCTGAACCAACCAACTCTCTTGACCTAAACCTGCAAACCTGGCCATTCTGTGATTCTGTGACCTATCGGTGAGGTCCAGAATTAGCTTCCTTAATTCTTTAGTTAATTGCTTTTGAATTTCCTTAATTAGCCGCTTCACCATTCCTCCTATTAGAACAAATCTTAAGGTAGAGTGGTTGACACAGGAGAGTTCACCCATTCAGCTGCCATGAACCCAATGCCAACACAATTATGAGCAGAGAAAGAGCATCAGGCTCATTTTCTCTCCACAGAACAAACGAGGACAATCCCACAGGTTAGGCCTATTGAGAAGGAGAGAAATAGGTCACCAGCAAGAGCTGAGTGTCAGATTGTGATTTCCTGGTCAGCGGTTACTGGAAGAGCAGTGCTGGAGTTGAGCAAGTGCGTACAGAGAACGCCTCTGTGGGATTGCTGCCCACCACATGAAGGGCTTAACGGTCATAGTGAAACAGCTGCTGCCACAAATGAGTATAAGTGCTTGTAATTGAATGAGATGGTTTCTCCATCGTGCTGCCCATGGATTGTTTAACTGGCTTAGGTAGGCTCCCAGGGAGTGTATGCTGCTTGAAAGTCAAGCATGAAAGGATATGGTTGGACCTAATATTGACACAAGATGCTCAGGGGAGGAAACAAAAATGCTTAACAGCAAAGAGCCCTGGAGGTGTTTCTTTCTTATTCTCTTGATATGGAGGGTTCCTCACCCACAGCTTCAAGGCCAGGTTGGATAACGAGCAGTGAGATGAATCCACCTCTGCACATTTCCCTGAATTTCTGCTCAGCCAACCATCTAGCTAGTGGAGTTGAAGGAAGTTCTTAAGGATGATATCTTGTTTGGAAGGACAGATTTTCTGAGGTCATGTGAACCAGGCTAGATCCAACCCAAATTTCGGCTGCCATTCTGCAAGGCTGTGTTACATACTGTTTTTCCCACCATCCCTTCAGTTCCATTTCCAGCTCCTCCAGCACTGCCTGTGTAACCTCATTTCTCTGCTTTCAACCCTTTTCCTCATCCTTTCCTCTGATTAGAATGCAAGTTCTCATTAGCTTTGCTGAAATCTTGCAGTGCCACTGCAGTACAAACCCACTCTACCCTGTTCCTGCTTTCATTTTGAGCTACCACAAAACATTCTTTTAAGTAATAGACAAGTTTTATTATGCTGATAAATTATTGAATAAATACAGGTAAGCATGCACCAGTTTTTGGATATTTTGACTCATAAATACAATCATAAATAGAAGATATAAATAGAAATATGAATGTTTCCCTTTCTCCCCTCCATCAATAGGCAGTGATGATTCCCATGCTGAACTCTAAAAATGAACTACAGCAAGAATCAGTGTCTCGGGAGTTAATTTGCCCGAATTCAGAAATGTCGCACTGGATGCAAGGAAGGTGACTGGGATTTCTCCTAAGAGGTGTTCGTAGGAGACAGTTCTTCCTCCCCACGTTGTACCCGCTGCTGATTCCTCCTAGGACTGGTGCTGGATGACTGGAGCAGCACACGTGCAGCCCACAGTGATCAGTTTCTTCTCCAGGCGGTAGGTGGGCTGGCAGCCCCGCTGCTCTCTCCGGAGGACGAGGATCTCCTGTGTGATGGGGACGGAGTTGAGGCTGCGGTCCTCTTGCCCCAGTGAGTTCAAGCAGCCCAAAAGGCGGCACTCAGCATCAGCTATCACCTGGGGGAAGCGGTCGGGGTCCTCATCGAGCCTGGGGACAGGGACACAAAAGGGTTTGATATGTTTGCTGTGTTCTTGTGCGTATGTCTTGGTAGGATCTTCTTTTTTGCCTCCAGAATCACAGAATGGCCAGGGTTGGAAGGGACCTCAAGGATCATGAAGCTCCAACCCCCTGACACAGGCAGGGCCACCAACCTCCACATTTGATACCAGCCCAGGCTGCCCAAAGCCCCATCCAACCTGGCCTTGAACACCTCCAGGGATGGACGGGGCATCCACAGCCTCTCTGGGCAGCTGTTCCAGCACCTCACCACTCTCTCTGTAAAGAACTTCCCCCTGATATCTAACCTAAAGCACCATACCATTTACCCACTATGACATAAAGCCAAAGAACTTCCAAATCCTTAACATTTCTTTAAATGATTTCCTACAATTGGAATCAATTCTGGGAAGCTAAGGCTGCCATATCGTTTATCAGTAGGTGAATGGAGTTGATGAATGGCTGGTTGAAATAAATAACTGATAGCAAATGGACCATTCATGTTTGCTTGTTTTAATTTCAGCATTCAAAAATTTGTTTCAGTTAGGAAAATGTAAAACTATAATGTACTGACATTCTTCTTTTTCTAAAGGAACTATTGACTGACATGTTAATTAGAAACCATCCAGTGATATCCCTTTGCACTGCAGTTTATTCACCCAACACCAAAATGAACACGTGTGTCAAGAGGAGCTTTCAATATTCACAAGACTCTGGGCATACGCTGAGAATGAGACATTTTTTCAGCCCAAAAGACAACTGTGCATCATGGCCATTATGTTTCAAATAACACCTATAGAGTTACCTGTAATTCCAAGGAGCGAGAGATCGGTTCCTGATGTCATGGATCATCCTAGAGGCAGGATCAGAGCTGCCAATGCGAACGTCAACTTTCACCATCGTAGGGAAGTTGGGGTCCTTTTGGTTCAGGCAGTCTTCACTAAGCCTCTCAGGGCCACCAACTTTCCTGGGTCGAGGATGACCAAACTTCCCATGGGGCGAGCTCCTTACAGTGAGTGCTAAAACCAGCACCAAAAGCAGAGACCTGAACTGGGAGAGGGAAAGGTGTCATTGTCTCTGTTCAGCCACGAGAGAGCACAAGGAACTGTGGCTGGACCATCCATTGATGGACCAAGGAACTAGCATCCTGCATTCCTTCGTTGCTGTGAATCAGCACTGGGCAGCAGATCTTCACACTTGTGTTTGGGCGAGATGCATCAGCAGGAAAAAATAGAGTAAGATTTGAACAATGCTCAGCGTAACGGATGCTAAATTCTGATTCAAATTCTGATTCACCGTTGGCACTGCACCAAGTAGGGCATCTCTCCAACAAGCTGCGAAAGCATCCTCCTCCTTCAGTGTCAAACATCTCTACAAGGTGGGCTAAGAACTAAACCAACCTAAACTTACCTACCTATGTAAGACATATGCTTCTCCAGACTAGGAAATGTCAGCCACCTAGGAGACACCTGCTGGAAATAACCCTTTTCTTGGTGAAATTTGAGAGCTTTCTACCGTTCTTCTGAATGAAGACAGATATGCAAAGCTTTTAGGAGTACCCAAAGAGCTGACAGTGCTGCAAATACTACCGAGGCAGGAATTTAAATGCACAGGTATTCACTCCTCCATTTCTCTTTTCAGCTGTCTATTGTTTTGATGGTGAGTTGTCTAAAAAAAAAAGTCTGCATGGCTCAATCCCCTATCGGCAATAGCAATGCTGCTCTTACAGATGCATAACAGACACTCCCTTGCCTCCCAAACCAGGACAGTCACATGTTGGAGATGTGAACCATACCCACTTCCAAATGCTCAGGATAGATTCCTTACACCATATATAAACACTTACCACTGCAGCATAGCTGGCAAAAGCCATTGCAGCCTCTTCTGCTTTAGGTGAGTGCACGCAGTGATGGGGCACACAGGTTTTCTTTCTCCTTCAGTCTGTGTCTCTCACAGCCAGCCGTGGTCTCCTATTTATAGTGAAGTTCAACCACTATCACCCTTCCCATTGCAGCATAAAATCACTAACCTGACCCAAGGCTAGGAGCTGATAGTTCATTTCCTAGCCCACTTCCTTCCGTCTACCAAAGAAAAGGGAGGGCAGATATGTCATCAGAATCCCAAATCAACCAATAAGGTGTATTTAGGCAGATAAGTGATATGAGCAGAAAAAGAGAAGAAAAAAAAAAAAAACCAAACAAACATTCACACAGCTTTTTTCCCCCCTTCCTTCCCTGCTTTCTAATATTAATATTCTCTCACCACAAACGTGTGCTTGCATGTCATAGAGTGGTTTGAGCTGGAAGGAACCCTTCAAGGCCATCTGTCCCACTCCCTGCACTGAGCAGGGACACCCACAGCTCCATCAGTGCTCACAGCCCATCCAGCCTGACCTTGGCTGTCTGCAGGGACATCCACTGCCTCTCTGGATAACCTGAGCCAGTTTTTTATTTTAAAAATTTAAAAATACAATAAAAAAATTTTATTGTAAAAAACTTTTTCTTTATCTCCATTGTAAATCTCCCTTCTTCTAGTTTGAAACCATTCCCCTTGTCCTATCACAACAGGCCCTACTGAAGAGTCTTTCCCCTTCTTTCTTACAGCCCCCCTCTAGACACTCGGTGTTTTCACTGATCCATTCTGATCCTTTTCTTTCCCCACCTTTGCTCTTACCCCAGTCATCTCATAGTTAATCTTGCCCAATGCCAAGGCCTTCTTCCCAGTGTATCACAGTGAGCCCTGTGCCCTGTAGCCCCAGTGCCTCCCCCATTGACTCCACTTCTGGAGCTCACACCCAGACTTGGGCTGACCGTCCTCCTGTGCCAGATGGAGGAGCTGTGTTTGGGGCTCCATTGGCACTGGATTGTTGGAGTTCCCCCACCTGACACCACTCCACCATGCTTTTAGAGGATAACAGCTTTTAATCACAAACCGATTGCTCCCCATTTTGTAATTAGAGACCAGAGGCATGAAAACAAGCAGGAGGAAGGACTCTGCTGCTCATGAAGCAGAAGAGCATCATAGAGTGGAGGGGAAAAGCCAGTGGATGTGCTGTTTCCCTAGAAGCACCCTCAGCTCTTGTGGTGCACGGTGGGATTTTGGAATGAAAGCTATTTTTATTGCCAAAGGAGTCCATGAAAATAGTCTGATCACAGTCCCTGTGCAGGAAAACCCTGGGAGAAGCCTCTTCTGCAGCTGAAAGAAGAGAATGGAAGCACAGGACTCATCACTCAGATTTGTCTCTGGACCACGGAGGTCAATCAGGAGCTGTTGACAGACTGGTGGCACTGTCAAGCCAGAAGGAGCTAACCTGCTCCTTGCTCTGCCACCCCTGTTTATGTGACTGGCAGAAATCTTCACTGCCCAAGACGTTATGTCATTTCAAGATGTTGTAACCATTTTGTGGTCTGATCTATCGGCGGTTCAGAAACCAGCAACTCATCTCCCAGAAGCTGTTTGTATTTCAGCTTAAGTTCACATCAGGTAACGTCCATTTCATGACACACATTCCCATTCTGACTGTTCTTACCCATATATTCATAAATGCATCACTGAGACATGGAGTGTGGAAGACCAAAAGGTGGTAAAGTTACCAAAAACCCATTTCTATAGCCCAGCAAGGAACCCCCTTCTTTTTCCCCTCAATGTCAGCTTTGCTGTGGAAGGAAAACAGCATCGCCATGAGTGGATCGTGCAGGTGTGAGGTTAAGTGGAAATTGCCACATGTGATGAAGCAGTGACATTATCACACCAACTGCTGGGTTATTAGCCCTGACCACCACTTTCCACTCATATCTTCTGTCTTCAGCAGCTTACACCTTCAGCGAGGATTCCTTCCTTGATCAGAAATTTCCTATGACTAAAGTTACCTTCAGCTGAAGTTCACAGAAATTTTGGTCAAAAGGAGGTCACCTAACATGGATCACTACAAAGGAGGAAAAGATTATCTCAAAACCACTACCACCAAAAAAACAGCCCTGTTTGTTCCTGTGTTTCAAGGGCTCAGAGCAGGGATAAGACATGGAGACTTGGAAATCAGATTTTTTTCATTACATGTACAATAGATTTTCTGATATCTGATAAAAAAGTTGCACTGTAGGATTAATTACACATTTGGTGAAGGTTTTAATGACATTGCTGGGGCTTCAGCCATGCAACTTGGCTGTTTTCAGAGCACATTTGGACTACAGAATCACAGAATGGCCTGGGTTGCAAAGAACCACGATGCTCATCCATTCCCAACCCCCTGCTGTGTGCAGGTCACCAACCAGCAGCCCAGGCTGCCCAGAGCCACATCCAGCCTGGCCTTGAATGCCTGCAGGGATGGGGCATCCACAACCTCCTTGGGCAACCTGTTCCAGTGCCTCACCACCCTCTGGGTGAAAAACTTCCTCCTCATATCCAACCTAAACCTCCCCTGTCTCAGTTTCAAACCATTCCCCTTGTCCTATCACCATCCACCCTCACAAACAGCCGTTTCCCCTCCTGTTATACGCTCCCTTCAAGCACTGGAAGGCCACAATAAGGTCTTCCCACAGCCATCTCTTCTCCAAGCTAAACAAGCCCAGTTCCTTCAACCTTTCCTCACAGGAGAGGTGCCACATCCTTTTGAGCTCCTCTGATTATTTCAGCTTAAAAACCCCAAATCTCATTCCACACACAAGGCACCAGAGAGACGTAGACCAAAGGAGCAGAAAGCAGAAGCACTCAAAAACCTTTAAACTTAGAAGAACAAACGCTGGGCACAGAACTCAGTCTTCAGTGGTGTGAACAAGTTCTGCTTTGGAAGTGGACACCCTGCTATTGAGATGGATGGGCCAAAGAGGCAAGTCCCAATGATTCTCATTTTGAGCAAAGGCAACATTTGGGGACAGATGATCCAGCTCAGCTGTAGCACATCAGACCTTCTGTAGCCCAAGGCAGACACTGGGACTTAAATGGTATCATCTCCATGTAGATCTCAGCACTGAATATCTTAGAACTGAGTTCTGCAGGGTGGCTGGAGCACAAGCACCTCCAGCTCATTCTCCTGCCTTTCTGGCAACCTCAGGTTTTCCACTTTGCTATGTGCCACCCCATTAAGTCACCTACCTCCTGCTTTCAAAGCTGATGCTACACACCCATGCTTGCCCTGGTTGGGTTTGCTGACATTGCATGACCAAACTGCACGTCCTGCTCCGACACGCCAGCAGCCACAGTGCTGTGTCATCAGAGCCTTGCAGGGGCTGGTAGAACCTTTGTATTCTACAAGTGATGGCCAACCTCACTTTCATGTTCCACACTCATCTTGGCTTCACACTTTGGACTGTGGGTTGAGTGACAGACAGGGATTCGGTGGTGCTGCTGCCTGGGCACTCAGCCATCCTTCAGCCAACAGACAAACAGAACACTACATTTCTAGCAGCAATAATCCTGTCCAAAGCTAGGTGGCTGAGGGCTTGAAACATAACATTAAGGCACAATAAATAAGACGTCAGAGCAGCACTGGGTTGCATGACCTGCTTAGATATAAGGAAAAAGTCTTTTGCAGTGAGGGTGGTGAGGCATTGGCACAGGTTGCACAGAGATGTGGTTGATGCCCCATCCATGGAGACTTTCAAGGCCAGGCTGGATCAGGCCCTGGGCAACCTGATCTAGCTGTGATGTCCCTGTTCATTGCAGGGCAGTTGGACTAAATGGCCTTCAGAGGTCCCTTCCAACTCTAAGGATTCTATGACCCAACACTGTGTTTGTGTCTGGGTCACAACCCAGCCCTGCTGCCTGATGCTAGGGAATCCAGGCATTCTGTACTGGGTCACTGACTCCAAAACATGGATCAGGACCAGCACTAAGTCTCCTGCCCTCACTGTCATCCATCGTGGAGATGGATGAGAGCAGGAAAAGTGTTAGGCCAAAGCTCAAGAGGAGACAACAGGCAGTGGGTGAGACTAAATGCACTGGTTGCTCAAGTTGGACTCACTGGCCCTGAGACCTCATTATTATTACCTGTGATCTTGAATCTTGTTAGAAGCATGATGCTCCTCTAAATATTACAGTCCCCATTTCCCAGGGGAAGCTGAAAGTGATGCTTCTACTTATTTTGCAGAATTATTCTAAGGTCAGGTGCTGCTCATGGTCCTGCTGACACAATCTGCCTGGTAGCCTGTTTCTCTCCCATAGAGAGAAGTTCCAGGCAGCACATCATCAGGGCCAGCCTGGGGAAAGCCCTGCAACCTCTCACTCACACTCAGGCTCTTAGATAATGTAGGTCACTCTGCCTACAAATACACATTCATGCCTTGTAGGTCTTCTCTAAGGCAGACCCCAAAGATAGCATGTGCTGTCTTGGAATGTTGTCACATTGCTGAAGTAGAGGTGATGAGACAAGAGGGTTACAGAAACCCGGTGGACTTTTGCACCCTGTGCACTGTTTCCTTGTTGGTGACCTGCACACAGCAGGAGGTTGGAACTGGATGATCATTGTGTGCCTTTGCAACCCAGGCCATTCTATGATAATTCTGTGAAATGAAATCTCCTTGCTGTTTCCCTCATTATTATTATAAAACGAACAAGCTTGTCTCCAGCAGACAGACCTCAATATCTTCCCCCATTTTGAATGTCGGGTAGAGCCAAGACCTTGACTTGAGTTTCCCCTGTAGGCTGTGGGAGAGTCCAACGAAGCAGATTTCTCTACCTTGGAGCTCCCCCTGGTGACTTGCAATGGGGGATGCACCAGCATCAATCCAGAGGTGAGGACAGGGAAACAGAGGCCTGAGCACCTGAAGAAGGAGAGGCAGCTCTAAAAAAACCCCACTGATGCAGTGCTGTGATCCTCCAAAACTCAAGGAGAAGTGGAGGAGATGAAGACATGGAAATAATCCCGGTATTACAGCAAGGCAAAATAGCAGCAACAGAAATGACCAGGGACGTTTCTTAGAGCATTGGGGAAATTACCAGGAGAGAAAAGCAAGCTGGGTGCTTGCAAGGGGTGAAAACGGACAAGAAAAGACATAAAAGCCAGTGCTCCTCCCGAGCACAGCCAAGGTTCTCTGGTGCAGTGGTTTAACTGGACCCAGGTGGCCACATCTCAGATGCGATCATAGAATCACAGAATGGTTGGGTTGGAAGGGACCCCAAGGATCATCAAACTCCAACCCCCTGCACATGCAGGGACACCAACCTCCACATTTAACAGCAGGCGCAGCTTAGGTCCGAGTCAGCACTAAGTCACAGGAGCAATGGTATCAAATGGTATCTATAGACGTGTTTTATTATGCAAGTTAACACTGATAGTGTCACTGACACAAATAAGGGCACTTGAGTGGTGCAGATATCCTGGCAAGGACAACAGAAAGAACCTTTGCTGCTCAGGGCCTTCTCCAAAGCTTAGCCCCAAATTCACCAAAATAAAAAAAAAAACATAAAATAATGGAATTTTAACATCCCAAACCTTCATCAGCTCTGGCTGCGGGTTAACCTGTGATTTCAGCTCTTCTTGAAAGCCCTCCCTGGCCATGGGAGCATGTAGGTTTGTAGGAAAATTCCATCTCCAACTTCCCTCATCCCCTCCTTTTCCCCCCCCCGTATTTGCTTCTTACTAGCACTGCTGTTGAATGCTTAAAGCCAGGTTTTTGTTTTAATTAAGCAGTAAGAAAAACTGGGAGGGAAGAGGCTCCTCCTAGTCTGGGAAGCCTCCAGATAGGGAGAAAAGAAAGAGTTATAAGGGCAAAAGCCTGCCACTGGGAGCCCTGCTGCACGAGAACAAACCAGCTTTAAGTAAAACCAAGCTGAACTTGCACATAACCCAGGTCAGAGCTAAAAACACATCAAGCAGATCAGTAACTTGCACATAAACTCTTCCTTTTGACTACTTGCAGATCCAAACTTCTTCCCAAACACTCCAGTTCAGAGGTGGCAAGTGAGAGAGCTTCCACTTTTCCTGGCTCCTTTGGTGCCAGCAGTGCACAGCCAGTAAAGTGCTTCCCAAAATTCAGCACAGCCAGATGAAGCATGAAGAGTTGAAGGTAAATACGAGTTTCCAGACTGAAAGCCCCATGAGAATTTGGGCTCTTCCTCCGAGAGGCTCAGATGAGGAAGACGATGTCATCAGACACCATGATCTGGTTGTCATCTTGCATGTGGGCCAACGCCACCTTCACTTCGGCGAGGGAGAAGGGCTCAGGGTTGTCACGGTTGATGGACTCCATCACGCTCTTCAGGCCCACGGACTGAGCGTGGGAAGACTTGAAGACTTCCAGCAAGGCGGCCTTGAATGCTTTCAACCTGCGTGAGAAGTCACCTCCATCAAAGACCAAGACCAAGAGCTTCCCTTCCCTTCATAGCTAACGACATCCCAGCCCGTAACCAGCTCCAGCACCTCCTTAATCAGAACACCTTCAGTCCTGCAGACGTGAACAGCTCCTACCCAAAATACAGCTCTACACGGAGCTCTATGGGGTCACCATGGAACTCTTATGGGGTCACTGTGAAGCTCTGTGGGGTTAGAATAGAACTGTTATGACGTCACTATGGAGCTGTTATGGAATCACTATGGAACGCTTACAGGGTCATAAGGCAGACGTTACGGGGTCATAATGAAACTTACAGGATCACTATGGAGCTCTACAGCATCATAATGGAGCTGTTATGGGGTCACAATGGAGTTCTATGCGGTCCTATGGAGCTCCAACGGGGTCATAATGGAACTGCTATGGGGTCACTACGGAACAGTTACAAGGTCACTGTGTAATACTATGGGGTCACAAAGGAACAGTTGTGGGGTGACTATAGAGCTCTATGGGGTCACTACAGAGCTCTTATGGCGTCATAATGGATCTGTTATTGGATCACTATGGAGCTCTTATGGGGTCATAACGGAACCGCGAAAGGTTCACTATGGAGCTCTATGGGTTCACTACAGAGATCTATGGGGTTTCTATGGAACGCTTATGGGGGCCACAGTGGAGCTCTATGGGGTCACTATGGAGCTCTATGGGGTTATAATGGAACTGTTATGGGGTCACTATGCAGCTCTATAGGGTCATTTTGGAGCTCATATGGGGGTCACTATTAAGTTTTACGTGGTCATAATGGAACTGTTTTTGGGTCACTATGGAGCTCTATGGCGTAACTATGGAGCTCCAAGGGGTCATAATGGAACTGTTATGGGGTCACTAAGGAGCTCTAGGAGGTCACTTTCAAGCTCTATGGGGTCACTGTGGATCTCATATGGGGTATAATGTAGCAATTCTGGGGGCTCTATAGAGCTCTATGGCATCATAATGGAGCTGTTAGTGGGTCACTATGGAGCTCTATGGGGTCATAATGGAACTTTAATGGGGTCATAATGGAGCTCTATGGGGACACAATGGAACTGTTATGGGGTCACTATGGAGCTCTATAGGTTCACTATGGAACTGTTTTGAAGTTCCTAAGAAGCTCTATGGGGTCACAAGGGAACTGATAAGTGGTGATATGAAGCTATATGCGATCATAGTAGAACTGTTATGGGGTCACTGTAAAACTCTATGGGGTCACAATGGAAATGTTATAGGGTCACTATAAAGCTCTATGGGGTCATAATGGAACCGTTATGGGGTCACTATGGAGCTCTATGGGGTATCTACGGTGATCTTATGGGCTCATAATGGAACTGTTATGGGGTGATAACAGAGCTCTTATGGGGTCACTGTAGAGCTTCATGGCATCATAAGTTAGCTGTTATGGGGTCACTATGAAGCTCTAAAGTGTCACTATGGAGCTCTGATGGGGTCATAATGGAACTGTTAGGGGGCCACTATGAAGCAGTATGGGGTCACTATGGTACTGTTATGGGGCCAGTATGGAGCTCCATGGAGTCTCTATGGAATTGTTTGAGTTCCCTAAGATGCTCAATTGGGTCACAAGGGAACTGTTATGGTGTCACTATAAAGCTCTATGGGGTCATAATAGAACCACTCTGGGTTCACTGTGGAGAACAGTGGGGTCAGAATGGCAATGTTATTGAGTCACTAAGGAGATCTATGGGGTTATAATGGAACTGCTATGGCATCACAATTCAGCTCTATGGTGTAACAAAGGAGCTCATATGGGATCACTATGGAGCTCCATGGGGTCACTTTGGAGCTGTAATGGGGTAACAGAACTTATAAGGGGTAACTGTGGAGATTTATGGGGTCACTGTGGAGTTATTATGGGGTCATAATGGTACTGCAAAGGGGTCACAATGGAGCTCTATGGGGTCACTATGGAGTCCTATTGGGTAATAACTGATCTGTTATGGCGAAACTACGGAGCTCTATGGGATCACAATGAAACTGTTATGGGGTCACTATGGAGCTTCTATGTGGTCATAACGGAGCTGCTATGGGGTCACTATGGAACTGTTATGGTGTCATAATGGAGCTCTTTTGGGTCACTATGGAGTTCTATGTGGTCACTACGGAGCTTTTATGGGGTCATAACGAACCCATTATGGGGTCACTATAGAGCTCTACAGGGTCACAACTGAACTTTAAGGAGTCATAATGGAGGTGTTATGGTGCCACTATGGAGCTCTTATGGGGTCATAATGGAACTACTACAGGGTCACTATAAAGCTCTATGCCATCACTGTGGAACTGTTATGGGGTCACTGTGGAGCTCTACAGGGTCATAATGGAGCTGTTATGGGCTCTCTATGGCAGTCTATGAGGTCATAATGGAGCTGTTAAGGGGTCACTATGGAACTCCTTGGAGACATAAAGTTTTGAAGTCACTATCGAGCTCTTCTGGGGTCCTAATGAAAGGAAACTGTTATGAGGTCACTATGGAGCTCTATAAGGTCAGTATGGAGTTGTTATGGGATCACTATTGAGCTCTATGGCGTCACTATGGAGCAGGCAAGGACAAACATCCTCCTGCTGTTTCTCCAGCCCCCACTCACCGTGGGTCAGCCAACTCCAGCTTCTTCGCTTCGCCAGTAGCTGAGGCTTCTGGTGTCTTGGGAGTATGTGCC
The DNA here is from genome assembly GCF_905368555.1 of Meleagris gallopavo. Lineage (NCBI taxonomy): Eukaryota > Metazoa > Chordata > Aves > Galliformes > Phasianidae > Meleagris > Meleagris gallopavo. The sequence continues at coordinate 106,730,350 of NC_139405.1, read as the reverse complement.
TGGACTGGAAGAGGAAAAGAAGTCGCTTCAGCCTGCTTCCTCAAACAGCCAGAGAGCACACGCAAAAGCAGGTGGCCTCTTTGGATGGGGTGGGTGATGCCAAACTCCCAGGTGATGCCACTGAAACCCCCGACTCACCCTCTGGCATCTCCTGCTCAGTGTCACTGAAGTCATAGGGGTCGTAGGACTCCTCCTCACCTTCTGTGCGTGCCTTCTTCCTCCTGTGTGGGGGAAGAAGAGGTCAGCTCTGATCCACCGAAGAATAGACTTCAGGAGACATCCCCAGGGCTCCTGGAACTATCTAGCCAGGAGAAGGCAGGGCAGCTGCAGCTTATGGGTAAGCCCAGAGCTCACCCACCACCACTTGGCCACAAAACCTGAAGTTTGGGAGCCCAGAGGCTCCAGCATTACAAGTATTGTCCAAAAGACCTACTGGATTTAACACAAGTATCTCCCCAAGGCCTGCCATGACTACCTTTGCTTCCTGCTTTCCTTCTCAGGCTGCGTCTCCTCCTCCTCCTTCTCAGTCTCTGAGTCATCCTCCACCTGCTTTTTGCGCTTCTTCTCCTTTTCCAGCACCTGCACAAGACAATGCATTCAAGGCCAGGCTGGATATGGCTCTGGGCAGCCTGGTGTGGTGGTTGGTGACCCTGAACATAGCAGGGGGTTGAAATTAGGTTCTTTGAGGTCCTTTTCAACCCAGCCCATTCTATGATTCTATGAAGACCAGCAAGCAGGACTTGGCCTGATTTCAAGGCAGGCAGGAATCCCACCTCTCTGCCCCTTCCCAGAGCATCACTCCTGTTGGATCCCAAAACAAACACGTCCACTGCACAGAACCCATCCCCCCAGCTTCATTCATACACACCTGCTGTGAGCTGAGGGGCTCAGCAACCTCCCACAACACCTCTTAATCTGCACTGCCAAAGCTTCCCAGTGATATTTTAGTGCCTCAGCAGTGCCTGATCCTTTCAATGAAACCTTCGGGACTCCACATCCTTTCCCTCACCTTTTTGAAATAGGCAAACTGCACCAGCTCCAAAGCTGCCTCTGCATCCTGCAGATCAATAGTCTTGTTCATCCTGGCCTTAGCATGGGCCGTGGAGAGGCGGATCAATGTCTCCAGGGTACGGGCTGTGACTGGGGAGGTCTGGAAAGGAGAAAGATGGTGGTGAGACACTGGAGCCCATGAGACCGTGCTGGACCCCCACTGTAGCATTCACACCAGCATCTGATTCACCCCACTTTGCAACACCAAGAGCTCACATCCACAGCTCCCTTCCAACCTCAACCACTCTGACCAAGGGAGGAAAACACTTGTAAATGTGAAAGAGGAGCATGTGCCTCAGTTTTCCTCCAGGTGTGATTAGAGAGAAGATGAAACTCACCCTGGCAATGTCTGAGTTCATCTGGTTCTGGCTGCGCAGGCGTGAGTACTCCTCTGCTATGTAATCTGCTGACTCCTGGGTCAAGACAGGCTTGATCATTTTTGCCACGTGGATGTACTTCCTCATGAACTCCATGCTGACGATCTTCTCCCTACAGGGGATGCACACAAGCCCATGTTCTTGAGGGGAGCACAGGGGACAAGCAGAGGGCACGTGCAGGCTGCACCCAGGTAGAGTGCTATTCTTAGGGGCATCCAGTTACAATGCAGAGTTGTGCACCAGATGTTCTCCCACCTGCCTGGCATTTGAGAACAGTGTACCCAAAGCAGACTCCCTTTGCATCCTATCCGCACACCTTGCTGTGGACAATCTACAGCATCACTGTCCCCAGCAATGAGCCAGCACCCTGATGCTCCAGCCAAATCCAGAGCGTTTTAGCATCAGCTCATCACCATGGAAACCCCCAGAGATTTACATGGCACAAGAGACAGTAGACTCACTTGCGGCGGCTGGGCCCATGCAGGAGCTCATCATGTTTCTCATACACTTGGAGCTCCTGTTCCTCCTCCTGTGCAAAATCAGGGTCATCCGTAGCCAGGATCTCCACGGCGCTGCCCAGGGGCATGGCTGGAGAGGGGAAGGTTGCCAAGAACAGGATTTTAGCATCTCACAGCCACCTACTGGCAGCACTCAGCAAAGCCATGGACAAATGAACCCAAGGAGCTGCTAACAAGTGACAACCTGGGAAGTCTGGAGTTGTGTCACAGTGCAAGGAGCCCACCCCCATCTACTACCCCCATCACCTCAACCACAGCTGCCCAGGAGATGGGCACCAGCTACAGAGGAGAGATGGATGCTTTATGCTTCACAGTTCAGCAGTGTTCAAGGTCCCACTGAGGACAAGGGAATCATAGAATCGCAGAACAGCCTGGGTTGAAAAGGACCATAATGATCGTTGGCCGTGGGGTCCAGGCCAGGGACTTTGTCCTTTTTGCTCCAAGGGAAAGGAAAGCAACCACAGCCAAAGAAAACCTGTAACTCCTGGGCTTTATAGACAGCAAGAGCAACTCACCATCCCCATCCTGCTCATTGGGGTTGCGGTAGCGGTGCATTCGCAGGACGTGATCCGAGATCTCCCTGTCCTGCTCAGAGTCCATCTGGTCCAGCATGATGAAGAGCAGGTCGAAACGGGAGAGCAAGGAGTCCTGCAGGCCAATGTTCTCCATGGGCGTCTTGTATTGGTCGTACTACAAGAGGTTGAACAAAGGGATTACAAGAGATTCTCATGGTCACTGCTGGCTGCTAGGGAAGGTGGAAAGAACCTCTCAAGCCAGGCCTTTAAGTAGATGCACAGACAGCTGAACACCAAAGACACCGTGCTAAGCACAGCCTGCTGAAGGAGTAAATGCTATTTTATGCCCCATCCCTGGGAGTGTTCAAGGCCACATTGGACAGGACCCCCACAACCTTCACGATATCCACGAGCAGCAGCAGTAGCCAAGCAAACCAAGTCTTCCAGCACCTCAGTTCCACTAAGAATCAAATCTGGGAGATCTTTTGAATTTTATCATTTCCAAGGACAGCTCCTAGCAGCCCTCCACGTGAGGGGGAGCAACAAACCCTAGCACTCACCCGGCCATAGACAGGGTTGGCAGCTGCCAGGACGCTGCAGCGGGAGTTGAGGCGAGCGTGGATGCCGGCCTTGGCGATGGTGACACGGCCCTGCTCCATCACCTCGTGGATGGCCGTGCGGTCAATGTCAGACATCTTGTCAAACTCATCGATGCACACCACACCCCTGTCAGCCAACACCATGGCCCCTGCTTCCAGACGCCGTTCACCTGAGATGGGAGGGTGGAGAAAAGAAGGTCAGTGTTGTTCAACGGCTCCGAGTATCTCTTGCTGGCTCCTTCCACTGCAGCAGCATCCCTGTGAGGAGGATCATCGCCCTCAGTCTCAGGGATGTCCACTTTGGAAGGAAGTTTTTCCACCCAGAGGGTGGTGAGGCACTGGAACAGGTTGCCCAAGGAGGCTGTGGATGCCCCATCCCTGCAAGCATTCAAGGCCAGGCTGGATGTGGCTCTGGGCAGCCTGGGCTGCTTGTTGGTGACCCTGCACACAGCAGGGGGTTGGAACTGGATGATCCTTTTCAACCCAGGCCATTCTATCATTCTATGACAAACAGTCCTGAACCTTGCAGAGTCCATCCCAGGGATTAACTACCATCCCTTCACCAACTCCCACTGGGAACCAGCACGTTCCTTACCGGTTTCTTGGTCGGTGGTGACAGCAGCAGTCAGGCCAACACCAGAGGAGCCCCTGCCAGTAGTGCCAATGGCACGGGGAGCAGTGCTCAGCACGTAGCGCAGCAGCTGGGATTTGGCAACAGAAGGGTCTCCTGAAAGAGGAAAAGATTGGGTTTAGCAAACAATGTCAGCAGGGAAATGAATATAAGTGACTAAAAATTGGGTTTGTTCATCTTTCAGAAAAGAAGATGAGTGGATCATGTTCTCCATCAACCTGATGGGAAGATGGAGCCGGGGTTTTGAGACACATGGTGACAGGAGAAGAGGCAACGTGGAAATTCCATTTGAACAGCCTCATCTCACTCCCACAGCCCAGCCTCAGCTGCCTCTGTCCTTAGAAATGATAAAATCCCACCTATCAGCAAGATGTTGATGTCTCCTCGGATGCGGCTCCCGTTCTCCAGGACCTTCTCCACCCCTCCAAGCAGCATGCACAGAAGGGCCTTCTTGATGAACTCGTGCCCATGGATGCTGGGTGCCAGGGATCTTGCCAGCTGGTCAAAGATATCCTAAGGCAGAAGAAGCAAAGCACAGCCTGTAAGTGGACCGAAGAACAAGGAGCAATTCTTCACAAGCCCATTTCAGCACCAAAAAGGGAACTTATTCCTATCACAGAACTACACTGATGAAGATTACTTAGATGGGAAAAGATATTTGGAATATTATTCCAATGTAGCTCTGAAGTCCTCATCACCTCACAAGCACTGGAAGCAACAAAGCCCACAAGAACAGAGATCTGAACACAGGACCAGGCTGGGGAAGACCCCCATTCCATCCCCCAGCCAAAGAACTGGCATTTTGCTTTATTTCTTTTCAGAAATCCAGGCTGTCATCTAATTCTGTTCTTAGGTTTGAGAAGGAAAAGTAGAATTTTGAGAGGAGCTTCTCTGACAACCAGCAAACAGTTGGGGCACACACAGCCCAGCCAGAGCTCCCCTTCAACACCTACGCAAAACAGAGCAGAGCCATCAAGAAACACTACTGCAGCTACATATATGTATGTATATACACACATATTATAGAAATTGACAAAAAGCTATGTAGAAAATGCAGTGAAAGCAAGTGGAAAATCAGGGAAGGCAAGCTTAGAAATAAACTTATGTAAATACCTTAGAACGACTCCTACTGAACCTCTTGATCTTGGCCACATCAGTAGCAGAGTAGAGAGGCCGAACATCTTTGCTCATCTGCTTGATGTGGCAGGCAATGAGGATAGTCCTGGAAGAGTGACACAGCCACGATCATGTCTGTGAAGCCTACAGAGCCTTCAGGGTCACCGCAATAACAGCAGAAATTCATAGAATCATAAAATATTTTGGGTTGGAAGGGACCTTTAAGATCATCCAGTTCCAACCTCCTACTATAGGCAGGGATGTCTCCCTCTAGACCAGGTTGCTCACAGCCCCATCCAGCCTGTCCTATGCCTCATCTTCCAGAGATGGGACCCAGCTAAAAAGGAGTGGCAGAGCTGACGTTGTCCTTCAAGCCAACAGAAGGCTCACCTGAATGTCCCTGATGTGTAACCTCCTTTCTTTCCTGGAAGGCAGCGATACGTCCCGACCACCTGGATGCGATCTCCAGGCTTCACTTTGTCCACCAGGTCATCATCCAGAATGACATCCACTGAGCGTGGCAGCTGCCCTGCTGGTGCCTTCTCAGGCATCTCCTGGATGGAAATAGTCTGATGGTCTTTGTAGACTGAGAGGCCAAACTCTGTCTCCAGGGGGTTATTCTCCTCATCCTTAAGGAGGAAGGCAAAGCAATAAAGAAATTAGCAGCAATAGGAAGAAAGCATCACACAACACACACAAGAGTGCTCCAAAAGGTTGCTTTACCAGGACTTCCAGACCCTGGAGTTCATCAGCAATACAGCTCCCCCTGATCTAATGCTGTCAGCACCCAGCACTGTTACATTACAGCTCTCCAAGCAGTGCAGGCAGGCTGTGCAGAAGAATGCATGTGCAGCACAGACACAGCTCAGGTTCAGCCTTCCTCCATTCCCAAGCACAGGGTTATCCCTGCACACAAGGGTCCACATCCACATACCCTCCAGGACAGCACCCACGGGATGCTAGAATGGTTTAGGTTGGAAGGGACCCAATCTAGTTTCAATTCCCTTGCCACATACAAGCATGCCAACCACCAGCTGATCAGGTTGATCTATGAGCCAGCACGTTCTCCTCAGAGGAACCTGCAGATATTCCCAAGATGAGGCTGCTTCACCTCACCTTTGTAGGGTAGACAGAGCTGGAAGGGAAAGCATCCAGGGATGTCAAGTCTGTGTATCGGCGCTCAATGGTCTTCTTGGTAGCTGGGCAATAATGGACGCTCCGGACAACCTTAGGACGAATCAGAGAGCCTGGGTTTGGAAGAAAGAAGAGTTAGGGGCAGAAAAGTCCCACCTATTTGTCACCATGAAACACCAAAAAGATATCCACTACTTGTGCAGAACACAAGTGCTGGAAACCAGAGTGCCAAGAGAAGGCTCCAGGGAGACCTCATTGTGGTCTTCCAGTACTGGAAGGGAGTGTATAAACAGGAGGGGGAACGGCTGTTTGTGTGGGTGGATGGTGATAGGACAAAGGGGAATGGTTTTAAACTGAGACAGGGGAGGTTTAGGTTGGATATTAGGAGGAATTTTTTCAGCCAGAGGGTGGTGAGGCAGTGGAACAGGTTGCCCAAGGAGGCTGTGGATGCCCCATCCCTGCAGGTATTCAAGGCCAGGCTGGATGTGGCTCTGGGCAGCCTGGGCTGCTGGTTGGTGACCTGCACACAGCAGGGGGTTGGGACTGGATGAGCACTGTGGGCCTTTGCAACCCAGATCCTTCTATGATTCTGTGACACGACATAAGGTCTGCAGAGTTCCCAAAATTCCAGTCTTTTGCCAAGTCCCCTTGCCAAGTCCAGTTGTCCTGCCCCAACCCTCTGCTCTTCACCCTGCCCAGCACCCCAACCTGCCCCCAGGCTCACACTTTGTCACGATGCCCTCCACACAAACGATGCAGCTCAGGAAGCAGGCAGTCAGCGTCCGTGGAGAAACGTGCTTGGAACCAAAGCTGCCCTCCAGCCCAATGTAGAAGTCCTCATACTGCTTGGCATAGGTGGCATCAACAGAGGCAACAAAGTCCTTCAGAGCACGCTGGAAGGCGATGAGCTCCTCAAAGGCGTTGCTCAGAAGCCTGCAACAGAGGGAGGTGATGGTTGAGAGCTGCATCTTGCTGGCAACCCCTTCTGCCATCCCCACAGACAGCTCTAAGAAAGCTCTTCCAAATGCTTCTGTGTACTCTGAAAGAGTATTGGGAGTATTAGTGAAAAAGAATCCCACAGCTCAAGGAAACCAAGAGCCAGATGGTGAACAAGCACAATTACATCTGAAAAACATAACAGAAAATTAAGGGTGGAAAACAGCTCTTTGAAAGGGTAGATAACAGCAGGACAAGGGGAGATGGTTTTACGTTGAAGGAGGGAAGATTTAGGTTGGATGTCAGGGGGAAGCTCTTTCTTATGAGAGTGGTGAGGTGCTGGAACAGCTGCCCAGAGAGGCTGTGGATGCCCCGTCCATCCCTGGAGGTGTTCAAGGCCAGGTTGCATGGGGCCCTGGGCAGCCTGGCCTAGTATGAAATGTGGAGGTTGGTGGCCCTGTCTGTGGCAGGGGGTTGGAGCTTCGTGATCCTTGAGGTCCCTTCCAACCCAGGCCATTCTTTGATTCTGTGATATACCTCTGCAAGCACCCAGTCCAACCCCAGCCCACCGTGTCCCTCAGTGCCACATCCCCACGGTTCCGGAACACCTCCATGGATGGGTGACCCCACCAACTCCCTGGGCAGCTGTGCCACTGCATCACCGCTTTTTATGAGAAGAAATTCTTCCTAATATCCAACCCTGGAGAGGCTGCCACCTCGCATCGTGCAAAAAGACCCCAGAACCTTAAAAGCTGAGACACCTCACGCCATGCAAACAACTGCAGCTCGCTCTAAGGACTCCAACAACGACGTTTTGCCAATTGCAAGCACGGAAGAGCTGGACGGCACAGCAGCCCCCCAGTTCCACTCACCGGCTGGCTCTCTTCTCGTTCCTCCTCCGCAGGTCGTTGATGTTGACCAGCAGGCGGTACTGGTTGTCGCTGATCATGTCGCGCACTTTGCCGTGATAAACCCCTTGATCTTCCTGCACAGTAACAACACAACCCTCAATGCACAGCCATTTCCTCCCTGGGGAAAAAGCGACCCCAGAACCACGGGCTCCGCCTGGGGGTTGGTGAAGCCATGCCCAGCCCCGGCAATAAGGGCAGGACGCAGAACGCCCCGCTCCTCACCTCATCGTCCAGGAAATCCAGGTAATCCCGCTGAGCTTCTCGCAGCTCCGCGTCGTCCAACCCGCCCGCCGGTGCTGCCATGGTGCCGGGAGCCGGTAGCAAACAAGCAGCTCCCGAATGGATCCTAAGAGATCCCCGGCGGCGCCCAGGACGCGACCCCAAACACCGGCCCGATCGCAGCGGTCTCCACGCTCCTCCTTTGGCGCCAAAAACAAGCGTTTTCGCGCCACCGCGGGGGCAGTTCCGTTCCTCATTGGGCGGCGCCGCCGGCGTCAGCCAATGGGAAGCAAAGGGGAAGTCGCGGGAGTTGACGAGCACAGCGGCAGCCAATCGGCGCGGAGGAGGCGGAGGGGTGGTGCGGAGGGCAGCCCTCCCCACACGGGCTGGGGGCGGGGATCTGGAATCTGCGGGCCGGCATCTAAACTCCGGTCCCAGCTTTGGGTGTCAGCAGCGGGATTGAGGATATTAATTAGTGTATTTATTTTTAATTCCGTATTACCGTTGGATCTGGGGAAAGACCCGTTCTAGATTGTTGCTGCCCCAAAGCACAATGACCGGGTGTCTATTTTCCCTTGTAGCTGCAGTAGCAAAATGGATCATAGAATCACAGAATGGCCTGGGTTGAAAAGGACCTCAAACATCATCCAGTTCCAACCCCCTGCTATGTGCAGGTCACCAACCAGCAGACCAGGCTGCCCAGAGCCACATCCAGCCTGGCCTTGAATGCCTGCAGGGATGGGGCATCCACAACCTCCTTGGGCAACCTGGGTATTAAGGATATCTATTACCCTTAATAACTATCTAAACTATGACTAAAAATAGAACAATAATGAGAAAGCTGAACAAACTGTGAGTCCCAGCAGGCACCCGAGCTGGTCTGTGTCCCCTGATGGCATCTGAGCTAAAACCATCTGTAAATACTCACCCACGCCAAAGGCTCAGCAGAGGGAGCAGCTCTGAGCTGCAGGAGCAGCAGGAAGCAACGGCTGCCCTTTTTCCCCTTCTCCTTTCGTGTATGTGCACCAGATCCCCCTAAAGTGATCAGAAATCCCATTATCAGAAATCCCTGATGTGGCTGCTTTAGGAGAAATGATCCTAGAAATGCATATTGCTTCTGCTAGATTCTTTCACTTTGTTTCCAGGCTGGATGTGGCTCTGGGCAGCCTGGTCTGGTGGTTGGCGACCCTGCACATAGCAGGGGGTTGGAACTGGATGAGCGTTGTGGTTCTTTTCAACCCAGGCCATTCTAGGATTCTATGAATTTCATTGCAAGTGACAGAGTGAGGACAGCAGAGAGGAGTGACAAAAAGCCCCCAGCCCCACTCATCAGATCTTAGAAAGGACAACGTAGACGGCCATCCCATAAACTGGGAAGGAACTGGTAAATGTGTCAATCCAAAAGGAGTCCCAGCCCACAGCAGCGTTGCAGGGTTCCTCCTGCTGAAAGTACGGAGCTGGCAGTGAACAAAGGGCAGCACGGTAACAAGAGTAAAAATAACCGCCTGTTGTTATTCATGAGCCGGCCCTATAGCAACTGCCTCAGCCCAGCGACTGCTGTGTGAATAATTCATTGCAACAGGTCAGGGAAGGCCAAGGGATGGAGGCAGCAGGAGGGGCAGCTCTCCCTGTAGCGGTCCAGAAACTCCAGATTTACAATGGATAACAATAAACTGGAATCAGGCACTTAAATGCATGCAGAGCAAGGGCTGCAGAGCTCACAGGGAAATGAATGAAAGCCCAGAAAAATCACGGGCGGGTGTAGAAGTAATATCCAGGCAGGCATTTTTGTTAGATCTCATGTGCTCAGGGATTCTGAGATCCCTTTATGGGAACCCTATGGTCCCTCTAAGACTCTGTGTTTTTCCCTTGTTTTGTTTCAAAATCGATTCTCAAGCCAGAAGTTAATTTTCAAGCTGCTGTCCCTGGAGGGGGGAGGCTCCAAACCACAGCTCCAAACCTGCAGAAAGAGAATCCCAAATTCAGTGGAGTGAAGCAGCAGTTGGAGCTGACCTCCAGTCATGGAGCTGGTGCTTGCAAGTGGAGGATCATTCTGAGTCTCATCACATTGGGGCCAAATATGGGAGACACAATTCAGCACTGGAGGAACCCTTATCCTAATCCTATTCACATACCATAGGTGGGGGAATCACAGAATCACAGAATGGCCTGGGTTGAAAAGGCCCACAGTGCTCATCCAGTTCCAACCCCCTGCTATGTGCAGGTCACCAACCAGCAGCCCAGGCTGCCCAGAGCCACATCCAGCCTGGCCTTGAATGCCTCCAGGGATGGGGCATCCACAACCTCCTTGGGCAACCTGGTCCAGGGCTTCACCACTCTCTGTATCAAAAACTTCCTCCTAACATCTAAGCTAAACCTCTTTTGTCTTAATTTAAAACCATTCCCCCTTGGGAATGTCACCCACTCAAATCTGCATCATCTCAAGTAGTTCTGATCTCATTTTCTTGAAGTATTTATTACTCCCATGCACTCTGTAAATCTTTAATCTGGCTTTTTTTTTTCCTTTTCTTTTTTGCTTATGTCTGGGAAGCAAACCATAGAAAACAACTATCAGTGTATCTTAATGGGATTTCTTTACTTCAGTGCACTGAGAGCTGCTTGTATCTCACCAGGAGAGCACGACAAGGAAGTAAGAAGTTAAGGCTCTGACCTTCAGTATGTTGGGATGCATAGTAGCCACCTTCTGCTTCCCAGAGCAGAAAGCCTGGTGGGTGCAGGTGGGTGCAGCTCCGTGTTCACACAGCTGATGAAGTCTTCCTGTGGTCCTGCATGCAGTGCTCAGCTCCCCCAGTGCCTCCGGGATGCTGTGGCTGAATTGCTCCCTTCTCCTGTCGTGCAAAAGGAAAATAGAGCAATGAATAATACTGCATTTCCAGGGAGGTCTGAATAGCCCAAATATAGATCCCCGGAGCTTTTGTGTTGCTATTTCTGTCTGCTCATCTGTTATCATGAGTTCTGGTTGTTACTAAAGGCAGTGACAGCTGGCTCCTTTTATTCCTCATTTTCTTCCCTGCTACAAGCCTGGAAATCACCCATCTGCACTCAAAGCACTGCCGTTCTGCACCCACCAGGGATGGGATCCCACTTATTGGGAGTGACCCCAGCCCTCAGCCACAGGATCCAAGCATAGAATATAGAATCACAGAATGGCCTGGGTTGAAAAGGCCCACAATGCTCATCCAGTTCCAACCCCCTGCTATGTGCAGGTCACCAACCAGCAGCCCAGGCTGCCCAGAGCCACATCCAGCCTGGCCTTGAATGCCTGCAGGGATGGGGCATCCACAGCCTCCTTGGGCAACCTGTTCCAGTGCCTCACCACCCTCTGGGGGAAAAACTTCCTCCTAATATCCAACCTAAACCTCCCCTGTCTCAGTTTAAAACCATTCCCCTTTGTCCTATCGCTATCCACCCTCATAAATAGCTGTTCCCCCTCCTGTTTATACATTCAGTCATTGCTTAGAGAAGTGGTTGCCTGGCTTGGGAAGCTGCATGTGCGGCAATGTGAGGAAAGCACATTACTAATTCTCATCTGACTGTCACAGTGCATGCTTGCCTCCATGAGGCAGAAAAGCCCTGAGCCCAAAGTTGTGCAATGTGGTCTGTGGTGATAGAAACTGTGGAAGGTGGTAAAATCCATTGTGTTCAGCGCTTCCCTCTGGCTGGCTGATGACCTAACATCCAGATGGGGAGTTCTCAGTATAGGAGAGATGTGGACCTGTTGGAGAGCATCCAGAGAGGGGCCCAAAAAATGGAACAGCTCTCCTATGAGCACAGGCTGAGAGAGCTGGGGCTGTGCAGCCTGGGGAAGGGAAGGCTACAGGGAGACCTGAGAGCAGCCTGTCAGTGTGTAAAGGAGGGGTGTAAGAAAGAAGGGGACAGACTCTTTAGCAGGGTCTGTTGTGATAGGAAAAGGGGGAATGGTTTCAAACTAAAAGGGCAAGATTGAGGCTGGATATAAGGAAGAAGTTGTTTATAATAAGGGTGGTGATGCACTGGCACAGGTTGCACAGAGGCGGTGGTGCCCCATCCCTGCAGACAGCCAAGGTCAGGCTGGATGAGCACTGATGGAGCTGTGGGTGTCCCTGCTCAGTGGGACAGGTGGCTTTGAAGGGTCCCTTCCAACTCAAACCGTTCTATGATTTTGGTGACCAGCATCCCCCATCCCCAAAATAAGGGGTTCCTATCCATTTTACCCCCTGCAGACACCTGTTTAAGGATGGGGACTGGACAGGGAGAGCCCAACCTGGCCCAGCTGAGTTGGAACCTGCTGGGAGCAATCTCCCGAGCAAACATAACCACACCTGGGGTTTGTCCAGGAGGGAGGGTGGCGGGTGATTCAGGGTGTAAAGTACCCCAAGCATTCAGCTCAGAGCAGCTAGGAGCACATGTAACACGTCACGGGGCAAGCAAACAAAGCGATACCCTCGAAGCCTCGGTTGTACGGCAGCCACAGGAGCAGAAAGACACACAACGTCTGTCTTTCCCTGCGTTCCTCCGCACTTCCCGGCCGGCGGGGACAGCCTGGGGCGGGGCTGTGCGCATGCGCGCGGTGCCCGGAGGCGGCGGCCGCGGGAGACGGCGGTGCGGTGCGGTGCGGTGCGGTGCGGTGAGTGCGGGGACAGCGGGCTTCGTGGCGAACGTGAAGCGAAGGGAGAGGGAGTAGAACCGCTTCAGGTTCCGCCGTGATGGTTTTGGGGGTTTTGCTCGTCGGGCTGTATTCTGAGGGCGTTGGGTTTGCCCTAGGTGAGCATCTCGCTTCTGCAGGGGGATTGCAGGTGTCTTTATTCTGCACCGTGGGATGGAGATGTGGCTCGGCTGTTGGGTGCTGTGGGATGGTTGGGGCTGGGAAATGAGTTCACCGAAGCGCTGACACAGGTTGCACGGAGAGGCGGCGGTGCCCCGTCCTTGCAGACAGCCACGGTCAGGTTGAATGGGCTCTGAGCACTGATGGAGCTGTGGGTGTCCCTGTTCAGTGCAGGGAGTGGGACAGATGGCCTTGAAGGGTTCCTTCCTACTCAAACCATTCTATGAGGTACCCCTCCATGCCAGAGGGGCACTTAGCTGGGAGATCACTGCATGGCCAACAATCCGAAGGGCTGAGGATGAGGACGTGGGCGACGCCGCGATGCTGCAGTCATGGAAAGGTCATGAGAAAGGACATTTGGATGCCCTGGAGAGAGGAATGCGGGCTGCGGGGCTGTTTGTGCTCGCTGCTGGGGCATGGAGGGGACGGCGAGCTGCCAAGCACGCTGCTCCAGCTCTCAGCTCAGCTCGGAGGGGTGCAGCGTATCACAGACAATTCCTAGAAGCACGGCCCTGCTGAGCCCAACCGCACGCCTTTGCACATTTCCTCCCACAAAGGTGCTGTTTTTTAACGGCCCTGGCCTGAGGGGAATCGCCGTTCTGCAGGCGTTGCTGCTTGTATGTATTTACGTTGAAGCTGTGCCTGGAGCCAAGGAGATGGTTGTGTCCCTCTGTGCAGCAAACCCAGAGCACAGAAAGAATGCGTTGCCCTGGAAGGCTGCTAGGAGCCGTGATTTATGGGGCTGCATATGAGATCTGCAAGCTGGTGGCCATACCTTATGTCCCCCAGGCGCATATGCTTTAATTTTGCCCTAGCAAATCCCTAGCATCCCACGTTTGCAGGGGGAAGTCAGCCATCTGCTCCTCACTTGCCATTGCTGGAGGCTTTGTGTGCAGCTGAAGGGGCATCTCTGCTCACCTCAGAGGACAGGGATAAGGACTTGGAGTGAAGGGAGGACAGCAGCTCACAGCTCCAGGGCTGGCACACAGCTGCAGGCTCTGCTTGCTGCCTCTCTTCCTGCTCACATCAGCGATGGTGCCACACGTGATGGACGGGCATTTTTTTCTGATGAGCCAAGCTTGAAAATCTGCTGCCTTCAAAATGTTTTTGAGCATCAGGCTTTGTGGGTGATGGCTTGTTTGTAGTAAAGTTAAGCAGCCTCAGCCTGAGATATCTTCTAGCAATGCTTTTGTGGCAAAGAGGCCCCAGGGATGCTGTGTGCACAGCGTTGGGAGGGAAGGATGCTGCACAGACGTGGCAGGAGGAGATGTAAGTTGTGAAAGCAAAATGTGGTTGAAACAAATCCAAATTTCCTTTTCAGCCCGTGGGGAGAAAAAATGGGCATTTCTGTGGCACCATTCAGCTCAATCCAGTGCTGGCGTGTGAAGCAGGTCAGGTCAGCCACCCCACTCCATCACTGCATGACTGAATGACAGCTCGCTGGCAGGGTACAGCTGCCTGCATGCCTAAACCCTGTTCGCTCTAAAGCAAGGTGGAGTTCCCAAATTGCATGTGGGTGGCTACAACAAAACTGTGCCAGGAGTGTGCAAATACGTGGCAGACACAGGTCACTGATGGGGAGTGTGCTTTGCTCTTGTTTCCGTGCTGGTGAGCCCAAGTAGGCAGTAGGTCAGGGTGCTCCACCTGGTGGGTGCAGGCTGCTCCCTGATATCTCGCACCTACCTGAAAGTTTTGTGGGTGGGTGGGTAGGGGGAAGAAACTGGTGAGCAAATCTAGAAACGGCAAAGAACAAAGGTGTAGTGAGGTCAGATAGAAAAACCTGTGGGTCTGGTCTCATTCAACATCTTCATCAATGACCTGGATGGAGGGATAGAATGCAACCTCAGCAATTTTGCTGATGATACAGAGCTCGGAGGAGTGGCTGACACAGCAGAAGGCCGTGCTGCCATTCACAGAGATGTGGGCAGGCTGAGAGTTGACAGAGAGGAACCTGATGGGGTTCAACAAGGGCAAGTTGACTTGCAGACATCAGTACAGGTTAGGGCTGAGCTCCAGGAAAGGAGCTCTGCGGAGAAGAATCTCAGTGTCTTGGTTGGCTATGAGCCTGCAGTGTGCCCTGGTAGCCATGAAGGCCAGTGGTTTCCTGAGGTGCATGGCACAGAGTGTGGTCAGTGGGGAGAGGGAGGTGATCCTCCCCTCTGCTCTGCCCTGGGGAGACCACATCTGGAGCACTGTGTCCAGTTCTGGACTCCTCAGCTCAAGACAGACAGGGAACTGCTGGAGAGAGTCCAGCGGAGGGGGTTGGAGCATCTCCTGTATGAGGAAAGGTTGAGAGCACTGGGGCTGTTCAGTCTGGAGAAGAGAAGACTGAGGAGGGATCTTATCAATGGTTATCAATATCTAAAGTGTGGGAGTCAAGTGCGTGGGGCCAGGCTCTTTTCAGTGGTGCCCAGTGACAGAACAAAGGGCAGTGGGCACAAACTGGGACATAGGGAGTTCCATACAAACATGTAGAAAGACAACTTTACTTTGTGGGTGATGGAGCACTGGCACAGACTGCCCAGACAAGTGGTGGAGTCTCCTTCTCTGGAGATATTCAGAACCGACCTGGATGCTTTCCTGTGTAATTTACTGTAGGGAAGTGCTTTGGTGGGGAGTTGGGCTAGATGATCTCCAGAGTCCCTTCCAACCCTGGCTCTGGGTTCAAGTCTATAATAAATCCTACATCCAAGTCTTTGGTTTCCTAACGTTGGGTGCCCAGCATACCTCGGGACCTTGCAGGGTGCTGTGTCCCCAACACTTTGCTGCAGAACTTGTTGCTCCATCCCTACTGAGCTCAGTGCTCACGCTGCTGTCCCTGCTGCTCTCATCCCCTGGATCCAGCCCAAGGTGCAGGCAGTGCTGAGCTCACGTTGAGAGGCACTCATGGCTCTGCACAGTTCAACGGGCAGCCAGCCCAGCTGCTTTCTGACCAGGAATTGCAGGGGAGATGCCACCACCAGCAGCAAGGGAACCCTGCCATCTCCTACTGTCCTCAATGGATGCTGTCCTGTCATCATCAGGCATTAACCTCCCAATTAACACAAACTTGGACAAACCCTGCTTCAGCTCTGTGCCGTGAGTATATACAGAAAGGTAGAATTTGGGCTATACTCTGTGAAATTTTCATTAGGTTACTTTGCTTCTGAGCAGAATTCAGGTTACTTTCCAGCTTGCCCTTCAAGGTCTCCAGTGAATCGTAGAATCATTAAGGTTGATCATCTCTAAGAGCCCTAAGTCAACTGTAAGCCCATCCCCACCATGCTTGCTGACCACATCCTTCGGTGCCACGTGTCCACAGTTCTGGAACACCTCCAGGGACGGTGACTCCACCATAACATCACTAAGAGACATGGTTTAGTGATAGGATTCAGTAGGTAAGGTTGATGGTTGGACTTGGTGGTGGGGCCTTGTGAGATCCAAGCTGAAGCACTGCGTACAGCTCTGGGCCCCAGCACAAGGATGTGGAGCTGTTGGAGCGCATTCAGAGGAGGACATGAAGATGCTCAGAGGGTAGAGCACCTGTCCTATGGGGACAGGCTGAGACCTGAGTATATTCAGTCTGGAGAAGTCTTTGGGGAGTTCTCATTGTAACCTTCCAATAGCTAAAGGGGCCTACAGGGAAGGTGGAAAGGACTCTGTCAGAAAGTGTAGTCATAGGACCAGAAGTAATGGCCTTAAACTAAAAGAGGGGAGAAATAGATTGGATGGAAAGAAGTAATCCTCCACACTGAGGGCAACGAGACACTGGCACTGCCTCCCAGAGAGCTGTGGGTGCCCCATTGCTGGCAGTGCCCGAGGCCATGGATGGGGCTGTGGGCAGCCTGGGCTGTGGGAGGTGTCCCTGCCCACAGCAGGAGCTGGGTGGGTCCTTGCCAACCCAAACCATTCTGTGATTCTATGATTTGATTATCTTGAAGGTATTTTCCAGCTTAGATGGTCCTATGATTCTATATCACCAGTTTCTTTCCAAAGCATCCCGACCCGTACAGAGTCCTTGTTGGCTGAGTACTCATAACACAACTATTGGGCTGATGTGGATGTAACTGGGCACACAAACGTGTCAAGGAAAATAAAACATTCAGTGCAGTGTTCTGTTCTGCAGTCCCAGCATGGCCTGGTGTGTTACAGCAGCGCATTAGGAGCACAATACCTAGCTCTATTCAGGCAGATGAGGATTTTCTGTGATTCTATGAGTCTATGATTTGTATCCTCATTTAATACTGGGAGGTGAAAACCCAATTTGCAGAACATCTGAGCTCTTGGGGGACCTCCACTTTTCTGATAGTGCTGAGTGGATGCAGAATTGCTGCTATGAGCCATTCTAGGATCTCCATTTCTCATCTCTGGTGGAACCTTTCCAAAACAGCAACCTGTGGTGCAGCCGATGGGCTTTCGCACAGCTCTCAGAGGAGTGGAATTCAGGAATTTGTTGTTACTTTCATGCCGTATGCAACCACTTTTCTTTATAAATGCAGTGCATTTGTTAAAGACTTCCCCAGGGCTCAGTTCTCTGGATCCCTCTGCTTTGTTTCCCAGGCATTGCTGCCTGTCTGGAAGCAGATGTGCATGTGTCAATGCCTGATGCCCACACAGCATCCTGCAAGCCAATACATCGAGCTGCTACAGGCTGACTTACAGAGTTAACACCGAGGCCGGGCTGGTGGGAAAATCAGCCGTACCCTGCAGGAAATCTTCTCATTCAAACCCTTCCATTAGACTGTGACCAAAAGCAAAAGAGCTGGGAAAAAGCTCGAGTTTCCAATTACTTTTGAAGAAAGGGAGAGAAAATTGGAACGGGATCGTTCCTCCTCTGGGCCGCGGTTCGTATTGTGGCTGCAATGATCCCGCCTGGCCACCGTTCACCCCCTCCTGGCAGCTCCGTCCCTGAACAAACGATACTTGGTTGCTTTTAATTGGGAGCAGCCAAAATCAGTGAATCCCCCGGAGATGGGGGTGAGGAGGGGATGGCAGCGAGGCGCCCTGCTGATGAATGTGGCTTTCAGCTGCTCCGACACCCCCGCGGGAGGGAAAGAATAGGGGCTCTGTGAACGCAAAACAGCCAGTGCTGACCTTGGGGTTTCTCTCTCTCTCTCTCTTTTTTTTGTTCTCATTCCCCTTCTCGCTCCCTTTTCTTTAATTGCTCGTTGCTTTGTCCATCACATGACGGCTGGAAATTGCCAACTTGTTCTCGCTTCTCGGTGTCACAAGTTTGGTTTAAAATAAGCCTGCCGGATTCCTGATTTACTCACTGTTTGTCTGAGCACCGCATGTGTTTCTTGTGATTTCGGACTGTTAGCTTGAAAATGTCTGCTCCTCCCTCTGCACTGTAAAACCTGGCGTTTCCCAGCCAGGAAGAATCTCTTCTCTCAGTTCCCAGCCTTCCCCTAGCGCTCCTCAGTCCTCTCAGTGCCCAGCCTTCCCCTAGCACTGCTCAAGGGTGATGCTTGCTGTATCCAGAATGAGACCATGGCAAAATCCTGGTGTGCAAACCAGAGCCAGCCTGTGCCTGGTACAGATGCTGCTGTCCCTTTCATATGCTCATCAACATGCAAAGCAGGCATGCCAGGGGTAGTGGAAATCACAGCATGCCCCTTGCATCCATCTGCATCCTTGCACCCTGCTTTTTGCTTGTGCAATCCAAGCTTTGTCCAGGTTTTTCAGTTTCTGATCTCCCGGTGTCAGCACGAGTGTTTGTCTCTTTTGGGGAACTCTGGGAGCCCTTTCTCCCTGCACCTTGTCATCACAAGCACCAATTTTGGTGCTTATGCACCTTTCTGGAGGGTTTTGCAGCATTGTGCTGGGATGAGTTGAGGTGAAGATGCAGCACTGAACCCCCTGCAGGAAACCCAGACCCTTGGACCATGCTTAGTTAAAGGGATGCTGGGCGATGGAGTTTAAGCCATCATGCTTGGGTTATATCAGAGCAAATGCTGGAAGTTAGGTGATAGGACAGAGGGAAATGGTTCAGACTAAAAGAAGGGAAATTTAAATTGGGAAAAGTTTCTTTGTCATAAGTGTTGTAAGGCACTGGCAGAGGTTGCAGAAAGAGGCAGTGGTGCCCCATCCCTGCAGACAGCCAAGGTCAGGCTGGATGGGTTCTGAGCACTGGTGGAGCTGTGGGTGTCCCTGTTCAGTGCAGGGAGTGGGCCCTTCCTTAAAGGTCTCTTCCAATTTGGACAGTTTTATGGTAAGCCCTCTTGCTTGGGTCATATCAGAGCAAATGCTGTGAGAGGCGAACACGTGAGAGCAGGTGGACAGACAGGTAGACGAGTTTAGGATACCCAAAGCATTTCAGAGTCCATACTCACACCCCTCCACATCATCTGGAGGCAGCAGATGCCTAGGCAAATAGATGCAATCAGCTGCTGCAGTACCAGGGCAGCCTGGTGGTGTTTGCAATGACTGGCAATGGGTTGGGGCTCTACATGATGCATGCTGACCCAAGAGAGCCTGTCCTTGAAGCAGACATGCTGCTGCAAAATGGATCGTCATGACTGGGTCATGGGATTGTGCTCAAAACCCTGAGAAGCTGCTTTCCATAGCTCGAAACTGCCTGTGCTGGAGAGACACCACCAGTTCATGGGGGGTTTTGCAGAGCCTGCCTGGGGAGGTGAACACAAACAGGCTTCATGTAGCCTCTTTGCATCTAGACCAGGAAGTCAAACATCATCTCAGTCAAACGTGCATAAAACCTTCCTGCCCTTCCCACCACATTGTGCTCAGCCTCAAGTCCTGCCCAGCTCATCCGCAGGAGATACAGGATCAGAGAACCACTGAGGTTGGAAAAGACTTTCAAGATCATCAAGTCCAACCATTAACCCGGTATTGGGTCTGGAGTTAGCTTTCCCCACAGCAGCCCATATAGTCTTGTGCTGTGTACTTGTAGCTGGAACAGCATTCATATAGAGCAATAGAGGAGAAGTATTGCAATGCTGCTCTCCTTGCCTGGGCTCTGCTTTATCCTGAAGCTGAGGTCTAGATTAAGTTGAATGAATGAGTTTTTTCTTTCTCCATCAGCAATAAGGAGTCGGAACAGACTGTATCAAATGAATGTACCTTGATTGGAACTGGGGACGGGGAGTGTTGTCCATTTTTCACGCTATTCTCTCAGAGTTCAAATCTGCCTTCCCAAATTTTGGCACGTATCCCCTAGGAATACACAAGCTGCTGGATGAAGCACATGTCCCATCATGGGTCTGCCCCCTTAGGACAGGAATAAAGGGAATCTGCCAATGTCAAACCCTCAGTGAGGGCCCTGCCTTCAGCTTTGCACAGCTGTGACACTAAATTACTCCATTTTAGGAACCACATTCCCTTCCAACTCTTGTAGGGTGGCTCCAGCAGACACAGCAGCCACTTTCTCTGTGGCAAAAAAAGGAAAAAAACCAAACAGGCCTGAGAGATGCTAACGAAGAAAGCCTGGAAAGCACGAGGAGAAAGAACTGGCTGGAAAATGCAGTAATGTCAGTTATGACAGATCCCATCTGCTAGAACAAGGAAGTAAAGTGAAAATGTTTTGTCTGTTATCAGAAGCTTTGAGTTGTGAGGGGAAGTGGGACTTGCAAGCCAGTGCAGAGTCTGCTCAGACTTGGCTCTTTGTGCTATCTCACCCTGGGACTGTTTGTCAGCTCCCATCTCTGCTTCCACTTCCTCTTGGTTTTTAACATCATACGGTGTCCCCAGTTTGCTGAGGGCCTCCTGGTGTGTATCTGCTTAGACTAGTCCTCTGCCTTTTGCAGCAGATGCTACAAAAGAAAAATAAAGCATTTCCCACACTCATGCAAAATACTCATTACCATTTACTTATTTTCTGGTTGTCTCTATGCACTTGGGTGTATATGAGCTTAGGAGTCCAGCCCCAGTCCTGCAAATATGCTTGTGTTGCTGGACACGAGTACAAAGTCTGGTTCATCAGCATCAAATTCAGTCTAAGTACAGTCGTGTGTGATGAGTTCTTTTTTCTTCTTCTTTTTTTTTTTTTTTTAATGTAATGTAAATGCCAGCAGGGAAGAGAAGCATCTTGGGTGGAAGGGAAACAGGTTATTAGGGGTGAAGTCAACACTGCAAGGTTATCTAGCCCAGCTCCTCTCATTTCACTAACATCTCCCAGTCCTGCTGCCTCTTCCATAGGGGGAGATGAGGGCTGTGGAATTCTCTCCTTTCCCCTCTGCCCAACTGATTGCTGCAGCCCTGGGCATGCAACCCATCTGTAAATTATGTGGCAGGGAAGCCAGCCTTATTTGTAGCCTCCAGGATTTGGTTGCAAATCCACTTAAAGAAAAGCAAGTTACCCTTAGATCAATCATTATGTCCTAGTTTTGTCCCTGAGTGGTTTGTTTTGGCTGAAAGTGTCAAAAACCCCCTCCACAGATGCTTTAGAATCATAGAATCATTTGAGTTGGAAGGGACATTTAAAGGCCATATGGTCCTACTCCCTGCAATGAACAGGGATGCCTACAGCTGCATCAGGTGCTCAGAGCCCTATCCAGCCTGACCTTGGGTCCCTCCAGGGATGGGGTACCCAGCACTCTGTTCCAGTGCTTCACTACACTTATTGTAAAAAAAAAAAAAAACTGCTTATATCCAGTCTAAATCTCTCCTGAACTGTTAAATCTCCCCTAACTGCTTCTTGCACCCTCTTACTGGCAGCTAGCCCTAAACATGTCCCATGAGACTGCCAAGGAGGTGGGGACTAAGGGCAGGATGTCATTGTTTCTGTTTCTATCTAATCTAGGCCGAACCACAGAGACATCCTCCTCCATGCTGAATTTAGGTCTGCCAAGTCAAGAAAAGCCCTTTGCCTCTCCAGGCAGAGCCTGCATCTTGATATCACCATAGAATCGTGAAGTTTGGAAAAGACCTCTGCAATTACCGAGTCCGACTGCAGCCCACCCCACCATGCTCACAGACCATGTTCCTCACATCTCCACGGTTCCTGAACACCTCCGGGGATGGTGACCCACCACCTCCCTGGGCATCCTGTTCCTGTGCATCACCATTCTTTCTGAGGATAAATTCTTCCTGATATTTTCACCGTGCTGTATCTCACCCAGCAGCACTACCACGCTCTTCTCCCAGTACATTCCCATTAACATTTCCTCCCTCTGTCCTTCCTGCAGGGCACGAGGACGACGTTCCCCCATGATGACGGCCATCCTGGAGCGCCTCAGCACGTTGTCCCTCAGCGGGCCGCAGCTCAGCCGCCTTCCCCGCCTGCTGGAGGATGGCTTCCCCAAGATGCCGTGCACCGTCCCAGAGGGAGAAGTGCCACAGCTCTTCCGTGAGCCATACATCCACGCCGGGTACCGTCCCACTGGGCAGGACTGGAGGTACTACTTCCTCAGCCTCTTCCAGAAGCACAACGAGGTGGTGAATGTTTGGACTCATCTCCTGGCGGCGCTGGCCGTGCTGCTGAGGTTCAAAGCATTTGTGGAGGGCGAGCAACTACCCCTGGATGCTTGGTCTTTGCCTTTGCTCATCTTTGTCCTCTCCTCTGTCACCTACCTGACCTGCAGCCTCCTGGCCCACCTGCTGCAGTCCAAGTCAGAGCTGTACCACTACACTTTCTACTTCGTGGACTACGTCGGAGTCAGCACCTACCAGTACGGTAGTGCCCTGGCCCACTTCTACTACAGCTCCGACCAAGCGTGGTATGACAAATTCTGGCTTTTCTTCCTCCCGGCAGCTGCTTTCTGTGGCTGGCTGTCGTGTGCTGGATGTTGCTACGCCAAATACCGGTACCGACGGCCTTACCCCATCATGAGGAAAATGTGCCAGGTGATCCCAGCCGGGCTGGCCTTCATCTTGGATATCAGTCCTGTCGCTCACCGGGTGGTCGTGTGTCACCTGGGGGGCTGTGAGGAAGATGCTGCTTGGTACCACACGTACCAGATACTGTTTTTCCTTATCAGTGCTTATTTCTTCTCCTGCCCGGTTCCTGAGAAGTACTTCCCTGGCTCCTGTGATATCATTGGCCATGCCCACCAGATCTTCCACACCTTCCTGGCTATCTGCACCCTATCGCAGCTGGAGGCCATTTGTTTGGATTACAAGAACAGGCAGGAGATCTTCCTAAAAAGACATGGGCCTTTCTCCATCTATCTCTCCTGCATCTCTTTTTTCGGCTTGGTGGCCTGCAGTGCCATCACAGCTTACATCCTGCGATGCAGGATCAAGGCCATCCTGGCTAAAAAGGACTCCTGAGAATCGTGAAGGTGATGGGCATGACACCACCCAAAAAGAAAAAAAATATTAAGAAAAGGGGCATAGCATCTTAGAGGCATAACTGGCTTATTTGCCTAACACACTGTGACTAACCTGGACCTTGGACTGGGGTGGAGGGCTGGATACTTCATGCTGGATGCATTTTCACAGCAGGAGCTGCCTTCTGCCATGCAGGGGGACGTGGGGTGTTTTAAGCCACAAAAGTCACTTAACCAAGGATACTGGAATAGGCAGAGGTTCTTTGTTCTCTCTAGTGAACCTGTGGGAGATACCTTGCTGAACGTGAAGGATGGTAGCCAGGGGGCTGTGCAACTGTAGAAGGGTTTTCTAGGGCTCACAGCACAGTGGAGAACCCACCATGAGGCCTCCGAGTGGACATGTTGACGTCTTTGGGTTTTGCCATTTCTGCTGGCTGAGGAGAGACTTGCTAACATCAAAGGCAGTTGTAAGATTTCATTTCTAGGGTTCATTTGCAAGGGTGTGTGTTACAGTGGCTGGATTAATCCTTTTCCAGCTCCAGCTCAGCTAAACCAGATTTTATCTATGACCCCCTGAAGTATCTCAACAGCAGGTTGCTGAAGTAACATCAGCAAAGTATGCTTGCAGACCAAGACTTGACCTAGAGTCCTCTAGAATCAACTGGAACTGAACCTGACCCCCATGTCTGCCAGGCACTGTTGTGGTCCAGCCACCCCCTGGTTGGGGATGTTAGGTCATCTATATCTTTTCTTTCTGCACAATTGCACCATCCGCGGTAAAACTGCTTAGCAAAGCTAAGCAGGCTGTCCCAGCTCTTCAGAGGCTCCTGCTTTCCATTTTAAGTGCTTACTTGCCTTTGAGGACTTGGCCCTGGAATAGGTTGGAGCTGATTTTCGTAGCTTTTCTCGGTAGCAGTGGCAGAGGTTGAGCACTCCTGTGACCATCAGCATTCAAGATGCTGGCACTGGGAGGGGAAATATATTTGTTGAGAGAAGTGTCTCTTTTTCTGCCTGTGTGACATGTTCATACATTCCTGCAAAGACTGATTCCATATCATCTGCCATGGGAGTCTGACTGGCCTCCAATTCTGACCATGCAGTACAGAACTAACTTGGGTGTGATCTGTCTGGAATGGGAAAGCAGCTGGGGCCTGGGCCTCCTAGGGCTCCTGGAATGGTCATGGCCAAAAGAGGATGAAAGTGAAGTGGATGTGGAGTCTTTATTCCCTTCTTAATGGTTCTTTTCAGGATGCCAAGCAATCTTTGGTAGACCTTGTGGGAAAGATGGCCGTGAATCTGCAAGGTTGCTCTTCTCCGACTTATGGGGCTTTGAATCAGGCGTGTCTTTATCGGCATTAGATGAAGGTAGAATGGCAAAAGGCAGGAGCAGGTTGACAGAATTAAGGTCTTTTGTAACCTTGGAATGGGTTTGTCCTCGGAACTTGGAGGTTCTTGTGTGGAGTAGCAAATATAGTGGTGAGGAACACCGGTGTCTGTGAGTCACTCCTGTCCAGAGAGCAGGAAGGGTTGTTTTACAGTGTCCTCAGCTAAATGAATCTCTTCTGTAATTGCTGGAGGGATATTTGAGGTATGGAGCCATATTGTAGCACTGAAGTTAGTAGCACTTAGAGGACTGGATGCCCATACAGATAGATTCCAGACTACCTACCTTCTGTTGAACGTACTGCTCACTTTTCACAGTTATCTCTGAGTCCTTCCAGCTGTATTCTTACAGAAGACCTGAAGCCTCAAATGCCATGACATCTATACCACGATGTATAAATCTTCACTGAAAGCAAGAAAGGTGTGGGATCAATTCCAGCCAGAGATCTGTCTCACTGAATCCAAGGGCAGGCAAATGAATGGTGGTTGCTGGTATCGAGCAGGAAGACTTTAGGGTTGGGGATATGATTTGTCAAGGCAAGCACCGATTTCTGCACTTGATCTGGTTTTTAACTATTGAGATGTATTTGTGCATGTGCATGCATGCCTGATTTAATACCCAAAAAGGTTTTGCCTTCGGCTTTTTTATCTACAGAGCCTCCTAGCTGGGTCAAGATTAGCTTGAAGGAAGTAATGCCGTGCTGCTGGAAGAGCATGGGGGCCAAACAACAACATCTTTGAAAACTACCTATTAATAGGTACCTTGCTGCCACAACAAAAAGGTTTTGTGCACAAAGCTGAAACTCTGACCTAACTGATAAATTAAGTGCAAAGGATGAGGAGAGCAATTTTTGATTACAAGAGAAGAAATCACAGGAAAAATTTGGAGAAGTCATCTAGTCCACCCTTTCCCATCACTGTAGGCTTCCTTGTTCACATCTAGCCCAGCTTGGGAGCACTCAGAAATTGGTAATGACTTCATTTCCTACTCTGCTTATTGACTTACACCTCCTCACACTGCACCTTTTGCACAGAGGTTTATCTGACTATGGAGCTTGAAAATGGCTGGGAGATGGACCAGCAGAAAACCAACCCTACTGAAAAAATGTCAGTAATTTTCTCCTGGTTTTAACATCCAGCCAGCTTACTTGGCCAGCAGTGCTGCCTGCACATGTGGGTCTCTTCTCAGTTTGGGAGAAGACCAGTAGGAGCGGTGCTGCTTCTCACAGCCAAATTTGCTTTGCTTTTGTGGCAGATAATGGAGAATAAGCCAGTTACAGGCTGGTCCACAGTTTTGTTCTGAACTAAAACGGATGGAGTGGGCATTGCTGCTAACAGCAGACTGTGCTGTTATCACTTAGTAATACTGGTATCAAAAGACAGGGGTCACCCGGGCGTTTGCTTCTCTAAGGCTGTGAAAATATGTGACGTCCTGCCCTTGGCTAAAGAAGTATGATTACAGTAATGCTGTCCAGTTCACAGCACAGTAGGAGGTGCTTCATGAATTTTCCGAGGTATTTCTGGTCAAATGTCATCTCCGTGCTACAGCAGAAGTGGAACTTCTGCTTCTGAATCATCTGTGGTGTGACAGTAGTGGTGTTTCTGCATATCCCCATGGTACCCTTCAAGTGAAGCCACTCATGTGCCCGCATGGCCCTGCACTCAGACCTGGAGCTGACTTCCTCATTACTATGATGGGTCAATTTTGCAGGCGACTGCCACCCAGATTGCTGCTGCTGTGACGGTGCACCCTTGGTGTCTTAAGGGACTTGTCTACACTGGAGCTTCCCCTGTGTCTGTCTCCATCCTCCTCGTCTTCCTCCAACAAAGAGGTTTGTTCCTTCACCCCAGGACTTATGCCTTATGCACCTGGCTGCCTACCTGAGCAAACTCAACATGCTGAGCACTCTGTTCAACCACAAGAGGGGAGGGACTGGGAAGTGGCTGCCAATGCCCTCCTGAGAACTGTGCTGTTGATCTAGAGGAGACCAGAGCTTCTGAGACAGTAAAAGTGTAAAAGTAAAAAGTAAAAGTGCAGCTGTGCTAAACTGAGAGCCTGCCAAGGTCTTCTCCTTTGGGCTCGCTGCTTGGAGCACGGCTTCGTCCATCCTGGTGCTCCTTTGAGGAGGCACGGCTGGGCTGGGTGTCCCGGTGGCAGGGAGGTAAGCACTTTTTGAATCCTGAAGGTCCTCACCCTCAAGAATCTCTGGTCCTACGATAGTACTGTAGCAGATCTCACAACTTGGATCTGCACAGGTCAGCTGAGAAGTCATCCCAATGTGCCTTATGCTGTTACCTCCAGGGATTTATATCGAAGGAACCAGGGGCAGCCTCTTTGTTATCTGCTGGTCTGTGGTTGTTTTTAACAGGGGACAGGATTTCCCTGGTGTATGGAGCAGAAGGGGGAGGATGGAGAGAGGTACCTTAAACTTGCCTTAAACCTGGATTTTTGCCTAGTGATTTGTGTAGCAGGGCAAGGACGGGTTCCTCATGTGCCTTGCAATTTACATTTTTTACTGACAAGATTATTTTTAAGCACTGTTTGTTACTAAACAAAAGGACAAAAGAGTTTGTATTTTTTTTCACCTGGGAAGTAGAGAAGGGTATGGGTGTTAGATATTAACCATCCCCTTCCCACCTTCCATCTGCTGACTTTGTATTGTTGAAAACATTGGTAATGTTTTAAGCTTTGTACTGTACTGATCATTATTTAAAAGCTTTCAGTGAAAAAAAACAAACAAACAAAACTGTGAAAGTAAAATGATTGGTGTGGTGTGAATTTCCCTAAAGCACAAATACAGAAGGTTATGAATCATTAGGAAGAAAGTATGGCCTTACAGTAGGAGTAGACAATAATTATCAATAGGATGTGGTTTTAGCTGTATTTCAAGGCACCTTCTAGGCTTCATAGTAACTGTGATAGTTACTATGTTTTCATGTACCTTCTTTTAGCTTAAAGGTATTTCCTCTTGTTCTGCCACTTCAAATCCCTGGCTAAGAGTCCGTCTCCATCTTAACCTTTAGGGGTTAGTACCTGAAGGCTGCTATACGTTCTCCTTCTCAGCCTTCTCTTCTCTTCTCTTCTCTTCTCTTCTCTTCTCTTCTCTTCTCTTCTCTTCTCTTCTCTTCTCTTCTCTTCTCTTCTCTTCTCTTCTCTTCTCTTCTCTTCTCTTCTCTTCTCTTCTCTTCTCTTCTCTTCTCTTCTCTTCTCTTCTCTTCTCTTCTCTTCTCTTCTCTTCTCTTCTCTTCTCTTCTCTTCTCTTCTCTTCTCTTCTCTTCTCCAGGCTGAACACTGCCAGCTTTCAACCAATCTCTGTAGCAGAGGGATTCCAGCCTCTGAGCATCCTAATGGCTCCAACAGCTCCAGGCCCTTTGGTTGTCAGCTCCGTCCACCACTCCCTCATTGGGCTGTTGGGAACTCTCTCTCTCCCATCATTCCTGATTTAAAGCCCAGTGCGACCACACACAATCGCATACATACTCCACCTCTAGGATATACATCAGTGTGAATTTCAGTCACTTAAGAAGTCTGCGCTTTTTCTGTTAGCACTATGCTGGTAATTTCAATCATTATTTCTTATCGTCATATACAGAGCAAGGCCTCTGTACTACTGTGCTTCCACCCAGCAGAGGGCGAGATGCCTTCACCTTCGTGGCTGCAAGAGGCCCGAGTGCCACGAAAGCACAGCCTCCAGGCCCTGCTGGAACTCTGCAGACAGGCTTAGGAAAAAAATGCTCCCACTCAAGCGGGCATGCAGCCAGCCCTGCAAAGAGATGCATTTCCGAGCCAGGGATGTGCTTTGCAAACGTCTCGCCCTCTGCATAAGTGACAGGGATTTTGCCAGACAAGTTAAGCCAAGGTTTTATGTTTCCATGAAGTAAAAACTGAAGAAGAATGGGACAAAATACCAAAACAGAACAACAAGGCTGTTAACCTTTTTAACAAGAAACAAAAATAGAGGCTTGTGGTATGCTGCTCGGCAATACTGCTTCAGGGAATGCACTTCCTACATGGCCTTTACTATTTCATTTTACGCATACAACTCCTCAATGCCTGGAAAGCTAGAGACTGTTATTAGCAACAGAGGGAATGGGCTTATCCCAAGCAGATGAAGTCAAATGCAAAAAATACAAGAGCTTCCAAGTCAGAGGAACAAAGCATTTTGATCTGTCTCCTTCACACAGAGGAGAGAATGAGAGAGAAGGTGTGATCTCGAGCACCTGATATTGCTGCAGATATTCTGAGTTACGTCAGAAGAGGTTCTTTTACCCCAAGGCAATCTTTGCCTGGTTTTATCCTTTCAGATCTCTGGGAATATGAGGTAGAGCCTTAGCAAGGAGCTCCAAATGAGATATTTCCTTCTTTCTTTTGTTAAGCAGCTGTTGATGCTTGGCTCTGCAAGTAGGTCAGGGGAAGAATGCTTCCCCACGTTGCTTGCTGCTCCTGCTGACTCCAGAGAGAGAAGTATGTTCATCCAGCGTGAAAATGAGGATTGAACATACCTGAAATATAAGGGATTAAGCCACCTGCTGGGTCTTAAATTCTGCAGCTGTCCCCAGTGATAGCTTATTTATTCTGATGTTGTTTGCTTTGTTCAGGTTGAAGGTAAGATCCAGTCTCAATCAAAAGCAGTTCCTCTAGCTATGAAGAGTGCTAAGCTCATTTTTTAGCAGCACGCTAACATACCTTTATCAAATGTTTGTCCATTGGAGCTAGAGGGCTAGATGGCGTATGGAAGACAGGAAAAATCCAGGTGTGCAATGTACAAATGACAACAAAGCAGTGTAGAAAGCAGTGTGGGACAGCATTCTGATTTATGAATCCCTGATTTTACCAGGCTTGTGGGTATCACATTTCAGCCTACTGCCAGCAAGCCTATACTTCAAAGTGTTTTTTAACAAACCCTTTGTAAGTAGTCCTTGGATCCCTCAGGGCACAGATAGGGCATACTGAAATATCGGCCATTCCTGTAGCATGGGGATTCACAGGTTGGGCTTTTTATTGCCATACATTACAGGGGTGTGAATACACATAACAGCACAGCCTTTCCTCCAAAATACATGGGCTTTAAGCAGATAAGAGCTAGGAAATCTTGATACAGGAAAAACTGATCCTTTTGCTTTTTATGAGTAGAGTTGTAGAGATGCAAAAGGCTGATAAGGCTTGTCCTAACCTTGCCAAGATTGATTTGAATGTACAGAAGTTGGTGTCAAAGATGCCCCTTTCTGCCATGACTTCCTTCATCCCCATCTGCCTTCAGACACTCAAAGGATCTGAAGTGTTCTGATCCAGTCTCTGCTCATCTCTAGAGCCGAAGCTTCTACTCTGTGACTGCATAAATCTCATGACCTCTCTTTGCTTTAGTTCCCCCCTGCAAACTGTGGGATTGCAGCTCTCCTGCCCCATTGCAAGCTGTGCATAACAGGCACTTTGCCACGTGGTCTTGTAAAAAAGCTGCTGTCACTATCTTACAGAATAACACACGGCCCAAGGAGGCAAGTTTCCTTCCCTGAGGAAGGTACTGGCCCTTGTTGTGCCCAGGATAACTGCTGAATGATGTCTGGATACCACAGCAGGAGAAATCAGAGATTGTTTATGCCCCAACACCCACATCCAAGTTCCTCACTGTCTGCTTGCTGCCTTTCAGCCCTGCTTGGCCTTCAAGTTATTTCCCTTTTTTGAGCTCATCAGACGCCTTTATCTCTTCCTGCTGCTTTTTGTCTCTGTGTTTCTCTCTGCTTGACTTCTGCTTACAAACTCTCAGATCTTGCTGCCTGCCTGTGAATCACAGCCTGCTCTGCCTTAAAAGCACCAAAGGGAAGAAACACAAAACCCTCTTTTCTCTGCGGTGATTGATGTGACTGTCTTTATCTGTTACACTTAAGAGAAACTTTTCCACGGGAACTTTCCCTTCCTGCTTCCTATACATGAAAACTCACATTGAGGGAAACCCGTATCAGTGTTACAACCCACTATTTCACTGCTAATATGTAGGTATATATATAACAGATGGTAAACGAGCACAAGCTCTTTTCCTATTGAGTATTTTGAGCACTGAGGTACAGATCTGCCCCTCCTTTTCTCCCACGAGGAGGGCAGGCTCTGCAGCCCGTTCTGAAGACATGCACGTTTCAGTCCCACACACACAGACCCAATTGCGAGGGGAACATGGCTGCAGCCTGCAGGAGGCTGAAGGACGTCTCAAATGAGAGAAATACGAGCAGGAACACCTTCCCCGGCCCCAAGGCAGCTGCTTTTGCGCACAACGGGGGCGGTGGCACCCGGGGCCCGGCCCCACAGGGCGCTCGGCCGGGCCAAGGCCGCTCCCGCCTTCCCGTTACCACGGCAACCCCTCTCCCTTTTGGTCACGGCGCAAGCGCGAAGTGCCGGCGTGGCTCAGTGCGCATGCGCCTTCTGTTTAGTGAGCATGCGCACTGAGGCGCACCGAGCGGTTGCTATGGAGACAGCGTCGCTGGAAGCGAGCGCAGCCGCCATGAGCTCGGAGCCGAGGCCGGGCCTGCCCTTCCTACCGGGCTGCTCCTTCAGGGAACCTATGGTGAGCAGCCCCTGGTCAGCCCAGCTCCCGGGAACCCTCGGCATCGGTGCCTCAGGCCCCTTCCATCCGGGGTACCCCCAATCCCTGCCTGGTCTTGCAGGTAGCCCTGCTAAAGGAGCCCTGTGAGGCCTCTGCACAGCCCAGCTGCTCCAGGGTCCTTTCAGTGAGCCGTGCCTGTCTGGTTCCCTTGGAAGCCTGGTG
Source organism: Meleagris gallopavo (assembly GCF_905368555.1). Taxonomy (NCBI): domain Eukaryota; kingdom Metazoa; phylum Chordata; class Aves; order Galliformes; family Phasianidae; genus Meleagris; species Meleagris gallopavo. The sequence continues at coordinate 106,699,173 of NC_139405.1, read as the reverse complement.
TCCCTGAGCACACTCCCAGGGAACCTGCTACTCCCTCAGACCCTTCTCTAACTCCCCAGGAGACCTGTTATCTCCAAATTCACCTTATATCTCCTCAAAGGCCTAGCCCAGTCAGCCTGCCGTTTGCCCAGACCACCTACTAATCCCCACGAAAGGTTGAGTCCCTCTTCAATTAACCTAAAATCCCTGGGGGAACTGGTATCCTATGAACACCTTATGCCCCAGCTCACCTGACATCCCTCGGGATATCTACTAAAGTGACTCTCAAAGGACTTGAGATCCTCGTAGATTCACCCAAGGCATCTGATACCCACTGAACTCTTTTCCTAGGGAAGCTGTTTTTTCCCAAAGCCAACAGCTGCCTGCTGAGCTCACTCCTTGGGGAACTGAACTCTATGAACCCACCTGCTTCCCCTGACCTCATCCACAGGAGCTCCCTGAGTTCTCCCAATGCAATTCCAAGTCTGTTCCCAGACAAGCAGATAGGGCTGAGCCCAGCCTCCTTGGTGCTTTTAAATTCATCCCCAAGATGCCATTGCATCTTGCATCTGATATCTCCTTAAACTGGCCTGCTAGCTTTGGAGAGTAAGGTTGCCCAAAACAGAACTACTATCTGCAAACTTAACCCTGGGAGATCTAGTACCCCTGAATCCATTCTTTAGTTGCCCTGCCAATTCATATGATACCCCAAGGGAAGCATTACTCCAAAACTGACTTTATAAACAGGCAGACCACTGTTTCTCTGAACCACTTCAGTTTTCTCAAATAGATATGTTCTGTTTCCTTCATGGCTCTGGGCAGCCTGGTCTGGTGGTTGATGACCCTGCACATAGCAGGGGATTGAAACTAGATGATCATTGGGGTCCTTTTCAACCCAGGCCATTCTATGATTCTGTGAGCCTACTTCTCATTCTGATACTGCCCTGAACCAAGACCCATATAGTCACCTGATGCTTCCATAAATGCCTTCCTCGTATCTCCTGGAGAATTTAATCCTTGATAGACAGTACGGAACTGATGCTGTGGAGCCTGAGAACTGAGTCTGTTCAGAGAACTGGTATCCCTCCACTGAACTGATACCATTGCAACCTCCAGGATTCTCAAGGAAGTGAGACTTCTCAGCTGTACTAATATTCCTTGGAAGAAATGGCTTCATCCTCTGCATTCGAATAGATACCTAAACAAGGAAGCAGCCTTTCCTTTTCCCCACTCCCAATGGTCAACAAGATGAGGATTTGATAACCCCCAATCCCCTCCCAGTATCATCTTGCAAAAGCAGTACCACAGGTGAAAAGTGATACTCCCCGAGTTCCTTCCAGTACTGTTCTGGAGCAGCTGACAACCCTGCACTTCCTTCTCCATGGGAAGTTAGTATTTCAGGTCTTGACACTGTAACTTAGCTTCAACTCAGTGCTATTATAATGGCAGTCTGAGAAACCAATGTCCTTGAATTTTCCTGACGGCTTCACTCAGAAGCAATGTTCACAACCTTCAGTAGGAAATGGATACACCTGGGCATGCTTGATGTCTTTGTAGAACTTAATAGTTTTAAGAGTGGGCTCCTCCATTTCCTCCCAGTAGAAAGACCCCAGTATGCTCTGGCATTGCAGGATAAGGAACATCATGCACTTGCATGTGATCCTTTATCATGGGCCATTCTCCACTGCAAAACAAACAAACAAACATCTTGGGGCAGTACTCTACATCTTTGATCCTCCTGTTGAAAACTAACCCTTCCGGAGCAAGCCCTTCCATATCTTCCTGATACTTCTTGTAGATCCTTCTCCAAAAAAGAAAGACCATTACACTAACCCAGTCCTTGCTTTGGGATCTGATAGGGTAAACCTTCTGAAGGGGTGGTGAGCCCTGCTGCAGGTCAATCAAAGTTGTTCTACCCATATCACTAACAGAGCCTCTTAACTTCCACTGTACAAATCCTAGTGGTGCCTTGCAGCACAATCACACTGTTTTCTAAGTCAGTGACGACTGAGTTTTCAACAGTAAATGGAGTCATTCACTCATAACAAATACTCTCAATTTTGCAGTTATAAAGGTTATCTCAGCATTATTCTCAGTAATGACTTGAAAATTTACAATGCAAATCTCTGCCCCTAGCGAAATATTATTTCTTCTATCAGCAAAACCCCACCTGTTTTAGTCATGTGAATGCTTCTACTGACATCAGTGGCACTGTGTGCAGAAGAAACACCCACAGGATTTAGCAGAGCAGATTGTTATTTTAGAGTAACTGGAAGTATTGCCCTATTGGTGATGTTTAAGGACATCTGGACTCCAGAAATGTCTTTGCACTGTTGCTCAGTGAGTGCTGTCACCTCACTTTGCCTCTGTGTTCCAGCCTATAAAATAGCCAGCATAATTCTTGTTTTTCATGTGGACTTGGAGACGTGCTGTAAGAAAACCTCTGCATTCAGATAAAATAGTTAGTTACTGGTTAGTGTTCAGATGCACTCTAAGGAACTGAGACCCTGGTAGGAGAAGCAGTGTTTCACAGAATCACAGAATCACAGAATGGCCAGGGTTGGAAGAGACCTCAAGGATCACGAAGCTCCAACTCCCTGCCACAGGCAGGGCCACCAACTTCCACATTTCAGAGCAGCCCAGGCTGCCCAGGGCCCCATCCAACCTGGCCTTGAACACCTCCAGGGATGGACGGGGCATCCACAGCCTCTCTGGGCAGCTGTTCCAGCACCTCACCACTCTCATGGTAAAGAACTTCCCCCTGACATCCAAACTAAATCTTCCCTCCTTCAACTTCAAACCATTTCCCCTCATCCTGCTGTTATCTACCCTTTCAAAGAGTTGATTCCCCTCCTGTTTGTAGGCTCCCTTTAGGTACTGAAAGGCTGCAATGAGGTCACCACAACCTTCTTTTCTCCAGGCTGAACAAGCCCAGCTCCCTCAGCCTGTCTTCATAGGGGAGGTGCTCCAGTCCCCTGATCATCTTTGTGGCTCCTCTGGACCCTCTCCAACAGCTCCCTGTCTTTTTTGTACTGGGGGCTCCAGACCTGGACACAGTACTGCAGAAGGGGCCTCAGAAGAGCAGAGTAGAGGGGGACAATCACCTCCCTGTCCCTGCTGGCCACCCCTCTTCTGATGGAGCCCAGGTGTTTGTATGAAACTCTGCAGACATGGCAAGAAATACTTAATTCAGTGGTATTTATCCAATATGGGCTGGCAGCAACTGAGATTAGGAGTTTACATTCTGGGTTTTCCCTTTCAGTTTTGCATTACTCACCTGATATTGTGAGATGTAGCCTGGCGTTCATGCCCTTAAAAGCCTGTGTGCTTCTGACAAGCACTGATATTGCCAATGTAAGGACAAACTTCTTGGTTTTCCTTTAATGTTATTCCCACAGCTTTCCCTTGGTATTTATTGAACAGGAAAGAATGGCAATCCTGTGGCAGGGCTGCTGTTTATGAAACATTCTGTTAACATGTCTCCAGTAAACTGTCTTGCTTTCACCTGAACGTGTTTTTCTAACTGCACTGCGAGATGTGTAGGATCAGCTCAGAGAGAAAACAGGCAATTACATGTAATTCAAGTGGGGCCTTGAAGGTATAAATAAGATTAGAGGCTTAACCATGGGGGGCGAGGGAGAGGGAGGAAGAGAAGTGGTTCACATGCCTGAGGTTGGACTGACTGCGAGTCTAAGTCTGGCAAAGGAGCTGAAGCTTTTTCCTTCAGGGCTAGAAATGCCTGCAATTCTGTTTGATTTGGCAAAACTCAAAGTAAAAGCAGAGACTTTATCATAGAATCATAGAATGGTTTGGGTTGGAAGGGACCCTTAAGATCATCCAGTTCCAATCCCCCTACTACAAGCAGGGACATCTCCCTCTAGACCAAGTTGCTCACAGCCCCATCCAGCCTGGTCTGGAATGCTTCCAGGGAGGAGGCAATGCTTCCAAGGGTGGCTCACGCTCGTGGACTCACAGTTTCTCCTGCTTTCCTTGTTACAAGTGCAGAAAGTGGGACCAGCCAGCCACACTGCTGTTCCAGATGCTTTCAACAGCAGATGTGGGCTGTACTGCAAGCTGAGTAGCCTCCTGCCAGCCAAGTCCAATCCTCCTCTTCAGCAGGGAAGAACACAACTGGGCAGACAGAGCCACGTCCTGTTCACAGCTCTGATGCTTTCTTCTGTGCCCATAAGCAAAGCGGGGACCTTCCTGTGGCAGGTGGATAATTATTTCACTTGCAGAACGGCTTGATAGCTGACATGAAGCAGATAGCAAAGACAGGAAAGGGCTCTAAGAAGGTCAAAACCAAGAATAAACCAACAAAGCTAAAAATAACAGGAGAATCCTATCGTCAGTGTTGTACAGTGCTCACAGAAACAGAATTCTGTTTGTCATAATGGGTTTCTCATGGATCTGTTATAGGACCTTACTCTGTGGTTGTGGTTTATTACATGCAGACCCTTACATAAGTTGTGGGGAGAACTGATATGCTTCAGTGTGTTTCCTAATTCCAGTTCTGGAAGCATGACACACCTTGACTTAACGCAGCAAGGGAAATCCTGTGAAATCCCCAGGAGAGGTTTAACAAAACAGCAACAGAAAGCACAGAAGGTGCACAGCTATCCTCATGCAATAGTCAAGGGAGCATCATAGGGCATAACAGAGTGAGGTCCCTTGGAGCTTTGCACTGCTGTAGCACAGAGTAGGGAACAAAAGGTTTGTGAGATAAATACTAAGGCAGATCAAGTGCAGTTACCCCATTCTGGACACTGAGTCTTGTGGTAAGCCTGTGCCAGCACAAGGATTTGAGTTGACTCTGATGCTTTGTTCCTCCAGTCACTTACTGTTTATTCAGCCTTCTTGATCTAAGCATTAAGTAACTGCTGCATTAGGTTATAATAAATCACTGTGGAGGATATCAAACTGTCACTGTTTTTCTGTGCTTTCAGTAGCAATATCTACTAAGTGCGTGTAGGATTTTAACAGCTGGATTTTCTTCCACAGAAAACATCCTTTCATCGCTCGCAGACATTGGGCTACAAAAATGGGTTTGCCTTTTCTCGGCTGCCAACAGTGGGGATCGGCGGGGAGCGACTGTATGTGAATCAGCCTTCTCAAGCTGAATTAGATGAATTATCCAACACAGGACCCACGCTGACCTATGGGCGAGCCAAGAAGGCTCCTCCTTCAGGCTTCATTCCAACACACGTGGCTTTTGACAAAAAGGTATAAAGAAGTTTATTCCAGGAATATCGGCTGGCTGAGTTCGGAGACATAAACAGTCAGCTCCAGGGTTCACGGGACAGCGTACAGCAGTTTTCAGATGCCATAGCCCTTAGTCAGAGACAGCTGAACCCCAGTCTGAAAGAGGCTTTCTTTGCTCAGGAGGAGGATTATAATACATAAACGATGTAAGACATTCCCTGCGAGTTACGCCGGAGCATTTCCAGCAGGAGTTTGAAAAGAAATTTGATTAATTCTGAAAAGCTTCAGTTTATAACCATTGCCCTGTAAAACACAGCCTTCCCTCCTGCATTTCCAAAAGTGTATTGAGGTTGTAACTGTGCTTGAACTCTGAAGTCTCTCTGCACTGGAGTTCCTGCTGGACTGTCTAGCTTTGGTCTATCTATATATGCTCATGCTTGTCACCACAGCATGTTAGAGCCTGCTGCTCCAGCTTTACTTCCTGCATTAAATCATGGTGATCCTATCAGACTAGGAGGTGGCTCTGTGTCTGCAATCCTGAGCTGACCCTCACTTTTAACATGCTGGTTGCACAGACTGCAGCTGCAGCCAGAAAAGTCCCTGCAGGGCGTGAAAGGCTCAGCAGCCCTGAGCACATGCAGGGGTTGCACCCTGCCAGGCAGGTCTGGAAAGACAACCCATCTGGGAGACAGGGTGGGGGACAGACGTCCTGTGTTAGTTACTGCTTCAGGGGCCATTCTTTCAAAGTAAGGTAAATGTTGCTATTTCAATGTCAGATACTTCCCTGTCCTTTCATTCAAACTGTAGTAGTAGCTACTTGATTACATAGGTCAGTGGGCTGATGTAGGCTGGGCATGCAAGGCTTGATTACCCACCTACATCCTCTTAGAAGCAATGAATGCTCTTGAAGGCAATATTCCTTGTCCTTTCATTCACGGGACTGAGAGTGACTGGCTTTTGGCAGAGTATACAGTGTGCGTTTCCTCTGTGTCCTGATTTCTTTCCTTGTTCCTCCAGAACAGATTGCCTCTTCCTGCCTGTGCTGCATAGATGTGAGTTCAAATGAACAATACAGGTCCAAAAAACCACAAATGTCATCAAACTGTTAACTAAAATCACCAGCATTTTGCAGAGCCTTGAAAGAAAGTCAGATATATCTGCAAACTAAATACTGACAGTAACCAAGCACTAGTTAGTAGGTAAAATAGCAGATGATCATGGAGAAAATAAAGTACTGTATTTATGACAAGTGCATAAGTGCAACCAAACTTAGAGAAAGCGAATGTTGATGAAAGCCCTCATGAAGCCTCCATCATCAGTCACGGATTGGGCTAACAGTTGGCTTGGATGATTTTATAGATTACAATCCAGTAATTTTTCACTGCCAAAGCCCATTGCAAGTACATTCTTTGGATTAATGGACTAACCGTGGTGTTCAATCTGTTTCTTTCTCTCTCCCTATGGGATCTTGTCCCCATGGCAGGTTTTGAAGTTTGATGCCTATTTCCAGGAAGATGTTCCTCTCTCTACAGAAGAGCATTCCCGTATTCGCCAAGTGGGTATCTATTACTATTTGGAAGATGACACCATATCTGTCATCGAGCCTGTTGTGAAGAACTCTGGTATTCCTCAAGGCAAACTTATCAGACGTCATCGCGTGCCCAAGAATGACCAAGGGGATCATTACCACTGGAAGGATCTGAATCGAGGCATCAACATCACCATGTATGGCAGAACATACCGCATCGTTGACTGTGACCCATTCACACAGGTGAGTTCCTTTTATGGAGAAACTGATATGAAGGATCCCAGGAGTTTCATGAGGCGAGATCTGTTAGAATCTAGTCTGGTATTCTCTATCTGTAGCTCTCACACTGAGATTGCTTGTGATCTTTCATTTTACATTTTGTGGAGACTTCTTTCCTCATAACAATAGGTATTTCAAGGTACAATATTTGCATTGAGCACAGTTACTGTTTAGTACTTCTGCACCATTCTCTGTCCTGAAGACTGCACCCTACAGTACAAATCCTAAGGTTGTTTCTGGGTTAGGAGAATTGGTTTAATTAACTTCTATCTGTACAACGGTTTAGATGTTTAGAGTCCTGATGAACCATTGTGCATACACAAGAGGGAAATTACTGATCTTAATTATTTTCCAGCTTAATAGTCCTCTGATAAGAATAGGGGACGGGAATGCTGTCGGCATTTGTTTGCAACAAACCAGAACAACAGGCATAGTCAGTGGATTTAGAATCATAATATAAACTGACCTAAGACTGCTTATTCATTGCCTGTTTTTTATTCCTAGCTATTTCTGTACCGGTTACATTAAATCACAACAACACAGTAACTAATAGTAACATATACCAATATACTGGTATTCTTTTAGACTGTCCCCAGTGCAACCTGGGCTCTGGCCAATCCCTATTCTTTCAAGCAATTCCCAGGATCAGTTCAAGAGTTTGAGCATTCCAGGGACCATTCCCAATAGATGAGTTCCATGCAGCCAACTTGTTCTGGAGGCTGAGTGAGTTTAGATACGGGCTGATCCTTGCCAGTTGGCTTCAGTGCCCAGGAATGTTCCCAATCATGTAATATGTGAGTACATACGTATTTGCTGAGTGCATGTGGGATCTGCTCTGCTGGAACTAGATGACTGTTAAAGTCAGTTGACATCAGATGAAGATCTGGTTCTCCTGCTAACGTTGGTTATTTGATGGAAAACATGGCATGAGCTATGTGGTCTACATTGCAAGGCCACCAGTCTACTTATCATCAACTGGCATGCCCTAGATCAGAGCCTGAAAGTGTAAACCTGCTCTGTAAGTCTTCAGGGTGATCTCACATGCCCATTGGAGATGTTTGCATAGGTGCTTCCCAGGCTGGATATTTTCACAGGCCACATCCCAAGGCCAAACAGGGAAGAAGTCCATTGACTTCTGTGGTTGTTTTCAGTGACTGAGGTGGATGCACAAGTAATACCCTAGAGTTTGTTTATGCATCTAAGGCAAGTCAAAAATCCCTTTATAAACAAACAGATTGCCCTCTTTCTGTGGGAAATGTGCTTCTCCTGGCAGATGAACTAAAGCTGCTACTCTGGACAAATATCCTTCTGGTCAGAGGAGCCTTGGAGGGTCTGGTGTGGGTCACACAAACTTCCAGTGTCTGATAGAATGGAGAACACTGATCTCTTGCAAATTTGGACTGCCTACATCCATGGTTATGTACTAATCTAATCTTTTTAATTCACATAGAAGAGACCAACCTGATTGTTATTCTCCATGTAATGCCCCAAGGCAAGGAAAATTGTACTCAAGTAGAATTGGACTGAGGATGTTGGGGGCAGGACTGCCCTGCATAATGGAAGGGCAGACAAAGCTTAAAAACGGCTTAAAAAGAAACATCTTAGTTGTCCCCTGTTGTCTTTGCTATTGAAATGAACTAAAACCCCTGCAGCCTGGTGAGCTATGCAGAATGAATTTGCAGTGTTCTGGCAACACTCATCTCAGCCAACCTGTAATCTCTGATCTTCAGATACCTTCAGCCCATCTTTTATCTTCAGAACTCAAGTCAGCAATTAATACATCAGATGACTTTCGTAGGTATTCCTGGAGAGCCAAGGAATTGAACTGAACCCTCCAGAGAAAATGGTTTTTGATCCTTACACAGAACTGCGTCGGATGCCCATGCGAATGTACATCACACCATCAGATTTTGACCAACTCAAACAATTTCTGACTTATGACAAGCAGGTGAGTGATCTGGCAGTGATCATCTATATGTGTCACAGAAACCTACATCTTGTGAGTGCCTGAAAGATGTCGGTCCACTGGACAGACTCCAGATTTGCTCCTTTTTTTTGCATTTGTGAGAAACAAAATATTTTATCTTTTTGTTCAAGTTTGTGCCTTGGAAGCAGTTTCTCCTTGGACTGCAGAGCCCATTCTAAAGATCCTCCATTTCTTTCTTGCTCTCTGTTGTGATGACATAGGATACCTGCCTTGAAAAGTTAGCAGACCAGGCCAGATGTTATTCTATTGGAAATGGGTATGCTACATTCTCCCAAAACATTGAAGTGTGGTGCTAGAGTGAACTGCTTCAGATAAATGCAAATGCCAGTCGCTCTGACTGCATTCTCCCTGTGCACACAGTTGACTAACACTCTTCTTCCTGCTTATCCTTCTTCTTTTCATCATCTAACAATGGTGTAAGAAATCCTATAGACCACCCTAGAGTAGTAAATACAACAGGACTCAATGTTAATGACTGTTTATATGGGTTGATAGTGATAGAACAAGGGGAAATGGTTTTAAATTAAGACAGGGAAGGTTTAGGTTAGATACTAGGAGGAAGTTTTCCCCCCAGAGGGTGGTGAGGCACTGGAACAGGTTGCCCAAGGAGGTTGTGGATGCCCCATCCCTGCAGGCATTCAAGGCCAGGCTGGATGTGGCTCTGTGCAGCCTGGTCTGCTGGTTGGTGACCCTGCACACAGCAGGGGGTTGGAACTGGATGATCTTTGACGTCCTTTTCAACTCTGACTATCAATCAAACAGTTACTGGACATCAGCTGGGTATTACCATAGGCCAGAATCATATCCAGTTGCTGTTTTGGATATGGTTGCCTTGTTTTGAGGAAGGCAAGCAGTTTTACTGTTTGGATGTAAGCTAGACTATGCTAGCTGTCTTACTGATAGTTTAGCCTTAATGACTCAAGTCTGGGCCAACTTCTTGGAAGCTGTTGGATGACCTGTTTAGGAGCTGCACCTTGGGAAACTCTTGAACTGTTCCACTATGTGCAGCAATCCCAAAACAGTAGGTGATGGACTTGGAAGCATTGCAGTGTGAGATGTTTGATTTCCGTGCCATTATAGAATAGAATCATAGAATCATAGAATGGCCTGGGTTGAAAAGGACCACAATGATCATCTAGTTTCAACCCCCCTGCTATGTGCAGGGTTGTCAACCAGCAGACCAGGCTGCCCAGAGCCACATCCTGCCTGGATTAAAACAAGACGTTTTCTATAGACAGAAGTGAGATGGGGTCTAGCGTGAATGCAGTATCCTCAGAATAACTACAGACATATCCCTCTGCCTTTGGTAGAGAATTGGCCATGAAACCTCAATATTTGCCACGAAACCTTCAAAATTAGATTCCACTTCACTTTATTAAGTTTCATTATAAAAATCCCAGTGCTCACAGTACAAGGGCTTGGTTCTTCTGTACTTGGCAGAGAAGACTGCGGAGTTACTTCCAATCACCCGTCCTATTTTAGCCAAAATCGTTTGGACAAAGCACTTAGTAATTCTAATCCATGTTTGTTTTTTGCTGTCTGTTTTTTATCCACCTCAGGTCCTTCGTTTCTATGCCATGTGGGATGACACGAACAGCATGTTTGGTGAGAATCGGCCTTACGTCATCCATTACTACTTGGCAGACGACACAGTGGAGGTTCGGGAAGTCCACAAGCCCAATGATGGCAGAGACCCATTCCCAGTACTCATAAAACGCCAACGCTTGCCAAAAACCTTTGTGGACAAGAAAAGTAAGTTTAGAGCAGCCAGCACGTCTGTCTGTGCTAAAGTGCCTTGGTGGGTGAAAGTAGATGTGGAAACTGTGTTAGAGGTACAGCAATTCAAGAGCTGCAGGTGTCCTCAGTTTTTGGCCAAAGGAGTATTCTTTCAGTGATCACTGAAGTCTATATTCTGAGAAGCAGAGCACTACCAGCAGCTCTCTGGAGATTTTTATACAGCTTTCTTTTGTATACCTTTTCACTGAGAAATATTAACATTTATCTGATTACTTATTTTTTTTTTCCCCTTTTGCTCCCTTGTCCTTAGAGACCTTCCCAAGCTGTGTGCTGGAAATCTCTGATCAGGAGGTACTTGAGTGGTACACAGCTAAAGATTTTGCTGTTGGCAAACCTACCACCCTCCTTGGACGCACGTTCTTCATCTACGATTGCGATGAGTTCACACGTAACTTCTATCGTGACAAATTTGGCATCACAGACTTCCAGCCAGTAGAGATAAAGAAGAAACCACCTGAGGAAGTACCACAGGTACTATAAGCAGTTTTGAAAGGAAGAGAGGGAAATCTGCAGTCCATGTATGCTCTGATAGGAAAGTATAGTTTCTTCTTAAAGAAAAGAGCAAGTCAAAGAGTAAGTCAAAGAAAGCTAAGAGTTAAATTAAAGAGCAACTTGAGAAATCATAGTATCATAGATCCATTTGAGTTGGAAGGGACCCTTAAAGGCCATCTGTCCCACTCCCTGCACTGAATAGAGACACCCACAGCTCCATCAGTGCTCAGAGCCCTGTCCAGCCTGACCTTGGCTGTCTGCAAGAATGAGGCACCACAGTTTCTGGGCAACCTGTGCCAGTGCTTCACCAGCTTTATCATAAGAAACTTTTTCCTTATACCCAGTCTAAATTTCCCCTCTTTTAGTTTGAAATCATACCCCCTTTTCCTATCACAACAGACCCTGTTAAAGAGTCTGTCCCCTTCTTTCTTACACTCCTCCTTTACACACTGACAGGCTGCTCTCAGGTCTTCCTATAGCCTTCCCTTCTCCAGGCTGCACAGCCCCAGTTCTCTCAGCCTGTGCTCATAGGAGAGCTGTTCCATCCCTGGGATCATTTTTTGGGGGTCCTCTCTGGATGCTCTCCAACAGGTCCACATCTCTCCTGTACTGAGGACTCTACAATGGGATGCAGTACTCACAGAAGGCAAGGCAAGGATGGACAGTCAAATTAATATGAAATTGAAAGTCAAAATGTTAATTTTTAGTAATGTAAAGGACAGAACTGGCACTCTGACTATGCCTATACTAGAAAATGATATGTCAGGGTTTGTCTTCTGGCTGCGAAGTGAACAGGAATGGTCTGGCTGCAGTCACTAACCTCTATCTCACTTCTCCAAAAAAGAGTTGCTGAGTCCCAAAAGCCTATTGGAGATGGTCACTGCCCATGTTACCTCCGAAGGAATGGAATGGAGTGTTAGCTTGCCCAGTCCACAGACATGATGGAGCTTAGGTTAATAGTATAACCACACAGATGATTGAGTTCCTGTACACAGGAAGGGTTAGTTACCAGTTTACCCCTAGTCTCTTTATTCAGAAAAACTACCTGGCTTTCTGATGTTGAGGTTTTCTTAGCTCTTACATAATATTTATATAAATGAGAGATATGGATCCAACACATGGCTGGTCTAGAGCATTTCTGCTGGGCAGGATGTCACAGCTGTTGGCACCTGGCAACAGAAGAAGTCTTTTCAAACAGACGCTTTCTTATAAGCGTCTATTTGCAAATATTGCAAATATTTTTGTGTTCTTTGTTTCAGCTCTTTCTACTTGGTATCCCCTCTGACTGCAGGTAATTCCTCCGTATAATGGTTACGGCTTCCTCGAAGACTCCCTTCAGAACTGCTATTCTCTATTTCCAAAGCCTCCCCGGAAAGATGTAATTAAAATGCTAGAGAATGACCACAAAGTGCTGCGATACAAGGTAGCCCTGGTAAGTCCTTTCCTTGATATTATGCACGTATCAGCTCATGTTGCAGAGTTAGAAGAATGGCAGAAACCTACTGCTCAAATAGGGCTAGTAGCAAATGTTCTTCTGTGCTGGTGGGTCAAGAAATAAGGAGCACATGACCCTTAGGAGATCCCATTGGGTTATTGTGTGCTTGCTGTGATAATTAGTGGCATGAAAAGGTAGGAGGGAAAAAAAAAAAACAGCAAGGCCAGGCAGTGTAAAATAGCTGTGCTACAAAACCACAGCCATTTATGGAAAAACTCCCACTGACATCAGCACGTGACAGATGGCCCTAATTGAAACAGCATTGCAGCTGGGCTCTGTGCCTCTGCCTGCCTCCAGCTGCTGCCACAAGCATGAGCTTGCTGTCTGGATCCCAGCACCTGTCCTTCTCCAGGCTCGTCCCAGCTGCAGCAGCCCGCAAGGGGCTGTGCTGGCAGAGCAGCCAGGCGTCGGTGTAGAAGCAGGGGAGTCCACAGGGATGGTGCTTTCCATCCACAGCAACAGTGTTCAGGCTTTGGCCTTTGTACCAGCTTTGCAGCTGGTTTATGCAAGGAACCTCTGGCACGTCTAGCAACAGCGATGGCATTTCCTGTGCTGCCTGGTGCCTGCCCTCTCCAAACACTCAGAGTGAATAAGGGTTGATTTCTTTTCCCTATTGTGCAGGAGTTCCTAAAGGTCACAGCTGATGAGTTCAGATCAACTTTATTTTAAACTAAGTAAGTAAAACCAATGGTGTGTCAGGAGTGTCTTCCTGTGAGTAAGAGCTGAAAGCAGCACCAACCCCTCTCAGGCAATCATTAAAATTAAATATATAACCTTAATACTAAACTTTACAGCCAGCCTTCCTCTGCATGATGAATCATTCCATATAGGATATTCCTTTCTCTTGGATTACTCAGTCTGGAAATACTGAATGCTGTTAGTCACTGCAGCCCAAATTCTGCTTCTGTTAGCCTGACTAGAGCAAGTAAGCTTTGAAATTCAGGTATTTAATGCTGTTACCCTATGACATTGTATATGCAATTTGTTCCTGTTCAGTTTTACTCAGCTAGAAAAAAAAAAAAGTTATCAACTCTGGGCATGGTTCAAATGTTCTTTTCCAAAGCCACTGCATTTCCTCTAGGAATCACCAAACCCTGTGGATGCAAAGCGTCGCTTCATCCTCTCTTATTTCCTCTCCAATGATATGATCAGCATCTATGAACCACCAGTCCGTAACTCTGGCATCATTGGAGGCAAATACTTAGGAAAGACCAGAGTTGCCAAACCAGGCTCTTCTACAGAGAATGCTGTGTACTATGGGCCCGCTGACCTCACCATTGGTTCTACCATTGAAGGTAAGATCCAGTCTGGCTTGATAATACTCTCTGAGCGCTGGCTTTCACTGCCTGATCTGTCATTTATTGCATAGACAGCATATATACCTTCCATCATTTGAAAGATCTGTACCTTCTGGATCTCACTGCTGTTCAGTTTGCAGGTCACCTGCTGGTGTGAATTGATGTAACTGTTATTGTCAGTGTGTGGACCATAGACATAATTAGGAAAATAGATACATTCTTGCTTTAATACCTCTCCCACAGTGTTTGGCCACAGGTTTGTTATCACTGATGCTGATGAATACGTGCTCAATTATATGGAAAGCAATGCAGAAAGTTTTCCTGCGACAACGCTACAGTCCATGAGGGATCATTTTCACCCACGGCAGGTGGTGGAGGAGACTGCCAAAAGGTAGGCTTCAAAGGATGGCATACGGAGCTAAGTGAGACTCGGGGCTGACAACTAAGGGGATTTCCAGCAGCTTCCGTGGGCTCCAGTTTGCTGTCTAGTGGCTGCTCAGTTGATTATTCAGCTCCAAGAATGTGTCTGAACAGATACAGCGGGTGATCAAGAGTGTGCAATATCATGTCATGGCTGTCGCTGACCCAAAAATCTTGTGGGACAGCTCTGGCTCAGCAGCAGAGACACCTTCAGGGGAATGAATGCAGTCATCTTTTTCCAAAAGGGAGCAGTAAACTGTGATAGGTGCTGCTAACAGTAACTTCATGAGCTATCATCTGGTTGCAGGCTCAGAGGAGGGTTGGTGGATTCGTTTTCACTTTTGCTCTGGCTCTCAGCCTGTCACAAGCCTAGACATCATCCCCTTTTTTAGCTGTCTGTCTGGACCCACTTTAGTCCACCTAGTAACAGTCCTGAAACCTCAGGACACCTTTTAGAGTCAGTTTGGGGAAGTTCCGAGGCACTGGTTGAAACTTAAGCTGCATGCAGTTCCTGGGACCATATAAAACACACAAGCAAACCCTCCTTGTTCCAAAGTATTTGGTGCACAAGACAAATGTCATGCAGACAGAAAGCAGTTCCCCTAGTGTCCAATATCAGGATTTAGCTTCATCTGTAAGTTCAATCTGAGATGAGCTTGCCATAAAAAACAAACACCCTAGAAGCCTGCTGTGTATTCAGAAATACAGCCTGGGCAGCCATGGGGGGCAGCCAGCACAAAAACATCACAGTAGGACTGTAAGAAGTAACTTTTGCATGAAATTCTATTTTCTCTTTCCTTCTACAGTGATGTCCCTGCTCCAGGGACCAGCAAGCAGGAACTGGATGAACTAATTGCACGGGTTCAGGAAGAGCTGAAGCTCCATAACTACTTGAACTACAGCAACATTCGGGAGGCATTACTTCGTTGTGACAAGGATGAGTCTGGTTTCCTCAACAAAGCAAAATTTTTATCTGTTTGTGACAGCCTGAAAGTGCCAACCAGCGCCGTTCTGGTTAACAAGGTCAGAAGGAAGGGGTGCTGTGCATATTGAATTTCACCCCCTGTAGTGTTCTGAAAGATGTCTTTTACAAACCAACCCAATCCAAGCTGAATTAACAGCCATTCTGTCCTACAGAGGGGAACAGCTCCAAGAAAAGGGCGAAAGAATCCCAATTCAGAAAGGCTTCTGAGCTGTTGGACTGAACCTTTCTCTTAAAGGAGGAAGTAACAATTCTTGTTCTTTACGTAATGCAGGTTGTCCCCAGCATGTTATGAAAGGCTTGGTCAAGCTTTAGAGATGAGCAGAAGAGGAGTTTGTAAATTGTGATGGAGATGAAGCATAGGTTCCTGGGAAGCTACTGAGTGTTGTGACTTAGGGACACCTGGGCATGAGTAGAGATGACACTGAGATGCTTAGGGGATCACCCTTATGAAAGCTTAGACACATTGTGAATTTAACAGCAGCTGAATTGAAGATTTGAGAACTAAGTGTTTTACAAAGAAAAAAATAATCATAACCATCACAAACTCTTTCCACATTTATCTGGCAGCCTGATCACGCTGTGGGAAGTCAGCCTACGATCCATCTTTCTGCAGGTTATAGCATTTGTGCCCATTTGCTGAAGTTCAGTGCTGTCAGTTCAGTTCAGTACCGCCATATTTCAGGCCCCCTGTGGCCACTAAGTTAACCCAAGTGAAGCAGAGGCTTGCTGGGCACCGTGAGTGAAAGCACATGGAGATCAGTCTGCCTAAGAGAAAACGTGAGAGAAACTGCAACAAAAAGTTCCTGCAGAGGGAAGGGAGAATGCTTCCAGCAACATGACTGCCAAGGATGCTTTCTTAGCATAAAGTGATATATAATAGATTAGGGGCCAGTAAAGGCAGACTCACGCTTTAAAGAAACCCAGGAACCAGAGAGAGTATTGCCCCCGATAGAAAAACATGTTCTAACACAGCTCAACAGTCTGTGAGCATCACAGACATCATTAGAAAGGTGCATCACGCACAGGTGATGTCTCTGAATGTGCACTGAGTGCACTGAGGCCTTTGGCCAGCACCCATCCTTGCTGTACCAGAGTCCACTGGAGATCCCTTTGCCTTGAGGAACTAGCTGGTGACTGCTCCTTCTTCTCTCATGCCAACAATTGGAGTCAAAGCAGAAAGTCTGTAATAACTGAGCTCAAACCTTGTGTATGAATCTCCATCTAGACCTTGGCACTAAAAGCATCTCTCTTGAAATCTTAATAAGAACGTGCCCAGAGCTCACAGGAGCATGACAGCACTGTAAATGAAACATATGGCAGATGGTTAACTACTGTGTGGCCTGGAGAGGAGCACAGCTGTCAGTCACACAAGAGCAAACCTAGTAAATCTGTCTCCAGGCGACAAGGGGAAGAAGAATCCTTTCAAGGAACTCTGATATTAGACCTTTTCCATCTCCCTGGGTGTCAGAAGGAGATTAGTTATGCAATTAAGGAAACAAAAGCCTTCTTTCTTCCCCTTAAGCATACAAAGGCTATAGCTCTGTAACACAATGCACGGTCAGGCATGGATACCAGAACTGGTTCATTAGCAAGGCTGTCACTGAGCTCAATTATCTGTGTCTCCACTTGATGCCATGTGCAACATACCAAAGAGACACCAGCAAACTGTGCCTGTGCAGATGCGGGGCCTCCATCCTGCTTCTGGCAGGGATTTCTACGAGGTTTCTGTAAGATGTGCTGTGGCCTTTGCCAATCTTTGGCTACAGTTCAGTTTTTTGTGGCTCTGTTGTCACTGTGGTGACACTTAGAGGGCAAACCCTAACAGTTTAACTCTTGTCCTTGTATAGGTTAGTGTCATCTGTAGGCACTCAAGTTTACCTGTGATTCAGGACTACAGAGCCAGTCCGCTCTTCTGCTCTGTCACATAGAGAATACCTCGGGCACTTTTCCTTACAAAAACATGTTTGCAGGTTCCTTCAACTCTTTCTGGCATTGCTTCTTTTTTCCCCCCAGCTGATTGACCTGTGCTGCTGTGGAGATGACAAGATAAACTACCGTGACTTCCTTAGAGCCTTCCCCTCGTGATCCTCACCTAGAAGCTGAAGCACAAGACAAGCAGTAACATCTTTAGCTGAGCTGACTGTGAGACCTCACACTTCAAAAAGGATACTCTGGTTTTTTACCTTTGCTTCTTTTCCTCTCTCCCTTCCCTCCTTCATAATTTCACCCTCACTTCGTTAACTTTTTACATTCCCAACCTACTCCTGCCGTTTTTGCTGCCACCAAATTCAACCTCCTAACTGCTGAATATTGAAATGAAACCCACAGGAAAAAAGAAATGTTTTGGAGAACCACAGCCAGGTTCTTCTACTGATCTCTCAACTTTTTAATGCTGTACGGCAAGGCTTGCTGGAGCTAATGCCTGGAGTGACAAGCATCTAGATTTCATACAGAGTTGAAAAGGGCCTGCAGTGAAGACTGCCAGTTTAAATTTTTATTTACATTGCAAGAAGACCTAAGAGCTCTGTCAGAAACCACAATAAATGCATGCTTGCTAGTGTGACTGTAAGAAAGTTATGCATGGCTGCTATAAAAGTGTTAAAAAGTATGCTTTAAATAAATGTACCTCAATGGCTAGAATAGCTAAGGATTAAAGTAAGAAGAAAAAAAAACAAACCACCACCACAAAGCCAATTCTGATTCTGGCTTTACTTGAAATGGAGTAGTAGTTTTGCTCTCACATATCTCATGGAAATTGCAGGGTCTGTACACAGATGTGCTGACAGCAGCTTTGCATTTTTTAACAAAGGGTTGGGAGAAAGGTTTTAGAACTGAGATTATATCTAAGCCCAGCTCATACAACCTGTCATCTTACAGGATAGGTCCAGTGAAAAGGAAAAACTAACCGTTGGCATAGCAGTAGGGCTATGACACTTCTGCTCAGACTGCTCATCCCTCTGTGAAAGGAAACATGGCAGGAACCTTCTCAGCCCAGCTGACACCTGCCAGGTATTGCCACTGAGGCAAAGGGCAGCTATCATGCACACAGAGAACAAAATGCTTATTTAACTCAGCTTTTTGTGCTGTGGGTTCCCACTTCCACTGCCTTCCCCTTGTTCAGGAAAGGTCACTGCTCTTCCCTTCTGGGCCCATTTTGTGCTGCTCTTCTCTCTGACTGAGAGTTGTTAAAGCAATCTCAGGTCCATCTCAGATTTCAAAGCATGGCTTGGCGTTGTATGAGATACCTTCCAAGCAGCAGCTGCAAAAGACTAACTTCTAACAGCCACCCTAAACAGCTTCTCCAGAGGCCCAAGAACTTGCAGATGAAATTATGGGAGCTATAGACTGTAGAAAAGAAAGTGAGAATTTGTTTTCTGCACATGCTATGAAAGCTGTAACCTAATACTTAAGCAAACCATGCAGCATGCCTAGGGCCAGCTGCAGAAAGCATACAATCGAGCTCACTAGAAACTATGCACCTAAACCACATCAAATGAATCATATCCTACAAATGCCCATATCCTCCACTCCCAGCAAGCGAGGCAGCCACTGATGACTAAATCAGAAGCAGCTGCCCATGCTGTAGGCATGGGAAATTCAAGAATATGAGCCCCAGCTATGGGGAATATGAGGACCAAAGTTATGGACACATCTAGCGTGGCAGGAGGGAGAGGAGCACAACCATCCCAGCCTGCTCTCTTAACTTAGCAGCATGGTAAAGCGTCAGCAAGCAGCAGTAATGGAAGAATCTATGCCTTTTATTTATTTATTTCAGAAAATACTTCTGTTGAGTTTATCACAAAAGTCATTGAACAATAAACGACAACGAACATAAACCGTACAAAAAAAAATTTACGTGACAGGAAGAATGAAACAAATGAGATATGGATAAAATATTGGAGACTGTCACTTCCCCACCACCCTTCTCCAAAATTCAAAACTTTGCAATATGGGAGAAGAAAAATTTTCCTCGAGTTCCTTTTGCTGAAGTTTTGGTCCATGGAATTCAACATACCTGAAGGAAAGCTACCTGCCTCCACCTGGCTTTCATAACAGCCATCCTTCCTCTCTGCCAGAAGAACTCCCACCCACAGCCCCGAGGCTACGTAACAAACTTCACAGTTTGAGTACAAAGCCTGCCAAACAAACCATCTACTCACAAAGCTTCCAGGAAGGCTGTAAATCAGACCCCAAAATCTCCACCTACTGTTGGTGCATGTCAGGGTCCATCTACCAAAACTTCATCCAAAGTAAGAAGCAGCTGTTGCTGCAAATCCCCATGCACTGCAGCAATGCTGGGGTACCTACAGGCCTTGGGAATAACTTGGGGGTCAGAGGAGGATCCTAGGGTAGTCCTCCCCTCTGAAAGGGAAGCATATCAGAAATACATCTTAAAACAACAAGATAAGGGTAAGGGGTCCTACAGAGGAACCGGAACTTGTCTTTACCACTAACCCAAACATGAGTAAGAAAAATCCTAAACAAAAAAAAAACAAAACAACATAACTGTAATGCCCCACAAAGTAAGAGTCACTTAAAAATTATATGTGAAATGCTACATCTGTTCTTCTTCAACCCTCTTCTCTTCCCAAGCCCATCCCTGAACTCTCTGCAACAAAAAGAGAGAACTACTGCCAGTATTTCAAAGGTTTCTAGACTAGGACAGGAGAACATCACACTGCACACTAAAAATCACAGACTACTCAGTCCCTGACCTTACGTTGGTAATAGTCACAGATGGCAGAATCAGCCTCAAGCCCACAGGAAGGGCACAGAGCAAGCAATAATTACACAAAGTCGGAACTTGCATAGTCTCTCAGTTTCTGCACTGTGGCAGACAACAGCTCTTGCTTCGGGTTGGGTTTGTTGGTGTGGCTGTGGCTTTTTTTTTTTTTGCAGATGACAGGGGGACTTGACAGGATGGGATGCAAGAAGAGCATCCACTCAATGACAGAGGACTCTCAGCATCTTTGCACACAAAGCAGTCAAGGGAAGACTGACCACTAACTGTTTGCAGTGAAAGTTCTTTGGGCTGAAAAGAAGGCTTGGTCTGCTGAGGAATGCCGTGGACATAAAAGCAGTTACTGCAGAGATGGTGTTTGCACTAAAAGCCAGAGACAGAAGCAGCTCAGGGCGGCCCCTCCAACGGGGAGCAGATTGGAAACCTTGAGGATGAGACTTCGCATTGCCTTATAGCAAAGGCTCAGGACTAAATAACCAACAGAAGTCATGCCATGCTTTGGCATAACAGGAGAAGGACGAAGATTTCAGAGGATTAAAGACAGAGGAGGGCAAAAAAGAACATCATCTCTGGGCTTAAGAAAAAAAAAACAAACAACAAACAGAAAGAAAACATGGAAATATTTCCAAAACAAACTGTCCCTTTTACTGGTAGCTCTATCAAAAGACAAAAAAAAAAAAAAAAGAAAAAAAAAATCTAAACCAAAAAAAACCATAAATGTAGCATATGTTGTACATATGTCGTAAGGAGAAAGGGCGTTCAGCTGCTGCTATAGTACACAGATCAAGCATACGAGATGCTACACGACAACATAAGGCACTTGGGATACAACGCATAATTAGCTACTCTATGAAGACACAGGATTGTGCAAGAGGAAAAGCTGCCTGAAGCGAAGCAGGCAGGAAGAGGAATTATTCAGCAGCCAGTTTCTGAGGGGATTGTATGTGTCATCTGTTAACAGAGCCAATCCTCAGCTGTTGGGAGGCGCTCAATTCAAAGCCTCCTTCCTCGCTTCCCCTCAAAAAGGGGGACCTTCTTCCAGACTCCTGCTGACATTTTGTTTGACACTCAGAGGTCACGGGAACAGAGGAACAAGTGGAATCTGACCAACTGTACTCATGTCCCTACACATTTTCTCCCTCCTGTGCCCAGCATTAGCTGAGGCTCTGCAAGGAAAGGAGGAAGGGAGAAAGGACATCGACAAAAAGAGGGAGGAAAAAGCAACACCATTCAAAGAGTGGCAGACAATCAACTGTCTCTCATTCTCCAAAAGACAAAAGATACAAAAGACAACTGTGCCAGCCTCACTGCAAAAAGCCCAAGCTAGAATCATGCCTGGAGGGGCTGAGCAAGTGACATGCCATGAGACCACAGATCCTATCACCCATAAGAAAGGTGGGCTTCCATCCTGCCTTGCACATTGAAGAGTGGCCGACTGGCCGAGCTCTCCTTGACCTCACACACCAGAATCTACTGCTGACTTTGCTGCACAAGAGGCACCAACAGCAAAGCCTGGCTACAGAAAGCACCCCAGAAAAGAGCTATGGGGTGAGAAGCACCCATCAGCCAAATCCAAACTGGTGCACAGACCCCAAGAAAGCGCACTGACCTGTGAAAACCCTGGGCAGGAGGTGCTGCCCACCAGCAAAGGGGAGCAAGCCAGTGGGACCTGGGCTTCCCCCAGACCTCAGGTCAGGGAGGTGCAAGAGAGAGAGTGGTCTGTAGCAAAAGACGGCCTCTGAGGTAGATTTAAGACAACTCCATTTGCCAACAGCTATGCCTCACAGGCCTTTCCTAATGTACAAGCTACTCTTCACAGCCCTTGGCTTCCTTCCTGTCATCTCATTCACAGCTCAGAAAGGGATGAAGGGGCTAGGGTTTTTGGAAGAAACCCTACATTTGATAGCACCTTGGGTGGATACAAGCTGTGTATCCTACGGAAAGAAAGAGAAACTCGTGGCTGCAGATGGCACAGCTGGACTGTCATGGTAGGAATGAGGATGGCTAAGCACAAGGGGCACAGTCCCATTAATGGAAAACCCTTTGCAGCAGCCACTTCGCTCATCTGGAGGTGGTGATGAGCCACGAGCACACCAGGTCTGAGGCACAGGAGGCTGACAGGAGCCAAGCCAGGGCTCAGAGTGGGGTAGGGCTCAAGGATTCACCTTGACCTGAGGATGTCACTGCCCCACAACAAGGCATGATGAGCTGCAGAGCCCTGAGCCCAGCTCTCAGTGCTGGGGGGTGCAGAAAACTACAGGGCAGTCCAGAGGATAAAGAGGACCCAGCTGTACCAGAAAAGCTGGGGCAAGCAAAGGCTAAGGGTGTGGGTCCTATAGGAAGAGGGAACTTGTCTCCCTTCTCTGCTTCCTAGATCACCAAAATTAACTCGAAGCCAGGAGCTGGAGGAACCCCACTCAACCAGAGAGAGACAAGACCCAGGAGAGGTTCCTCCCTCAGACACTAGTCCCTATTTGCAGCATTGACATCATGCAACATGTGCTGAGTGCTGGCTGGAGCGCCCCAGGAGGGGAAACCATCAGCCATGAGCACCTCATGGGTCTCAGAGTCCCTGTACTTTTCCCCTGGAGCCCGTTCCCATAGCTGACACATGGAGCCTTCAAACTGCCACGGCCCTGAACCAGGGGATGGGGGGAATCAACACAGAGAGAGGGGAGAAACAAGCTGTAGGAGCAAAAAAAGATTTCGGAACCATCTACAACGCATTTGTAACAAAAATCCAAAATAACCAAACACTAAAATAGAAAAAAAAATAATAAAATTGCACACTGATTTACGGTGAAACAGAGGAAGGCAAAACCTGGAGGCTTGGAAAAGGCTCCTACAGGGGAAAGGAGCAGGGGAAAGGGACTTTTTTGGTTTTATTGCAAATGGTTCAAGAAAGTAAGAAAGAAAGGGAGGAGAGTGAGACACCTCGGGCAGACGACCTGCTCCCAAGCTGCTCAAGAACCTTGTGAGGACTGGGAGGAAGGGCTGCCCTCAGTCCTGGCACCTCACCCTCCTCCCCAGGAGCCGAGGCCTTTCTTCTAGGGTGATTTCAGCTTCTTGGTTCGCGGCGAGGTGCCGTTCTCCGCTTTCACCACTCCATTTTCATGGTAACCTGGGGACAGAGAAAGAAAAACCTCACCCACGTCATCCTGCATGGGCCAGAATCACATACTGATATACATTCTATATATCATTATAGAATGGTTTGAGTTGGAAGAGATCTTGAAGCTCATCCATGGGCCATGGAAAGGAACACCTCCCACAGCCCAGGCTGCCCACAGCCCCATCCAGCCTGCCTTCGGACACTGCGGGGATGGGGCACCCACAGCTCTCTGGGCAGCCTGTTTCCCAGCGCTCCCTGCTCACCCGAGTCTCTCTTGAGCGGCTTGGCTGGCTGCTTGGCGCAGGCTGCGGCCCGCTTCCGGCTGCTCTGCTCGTGCCAGTATTCCCGCCAGCGCCGCAGCTGGAAGTGGATGAAGCGCCACATCACCGAGGCCTGGAAGAGGCACACCAACAGCAGCACACTCATTCTGGCAGGGGTGGAGAAGAGGCAAGGCTGAGAAGAGAGGAGCCAGGCCACCATCGGCCTGGCCTTCACCCCAAACCAGTGGCCTGGTTCCCCTAGATGGTTTCCTAACATCCATCCTGAACCTCCCCTGGCACAACTTGAGGCCATCACCTCTCATCCCATCACTGTTACCTGGGAGAAGAGACCCACCCCCATCTCGCCACAGCCTCCTTTCAGGGAGTTGTAGAGAGCTATAAGGATCATCTCAATCAGCACTGCCCAAAACACCACAGCCAGGGAGCCCATCCCATCCCCTGCTTCCCATGTTAACAGGCATCCAAACACATACAAGCAGATGGAAAAACTCCTTTTTCATTGACCACATCAATACACAGTTATGGGTCCACAAGGGAGAACACGCATGTCTTTCCCTAAGGTGTCTGCTTCAGTTCATCCTTTGTAACTGGTTACTTCCTTCAACAAATACGAGGGAAATATTTTCACAAGATATTCACAGGAAAGGATGCAAAGAGGGAACAGATATGGCGCAGGACATTCCTACCTGAAAAGGATATGGTTGAAGAGAAAGCTGAAGAGATTCCCTTTCTCTGGCTCCAGGGCCTGGTTCTCCACGCGTGGCAGACCAAAGCCAATGACCAAAATGTAGAGGGTTAGGGTGAAGAGCTTGGTGACCACAAAGATAACAGCCCAGACGTTAAACCTGATGGAAGTCAAGCAGAGATGTGGACAGGAGCAGCCTCTAGGCCCCATGGCCATATGAAGCGCCCCATTCTCAGCAGAAGGTCACACTGCAAGCATGCACCATGGTGCAGAAGCACTTTGTAGACATCTCCCCTAGCACATCTCCCCTTCCTGACCTGGAGATGCTCCAATGCTCCCAACTCTCCCGACCCTAACCTCAACCCAACTTCTTCTGGAGATACACTGTGTGCTGCACTCTCAGTGTCCCCCAGTGTTGAGCTGCAAGGTGACAGTAAACGCCCAGAGGGCACTGGAGATGGAATGCCACGGCCAGCTCGCCCACTTACAGCTTCTCGTTGTTCTCATCTGTGAAGTAGACCAGTCGGGCCATGTGGAAGAAGAACTCAGCTAAATACTGCAACAGCAAGAGGATCAGCCCCAAGCGGGTTAAACTAGAAGGAAGGAAAAGAAGAAAAAAGCATCACCAGGCTGGTCAGCTTTGGTCCTTCATATCCAAAATGTTCCATCCCTAAGGTGCAGTAAGCACCAGCCCAAAGCTGGATAACTCCACAGCAGCAGACAATCAGATCGCAACGGTGAAATCCCTGACCCCAAAACATCAAAGCAACAAACCAGTAGTTTATCACTCACAAAGACAGCTCTTCTACCATCCTACAGCTAGGAGGTCAACTTTCACGCTATTTACTTTATCCCCCCGGATTCTCAGCCCCAGACAAAGAATTTGGGGATGAAAAACCCTGCAAAAGCCCCAGCTCAAAACACAGAGATAGACGACTCACTTGAGGAGGTACGCGCCGGCGATGTGCACCAGGTAGAGCGCAATGCACTGCAGTTGGCGTGGGATGTCCTCCTGGCAGGGCAGAAAGCAGTGTTAATACCTCACCTTTGCCTTCTCCCCCCCCAAATCTCAAAGCCCCAAGGAACCTGGAGCCCTTGGACATCTCTCACCTTGCGAACTTTCTGGAAGTAGAGCTCTGGCAACGCGTGCAGCCAGTAGGCCAGCTGACACAGGTAGAAGAACTTCACCTGGAAGCTGAAGGCAGAGATGAGCTGTGGAGCGAGCCTTGGGCACTGTGGGCTCCTGTGGCCCCAAGCAATCCCCTCACTGCTCTGATGCCATTAGATTTAGGGGACTACATTTAGCCGAGTTGGGCTTCATCCACGTGTTTGTGCTGTGGTCTCCACATCCCCACAAATCTCACTCTTGCAAAACCCCAAGAAGGGAGAATTATCCCCTCTTCTTCGTTTCTACCATGGAAAATGAAGAGCAAAGCAACTACCCAAAGTGATGAATAACTAAACCATGAAAAAGCCCTTCAAGAACACCCTCCCCAAAGCCTCAAAGGAGATGCCCACCCCTGACCACGATCTTGCTGCATGCAAAGGGCTCTGTGCTGCCAGCAGCCTGCTCTCAGCCACATGGAAAATGGCATGGGGGAAGGAAGCAGTCAGCCCGAGAACAAAATGTGAGTGCTTACGGAAGATAAACATGCGGGTAGTTTTCCCACAAACTCTGGGGGTTTGATATGTATCCTTCCTGAAAAAGAGATGCAAGTCTTCAGATAGAGGAACAAGGCAGCACGCGGTTACAATGAGGCAAGGTTAAGGTCCCCTGCCTGAGCCAGGACTGAGCTCTCCAAGCTCAGACGTGTTCCCACGTCTCTAGTTTCATGACATCCTCATGTTTGGGTAACAAAAGCTGCGTTTGTGGTTGCACAAAAGGCCCTGAGCTGCGGGACAGGATGTTTCGGGGTTTGGGCAATGCAAGGAGGATGCTCTGGAAACACTGGGATGAGATATCAGTAATGCACCTGCAAGAAACCATGTGCATGGGCTGGGAGGCTTTTCCCAACTGGCATTTCCAGCCCAAGTATCACTTAGCAAAAAGGAATACTTCTGAGGAGAAAGAGGAACAAAAAACGCCTACAAAATCAATTAAATATGCATCACATAGTTTAATTTTCCACCCGCCTGCATTCCCCTGCACTCACAGAGATTACAGGAGCTCCCTTCTTGTTCCGCATTTGCACAGCTCCTGCCACAGGGATCTGCACTGGGTTTTGCAAAGAGATTTTTGCATGGAAAATTCATCCTGCCTGAGGCCAGTTGTCACCATCACCTGTGCCCTCACTGCCCCAAGTCTTTTTTTTTAATTGGCATGAATCCTGAAAGTCCAGGGGAGGGGCAAGGGATGCAAAGGATGACCTGTTCTGTGCAGTGTGGGCACAGAACAGTCTGCTCAAGGGCTGATGGGGGATTCTTTGCTTTCATTGAGGTTTTTCTTCACCAGAAACCCAAAATTCCCCCCAAGGAAACCCGAAGTGCAGCTAGCCCTATGTCTTACCGTCACCACAACGTACAAGCACCAAATCAAAGAGGTGAGGTGGAAGACGACCAGTTGCCCTGACTCATTGAACTTGCTGTGTTTGACTTTGGAGAGATGGAGACGCCTGTTGATTTTCTGGGATGAAGCAGAGGGAAAGGAGAAAGGAAAAGAAAATGTGAGCCACGAGGTCAGCAACTCTCCTTTCTCTTCTTCCTCCCTGTCCTAAGCATCGCCCAAAGATGACAGCTTACACGTGGCCACCCCAGTCTCTGGACCACACCAGAGCCACATTTAATTGCAGCAGGACTCTGTCCCATCCATGGTACTTGAGACACTCCATCTACTCAAGACACCAAACTGCACTCACGTCCAGGGCGTATTCCTGCACCACTGCATGCAGGATGATGGCAATGAAGATGTAGAAGAGGATGGTGACCAGATCTTTCAGACCGTAGTGATATTGGACCAGCTCCCCATCTGCAAAGAGACCAAATTGTGGGTAAGACCTCTCAATGCCAATGATTTTCAAGGCTTATGGCTCACTTGAAGCCTTGAGGTGGCTATAACCAACATAGCTTGAATGGGAACATGCATTTTGGAGGTAGAGAGAGGTCAAGACTTTGCCAGTGGCGACACGGCTGGAAAGAAGCCCTGTAAAAATGGTCTTCAGCCTGAGTTAGGTCACTGGCAGTGTGGGGACAGCTTCTTAGTTGTCACACACCTCAACAGAGGTGACACTCGGGAGCAGGACTTAGCTGCCTGAACACAGGTGTATTGTGCTATAAAGAGATCTAAGAAAGCAGCACGGGGCTAGAGGATGAGAAATAGTACTCATGGGAAGCCTGTAATTCCAGAGCAATGGGAGACCTAGCAGTACCCAAAGTACTCCCACAGTTTGCATTTCGGTATCTATCTGCAGTCTTGCAGTTTATGGGCAAGAAGTAGATTTGGGGAGAGCTGCAGAAAGCATTGCAATGTGAAGGTCAGGCCCTGCCAAGCTGTTGCTTCCCCTTGCCCCAGTCCTCACTATCTGATCTGTCACCAACCCTCTTTACCCTCAATAAAGCTTCAGCCCATATTTCTCTTTAAGACTGGAAGTATCCTAGTAAGGTTAGAATAGGGTTTATGAAGACAGTTGGTGTGAAGATACGCATGACCTGGTCTCTATGTGCTGGGCGTTGTACAAAACCAGAGGTTGAGCTATGCCTCTACCAGGGTTTACAGCCACAGTATATGATAAAATTGCAAGGCTAAAGACGAGTAAATCACTTCAGGCACAGGAGAGGAAGTTGTCTGGACTGTGCTGTAGGGGAACACAGACCACAATTCAATTTGGGAGCAGAGTGAATCCTTCAGCCATGACTTAGTGGGCTGCCCTTCCATCTTCTCTGCGTCTGCCTCATCCTATTTTTGTTGCACCCTTCTCTTCAACTGGAGGAATGCTCAATGCCTTTCAATAAGCCACACCATCCTGCTGCCAGGCCAGGCTTTGTGTGTTCCAAGTGTATGCCCCATGCTGAGCCCCATCCTTTACCCAAACCACTTTTTTTGCCTCCACACCATGCTCACAGCCCTGACTGTGGCTGGGAGGTAGGAATGAGCAGCCAAAACACAAGCAAACTCTCTTTTCCCCACATTTCTCACATTTGAAGACCCATCACTGGGAGGTGAGGCCATGGCAGCCGGCAGCAAGGATTTGGGGTGATTATTCCCCAGAGCAGCAGCATCTCTTACCTGTGGTAGGCACACTGATGTTATACTGAGGTAAGATGAAGAGGAAGGCAGTCTTGGCTGTAACCTGTCAAAGACACACAAAGGGGGCATAAAGCAAATTTAATTGCTAAATTCATTCCTCTGCCAACTTTTACTGTGCTGGGAAAGGGGATGTGAGATGGGCAGATGGGAAGTGTGTAGGAATCAGTATGGGAAGGAGACTTTCCAATGGGACCAGGTATTTGGGAAGGAGGAGGATAAAAGAAGAAGAAATCTGGAAAAGCCAGCAAAGCCTGGTGGGGAAGCTGCTCCTGGAGGACGAGCAGCACCCTTCAGCAGCACCCTTCAGCAGCACCCATCCACCCCAAGTGTTACCCAGCCACTGCTGTGGTCCCACCAAGCTCTGCAGCGTTACGTACTGTGTTAATTACAATCATCCCTCAGACCCATCCATTCTACTCCCCAGAATGAATCAAAGAAAATAAAACTCCAGACATGAGACACTGGATCCTCTGCCAAGAAGGGTTCATTCTTCATTCTTCATTGTTGCTTTTAATTGAAGGGAGGGAACACCAGCACCCAAGCAGAAGGCTCTGTGCTGCTGCAGCAGAGCTGAGCATCCCATCCCTGTACCCCAAAGAAGCTCCAAGACTGGCACATCCCAAAACCAAACATCAGCCTCTGACCATGCCCTTGTCTGTGTCCAAGCCTGCATACAGGCAGGGTTTTACTTCCAGCCAAAGGGCTTCAAAAGCCTCCAGCCTCTCACACAACCAACCCCAACAGTGCCACAGCTGACAGACAGCTTCACAGACATAGCTGCAACTGTTTAAGAGCTGAGAACTATTAAAAACCCAGCTGGAAGGATTGCTTCATGTCTTGCAGGACGTAGTTACTGGGGGAGAAAACACAAGGGCTTTGCCAAGCGCTCCCATCCTGTTCCTAAGAGCATTGAGCAAGGGGCTGATGCAGCTGCCCCAATGCCAAAATGCTGCTGGGCTCTGCTGATGGAGGAACAGAGAAGTGAGGAGCACAGTGCCCAAGGAGAGGGAGACATGAGGCAGAATTTGGGGCGGTTATGGAAAAAGTGCATTGCCTGGCTGGCTTAAGGAGATGCTCCTGGCTCTTGTAAGCCCTGCTGGCAAAGAAAGCAAGGTTACTTCATCCTGGAATACAGCACAACCAGAAGCACCATCTCCAGGATGAAGTCTTGGAACCAGCCAGAGAGGCTGGGGTGCATCACCAGAGCTGCATCTGTGGCTTATGGAGATGGCCCTCAGGCTTTCTAAAGGCTCAAACACAGCTTTGGACAGGCAGAGTGGCAGCTTCCAGAGCAGCAACTCCATGAGATGGAGCACACAATGGATGGTGCGAACCAGCAGGGACACGGCAACCAGGACATCCCTCCATTCTTCAATCCTTGAATCATTCAGGTTGGAAAAGACCTCCAAGATCACCCAGTCCAAGCCCACTATGCCCACTGACCACGTCCTTCAGTGCCACATCCCCATGGCTCTGGAACACCTCCATGGATGGTGACCCCACCATCTCTCTTGGCAGCTGTGCCACTGCATCACTGCTCTTTCAGAGAAGAAATGTTTCCTAGCATCCAACCTCAACCTCCCTTGACATCTTCCTGATGGTTGGACTTAATGATCTTACTGGTCTTTCCAATCTAAATGATCCTATGAAGGCAGAAGCGAGGGTTCCTTGGCTCAGGAAGCAGACACTTCTAAGCTCCCATTAAGCAGCTTGTGGATAGGCCACAGAAAGAAGAAGCTGGTGAGTCGAGGATTATTCAGAGGCACAAGACCTGCAGCAGGAAGACACTCACTGTGTTCATACTGAAATAAGATCTTGATACTGCAATTCTACAAGGGGAGTGAGATTTGCCTGCAAGGCACAAGATACCATATAGGAAGTGCTTTATGCTCCACCACATCCAGGTGGCTTTGGAAAACCCCCAGTGAGCATCCCCCACTGCTCTCTGCTCCCTGTGCCAGGGCTCCAGCACTGCCCAGCATAGCAGTGCTGCTGATGGCAGCTCAAGGGCTCCAGGCTGTGCCCCGTATCCCTGGACTGCCCCGGGCTCCATAGAGCAGAGCCCCATCCCCTTGCATCTCCTTTGAGGATTTATGGCTGCAGTGAGACCCCCTGAGACCCCCCAGCTCTGGGCCAAGCAGCCCCAGTTCTCACAACCTCTGATCACTGCAGAACTGGTGGGGGAGGCTGGGGGAGCTGCAGCAGCCCAAGCTGGGAAAATATTTCCAGTGCTTAAAAAACAACTCTAATTACAGATAAAATGCTGTCAGAAGACTTTTCTCCGTTGTTTTTCTTTTTTTTTTTCTTTTCTCCCTTCCACCAGCCGCAGTGTTTGCTGAAAGAAAGCCGTGTTGATCCACGGTAGGCATTGACACAGGCTCTATATGTAAACCAAAGGCCAAACTTTGGACCAGAGCTTTGGAAAGTAAACAGCGGCCTTTCCCAAAAGCTCTCCTCCAAGGGCAGCGCAGCCCCTCTGCCTCCACAGGGCTCACCCCACAGCAGGGCACCACGGCAGCATGGAAAAGTCAATCCTGCACAAATCCCCACTCACAACCCACAGATGGGTAGCCCTTCCAGCTCAGGTATTAAGTAAACCATCAAAACAACACGATCTCCCCCAGATTTAACTTGCACAAATGCTGCCCGACCCCATCCTGTGCTCCCCAATGTGGGTATGAGCAAGGTGGGCAGCTGCAGGCTCAGCCAAGCCCAGCTTGGTTTTCATTCTTCTGCCAAACAGCGAAAATAAGATATGCAAAGTCAGATGGAGAGCAGCTGCTTTGTGTTTCCAAACTTCAGCTGGTTTTGGTGAAAAAAAAAATAAAAAAAATAAAAAATTAAACTTTATACACTGGGCTTTGGTGGAGACAGTGACTGCATGCACCCTGTGCAGCAAAAGCCATGGAGTCATGGAATAACAGAATCACAGAATGGTTTGAGTTGGAAGGGACACTTAAAGGCCATCTGTCCCACTCCCTGCACTGAACAGGGTCACCCACAGCTCCATCAGTGCTCAGAGCCCATCCAGCCTGACCTTGGCTGTCCCAAAAAAGGGGCACCACTGCACTCACATCTGGGAGGGTTTTGTGTCATGGAGGCTTTGGGCTGGGTGGGAAGGCGAGGATGGCTCTTTTGGGATGGCTCCTTTTAGGGGAATGCCCCCACAACTCATGTTTCCTCTATGAGGATGCACACAGCACCCAAAGAGGAAAGGGCAGTAAGCAGCATTGTGTCCCCATATCACCACCAGTACCCAATCCCTGCTGCAAAACAACTCCCGGGCTGCTTCTGCTGTCAACCCATTGAGATAGGTTGAAGCTGTGAACCGAAGAGATGCTCCAGAAGGATTTCATGTCATTAAATCATTATGGTTGGAAACCACCCATCAGCCATGGAAACAGCCACCCCAGACTGATTGTGGCTCTGGGCAGCCTGGTCTGCTGGTTGGTGACCCTGCACATAGCAGGGGATTGGAACTGCATGAGATGTGTGGTCCTTTTCAACCCAGGCCATTCTATGATTCTATGATCACCAAGTTCCCCAAGATCAACCCAAGCCACTCCCACCCACTGCCCACGTTCCTCAATGCCACATCAGTGACCCCCATCCATTGGGACATATGCTCTGAAGTGGGAGATGCTCAGCAGCCGATGAATGTCACCTTCATTGCCCGTGTTGCCTGGAGTGGGGCTGCCTGGGAAAAGGTTAAAAATCCCATTTACAGAGCCTTCCCCTGCAGGAAACGGCCCTATTGTGAGCAGCACTGGGCTGCTTCCGCATGGGGAAGGTGGGAACCCAGCGAGGAGGAGGAGGAGGATGGGGAGGACATCCAGGCATTGGATTGAGAAGGCATCCAAAGGCAGAAATGTCAGAAGGGAGCTTATAAACTGGAGGGGGAACGGCTGTTTACGAAGGTGGATAGGGATAGGACAAGGGGGAATGGTTTGAAATAGAGACAGGGGAGGTTTAGGTTGGATATTAGGAGGACGTTTTTCAGCCAGAGGGTAGTGAGGCACTGGAACAGGTTGCCCAAGGAGGCTGTGGATGCCCCATCCCTGCAGGCATCCAAGGCCAGGCTGGATGTGGCTCTGGGCAGCCTGGGCTGCTGGTTGGCGACCTGCACACAGCAGGGGGTTGGAACTGGATGATGTTTGAGGTCCTTTGCAACCCAGGCCATTCTGTGATTCTATGATTCTATGAAATGTCCAAGCTGGCACCAAAAAAAGCACAATGGGATGACAGCAACGGGCACAGGACCCCAGAGGGAAGGCTGAAAATGAGCAAGATAAAGAAGTGAGGATCAAAAGAGGCATCCCAAGCCCTCTGCTATGGGGAAGATGATGATGGATGCTACCCAACACAGCCACTCTGGATGAGGACCCTGCCAGCAATCAGCACAAGCAGGAGATTGAATTAAAAGCTATGGAAATAAAAGAAGAAGAGATCTTTCCTCAACCCCCAGCTCCGCCCCAGCCCCATGGGGGGCTCAGCTCCTTCACAGCACTGCGGCCACCGAAACCCCACGTCCTACAAGCGCTGTGTCCGAAAAATGCAGCTGCAGATGGGAACCTCCAGAGATGCAACCTCACCAGATTGCTTTTCTTTTAAAGCACGGCAACGAAACTCACATTGTTTGCATGCAGTTTCGGGACAGAGCGCTGCACTCAGTGAAGCTGTGGCTTAAACCCACGCGATGCAACCCATGGGTTCCGTGCCCCGTGAGCTGTTCGCTCCATCGGTGCGGAAAAAGAAGGGATTAAAAGCGAAAAAGAAAAAAAAAAAGAAAAAAAAAAAAAAAGGGGGAGGGTGGGGGGGGTGTGCTGCCATCGGGAGGGTACGAAGGAAATGGATTTCCTCCGGCTGCGATTTGCTGCAGAAGGAGCCTTTCCTCCTCCGCCAGGCCCCCCGGCCACCCCTTTCCCGACTGGATTTGCTTTGAAACGTGGCACTGGGCAGAAGGGGAGGGTTTGGGCGGGGATGGTGTATGTGTGTGTGTGTGTGTGTGGGGGGGGGGTCCTGTTAGGCTGCGGAGAAGAGGCCGGCAGCCACCCGATGTGCCTCCACGTCGGGGAGAACTGGAGAGGGAGGAAAAAGCGCTCCTTGAGGCCTCCGTCCCTCCTCCTGTCTCCTCCCCGAAAGAGGAAATGTATAAATAAAGAAATAAATAAATAAATTCCAATTAAAAAAAAAGAAAGAACTGAAGCTGAGAGGGACGGCGCCGGAGAAGGGAGAGCGTTCCCAGCACTGCTCAACCACAACTGAGTTTCCCATGGAAGAATCAGGGAGGGGGGATGATTTGTCATAGAGGGACCTCCGGTGCTCATCCCAAGGAGAAAACATCTGGAAAAGGGAATGGCGTTGAGAAAAAGCCCCAAAAATACACTTCCAGTGGGGGAAAATACGAACCAGGGCTTGGTTTTTCCTTTCCCTCCCAGTGCATTACTCTCCATGTGGGGTGGGTGAGCGATTCCCCATCCCCAGCAGCGGTGGCAGATCTGGGGGCACATACAGGAGAACCAAGATTTGTGTGCATTCCCCCAGCTTGAGGCTCTTTTGCATCTGGTGAACCCCAGAAGGGTTGGGGGAGGCAAAAGGATGGCTCGCCCCTAAAGCCAGCACATAAGTTGGGATCCTTATGGGAATTTCAGCGAAGGGGGGACCCCAATGTTGAGAGTGATGGTGACTGAATGGGACGGCACTTGGCACCCCAAGGGTGGAAGAGACTGGTTACCCCAAGGACAAAAGGCATCGGTACCCCAAGAATGGAGGGAACCCCAGGAATGGAGGGACTCCATCCCAAAGGATGGAAGGGCTCTGGTGCCCCAAGAATGGAGGGACACCATACCAAAGGATGGAAGGGCTCTGGTGCCCCAAGAATGGAGGGACACCATCCCAAAGGATGGAGGGGATCTGATGCCCCAGGAATGGAGGGACCTCATCCCAAAGGATGGAGGAGATCTAGTGCCCCAAGAATGGAGGGACCCCATCCCAAAGGATGGAATGGCTCTGTTGCCCCGAGAATGGAGGGACCCCATCCCAAAGGATGGAGGGGATCTGGTGCCCCAGGATGGAGGGGGTGTGCCCCACAGCCCCCCCAGAGCTGCTCATCTCTAGGGGGGCCATTGGGACACCCCGTCCACAATGGGGTGCACAGAGGGGACCCACACCGAAGGGGATCACATCGGGGTGGGAAGGACAGGGGGTCGCGGGCAGGCGGGTGGTGGCGGGGCTGTCCTCGGTGGGCGGAGCCAATGGGGCAGGGCACGAACGGATCGGACACGCGTGGGGCAGGGAAAGGGGGGACAGCGGGGAGGACTAGGGGTGGGGGGGGAAGGGTGGTGGTCCTCACCTCGAACATGAGAGCGATGAGCACGCTGAGCACCAGGCAGAAACCGATGTCGGCGTGGTTGTGGATGAGGAACTCCTGGCTGAAGAGCGGGTGGCTCTTGGCCCGTCGCCGGAAAGCCATGGCCGCGCCCGGCAACGCTGCGGGACCGGGAGCGACTCGGGAGCCACCCGCCCCGCCGCAAACTTCCCCGGGCCCCGCACAACTTCGCGGAGCTCCGCGGCCGCCCCGCGCAGGCGCCGCCCCTCCCCGGTCCTCCTCGGTCCTCCCCGGTCCTCCCCGGCCCCACCTCCGCGGCTCCCGGCCCCACGCGTGGCCGTCGAGCTGCCCCGACTCCGCGGCTGGGTGCGGGGGGAGCGCGGGGCTGCACCGCCAAAAGGAGGAACTGCGGCATGAAGTCGCAGCTCGGGAAAGAAAACGACAAAAAACAAGCAGCCAACAGCTCCTAGGCTATAATGCCACTCCCTTGATGTTCTCCCAGCCCAAACACGGCCACGAGCAGCACGGACCCACATTGGATCATAGAATCCTAGAATGGCCTGGGTTGAAAAGGAGCACAGTGCTCATCCAGTTCCAACCCCCTGCTATGTGCAGGTCGCCAACCAGCAGCCCAGGCTGCCCAGAGCCACATCCAGCCTGGCCTTGAATGCCTCCAGGGATGGAATGGGGTACACCCAAACCAGCAAACCTGTGGGGGATGGTGCCAGCCCTGCACCTGCATGTCAGCCTGGGCATTGTTATTGCCGGGAGGGACGGAGGTTTCGTTCCTGCTCCTTCTTCCAGATCAGCACAGCCCGTTCTGGGCAGCTCCAGTCACTCCCTTCATTGTCCAGCCTGGCCTTCGGCTCCCACTCCGTGTTCCTGCCATGGCTCAGCACAGCTGAGGTCCCTTCTGCCTCTCTGCAGTGCTGCAGGGGGTTTTCTTGACAACAACTTGGACATCGGAAGCAAATGAGCAGAAATCTTTATTCCAGGGCAGGTGGGAACATAGGAGAACCATAGGCTGAGCGTGGTGGGATGGAATCACAGAATCAGAATGGCCTGGGTTGAAAAGGAGCACAGTGCTCATCCAGTTCCAACCCCCTGCTATGTGCAGGGTCACCAACCAGCAGCCCAGGCTGCCCAGAGCCACATCCAGCCTGGCCTTGAATGCCTGCAGGGATGGGGCATCCACAACCTCCTTGGGCAACCTGTTCCAGTGCCTCACCACCCTCTGGGTGAAAAACTTCCTCCTAATATCCAACCTAAATCTCTCCTGCCTCAGTTTAAAACCATTCCCCCTTGTCCTATCACTATCCACCCAGGCACTCACTGTGCACAGCATCAGCCACCTCCAGCATCCCAAAGCCTCCCATTTCGCCCTCACCCGTTCCCACTGGAGGTACTGCAGCTCTTAGCAGTCCCACAACTCCCGACCCCGTCCCACGGTCTGGGTGTGGGATGGGCGCACGGCCTGTGCGCTCCGGCAGCATTGAGCACCACCTCCCTCTGGTGGCTGATGAGCGGGGAGCTGTTGGGGGGGAAACCCCAGGTCGATTTCTTCTATCTGCTTGAGAAAGCTGTGGGTGTGCACCAGGTTAATGGGACGCCTTGTGCTTCCTCCCCAGAGGAGATGGGGAGGAACAGCTGCAGCTGCACAGGTTGCCCAAGGAGGCTGTGGATGCCCCATCCCTGCAGGCATTCAAGGCCAGGCTGGATGTGGCTCTGGGCAGCCTGGTCTGCTGGTTGGTGACCCTGCACATAGCAGGGGGTTGGAACTGGATGAGATCCTTTTCAACCCAGGCCATTCTGTGATTCTATGATCTGGAGTTAGGCAGCAGGGGAGCCAGGTCCCACATCTCCAACTGTAACCCCCGGGGGCTGCGTGCTGATGGCCAGGCGCTGAGCACCCCTGCACAACACACAGACACGGCAAAACCCGGTTTGTTTTCTTAAAGCAGCAATTCTATAGTGTCAAAGATAAGAAAAACAAACTACATCAAAACTTCAGGAGTGCTCTGACAGCTCGGCTGCCTTCCGTGCGATGCGCGCAGCGAGGGGGGCTCAGGAAAAGCTGCTGCAACTGCTTCCTCCCTGCAGAGCAAAGCAAAATACAGCTGTGCTGGGGTGGAGGTAGGGAGCTGTTGTCACGTTGGAAGGCAGCTGCAGCCCCAAACAGCCCAACCGGGTTTCCAGAGCACAGCTCAGCCTGATGGAACACGTCTGGCTGGGGCCCTTCTGAGCAGCAAGCGAGCTCAGCTTGGCAGCTCTGTTTAACCACTCCTCACACCACGACAGGACGAGGGGAAAAGGCTTTAAACTGAAAGAGGGCGGATTTAGAATGGACATCAGGGAGAAATTCTTTACTGGGAGACTGGTGAGACACTGGAACTGGTGAGGTTCTGGATGTTCCCATCTTGGAGGCATTCAAGGCCAGGCTGGGTGGGGCTGTGAGCAACCTGGTCTAGAGGGAGGTGTCCCTGCCTATAGCAGGGGGTTGGAACTGGATGATCTTAAATGTCCCTTCTAACCCAAACCATTCTATGGTTCTATGCCCATCCTTTTGGAGGCTTTTCCTCAACAGGCAGTGCCCAGCAGTTCTCAATCCCCACAGCCATGGGGAAACCAGCAGAACTGGCTCATGGCTGTAATTCAATGTCCTGAGGTTGTCACCTGTCATATGTAGAGCAATTGGGCTCTGGTGCTGTCCCAGCAATTGGTCAAGCTCTCTGTGGAGGGAGAAGAATTGATCAAGCACTGCTGAGCCTTAATGCAGGGCTTGCTCTACCCCAAAGTAAACATATGGGAATAAAACCCATCATGTTTCTAGTTTAGGTGCCTGTTTGTCATGAGCAGCTCCTGCTTTGGGCAGCAGCTTCTCTGGGCATTTGGAGGTGGATTAGATGACCTTTAAGGATCCTTTCCAGCTCAGATGATCCTCTGATTCTATGATTGTTAAAGGCCACCTTTCCCAACATCATTACCTATGCAGGAAAGGCAGGATGCTCCAACTGCCCATAGGGTTAAATAAACATAATAAATACCTAAACCCAGGCTTTTCAGCCCTTCCATCCACTAAGGCTCTCCAGAAGAAAGAGAAGAAGCAGTGCCAGGAGGGGAGGAGACCTCCTGGTGACAAAGGATCACATGGGCACACAGGGACAGCCTTTGAGGTCAGCATGAACATCCCTATTGCATCTCATTGAGCAAAGCAGCCACCCCAGTTCTGTTCCACGGTGACAACGTAGGGTCACTCCACCATCCCAGACACATCCTTCCCCTCTCCCACATCCCTCAGTCCTCGCTGGGAACATTTGGAGTCAGCTTTGGGGGTGGAGGTGAAGCGTGGTGGCCTCAGCTTGCTCTTCAGGCCGACAACCCCCTGTGTTCCACAGGGGTGGGTGTCCTGCAGGTGATGCCACCCCAGAAGGGCTCCTTCTGTCCCCACACACAGCTCCTCGGGGGGACCTGCCACCCCGCAGTCACTCTGCAGGTGCCTGTGGGCACAAGAGCCCAGGATGGGGCTGATGCTTGCTGTCTCAAGGGATAAATCTTCTCCTCTTCCCCCTCCTCCTGCCAGGCATCCTGGGGAAGAGCAGGCTTCGCTGTCCCCTTGCAGCAGGGCAGTGGAGGCTGCTGTCACCATCACTGCACCAGGAGAGGTGATGCCACCTGTGTTGGCACTGAAGTACACCGAGGAGCCCTCAGGTAGGGATGCAGAGGAGCTGTGAGGTGAAGGGATGGCAGGGTGGCCAGCAGCCTCCTGCCCTCCTCTGTCCCTTCCAGCACTGACTTCATGTTTGCTGCCTCCTCCATTCCTCACCACCCTCGTCTTCTCCTCTACTAGACCCAATCCAAAGCCCTGAGGAACGATTTCCATGGTGGGGAGGGAAGGCTCAGCCCCAGGTTGGGCTGTTCCCATCTCCCACCCATCAGGGTAAAGCTCTCCCACACCAGCATCCCCGAAAGCTGCGTTGATCTTCGACACGTCTCCAGTCTTCAAGGCCAGCTTCACCAGCAGCCAATGGTGGTGATTTGTCCATCCATCCTCCGAACGCCCTCCGAGCTGGAAGACTGATGAGCTGTTCCCAGTTTTGGGAGTTATTGTGGTCCTTTCTGCAGGCAAGGATTCTCCATCTCCTGAAATTCCCCAGCTCCGCCCCATGCAGGAGCTATTCCCAGCAGCCTGATCATTGCCAGCAGCACAGCTGGAGTTCTCCAGGATGCCCTGCCTGATCCTGGAGGATTTGGGATGGAGCAGGCTGTAATAAACCACCATGGCTGCAACACCTGCAAAAAGAGCAGGAAAGCATCAAGGGATGAATCCTAGCTGCATTCAGTGAGGTGTGCAGGAAGGAGCAGGTTTCTCCTTGGCAAGATACTGCTGGGCAGCAATACTTTGCGGTGTGTTGGTCCTCCAACCACATCCACATCTCACTTCAAGGCACCCTCTGTTCCTCCTGCAGGACCAGTTTCATAGCAACCTCCCATTCCCACTGGATGTCAGCTCCACGAATGCCTCCGCACCCAATTCAGGAGCCTGTGTGTGTGTGTGAGAGATGGGATGGGTCCTTCTCAAATCCCAAACCCCCACCATCATCGCTTTTAAGGATCTCATCAGACACTTCTTTCCCACCTTTGCTGCTGGGAGGTTGTTCCCAACCTCACCACTCTGATATTACAACACTTTCTTACTTACACCCGTGAACCTCAGTATTGGATAACCAATAAACTCTTGAAGAAATAAAGCAAACACGATGGGAATTTGCCAAAGCTGCTCTCCAAACATGCAGCCCAGCAGACTGCAGCAGCTCTCACCGAGGGCAGCCCCCGCCATGGCAGCCCAGCTCACACGTAGGCTGTGCCCCATCTCTGCCTGCAGGAACTCAGTGGCCAGCAGCAGCAGGAGCATGTTCTCCATCAGCATTACCTACAGGGCAGAGAGCCATTGTTACATCCTCCAATATGCTTCTGATGATGCAAACCACCCTGTTTCCAGCTCCCGATGATGTATGTTGTATCTTGCAATATAGATATTCATAGAATCATAGAATGGCCTGGGTTGAAAAGGACCACAATGATCATCTAGTTTCAACCCCCCAGCTATGTGCAGGGTAGCCAACCAGCAGACCAGGCTGCCCAGAGCCACATCCTAGGTACTCACCACGTAGAACACAGCCATGCGGTGCTTGGAGGGACCAGACTGGACGTTGATGTAGCAGAAGATGTACACGGCTCCCAACAGGACGTTGAACAGCCTCCAGTGGCAGGGCTGGGCCACGATGTCACTCTGCAGGGCCACCAGCCAGAAGGACATCAGCACCCAGTGGGTGCCTGCAAGGGGATGGCACAAAAAAGATACAAGTGACTTGGGGTCAGTGGGAGCATCCCCACGGCTGGCCACGGGATGGGGTGAAAGGACAATGAGTGCTGCTCTTACCTGCCACAGCCAGAACCCAGCAGGAATAGAGCTTGGTAAAAAGCACCAGGGCCAGGACTCTGCTTGTCAGCATCCCCATCCTCCAGAGCAGCAGGCAGAGCAGGGCTGTGGCCGGCAGGCACACGTGGCCAGGTCTCAGCAGGCAGCAGGAGCGGCTGTAGGAGACCAAAGCCCAGGAGAGGGACAGCAGGGACAGCCCAGCACTGACAGCTATATGGGGACAGGGAAAGTTCTGAGTGCTCGAAGGATGCCTGATTGTCTTGTAGGATCCTAGCTGAGCTCTCGGGAGCTATCTATAGCACAGTACCCATGCAAGCTAGACAGAGGGTCCTGCCAGATGGAGGGTTTCAACTCATTCCTGCCAGATTGAGTCTCCTTTGCACGCTTGCATTGATACAGAATCATAGAATTGTTCAGGTTGGAAAAGACCTTAAAGATCATCAAGTCCAACCACAACCTAACCATATTACCCTAACTTCTCCCTATCCAAATCTCCCCACCCAAATACTGAACTCCATCTCCTGTCCTACCAGAGCCTAACACCAACCAGTGAGCATGACCTTGCTTACACCCCAACCTCTCCCTCTGGAAAACTGATCTGAAAATTCACTTTTTCCATGAAGCAACCCCAAACACTAACTGCTCAGTACAACAGCACATTGTGGGATGAACCTAGGGAACATATGTTTGGTTCAAACTCAACCAAGGCATGACTGTGCCAGCTGTGAAAATCCATGCATAGCCCAAAGACTCACCAGGGATGAGGCTGGATGGCTCACTGACCATGACAACATACACTTGCAGCAGGAGGTGAGGCAGACTCTGCAGCAGGGCTTCCAGGAGCCGCAGCACACACACGTCTGCATGCCACATCAGCATCTTCTCAGTACCTTCATTGCTGTTTGCCTTCACCTCCATCCACAAAATATCCCAGTATCTGCAAGAATCAGCAGGATGGGTTGGGATGGAATGGGTTGGGATGGCATCGGATGAGATAAGATGGCATGGGATGGGACGATATGAGATGGATAGGATGGGATGTTGAGATGGGATGGGATGGCATTGGATGAGATGGCATGGCATGAGATGGCATGGAATGAGATGGAATGGCATGGAATGAGATGGAATGGCATGGAATGGGATATTGAGATGGAATGGGATGGCATGGCATGGCATGGCATGGCATGGAATGATGAGTTGAGATGGGATGGCATGGTGTGGGATGAGATGATGAAATGGGATGGAATGGGATGTTGAGATGGGATGGGATGGGATGGGATGGGATGGCATGGCATGGGATGGCATAGCATGAGATGAGACGGCATGGAATGAGATGGAACGGCATGGGATGAGATGAGATGAGATGGCATGGCATGGCATGGCATGAGATGGAATGGAATGGAATGGAATGGAATGGAATGGAATGGAATGGAATGGAATAGCACGGGATGGCATGTGATAGAATGGCATAGGATGGGAAGGGACAGAATGGGATGAGATTGCATGGCATGGGATGTCGTGACATGGAATGGAACTGGGTGGCAATGCATTTGTTGGGATGGCATAGGATGGGATTACATGGAATGGCGTGGGTTGGGATGGCATGGGATGGGATGTCCACACCATTTTGGGCAGGATTAGGGAGGCTAGATGGACTGTGGGGTGAATCTCTCACCGCTTCCAGAGGCCAAACTGTAGGATGTGGAGGACCAGGACCCTACAGCCTGGTGGCTGTCCGTCTGCCTTCAACCAGAGGATGCTGAGGAGTTGAGCCACGTAGCCAGGTACCAGGCAGGTGATGGTCCCACAAAACCAGCCAAGATGCCCATGGGAAAGGTAATGGATGATGGTGCAGAGCTCTGGAAAATAAGAGGGAGGCAGTGCTGGGGATGCTACACACACCTAAAAATGCAACCCACTACTTCCCCAAAAGTTCACAGCCTGTGTCCCACTCTTATCTTGGGCTGCCAGCTCCTTAGGCTTGTCAGCAGCAGCACAGCCGTCACTTCCCAGGGACACGGCTAAAGGTGGGTTCAGATAAAGCGCGCCCAGCTTCAAATTTAAGAAAAAAATTCAACATTTTCAGTGCTTTCTCTTTTTTCGTGAGGAGAATATAGCTAGAGTCTGCTCAGATCCTGAAACCCCTCGTTTAGGGAGTAAAGGAGGGGCGAGCAGAGGGGTCCAGGCTAGGGGTGATGCGAGCATGGAGGCGCAGCGCTCTCTCCTTTCTCCCCGCGCAACTCCCGCGCACGCTGCGCGCTCACTCACGCGCTCCGCGTTCCGCCGCCAGCAACGCCAAGCAGAGCGCCGGGCAAAACCCGCGCATCCTGCGCGCAGCAGGAGGAGGAGGAGGAAGAGGAGGAGGAAGAGGAGGAGGAAACACGGGAGCACCTCCCCAGATGCCTCCCCCCGCCCCGCCGCGGGGTCGTTACGTCACGCTGCTTGCTTTTCGCAGGCTTTTTGGGGCCCCGCGTGGGCCAAGGGGATGGTTGGCGCATCCCGATGTCCCCTCTTGTCCCCGCGGGACTGAGCACTAGGTGGCAGCCGGGGCACGCAGTGCGGTGCTGCCACAGATTAGTTGTTGCGTTATTTTTCCTCCTCTCCGTCAGAAGAGATGGCTGCTAATGAAGTCCAAATAGCGTCCACACATTTGTGAGTGGTTTTGGAAAATCATGCGGGATGCTCCCGAAGCATCCACTCAGCGGATCCACTGGGCTGTCAGGAGTTATCCCATCCCATCCCATCCCATCCCATCCCATCCCATCCCATCCCATCCCATCCCATCCCATCCCATCCCATCCCATATGAACATGTTTGGGGGCTTTAACCCATTTTTCTGTTTTTTTTTTTTTTTTTTTTTTTAAACTTTAGCAAGTTCCTTGGCAACCCTTGGAATTAAGCCTGGATTCTGCTGGTTTAAGCAGCAGTCTGTCATCCAACTCTGTTTCCAGAGGTCTATCTATAGATACCCAGTGTGTAATGCCTGTCTCTCCATGCCCTATGCTTCCCTTTTGATACTTGCATATGAACAGTGACCCAAATCTGTGTGCTTGGGGATGTGCTGCTGGCTGGGGAGCCAAGCTCTAATTTTAGGAATGTAACTGGGACCTCTGTCTCCAGCACTAATTTTTACCAACCATGGAAGAACTTTGCATCCTCCAGGGCTGGCATTTAAGCATCCCCTGAATGAAAAAAGTGGTGTATGGCCTACAGACTATTTTTCCTTTTGTTATGCTAAAAAGCCACTCACATCTCCAATGAAACTAAATACAGACAGTGGTGAAATCACCTCTGCACATGGCATGGCATGGGCTGGCATGGGATGGCATAACATGGGATGGAGTGGCATGGGATGTCTGCCCCATTTTTGCAGGCTTGTTGGGGTGGAGCATGTTGTGCCATGCATCCACTCAGGAATTGTAATTAGAGGTTACAACACACATCCTTCAAACCTGTTATTTGTAAGATTGGTACATTCCTGGTGATCACATTCAACAAAACTTTATAAAGAGAGGTTCATTCCTTCCTCTTGGTCTCAGCAGCTTCAGGGTGACATGGCAATGTCAGCCAAAGCCACGGGCATATTCCTCCTGCTTCTTGTTCTCCTGGCAGTACCCCAGGCTGCTCCAGGTAAGTGTAAATATAATCAAAGGTCATTTTTTATGTTTGGGAAGTTTTTTATGTTCTGTAAATGAAGAATGATCTTGTAACACATTGATGTGATGCTTGGTGTTGGGTCTGGTAGACGAGTGCTGAGTA
This sequence comes from Meleagris gallopavo, assembly GCF_905368555.1. NCBI lineage: Eukaryota > Metazoa > Chordata > Aves > Galliformes > Phasianidae > Meleagris > Meleagris gallopavo. The sequence goes on along the minus strand of NC_139405.1, from coordinate 106,655,122 downwards.
GGCAAACTCCAGTTGGCACTTTCAGGGTTAGGGGGTAAGAATCTCACAATCTGCATGGATTCTTTCAGGCATTGCAGCAAAACTCAACAGTGGGTTCACATTCCTCTTGCTGAACTGACCCGTGCTACCTGCAGGCTGAGCTGGTAGCATGGGGAACAGATTTCTTCAAGCTTGGAAGTCCAATGGAAGAGTCTCACAGGTTCTTTTCCTCCATTGCAGAGTCAGACACTGTCACGTGTCGGAAGATGAAGGGCAAGTGTTCATTCTTGCTGTGTCCTTTCTTCAAGAGATCCGTTGGTACCTGCTACAATGGACTGGCAAAGTGCTGCAGACCCTTTTGGTGACATTCCTGGTCTGTGTTGAGCTGGTAGCCTTGGTAGTGTCATTAGCAGCATGACAGCAGTAGTGTAACATCAACCTTCCCTACGTGGCCATGCTGTTGTTTGGGGTGTTGCTATCGCTGGAGCTGGGAAAGGCACTTTGGCAGGAAGCCTCACATCTGCTCTTTATCCATGGATCCATATCGGGGGAATCGCTGTGCTCCTCATCCCCTGGATGCTGCCACTCCACTGTCACCAAGGCAGGGTTGAGCTGTGTGCCTGAAATGGGACAACTCCCCTCTCTTCCAAAGATGTTTCTTGGTGGGAATTTCCTACTTGTGCCAAGGGCAGTGCCATCTGTCCCATGTGATGCAGATCTCTCACACTCAACTTTCCTGTGACAGCCACCCACAAAGCCTCAAGGGCCACATCATATTTAGGAGGCTCGTGTCTATTAATCTGCCCACCTTCTTCATGCAGTATTTTCTGAACAGATGTGTGAATGTGAAATATCATCCTCATCTTCCTTTGTTCGCTGTAGGATCTCTCTTCTTTTCTTTTAGACCCTCAATTTCCTCACATCCCCTTTTAAATGTCTCATCTGAAGGCTTTTATCTTCCATCACAGCCAACTCCCACCTGCCCTCTCTTGTGACCCAGCTGGACACTGAAGTCTTCTGCTCTCCTGCAGGCTCTGAAAAATAGCTCAGCCTTACAAAGTAGAAGTGGTTTGTGCCCTTTTTCTATTCTGTAGCATGTATTCAAAGTGCCTACTTTGCAAATTATTTGACTTGTGTAAATCTCTAATAAAGCACAGATAATAATGCTAGGCTTTTTAAACCATTAATTAGTGAGGTGTGTTTTGATCCCTCTGGTTTCTGAGGTCTATGGCCATATGTTCTCCACAGCCTTGCCCATGGTGGCTGTGGAGCTGTTGGGTATGGTCAAAGAATCATAGAATCATAGAACCATAGAATGGCTTGGGTTGGAAGTGACCCCAAGGATCATGAATCTCCAACCCCTTGCTGCAGGCAGGGCTACCAACCTCCACATTTAATACCAGCCCAGGCTGCCCAGGGCCCCATCCAACCCGGCCTTGAACACCTCCAGGGATGGACGGGGCATCCACAACTTCTCTGTCCCTGCTGGCCACCTCTCTTCTGATGGAATGATGTGGGGTTGGGATGCACTACTGGTATGCACTCTTAACCCTGCCCACAGCATGGGGGCTGGAACTAGATAGTTTTTGAGGTCTCTTCCAACCCAAGCCATTCTGTGATCCTATGATTCTATCCAGCCACACCCAGCTCATGGGTACCTACAGAACTTGGGAAAGGTTTTCTGGGTCATGCCTTATGCAGGCCCACGTCAGGAGAGGGTTTGATCAACTCTGCATTTGGGGAGTTCAGATTTATTCAACCCGGAATAAACATGCGCTGCACTTGGTGTTATTGTACAGCACGTTGCCACAACCAAAGAAACAATCATTAATAATAATCAGGTTCTCCGAGCCCAAAGGTGCTATTTGAACCTTAATCACTCCTTCCATCTAGAGATTGGGAAGTCCTTCGTGCTTGTGAACTGGGCCTTGCATGGCCTGTAGGAGGCAGCTAAACAAACACAAAGTTCCTGCTGTTCTGATTATGCCACGCTCTTCCACCCAGGATTAAGGTTAACTCCTTTTGTTCAGGAAGAAGAAATAATTATAGCCAAAAAAGCAGGAATTTGGTGGGATGCCAAAAAGGTGTGGTGACTCTCATGGGGCTGGTTTGCTGGAAGAGCTGTGAATGAGACTCCACAGTGGTTATATAACAATTGCAATTAGGAAATCAGGGGCATTAAAGGCAATGCAAGAATCTCAGCTTGTCGTGAACAGATGAAGAACCTGGGGAATGAACTGGGGAAATGTCAGAAAGGTCACTGCCTCCTGGTCTCCTGCCAGGAGGAGAAGATCTTGAATCTTCTGCTCTGATGTCTGATTCTGTTTATCCCTTTCCAGAGTAAGTGCAGGTACTCTTAAGAAAAGAGCATGCAATATCTTTCTTAAATACGACCAGCACATGGGGACAGCAGATCCCTCTGTGCAGTACACAACTGCTGCTGGACATCATAACCCAGCAATGTGAGTCTCTACGTTGTGGCTATGATGGAGCAGGTATGGAACAATCTCTTTTTTTCACTTAAACCCAGGTGGATTCCCTTGATTGGAAAGATGGATGCTGTAAGATTTGGGCTATACTAAACTGGAAACACCTTCATCATTCGAAAACTTTAACCTAAGGCTTGGCAAGATGGGGGGCATGGAGGTGTCATGAGGACAATAGCGAGCATCAAAGCCAACTGCATGACCACGTTGTCCCCATTAGCACTGTCCCCCACATAGGACAGGAGGTGGCAGAGGAAAGGGGAGCCTACAGATGGGATGTCACATGGTTGTAGCAACAACAGTACAGTTAACTTTAACTGCACAATGAGGTCATATATATTTAATGTGTGAATATCCCGTCTCAAAAAAATGAGTGTAAAAAAGCACTGAAAGAAGCAGCCAAGAGGAGCAAGAAGCCTGCAGGCAGCTTGTAAGCTGTTAAAAAAAGGCTGTGCTGGAGAACTCGGTAAAATATGTGCTTTGGCTCAAAAAGAAAACAGAGGTCTAAGAAAAATCCCCGCAGGGCATGAAAGGCAGCTGAGGGGGGGCTCACATAGGGAAGGGCTCAGCAGTGAGAAAAGGGCTGACAGAGAACAGTAACTCCCATAGAACGTGGCAGGTCTGCTTCAAATAGGAGTGAAAGAGGCCTGAAAAGGAGGGTGAAGATCTCTTACAACACATCCCTGGAGAAAAAGCAGGAATTTCTCTGAGCACATGGAAAGTGTGAGGGGGGTTGTGATGGGGAAGGTGTAGGAGGATGTTCAGGGGCATGTGCTTCTGTCCCCGGCAATGTAATGCTTGAGGCCAGGCTCTGGGAACCCATCGAGCTGTGGGTGTCCCTGTTCACTGCAGGGAGTTGGAACTAGATGGCCTTCAAGCATCCCTTCCAACTCACACCGTTCTATGATAATAAAACTGCTGGCATGGGTGGTGAAGTTGTGGCTCAGAAAGCTGTTGCCACATTCACAGACAACACGATCGCAATTGGCAGTTCTACTTGAGGGGCACAATGGGAAATTCTTACCCATGTATGGAGGCAGGGTCTGGATTATTGTATTTCATTTTACAGTGACCTCTTTCTTACCCTTGTAAAGAAAAACAGTGAAAATAGATGGAGACTGCGCTTCCTCATTACAAAGTTGTGGGGAAATACTGGTGGTAGTAGACGGTTGGACTGGATGATCTTGGAGGTCTTTTCCAACTTTAGTGATTCCAGCTCTAAGAGTTAATTTTGCCTTCTGCAGCAACGTGCTTTGGGTTTTGATGAGAGCAGTCATGTTATGTTGGAGGGGACCTTAAAGACCATCCAGTTCCCAGCCTCCTGCCATGGGCAGGGCTGCCCCCCCACCACACCAAGCTGCCCAGGATCCCACCCAAAACTCAGTCATGTGCATGTGTTACCAGTGAGCTGGGCAGTTATTTCATTGACCAAACAAATCCCAGCAGGAGTTTCTCCTTAAATATCAACAACGTTCTAATTATCTATTTTCAGACCATCACCAGCAGGCACTTGAGGCAAAGCCAGTCCATGGTTGAGGCTGAGGTTAATAGCATAGACATGGCCAGACTCTGTCTTTTGGCCTGGAGATAAACCTGGTGCAGGTTAGCTCCCTAGCAGAGATGTAGCACGTGCTTCTATATTAAACAAGCAATTACATTGAGTAATAATAACTAGCACTGCTCCCGCTAACCGCAAAGCCCACCTGAACTGAGCAGTTGCCGTGACAGAAACCTTGAGCAAATCATTGTGGTCTAACATTGCACAAACAGAGGTCCCAAGGTCGTTTTGCAGGGAGCTCAGCGCATTTCTTGAGGTGATGCTGCAATATTTTGAAAGCAATACCTTATAGTAGGATGCTAACAGAGATGATCTGTTGAACGGCTCCTCAACTGTCCCCGAAACTGCAGACATCTCCTGATTGGAAGAAGAAGAAGAAGAAGAAGAGCAAGCATCCTTCCCAGCCTCCAGAAACCACGTAGAGCCACGGTCTGCTCCTCCATCTTAATGCATTTGGGTGGCTGACGCTGATCTGCAGGACTACTCCAACCCAGAGCCTCCTCGTTTGTGGTAATGACACAAATCTTCTCATTATTCAGCCTCTCTTCTACAGCTCTGTCCTTCTGAAAATGGCTGGAGATTTCAGACCTTCCATGGATAGCTGCTTTACTCTGTCATAACCTTAACCATGCAGCGACTCGGTCCATCAAGCATTAGTTTAGGCAAATATTGATTAGAAAGAAGAATTTTTGTTGGCTGCAGAAGGAGATCTAAGAGGAAATAGTTCTGGAAGTGAACAAAAAAGTAGTCACAGGCATGGGTTGATGGTTGGAGTAGATGACCTTCACGGTCTTCCCAAACTTAATGATTCCTTCTCAACTCTTGCTTTAGAAAGGTTTGAAAATGTGCTTTGTGCTGCCTTGCATGAATATAATAACAACTGTCATGGTTTGGTTTCTGAATTAACTTCCACAAGGCAAATTGAATTTATTGCAATGTACTGCAATGTATCAAGCAACTTAGGATAAACGTACTTAATTAACATAGTAATTAAAAGGTAGATATAAAATTGTATTGTTCTGCACAGAAGCTTCTTCCTGTGCTGTGATCCTTCGTGTCATCCGTGGAACCTTTAAGGCAAAGTACATGATTATCAAGAAAGGGCATTCTATCTGATTCTCAATGATAATTTCTGTCCTTCACCCCTCAGCCCACTGTGTTTGTAGGACACCACTTATTAACATCTCAATGTCATTTCTTTGCAGTGACAGGATTTCCCAGTCTGTCTTCTGCCATGAAAATCCTTTGCTTTTTCATTGTGCTCCTCTTTATGGCAGTTCACCAAGCTGTGGGTAAGAAATAAATGAAAATGAGAGTCTGTATACAAGCCATATGATATCGGTGTCTCATAAAGGTTTTCTGTCCCCTTTGGGAGGTGGCCCAAATTTTGTGCTTAAAGAAATTTCATTGTCACTAGCTCACCCTACAACAGCTACAACAGGCGATCCCTAATAAAGCATTCTTAAGTCATACAGAAAAAAAGAAATCAGGTCCCATGCTCTCCAATTGTGCTTTGCTTCAGGACTTTGCACTTGGGTTGGGGAGGGTGAAGATCACACTGATAGCTTCTGCGCTGCCTCAAGTTGCACCAGGAATGGTCCAGGTTGGATATTAGGAAAAAAATTCTCAAAAAGAATGATGATGCAGGGGCACAGCTGCCCAGAGAGGTGATGGGACCACCGTTCATAGACATGCTGAAGAACCACGGGGATGTGGCACTGAGGGACGTGGGCAGCGGGCATGGTGGGGATGGGCTGGGGTTGGACTGGGTGATCTTGGAGGTCTTTTCCAACCTGAGTGATTCTATGATTCCATGAATAGTCTCCCTTTTCTTGTTTTTTTTTGTTTTTTTTTGTTTTTAATTTGTTCAGGTTTTTCCCATCCTCCAAGACATCATCTCCGATGTGGGTATCGTGGGACCTTCTGCTTCCCTGGGAAATGCCCTAATGGGAATGCTTACCTGGGGGCATGCCGTTCTGGGTATTCTTGCTGTAGATGGTAAGATTAAGACTTGACTATGGCTAAACTGACTTCCCAGATTTAAGTTTTATATGGTGGGATTTTCCCCTTTGACTTACGTGTGAAAACTCGGTACTGTTCTTTCCTTTGCATAGGTTATAGTGTGAGTAATTGCACAGGATCTCCAGAAGTCTGGGAATGATCTCTTCTTGCATTGTTGGATTCCAGGAACCATTGTACCGGTCATTCTTTTAACAAACATTTGCCATTCTTTTAATAAAGCGATATCTGGGGAGATTGTATGGCAGCCATGTGTGTTTTTGTTATTAATTTCATTAGAAATAGCATTTATCTTCAGAAGCTTGAACAAGATAAGAATTCTGAAATCAGATTCAGGCATGTTTAGTTTGCCAAAATGCCCTTTCATGCTGCTGGTTGAATGGGTACCAGCATGTTCTCTCCCAGCCCTGCTAGGAGCCACTGTCCTGATCCAGTCATCACTTCCATAGAGAGTATGAAAGTATTTTCCAGTGTAACTCTTTGTAAAACATCTCTTCTGAACATATGAGGTCCAGAGATTCCAGACCTGGTAAGAGCAGTCATTATGGGATCTAAGAAGAACAAAACTGGCAGGTAACTTCATTTTAAGATTCAAAGCCTGGTTTTACTCTTGATTATATTGGGCAACATAAATTTGCAGCAAATCTGCATCATTCACATCAGCTGCAGTAACAACTCAGGCAGTTGTAATTCGGCTCACAACTTGACAATTAGACAAAGTGTATGAAAGGCCAACACCTCTGCTATTTCATTCTCTCCTCTTGCAAAAAGGTTTCTCCTACCCCAACCTGAACCCTATTGGAAAACTCCAAAGCTGCAGGCTGCTCTGTGACCTCCTCTTTCTCCGCAGTTGATCTTCCACAGTCAGGAGCATCCTGAATAGAGTAGAATAGAGTAGAATCACAGAATTGCAGAATCTTTAACATTGAAAAAGACCACTAAAATCGCCAAACCCAATCCCAGCCCACTCCCACCATGCCCACTGACCACGTCCCTCAGTTCCACATCTCCATGGCTCTTGAACACCTCCAGGGACAGTCACTCCTCCACCTCCTTAGGCAGCCTGTTCAAATAGAATAGAGAAGAGTAGATTAGATTGGAGTAGAGTAGGGTAGAGTAGGGTGGAGTGGAGTGGAATAGAATAGAATAGAATAGAATAGAACAGAACAGAACAGAACAGAATAACCCCAGGGCTTAGCTGAAACCGAAGACCTTTTTCCTTTTTGAAGCATCTCTCTGGTTGAAACTAGCCTTTCCTATGACACAAGGGGTTAATAAAGGACATGGTCAGGCTGTGCTATCTTCTTTGAGGGCACATATTTGGTGGTAAGGGGAACATGTATCTTCGTGGTTCAGTGGGAACACATCCCATCCCTCCCACCACCTGTGTGGTGGGACCTCAGTGCTCATGTATGCTCAGCAAAGGTGGGAGCAATGATGATTGGCTTTTAAAGGAAAAACCCGGAGGACTACACGCAAAGGGCTGACCTGAAACCCAGAGCCTGATGTTTGTCACAGAGCACTGGGCCTCCCTGGAAAGGGATATTTCTGCAAATGACTCAGAGTACCAGCATGGAAACCACAGTGTGCAAAGGGCAGGAAACCGGGCCAACAGCCACCTTGCAGGGATTCCCCTGGATAGAGTCCTCAGGAAGCTGTCAAGTGGAACCAAAGCAGCAATTTGCAGTTTATGTCCTAAGATGTTTTGCACAACCCACGGCACGATGAGTGCTTCTTTCACAAACTGGAATGGCACAAGATGTTTTGCACAAAGACCGAGGGCTTTGCAGAGAAGATTCAGTCCTGAGTATTTCAGGTTCCGCTCTGGAGCCATTCCAAGATCTGTAGGCAGCAATGCTATAGCATCAGACTTTTCTCTCTCCACTACAAATAGCCACATTCATAGCTGCAGAACAGCTTGCAGAGCCAGCTTACATTGCAACAGCGGCTGGGATCTTCCCCTCTCTTCCCTGCTGGGCTGTAAGGTTTATTTCTGTAACTACCCAGTGAACGTACATTATGATTGAGCACGTCCTCACATATATGCATAAACACATATTATACACACCAGATTTGATGAGCCTGAATCTTGATTAAAAATGTATACCATCAACATTTTGCAGTCCAACAATGGCTGACATACAGCGAATTCTTATGCAAAATGGTGATGAAAGCTTGTCATTCATGGGGCTGAATGGAGATGTCATCCTGTGCTGCGTCTTCCCAGCAGCTCTCAAGTGAAGCATAGAGAGCACGCTTCGATGGAGGGGAGGAACACAGAGCTCCTTTGTGTTGGGAAAGCGGGTTGCGTGCCAAGGCTAACGGATGGGGATGAAGTGTGTCCTAAGAAGCGTCCAGCAAACCACAGCGCTGTGTTTCTCTTTTGCAAGGCAGGATGACACAAGACCCGGGGCTGAAGGCCTCGGGGGAAAGCGATTCCGTGTCATCTCTGACGGGGGAATAAGCAGGAAAAGGTGCTTTGGCAACAATCGGTGGTGTCAGGAATTCTGCCTGCGTGGCAGGAGGACGAGAGCTGGGATTGAAGTGCTGCTGCCAGCAAGAAAGGAACCTGCCCTGTTTCTTCTCCACACAGCTGTGACCCCCCCAGGCATCTCCCAGCCATGCAGATCCTGCCTCTTCTCTTTGCTGTCCTCCTCCTGATGCTCCAGGGAGAACCAGGTGAGATATACATACGTTGTGGGAAAGTGGTGATTTCGCCCTTTGCTGATATTTTTGTAGGGGAGAACAGAGAGTTTGATGATGATAGGTCATAGAATCATCGAATGGCCTGGGTTGAAAAGGACCACAATGATCATTTAGTTTCAAACCCTCCTGCTATGTGCAGGGTCACCAACCAGCAGCCCAGGCTGCCCAGAGCCACATCCAGCCTGGCCTCGAATGCTTCCAGGATGGGGCATCCACAACCTCCTTGGGTTACTGTGGTACCCAATGGATTTCCATTGGAAAATTTGCCTTGGCTGGTGGAAAAAGGGAAGAATAGGCAGCCCAGGGGCATGGGGAGAGCTTTCCACCTGCGTTCAGCAGTGGGACAGTCAGGGTGCACCAGTGTTGGCTGTACAGGGGCAGAAGCCTGTGCTCACATCTGGTCAGAACTGTGCTGAGGTGTTCTCTTTCTGCTCTCTGCAGGGCTGTCCCTTGCTCAAGGATCACCCCAGGACTGTGAGCGCCGTGGGGGCTTCTGCTCCCACAGGTCTTGTCCTCCAGGGATCAGCCGCATTGGCCTCTGCTCCGAGAAAGTTTTCTGCTGTCGGAGGTAAGCAAGAGCTGCCTGGTGTGGGATGGCTGCTTCCTGTTGGGGCTGGAGATGAGGTCCTTGGAGAAAGGGAATAATGCACAGCCCAATGGCATGGGGGCATCCCTGGGTCTCTGCTGCTGTATTATCCAAACTGGGAGATGCTGCTGGGGCTGCGGCAGTCTGGTGTCCTCTAGCACTAATGCTGACAGACCAGCCACCACCTGTAGAGAGTGTGGAGACTCTTCCCAGCCTTCCACCAGCCCCAGGACCACAGTTCAGAAACAGTCCCAAAGGGGGGGTGGGCTTTTTAACTGAGGGTTCTGGCCTCACACAGTTGGGATGAGCACTGCTATACCTTTCCTCCCACAGCCGATGGTATTCCTGATGGCCTGTGATGTCCCCTCACGTTGATCTCCATGCAGAGCATCGAAGCCACCACTTAACTTTGCAGTGCACCAGAGGCAACAATCACCACTGGGAGCAGTGGTCACCCTGGACAACTAGCCCTCAGCCCTGTGAGATCCCCTCTGTCCCCAATACAAGGTGGCAGCTTACATTAACACTATGGAGATGTCTGTCTGTCCTAAGGGAATGGTGTGTGGGTGTGCGTCTCTTTTCTCTGTTTCATTCCTCCCTTGGGATGCAACACCACTGTGTTGGAACTGGTCAGCTCCAGGGAGTCTGTAGCCCAAGAAAGCAAGAGTGAGAAAAAGGGATAGATAGGGATCTGCCCCTCTTCCTTGTGACTGTTTCACACGTGGACCTTAGTAAAGGTGGGAGGTTGAATCTGATGGATAACACTTCTGGGGTCTTCTCTCCCTGCCCAAGATCAACGGGGAACATCATCTCCTGCCTTGCCCAAGCCAATGAGAAGATGGTGAATTCTAGATAGACGCAAACCCACAAACACACGTACACACAGCACCCTCACCTTCCCTCCCTTCAGGTTGTCCCCAGGCCCCAGCACCAGCCCCACGAGGCAGGGGGATCTGCAAGGACCTTGACTCCAGTTTCCACTGGCAGAAGGGGCAACACCATATCCTGTGTCAGGGATGGGGGGGTTGCTGTCAAGTCTCTGAGTTCAGTCTGTGCCTGAAGTTGTTCACCTGATCCTAAGCTGAATCGGGAGTCCCTGTGGAGCTATTACATAAGACATAGAACTGTTCCAATGGAAGCTGACAGGACAGGAATCTTTCCAGTGTTCAGGGAGGGGAGCAGAGAAGACCAGGGTGGGGCTGGGATTATATCCAGCCTGGAGCATTGGGCACCTCTGTGGCAATGATCCAAGGCAAAATCGGGATGCCTGCTGGGTGTTGTAGATCCAAGTCCAGATCAGCAAGGCCAGGCTGCAGTTTGGGTGGAGATTCAGCACAAGAGACCCAGCTTAAAGCAGCTCCTTGGAACAGGGATCAACCTTGACCACGACCTCTCTGCAGCATGAGCTGGGAGCCCTCTCCCTATTATCATCAGCAAGCTGGGGAAAGCCTTGATTATGCTGAGCCTGGTACCAAATCTGCACGAGAGGGAATAATCAGAGTCCCTGCAGCCACAGAAACCAACATGGCACATCCAGTTCTCCTTTTACAGATTTTTGCTCCAGGAAGAACCCTGCCATGGGTCTGTCTGGTACATGGCACAAGACCCTTGGTCTCCTGTGTATCCCTTCGTCTCTTCAGGATAAAACACCCAGTGCATCTGGGCCTGCTCTCTTGGAAGTCTCTTTCAAATCAAATCTACAAGAAGACTGAAAGACATTTGTAATTTTTCCTCCAAAAACAGTACATCCCAACAGAATTAGGCTATCTGTGGACCCACCCACTTGCTGTGGGCCCACTCTATTAATCTGAGTAGCCATTAAGAACTAGATAGCCTTACATTTTTCACATCTTGGCAAGTCAAATGCAAATGATCTTGAAAATGATTAAACTGTTCTTGTAATTTTTCAAATAGAGGATAGTAAAATATTAAACATGATTCTGCATATCAAACAGAAGTTGATTAACTTCTAAGAGAATCTTCTAAGAGATATAAATATTTTACATTTTATAAATATTTTATCTGATTAAGGGATTGGTTGCTGCTGGCATCTACACCAGCCAATCTCTGTTCATCTCAGGCAGTTCATGGCAAACCGTTGCAGCCTGTGTAATTTCAGAGCAGCTGGGTGTCACAAGATGTTCTTGCATGAGGACAACGGTGAAGTTTGCAACAATCCCAACAAGCACCTCAGCAGCTGGGAGGGATGAGGAGCAACGCCAGCACCCTCATGCAGAAGGGTGACTTTCTGATTGGTCGAGAGGAGAGGTATCAGCAGGGATAAGTACATGTCCCACCCCTCAGCAATGGTATAAAAATGTTATATTTAGGGCAAAGCTGTACACAAGGGATTCCTGTTGGGTGTCTTCGTGTTCGAACACCAAAGCGTTCATCAGGTAGGTACTTGCAGGGTTACCTCTCTGCTCAAGTTCCATCATCCCCCACTCCTCTAAATGACAGATTTTAAGATCTTCCCCGACCTTTTGCTCTTCCCTAGGAGACTGTCAGTAAAAGTGGAGCTGGGGAGTTCTCTTGTTGCTGGCTGACTTGGTAAAAACCTTGAGTTGAGGGTAGAGAATAGAGTAGGGTAGGGTAAAGTGAGTGGAATGGAATAGAATGTTTCAGTTGGACGGGACCTTCAGAGACCATCTAGCTGAACTGCCTGACCACTCTGGGCTAAAGCACATTGCTGAGTGTATTATCCAAATGCCTCTTGAACACTGATGGGCATGAGGCATCAACCACCTCTCTGAGAAACTTGTTCACATACTTGACTAACTCTTAAGTAAATAAGTTTTTTCCTAATAAAAGTAATGTCCCAAGCTGAGCTGGAAGGCCCTTCCTGAAGCCTGGGTGAGTCAGAATGATTGGGCAGGGTGGTTTCAGCAGCCAGCTTTGAACTGCCTGTGATGGAACGTGGTGCTAATTAGACCTTCATATAGTGTGGCAGCTCCAGGTACAAGCATTTCCCTGGCCCTCAAAGCCTGGATCCTTCCTTGTCTCTAGTTTGATGATGAGTTCTGCTCTGACTGGTGGCATGAGCATCTCCTGATGTTCAGATATCCTCTACTGTGCTTGAAATTCTATTTTATTTCATCCCTTAATTGTGATCAACTCTGGGGACAGCCAGTTGTGAGGTCATAGAAATTTAGTACTTTCTGTGACTCCTGGAAATTGGAGAAATTGGAGTGCGTATATTTTTTTTTCCAGAGGAAAAGTGTTGGATGCATGAAGGATGGGGGGAATTTATCAGCTCCACAACTTTCAGTGGTAATTTTTTATCTACATTTTCTAAGTTTGACTGGAAATAGCTTTGATTGAAATGGCAAGAGGTGGACTTGAGGTCTCCAGTCAGTTCTTAGGGGAAAGTCTATCAAAGACCTTTGACACTGGTAATGGGAAAACATCACCTTGAGTAATGGTTTTCAAAGAGATGGAGACCACTTGAAATGTTCACAATATCTGCATGGTAGTGCACAAAAGCATATCAATATGCCCGGGCTTTTAAGCTGTTTCTGTTCTGCCATGTCCTTGCTGCCTTTGCTCATCCACTCTGCAGCCTTGTGAAGACCTGCTCCAGGCATGAAGATCCTGTACCTGCTATTCCCCTTCTTCCTCTTGTTTCTCCAGAGTGCTGCAGGTGAGAGGGAAAGATGGGGTGAGGTGTGAGCCCGTATCAGTAGTCTTCCCTTGTTCTGGGAAGAAATTGCCTTTGGTGGAACAATGCAGAGATTGGGAGGCAGTGAAATAAATTCTGTGAGTGACCTTTCCAAGAGGTGCAGAAACACCCCATAAATAGAAGCCTGGCTTGGGGTGTGTGTCGGGAGGAGTTTTGGCTGCAAGTTGCAATCCAGCTGCTCTCTGAATGAGCTCCCATTGGCAAGGCTGAAGTTTGGACAGCAGCATAACATTATAGAATCATTAAGGTTGGAAAAAACCTCAAAGATCATATAGTCTAACCATCTCCCTACTACCAGTATCACCCACTAAGCCATGTCCCTAAGTACTACATCTATCCTATCATAAAACACCTCCAAGGACGGTGACCACCACTTCCCTGGGCAGCCTGTTGTAATGCATTACCACTCTTTCAGAGAAGAAATTCTTCCTAATACCTGATCTGAGCCTCTCCTGGGATGACTTAAGGCCATTCCCTCATCCTTCAGTGGGAGCTGTGCAGGGATGGCATAGAGCCCTAAGTGGCTTTTGACTCAGTGGAATGACTGAGACACAAAGCTGTCCCATTTTGACTAGTGGTGTCTCAGCTGAGTGTCCCAAAGAGTCCTTGCCCTAAGCCATGACCTCTTTGAGGGTTGGGTTTCCATCAGAGGTCCCTTGAACTCCGGGTGCAGTAGTGACAGGTATATGAGGAGTGCCCCACTTGCCAGCTCCGCTGGTCCAGGAAGAGGTGGACAAGAAGGTGGGCTGGACACACAGGTGGGGAGCCTGCACACCTCCCCTTGGAACTCTGGCTGGTCTTTCCCATCTGCTCTCTTGGGTTCCCACACTGTTGTGAATAAATCCTTCTAGGTGAAACACCTTGCTTTGAAAGACACAAATATTGGTCACTTCCATCCATCTTTACAATATCTTCTCCCTGTATGACTTTCCATCTACCAGGAACTCCCATCCAGTGCAGAATAAGAGGAGGATTCTGTCGTTTTGGGAGCTGCCGCTTCCCACACATAGCCATTGCGAAATGTGCAACTTTTATTCCCTGCTGCGGAAGGTAAGATCTGGATTCCTGGCTGAGGAAAGGGATCCCTCCTTTGTGTATTGAAATAGCTGTCATACATCTCTCTCTCACCAATGTCTTGCAGACAGTATCTGGCACATGGTTGGACGAGATGATCTTAGAGGTCTTTTCCAACCTAAATGTTTCTATGATAAATGCTCCACAAGAGGCCCAGGAAGGGAAAAGCCCTTGTGGGTTTGGAAGAGCCCTGCGTAAAGCTGAAGGAACCCCACGCTCAGCCAGCAGCCCTCCATTCTCCTTAGAGGTCCACTTAACATTTAATTAATTTTGTTTATGTTTAACATTTAATTAACATTAATCTCCCAGGATGGGAGATGGTCAGAGCTGTTGTCACGTTCTTGATGTTGCTGCAAAGACCTGGACTCAGGGCTAGCACCACTAATTGGAGCATGAGTTCCAATAAGCCATGAACAGTAAGGGCTGGGGTTACCCTTTGAGCAGTGACAGAGGAGGTTTAGGTTGGATATTAGGAGGAAGTTTTTTTCCACCAGAGGGTGGTGAGGCACTGGAACAGGTTGCCCAAGGAGGTTGTGGATGCCCCATCCCTGCAGGCATTCAAGGCCAGGCTGGATGTGGCTCTGGGCAGCCTGGGCTGCTGGTTGGTGACCTGCACATAGCAAGGGGTTGGAACTGGATGAGCACTGTGGGCCTTTTCAACTCAGGCCATTCTGTGATTCTATGATTCTCTCAGGTCCCAAGGCTTCTTTGATCTTAGAGAGGAGGTGAGAGAGCAGGGAGAAGTGAGTTGCAAGCAGGTGACATGCTTGTCTGTTTTCTCTATACAGCATATGGGGTTGATGCCCTGAATTTTGTGAGGACATTGCCCTGGAAACACCTCTGTTGACCTCTCCCCTTCCCACCTCTGCAGTCTCACATGGTGTGACTGTGGCAGTGGAAGCTGAAGACATCCCAGCGTGGGCCTGCAGTTGTTTGCCCAGATGCTGCTTTTTCCTGCTGAATAAAGGCGTGCAGTTTGGCATTGCAGCTGATGGAGAGCGTGAGTGTGTCCTTGTGCCAGAAGGTGCTCTTCCCCATCAGCACCATGGGGATGCCAGAGCTGGCAGTTCCTGTGTGACCTTAGGGTTTGCTGCAGGTGAAGAAGGTTCAGAATGATGCTCCTCGCTGGGGATGGCAAGCAGGAACCCTGTGCTGGTTCTCTCAGGCACGGGTGTCCCTCATCCCTGGCAGCCACAGGCACTGGCTGCATGCAGATGGCTCTGCTGGGTGGTATAATTCCATATTAGCCTCATTAGTCTCCTTCTCTGGAGATATTCAAGTCTCTCCTGGACGCCTACCTGTGCAACCTGGTGTAGGGAACCTGCTGTGGCAGGGGGGTTGGTCTCGATGATCTCTAGAGGTCCCTTCCAATCCCTACAATTCAGTGATTCTGTGATTCATTTTGGAGTGGGTAGCAGTTCTTTAGTATGAGTGCTCAGTCCACATGTCCAGGATGCCAAGGAGACACCCTTCTTCTACTCAGTGGGAAAGAAGTCCTCATGTATGCCATGGAGGTGATGTTTGTGCCCAAGTGGACCAGGACAGTGCTCCAGCAGGAGGATCAGACTGCATGTTTGCTTGCCCATGTGTGTATGCACTCTGAAAAATAGGAACAAAATAATGGTGATCTCCTCTGATGTGGTGGAAACTCCTTGTCTTGGTATTTGCCTGATCTAGCCACTCTAAGCAAGAAGGCTGAAAGCAAAAACAGCCACATGAAAGAGTGCATCAGCCAGGTGACAGGGGCTGGTTGTCCCCATTCATTTATCCTGTTTCCCCTTCCCCTACACATCCTCCATATACTTACACAGCTCTGAGGTAAGTGTACCCTACCTCCCAGGTTCACATCTTTTCAGCTGCAAGGTCCACCACCCTCTCCAGAAGTGCCACCTGCAACTCATTAGCCCACTAATTTGTGTGACTGGAATGTCTGTTTACAGCAATTGCCTCCCAGGTGGAAGTCTCCCAGCCCTACTGGAATGAAAATCACACATTCTCACCTACTCTCCTAAGCTAGTGTGATTGACTAGGTTTAGTTTCCATCCCCAGAAATATGTCTCTGCTGTTAAGACCACTGGTATCCTGGACCACGTTTGGGAAGGTGTTGCCTACACACCAAGGGAAATGGCCTTTCCCCTTGGCTCAGTACCTGGAGGGCCGGGTCCAGTTCTGCAGTCATAAAGGCCTGCAGGAGATGCAAGGGGAGGGAGCTCTGCTCCATGGAGCCTGGGGCACAGCCTGGATGTGTGGAGCTGCCATCAGCAGCACTGCTGTGCTGAGTGGGTGTCCGAGCCCTGGCACAGGGAGCAGAGAGCAGTGGGGGCTGCCCACTGGGGAGCCCAAAAGGTCACCTGGATGTGGTGCTGAGCAGCTGCTCTGGGTATCTCTGATTGAGCAATTTGAGACTAGCTAGCCTCCAGAGGTTCCTTCCAATATTAAGCATACCCAGCTGCTTCCCTTTCTCATTATCCCTTGTTGTGTTGGAAAAAGGGCCCCGACCAAGTGCCTGTAGAGGGTCTGACACTCTCCCTCTATGTACTTGTACTGTTGTCTTTACCACTGTGACTTGAATGGATTGGGAGAGGATGCAGATGGGTTGGGTTGGCTGGTTTTCTGACCTTAACACATATCCTGGTGTTACTATCTCTCTTTGGCTAGACTGAAACTGTAGTGCTTCTCACCTTTGGCATGTCAGCCACATGACTATCTTGTCCCAGGTTCTTGCAATGTCTTGAGAGGGTTTTCAATATCCCGTATGTTATTGCACATCACATCTAAACTGACTGCTTAATCAGATAGGAAGAGGCAAACAAAGATCCTCTTTATTTTGGGACCAAGCTGCTGTTTGCTGTCTGCACCAACCAAACACATTGCACATCCTCCAAAATTTCCAGCATGCCACCACAGCTCGTGTGCCTGCTGTGAGCCAAGATGTGTTGCATGAGGGTAACTGTGACTATCGCAAGAGCACCAGCAAGCACCTCAGCCTCTCCCACTACAGCCAGCAGCAATGAGGAGCAGCTGCTCCATCCCTATGCACATGGGTCACTCTCTGATTGGCCAAGGGGAGAGGTGGCAGCCAGAATAAGCCCACGTCCCACACAGTATAAAACTAGGGGATGTGGGGCAATACAGTATTCTCTGATCCTAACCCACCTGGATGCACGCTGTTGTTGGTGGGGTTCCTACTGCCTTGCTGTACTCTGAGAAACCATCTTCAGGTGAGTAACTCGGTGCTTCCTTCCAGGAAAGCTGCTCGTGCAGCCTTCCTGTGCAAACCCATCATCCTGCAGCCATCTACATTGCTGACTATTGGGTGTGTCTGTGAATAGAAACAAGAACTAGAGGAGGCTGAGAAGGAGGGGAAGTCATTAATACGAGTGTTGGAGCCCAGAACATGTGGAAGCCAGAGATAGGATTTCCTATTTGTAGGAGAGACTGAAAGATACCTTGATGCTTGCGGAGACACCTAATCATAGAATCCTAGAATGGCCTGGGTTGAAAAGGCCCACAATGCTCACCCTGTCCCAACCCCCTGCTATGTGCAGGGTCACCAACCAGCAGCCCAGGCTGCCCAGAGCCACATCCAGCCTGGCCTTGAATGCCTGCAGGGATGGGGCATCCACAGCCTCCTTGGGTAACCTGTTCCAATCTAAGATCTTCTGTTCTGGGGGAACAAGGGATGTTCCCTCTTTTCAGGCAGCAGAACAGATTTTCCATCCTTTCAGGCTTCAGTGAACACAAGGTAGAATTATGTTGCTGTTTCTGGCCACCAAGACCTCCTCATCCTGTTGTTCCTCTCAGGGCAGGGCTGCATGGGGCTGTGGCAGTGAGAGCTGAGCTGGGGAGTTCTGTTATTGCTGGGAGTAACTATAAGTGGATGATGTGCCAGGATGCCTTTGGTGAGCCTGGGGAAACAGAAGTGCTTGGGTGGAGTGGTTTGGGTGGCCAGCTTTGCGTTGATGCATTGCACCAACTAACCCTACGTGTAGTGTGGCATCTCCAGGTACAAGCATTTCCTTGACTTTCAGAGCCTGGATTGAGCCTCTTGTAATTGTTGGAATTGCTTTATCACAAGCATCTCCTGATGTGTAAACTCTGCTCTGACATTTGATTGAGTAGAGACAGAAGAAAGAAAACAAATACACCAGTGGTACTTCTGACATGTTGTCTGTGCTAGAAAGTATATCTTGTGCTGGTTTGGTTTCTTCCCTTTGTAGCTCTGTGAAAAGCTGGGACAGGCGTAAACCATGCGGATCGTGTACCTGCTCTTCCCCTTCATCCTCCTCCTGGCCCAGGGTGCTGCAGGTGAGATGTGGGGTTCTCCATATCCCAGGAAGTGGCTTGTCAGGGCTGGGTAACCATTAGGAGGTCTCTGATCAGTTGGTTCAGGAGGGAGGGAAGATCTAGATTGGATGTTAAGGGGAAGTTCTTTCCTATGAGAGTGGTGAGGTGCTGGAACAGCTGCCCAGAGAGGCTGTGGATGCCCCGTCCATCCCTGGAGGTGTTCAAGGCCAGGTTGGATGGGGCCCTGGGCAGCATGGTCTAGAATTAAATGTGTAGGTTGTCTGCCATGGCTGTGGAGGGTGGAGTTGGATCTTCATGATCCTTGAGGTCTCTTCCAACCCTGGCCATTCTGTGGTTTGGATGAGTGGCTGGGCTTTTGGGTTTGGTGCTTTGTGCACATGTTAGACTGAGATCCGTGGGCCAGGCACTCTAGGAGCGCACACAGTTTGCACTGGTATCTCTCACTCATTTTCTCTTGCTCTGTGCAGGGTCCTCCCTGGCTCTAGGAAAAAGGGAAAAATGTTTACGTCGGAATGGCTTCTGCGCATTTCTGAAGTGCCCTACCCTCTCAGTCATCAGTGGGACATGTTCAAGATTTCAAGTCTGCTGCAAAACGTGAGCTTTGGGATTAGGGATGAAATTGGACCTGCTACTGTGATGGCAGATATGGCTGTTGTTGTATTTGATCCCCAAGCCTAGCTACTGGTTTTGAGCTATATGTGATCCAGGGGAGGGTCATGGGGAGGAAAGGAGAAGTTGTGAGGACCTGCTCATTAAAGGAGCTGGGGGAACCCCAGATCAGACATGGGCCTCCCCATTGCCCTCAGATACACAGGGTTGCCTGACCTGCTGGTTTTGTAAATGCTTCTCAAGGTTGATGCAGAGTGAAGGCTCTCTCCCGGGTAATGTGAGGCACAGAACCCGTTCCCTGATGTCTTCAAAACCTTGGAAACCAAGCTGTCTGCTATGCAGGATGGTTATTACCTGCATTGTGATTAGTGTCAATGTGTCACTCTTGTCCAGGGGAAGGGATACACACTGAGAGACAGAAAAAGAAGGAGAATAGAAAGGCATGATTTCACAGCATGTTTTCTTTCTGCAGGTTATTGGGCTGAAGAGCCGGACTTCCCAAGCAGGACATCGCTTTCGCTTCTCACTTCTGGCAACATCCCCCACTGACCTCTCCCCTTCCCACCTCTGCAGTCTCCCATGGTGTGACCGTGGCAGTGGAAGCTGAAGACATCCCAGCGTGGGCCTGCAGTTATTTGCCCAGATGCTGCTTTTTCCTGCTGAATAAAGGCGTGCAGTTTGGCATTGCAGCTGGTGGGAAGTGTGAGTGTGTCCTTGTGCCAGTGGGTGCCCAGGGATGTTCTTCCCCATTAGCACTGGGGCAGCAAGGCCAGCGCTGCCCATCTGATCCATCCTGAAGGTACCACCACACAGTGTGATGGGTCTTCCATCTCCCTCATCAGCTGACAGTCATAGAATGATAGAATGCGCTGGGTTGAAAAGGACCACAGTGCTCATCCAGTTCCAACCCCCTGCTATGTGCAGGTCACCAACCAGCAGACCAGGCTGCCCAGAGCCACATCCAGCCTGGCCTTGAATGCCTGCAGGGATGGGGATCCACAGCCTCCTTGGGCAACCTGTTCCAGTGTCTCACCACCCTCTGGTGGAAAAAAGCTTCCTCCTAATATCCAACCTAAACCTCCCCTAACTCAGTTTAAAACCATTCCCCCTTGTCCTGTTGCTATCCACCCTTGTAAACAGCCAGTTCCACAGCTCCCACCATTCTCACAGCCCCGCATGCCTGATGGAGGGGCCTTATCCCACAGGCAGCCCACAAGGAGACCTGTGTAGTTCTTGGAAAGAAATAGTTCCACTAGTTTGCCTTTCCAGCTCCTTTTTAAGGTGAGATCTCCAATGAGACCCATGTACTTTGACCTGGATACATGCAGTCCAGCAGGAATTAAAGCAGGATGTCTTTACCTCTCTGCCTGTATAGACTAATTGGGATTGCAATGCTGGGATTCTCCACCGTTAGGGAATGACTTCAATCTTTCAGCAAATGCAGCCCTCAGCCCTGTATAACTAAATGCATGTGTGTACATCCATTACTGCAAGTATCTCAGTAAGTTGTTATTGAAGCCTTTTCTATTAAATAAGTCACTGTTGGTCCTCTTTCTCTGACTTCCCCTCCTCTGACTTCCCAGCTGGATGTGTAGCCCTTCCCATAGCCCTGGGGCTGATGCCTGCATTGGCTTCCAACTGAGTATCCCTGCTGGAGTCAAAGAAATCCTATCTCCTGTGACACCAGTCCCTATGGGAAAGCTCTAGGAGTGTTTAAGAAGGGAAGGTGGTCTAAGTGAAGGTCAATTCCTTA
Organism: Meleagris gallopavo; assembly: GCF_905368555.1. Lineage (NCBI taxonomy): Eukaryota > Metazoa > Chordata > Aves > Galliformes > Phasianidae > Meleagris > Meleagris gallopavo. The sequence continues at coordinate 106,634,365 of NC_139405.1, read as the reverse complement.
TCCCATTTAAGGGCTATGTTAGATTCCATGCTGCCTCAATTTGGGATGACAGTCCCTGCCACCACACCTGCCCCAACTTCCCTGTGATTCCCCTCCACGTGGGATGGCAGCTCCAATATGCCTTCAGGCTGCTCCTCAGCCTTGATCACCCCTATTTCCAGCAGGTCCAAGCTGTACCAATTACTGCTCTAACACTGGACAGCCCCAGTGCTGCCACCAGGATCCCTGTGAGAAATAACGAGGAAAAAAGAATGGATTATTTTATCACTGTATAAGAAATCATGTCACAGAAGACTGGAAGTTGGATGGGACACCTGAGGATAAGCTTGTTTGTAAACAAGTGCAAACAAACAGACTTAGGATAAACAAATGCTGTGATTTTCTATCCAGACAGAGCTGTTACCCTCAATCCCTGCAAATAATCATAGACTCATTCTATGGAAAAGACCTCTGAGATCACCCAAGTCAACCCCAGCCCAACTCCACCATGCCCACCGACCACGTCGCCCAGTGCTCCACATCTCCCATTGAACCCCTCCAAGGATGGTGACTCCACCACCACCCTGGGCACTGCTCTTTATGAGAAGGAATGTCTCCTAATATCCTGATACACAGCTGACACCAGTATAGATGCTATGCAACATTGACAATTTATTCAAGAGGAAGGAAGGCAATACAGAAGATATTTGTATTTACTCTATAACACAAAACATATTGCATTAAACATGCAAGGAGTTTTCTTGATGCTGAGGTTTTGCTGTAGCATGAAGGGGATTTAAAGCAAGTTCCTGGAAGAAATTTCCAAAGCTCTTGAATAGACTCATGAAGTTTTTATGCATCCCATGGCCTGCAAAAAGAGAGAGCAAAAAATCAGATTATTTTTGTTTTTACATTCCTTCCCTACTCACTCTCAATCCATGCATGTCTTCCTCTTGTAATATACATTCCAAAATATCACGTGCAAGCCGGATTGGGACAGCCTTGTGCAGTCCTATCTGACTGGGAGGAGTGCTCTGCTATTGCTTTAGGAAAAATAGGGAACCTTGGATTGGTATCCCCTGGTCTTGGGGTGAGTGCATTCAATCCCAGTGATATTAGATTTTCTTTTGATGCAGTTTCACTCTTTGCACACCCTCGACTGCACTTGGATCTGTGTTCACCCTGCAGTGCAACCCTTTTGTTTCCCATGCACCATAACAGCTCAGTTCTGAAAATGTGGAACCCTGATATTTTGCTCTGGCAGAGGAGCTGTAAGGGGCCAAAGAGCTGGGACTGCACATAGCTGGCATCTATGGCCATACTTTACCCTTTGTGTCTGGACACATCGTGCTGCACACCTCAGCAGCACATCTCAGCAGAAAGACAACTGTAAAGCTCTGCTAGCAACTTCCACCAGGCTGCCCTGGTGGAATTTTATGAGGAATATTATGAGGTTGCCCTCATAATATATTGTTTCTGAAATCTAGACTGAACATTCAACAGCATCTTGGGCAAAATGTATTTGTCTATCATGCGATGGATGAACATCAGTGATTGCCAAACTCACCATTTGCAGCAGGAACGGAACCCAAAGCAGCTTCCAACTTTGATTAGATGGCTGGGACACCTTCCAAAGTGGCAGGTCCCTCTTTTACAGAACAACATGTCCCTCTTGGGTGAAGACAACCCTGCAACAACAGCAACAAAGTTCCTCCCCTCTGATTCTGCAAGGCAAGGCGAATGCAGCCCCACTCACCCCGCTGCCTTAAGGACTGCTGTGCAGGTTTGGCCATGCTGAAAGGTGAGCTCACGAAGCAAACCCTTCCCCGTAACCCAGTCCTTATCCTCCCCCCACATATCCAGGGGGGTAGGCATTCCGGTGGTAGTACTGCCACCCTTTAGCTCCTCTTTCATCTTACCTGGAGAAACCTGGAGTGCCAGGAAGAGGAGAGAGAAAAGCAGGTAAAGAATCCTCATGGCTGCAGATCTGCTAAGCTGCTACTGGGAAAAGAAAGAAGAAATGTATGTGACAGGTAACCCCTGGAATCTACAATCTTCTGAGCTGTACAGATGACATGGCATCTATATTACGTTTTCTTCACATTCAGAAATACCTCTGTGACCTCATGGATGCCCTGTGGGCATTTCTGGGGAAAAGACAGCAAGGAGCAGCATGGGATATAAACACATATCTCAGGATTTATGTTTATTAAACTGTTTTAATTCAGATTTCCTGCCACACTTCGCAAACATTCCTTGACCAAAATGCAAGCATCACCATTATGCCTGGTTAAATGTTTTATCTAATAAATAAACCCCACTGAACAGAATGAGGTGGTTCTACATCTGAGCTTATAAATGACAGAAATACATGTTCATTTTGCAATGTTGAAACTTATCAAAAGCAATTTACTCAAAATCTTCAGCTTTAGTCTACAGATGATCTTACAGGAATGGAAACTCCAAATTCCAAAAACAAACAAATCTGTTCCCAGCTGACAAGAGATATTTAAAAAATAATCCTGTAGTGAAGTCACTGAAAGAGTCAATGACTAAAGCAGCTAACGTAAGAAAAGTGGGATAAGATGTCTTAGCTGGGCTTATGGATAGAAAGGAGATATCATCCATTCTGGTGCTGGGGGATCTTCTGATCCACCAATCTTCCAATCTTCTGAATTGTTTTCTCTTAAGCACTGCAGGGAAATGAGGTTGTGATGAAATGTTGTATTTCTGCAAATGGAATGGTAAGGAGTAGCCCAAAGCAGACTAGAAATTGACACCAGAAGTTGGAGCAAAAATCTCTATATTTGGAAATACCAAGAGAAATAAGTAAGCAGAGAGAACCTAGTTCTGAAAATGAAATTAACTTCTCAACATTGATACCAAGTATATTTGGTTTCCAGGAGACCAGCAGCTTTTCAGCCTGACCTAACCCCATTTTTCTCTTTGGAATTAACAAGTGGGGTACCTTTATCAAAGCCTGCTTTATCAAAGCCTACAAAGATACTAGCACATATTTGAACTACTTATTCAACCTTTGTAATGCTGATAAACTTACATCCAATTGTTTTTAGAAGCCTACAAATTCAGATTAATAATGCTGAGGACACACACACGTGTACATATATATATACATATAAATACATTTTTTTTCAAAAACACAGAAGGCATTAAAAGAAAGACTGAAAAGAACTGAGAAGTTACCAGATATTAGATGTGCCCAGAAGCCAAACAAGAACACCTCTTGGTCTCTTCCCTCCAGAGGGCTTTGGCTGTGGGACTGAGAACCTCTTTTATAACATATTTGCTGTGGGTAGTGATACTTGCTTTCTCTTCCCAGTAAGTACACATCAAGCCAATCAAAAACTGACCCATCTTTTTGGTGACTTCTAACCCAACCAGAATGAAGTTTCTTCTCACTTCCCAGTCAAAAAGTAGTGTTGATCTCTGAACCTACAAAGATTTTCTACTGGAAAATCCCAGGTTCCTCATGCAATACCTCTTGTGACACACCAGTTTATGTAAGATACGTTAAGCCACCGTGGTCTGGGTCAAACATATTGGGACATACGTTGAACTGTTTCTGGACAGGAGCAATTTAATCCATTGCAATATGCACATTGCACTGTGTGCCTCTGTGCTCTCCCAATTCGTTTATTTTATGTTCAATAAATACAGAATAGAAGAACACAGAGTGGACACACAGGAAATTAAAATAAAAGACCATTAGATTCATAGAATCAGAGAATTATTAAGGTTTGAAAAGGCCACTAAGATCATTTAGACCAACCATCATCAACCCACTGGCTTAGTTCCCAGTCCATCAGCTTAGCATCCAGTGAGAATGCTTTGGGTTGAGAACTGGCTGACTGGCAGAGCGCAGAGGGTCGTCGTTGGTGGTGCAGAGTCTGGCTGGAGACCTGTAACCAGTGGTGTCCCCCAGGCGTCTGTGCTGGGTCCGGTCTTGTTCAACATCTTCATCAATGACCTTGATGAGGGATAGTGGCCACCCTCAGCAAGTTTGCTGATGATACGAAGTTGGGAGGATTGGCTGACACGCCTGAAGGCTGTGCTGCCATTCAGCGAGACCTGGACAGGCTGGAGAGCTGGGCAGTAAGAAACCGGATGAGGTTCAACAAAAGCAAGTGTAGGGTCTCACACCTAGGGAGGAAGAATTGCATGCACCAATACAGGCTGGGGGATGAGCTGCTGGAGAGGAGCTCTGCAGAGAGGGACCTGGGCGTCCTGGTGGACGACAGGTTGGCCATGAGCCAGCAGTGTGCCCTCGTGGCCAAAAAGGCCAATGGCATTCTGGGGTGCATGAAGAAGAGCGTGTCCAGCAGGTCGAGGGAGGTGATCCTCCCCCTCTACTCTGCCCTGGTAAGGCCTCATCTGGAGTACTGTGTCCAGTTCTGGGCTCCCCGGTACAAAAAAGACAGGGATCTCTTGGAAAGAGTCCAGCGGAGGGCCACAAAGATGGTGAAGGGCCTGGAGCATCTCCCCTATGAAGAAAGGCTGAGTGAACTGGGTCTGTTTAGCCTTGAGAAAAGACGACTGAGAGGGGACCTGATCCAGGTCTGTAAGTATCTAAGGTGTGGGGAGCAGAGTGGCGAGGCCGGACTGTTTTCAGCAGTGTGTGGAGACAGGATGAGGGGAAACAGACATAAGCTGCAGCATAGGAAGTTTCACACGAATGTGCGTAAGAACTTCTTCACGGTGAGGTGACGGAGCACTGGAACAGGCTGCCCAGGGAGGTTGTGGAGTCTCCTTCTCTGGAGATATTCAAGTCTCGCCTGGACGCCTACCTGTGCGACCTGGTGTAGGGAACCTGCTTTGGCAGGGGGTTGGTCTCAATGATCTCTGGAGGTCCCTTCCAACCCCTACAATTCTGTGATCCTGTGAAACAATACAAAACGCACAGAAGCAGTGAGTTCATGCTGGTTATGTCCCCCTGTGGCCTTTCAACTAATGGAAAATGCACCAGTTTAGGAAAATACAAAGCCAGAGGCTGCCTCTGTACCCTCAGGTTGAGGGTACCAAAAGGCAGCTTGAATTTGCACAGTGCCCGGATGTGTTTATTCTTTTGTTTTCAGCTTTTTTTCCTCCCAGTTCCTAACACTTGCCTTGCCTTTTTGTCCACAGTGAACACCAACATTTCTGGACAAGTAGCCACAATGAAGGTTCAAATTGTGTTACCGTAGTTTTGAAGTAAAACCCCAATAGTCTTCTGCAACTTCATTCCGGTTCAGTTTTCAGAGAGGTTTACATGCATGCAAACTGAATTCCTCAGGAGGAAAGCGAATCAGGAGTTTTGCTATCAAGTACTGCAAAGGTTCTCTGAAGGTGCTCCAATGCCTAATGGGGCATGGACCCATGTGTGGGCCACACCACCACCAAGGGCTTGGTTGGATCAGCAAAATGAGGAGAGCTGAGGGACTCATCTTTGTTCAGCTTGGAGAAAAGACACTTGAAAGGGAGTTTAGTTGCTGTTCACAAATATCTAATGGTCACGATAGAGAAAATAGAGGCACACTCTCATCTGAGGTTCACGGAGGAAGGATGAGAGGTATCAGGCACAAAGTATAATTGAGGTTCCAATTCTGTATAAGGTAAAAACCTCTCACAGTCATTGTTATCAAATACTTGAATGGGTTCTCAGTGCATTTATAGGATCTTATTACTTGTAGATATTCAAGCTCAAAATCCATGAGCCATCCAGTGCATCTTTGAAACTGGCTCTATTTTGAGGGCACAGCTGCACTTCTAAACAACCATTCAAACTCACTTTGTTTTATGACACTATTTGGAACCAAAATCCAATCCAAACTCAATCTGCAAATCCATACAGTGAAAATCTGAGGAACATAGGCACAATCTCTGAGATCTGTGAGTCCATTCCAATCTATCAATCTTCCCTTCCACCAAGTCCTTTGCTGACTTTGGCATGCCCAATAACTATCCAAAGACACAAACACTAAGCATTTTTTCATATCCTATTTTACTTTACACCTCACTTCGGCCAATAAAACACTGTTCATGCACCATTTTAGTATGACACCTGTTGCTATATGATAATATGATGTGATAAATATTTTCAAAGAGAAGTGAATCTGCTTGACAAAAATCCTCTACAAATGGTATGGTGGTTCACAGATCATTTTTTCTCAGAACTTAATGGAGATATTTAATTCCTTGTTGGGTCCTCAATTTAGTTACTGTGTAGTAATTTATTCCATACTTTGACATCAATTTCTTAAGCATACATAAATATACATCTGTGCATATAAGCATGGACACACATGCATATGGAAATATGCTTACAGATGTTTTATCTTAAATTCATATCTCGATATGAATGAGATATCTTTTTATTTTCTACATACTTTTGAAAGTGATTTTTTTTTTTTCAGTATAAAAGAAGCAATAGATAGATTTCTGGTGAATCCATGAATTTCTGACCATAGTTCAGAAAAGTGGAGGGAAGCAAAGTGAAATAAGATGCAGTTACTTCACAATTTGCCAAGAGTTTGTGGTTAGCTTGGCAACTGTTATTATTACTCAACCTGATTCCTCAAGGAAACACAGATGCACTGTTGGTTTTCACCTTGTCCAAGTTCCCACATCGAACTAATGCCAAGGACTTGGCCTTAATGCTGGGCAGTCTTGACATCAATAATTACAGATTCTACAGGGATATTCCTATCATTACAACTGAAATACCTCTGCCAGAAGGATGGAGAAGGAGAAGAGATTTCTAATAGTTTTTTGGTGAAAAAAAAAAAAAAAAAGGCAAGTATTAAGAAGGTCCTGTGCATTGTAACTTGTTTAAAATGCTACTACATGGAATACCTGTCTGCTGCCTCACCCCTTACCTCCAGAGGAAAGTTTGTTCATTGCAATGAACAAAAGAGATAGTTTGCTGGCCCAGAAAACCGAAGATTGCTTCTCAGTTGTGTGATAATGTAATCCGTTACCCCTTCCATGTGTATTGAACTAAATTCTAGCCATAAGGCATTTTGAGGTATTTCGATGCTACCATCGATTGTACAGAATAGAAATTCAGATTGCTCTAGAGAAGTTACAAAAGCTGTTACCAGTTGTATTGTCAAAGTAGATTCACCAAATGGGGGATAGCCTGCGCTTAGATCATGTTCCATATTTGTAAGTTAATCAGTAAGGGATGTACTGCATTTTAGCTAACAGAAAAGCCTTGAGCCAGCTAACAACCATCTAAATCAGTAGTAAATGCATACATGGTCACATACTTCCAACAGTACACAAAAGCTATCTAACTGAGCTGATGACTTTGTCGTGTAGTTTTCTTGAGTAAGCAGAGGGAAATCATAACATGAGTTTAAAACTCCCATGGACAGATCACCTTTCTTCTTGTGTTTGATTTCAGAGATAAATGGATCAGACTAAAAGAACAAAGTCCATCCCTTTGGTGTTACTGTACAGCAGCAGTAAAGACTGTGCTGTGAGAATGTGTTTGCTGATCTCCTTCTCTTTCTCTCCTTGTGCCTTTTTTCTAGTTTGAGCTACTATCAGGGCTCTAAAGTCATGTAAAATGCTGCTGGTTTTCATTCTCATGAGATCCCCTCGGGAGTGAAATGCCTTGAATGCCTCTAGGGCAGCTGAAGGAAGGAGATGGAGTTACCTTCAGCATTTTCTACACTGGTAGGTAGTGATGATGGGGAAAAAGAGACAGAAAATATGGAATCTCTCTGACATCTCATTAGAAAAATACTATAATATGAAAATACCTTCAAAAATCAGCCTAGAAACTAGCAGAACGTGTGCTTGTTTGACACTCTCACCCCTCATGGAGAGAAACGGTTTCATCCCTGACAAAGATACCATGGTCACTGCACGAGTATCACTAGAAAGGAGCCATTGTGGAACAGGGAGAAAATAACTTCCCTGTTTCCAGGGAGTGTGGCAGGGCATGAGTGGTGAGATCATAGAACCGTAGAATAATCATTTAGGTTGTAAGTAACATCATCCACTATCCATCATATTTGAAAGGACATGGCAGTCTGGTGAAGTTCACAATGGCTGGAAAAGGAGAAACATAACTTACACCTAAGGCAGGAGGGTAGGAACTAGATAGTCTTAAAAGTCCTTTCAAGTCCAAACCATGCTGTGATTCTATGATTCTGTAACTGTTAAGATCTTCAAGTTCAACAATCACCTAACATCACCAAAGCCACCACCAAACCATGTTCCTTAGGGCCACATCCCTAAGTCTTTTTAACATCTATGGGGATGGGGACTCCATCAGTTCCATGTGCAGCCTCTTCCAATACAAAACATTATTTCCATGAAGAAATTATTGGGTAAAATCCAGTCTAAACCTCCTCTGGCAAAACCTGAATGAATCATAGAATCATAGAATCGTGGAATGGTTTAGATTGGAAGGCACCCCTAAGATTATCTACATCCAACCCTGCCGCTATATGCAGGGACACCTCCCTCTAGACCAGGTTGCTCACAGCCCCATCCAGCCTGGCCTTGAAGATCATTGGAGGTGTTCAAGTCAGGTTAGATGGGGTCCTGGGCAGTCTGGATTAGTATTAAATGTGGAGGCTGGCATCCTTGCCAGAGGCAGGGGGGTTTGGAGCTTGATAATTCTCGAGGCCCTTTCCAACCCAACCATTCTGTGATTCCATGATTCTACAAATCATAGACTCAGGGATGGGGCACCCACAGCATCATTGGGCTACCTTATCCAGTGTCTCACCATCCACACAGTAAAGAATTTCTTCTTGATATCTTGTCTAAATCTACCCTCTTTCAGTTTACAGTCATCTACCCTTATCCTATCTCTACCTGCCCTTCTAAAAAGTCCCTCCCCAGCTTTCCGTAGGGCCACTTCAGGACCTGTAAGGCCACTATAAGGTCCATCCAAAGCCTTCCCTTCTCAAAATTCATGCCATTTCCTTGTGTCCTGTGATCTCACAGGAGGAAAGAGACCAACACCCACCTCGCAGCAGCCTCCCATCAGGCAGTTGTAGAGAGCAATAAGGTCTCAATCTGTATACCCGCAGATTGCTGAACTCCACAAGTCACCAGCACCACTGCTTGAGGAGCAAGGAGACTGAGGAAAAAATCCCCATCTACCCCAACAAACACAGCCAAGGTTCTACCACAGAAATGCCAGTTTTCAACATTTTATTGAAGGAAGGAAGAAATATTTATGATTTCACAAGTGCTGATATCTGCTTCAAAGCAAGAGAAGTACTGAATGCCCTTTTGTTTTGTTCTTTTTTTTTTTTTCATTTTCCAGGATAATGTGGTTTCAGCAGGTCTGATGGAGCTGAAGTGCTGGAGTGCCAGAGATGCCATTTGGTAGATGCAGGAAGGATTTCCAAGGAGAAGCCAGGGAATCATCAGGCCAACTTGCCACTGCATGATGAAAATAGAGAGCCTTTGATTGCCCACCAGTAGGTATCCGGTAGTGTAACTCATTTGGGTCGGGGTCTATCTGCTGTATTTCATGGCACCACAATGGAGGCTGCCATGGGACATGAACAACCCCTGGGAACCCTCTGTTCTCCACTGTTGGAGAAGTGACACATGGTGGTGTCAGCAGCTGTGCCTCCCAGCTGTCAGCCATTGCTATGGGGATGCCTTGCACTTCCATGTACCTTACACAGCAAGAACTCCTTACAGCACCACATGATCCAATCCGGTAATATGGCCACCGACATGGCCCAGGAAAGCAGACTCCCCTTCGAAATGAACAAGCTTGAATAGGGCTAAAAAAGTGGGGCTGACCTGCACAGTGGAAAAAAAAAAAGAATTGACAGAGCAAGTGAGCAGAAGTGGATGCACATTCTCCATCCTCTCCAGTTCCTCTCCCCTAATCAGAGTCGCAAGGACCCCCACTGCTCTCTGCTCCCTGTGCCAGGGCTCCCGCTCTGCCAGCACAGCGGTGCTGCTGATGGCAGCTCCTGGGCTCCAGGCTGTGTCCTGTGGCCCTGGACTGCCTGGGCTCCACAGAGCTCAGCCCCATCCCATTGCACCTCCTGTAGGGATTTATGGTCGTGGCGGACCCCCTGAGCTGCCCCTGCTCTGAACTGAGCAGCCCCAGCTCTCACAGCCTCTTTACCCAGCACCGCTGCTCCAGGCCCTGCTGCTCCTTGGAGGCCCTGTGCTGGGCTCTTCAGAGTTGAATACAAGGGAAGGATCACCTCTCCTGGTTTGCTGCTGAGGCTTTGCCCACTGCAGCCAAGATTACTGTGAGCCCTCTTAGCACTAAGGGCACACTGCTCGCTCGTGCCCAACTTGGTGCCCACCAGGACCCCCAGCTCCTTTCCTGCAGAGCTGCTTCCAGCTGGCTGCCCGCAGCAATTCCTGGTGCTGGGGTTGTTCTTCCCCGGGTGCCGGACTCTGCACTTCCCCTTGTTGAATTGCACGGGGTTCCTGCCTGCTCATTGTCCAGCCTGTCCAAGTCACGTCTTACCTGCAACACCCTGCAGCACCACCAAGAGCACAGCCAGCAGCAGGTAAAGGATCCTCATGGCCACGGCCGGGATGTGAAATCCTTAACTGCAATGAACTGACCCAGCAAGGCCGTAAGATATTGGAATGGATATCTCCTGACTGAGAGATGAGCAACAGCTTATAATGTGCCCCAAATGACCCACACCAAAATCTTATACCGTACAGTACAGTGAACTCAAATAAAGTTGCAGATAGTCAAATCACTGAATGTATCTTGAGGCAACCAGGCCTCTTCTTTGAGTTTCCAAGACTTCTGAAACCAGAAGCTCCTACAGTTCCTTTCATCCCTTATTGTTCCAAAATTCTGTCTTTGATTTTTTGAGTATTGACCTTCTTGCATTGAGAATTTTCATTCTGCTTCTATATGGTGCACGGCGTGCTACTCTGAAACCAACACTGACTGATGAACCATTCATCTTCAGCCTGCCATGGTATTCAGAGATCAAGACAAATGTCATTGTTCTCAAAGTTGGAGAAGGACACCGTTATCTCTTGAGCATCAGTGAAAGCATGACCTCAACCATAACGGAGCTGGAATTTTGGTAAGCTATGGAGGCAGAAAGGCAGGTTGGAGCACTGAGTGCTGTCCGGAGGCCAGCCTCTGTACGCAGTTGAACAGTTCCAGGCTGGAAAGAGCTCTGTGTCTCCCAGTGCCCATGGACTGAAGAAGAATGAAAGCAAAAGAAGTGGATAAAGGCAAGGCAAGGAGCAGAGGGCACCTGTCCAGAAGCAGCAACAGGAGGGATTACCCACTGAGGAGGAGGAGGATCACCACTGCCTTCTGTCTCTCTTCTCCGGCAGGCTCCCCAGCCCCAAACACACCTCTTTCTGTGAAGTCTGGGGCTTCTGGCAGAGCACTCACTGGCCAATGAAAGAAGACTTTTGCCTCCCAGTTGGTTCTGCATTTTGCTGCCTTCCAATGAGGCTGCGCTTTGGGACAGCTTTGACCACAAATGCCCAGGTCTTGGTGCAATCCACCTCGGAGCATTCCGCTTCCTGTGAGAGACGTTAGGCCACAGGGCTATGTGAAATACCTGGAAACAGGCACAGGCTGCTGCTTAGGTCCTACTTCTGTCTTCAGTACGAAGTTTTAGTCTCAGGGCTGCAACACCATCTTGGCCATCATTGGCCTGCATAATGCTTTGGCCTTTACAGCCATCCTTCTTGTATCTTCTCCATGTCAAAAGGAGAATGAATATGACTCCGTAGAGTTTTATAGTAACCCCATAACAGTTCTACTATTACCCCATTGATCTTCATAGTGACCCCTTATCAGTTCCCGTGTCACCCCATAGAGCTTCTTAGTGACCTCAAAACAGTTCCGTAGAGACCACATGGAGCTCCATAGTGCTCCAGAGTGACCCCATAACAGTAACATTATGACCACATAGCAGCTCCGTGTTGACTGCCTAGAGCTCCATGGTGGCCTTATAAGATTTCCATTATGACCCTCTCAGAGCTCCATAGTGACTCCGTAAAACTCCATAGTGACTCCATAACAGTTCTATTATGACCCCATCAGAGCTACTTAGTGACCCCATAACAGTAACATTATGACACCATAGAGCTCCATAGTGACCCCATAAGAGCTCCATAGTGACCCCTGAACAGTTCCATTATGACCACACAGAACTTTATAGTGACCCCATAACAGCTCCATTATGACTAATGGCTAAGTGAACTGGGTCTGTTTAGCCTTGAGGAAAGAAGACTGAGAGGGGAACTGATCCAAGTCTGTAAGTATCTAAGGTGTGGGGGGCAGAGTGGCGAGGCCGGACTGTTGTCAGCAGTGTGTGGAGACAGGACGAGGGGAAACAGACAGAAACTGCAGCATAGGAAGTTCCGCACAAATGTGCGCAAGAACTTCTTACCAGTGAGGGTGACGGAGCACTGGAACAGGCTGCCCAGGGGGGTTGTGGAGACAGTCTTAAAGTCTCAGCCTGTATTTCTGCAGAATGCTCATCTCTACAAGCCAACTGCCCACCTGTGTGTTACTGCCTGTGGTGCAAGGAGTCTGAGGAAAAATCGCCATCTTCCCCAACAAACACGGCCAAGGTTCTACCACAGAAATGCCTGTGTTTGACATTTTATTGAAGCAAGGAAGAAATATTTATGATTTCACAAGTGCTGATATCTGCTTCAAAGCAAGGGAAGTATTCAATGCTTTTTTTTTTCTTTTTCTTTTTTAGGAGGATGTGGTGCCAGCAGGCGTGATGAAGCTGGAGTGCCAGAGATGCCATTTGGTAGATGCAGGAAGGATTTCCAAGGAGAAGCCAGGGAATCATCAGCCCCACCTGCCCCTGCATGGTGAAAATATAGAGCCTTTGCTTGCCCACCAGTAGGTATCCGGTAGTGTAACTCATTTGGGTCGGGGTCTATCTGCTGTATTTCATGGCACCACAATGGAGGCTGCCATGGGACATGAACAACCCCTGGGAACCCTCCATTCCAGTAGGGCTGTCATTGGAGAAGTGACACATGGTGGTGTCAGCAGCTGTGCCTCCCAGCTGTCAGCCATTGCTATGGGGATGCCTTGCACTTCCACGTACCTTACACAGCAAGAACTCCTTAAACCACCACAAGATCCAACCTGGTAATATAGTACCGGACATCTTCCATACCTGCAGACACCCCTTCGAAGTCTACAAGTATGCATTGTGTTAGGAATGAGGGGCTGACCTGCACAGTGGGAAAAAAAAAAAAGAATTGACAGAGCAAGTGAGCAGAAGTGGATGCACATTCTCCATCCTCTCCAGTTCCTCTCCCCTAATCAGAGTCGCAAGGACCCCCACTGCTCTCTGCTCCCTGTGCCAGGGCTCCTGCTCTACCAGCACAGCGGTGCTGCTGATGGCAGCTCCTGGGCTCCAGGCTGTGTCCTGTGGTCCTGGACTGCCTGGGCTCCATAGAGCTCAGCCCCATCCCATTGCACCTCCCGTAGGGATTTATGGTCGTGGCGGACCCCCTGAGCTGCCCCTGCTCTGAACTGAGCAGCCCCAGCTCTCACAGCCTCTTTACCCAGCACCGCTGCTCCAGGCCCTGCTGCTCCTTGGAGGCCCTGTGCTGGGCTCTTCAGAGTTGAATATAAGGAAAGGATCACCTCTCCTAGTTTGCTGCTGAGGCTTTGCCCACTGCAGCCAAGATTACTGTGAGCCCTCTTAGCACTAAGGGCACACTGCTCGCTCGTGCCCAACTTGGTGCCCACCAGGACCCCCAGCTCCTTTCCTGCAGAGCTGCTTCCAGCTGGCTGCCTGCAGCAATTCCTGGTGCTGGGGTTGTTCTTCCCCGGGTGCAGGACTCTGCACTTCCCCTTGTTGAATTGCACGGGGTTCCTGCCTCCTCATTGTCCAGCCTGTCCAAGTCACGTCTTACCTGCAACACCCTGCAGCACCACCAAGAGCACAGCCAGCAGCAGGTAAAGGATCCTCATGGCCATGTGAAATCCTTACCTGCAATGAACTGACCCAGCAAGGCCGAAAGATATTGGAATGGATATCTCCTGACTGAGAGATGAGCAACAGCTTATAATGTGCCCCAAATGACCCACACCAAAATCTTATACCTTACAGTACAGTGAACTCAAATAAAGTTGCAGATATTCAAATCACTGAATGTATCTTGAGGCAACCAGGCCTCTTCTTTGAGTTTCCAAGACTTCTGACACCAGAAGCTCCTACAGTTCCTTTCATCCCTTATTGTTCCAAAATTCTGTCTTTGATTTTTTGAGTATTGACCTTCTTGCATTGAGAATTTTCATTCTGCTTCTATATGGTACACAACGTGCTACTCTGAAACCAACACTGACTGATGAACCATTCATCTTCAGCCTGCCATGGTATTCAGAGATCAATGTCATTGTTCTCAAAGTTGGAGAAGGACACCGTTATCTCTTGAGCATCAGTGAAAGCATGACCTCAACCATAACGGAGCTGGAATTTTGGTAAGCTATGGAGGCAGAAAGGCAGGTTGGAGCACTGAGTGCTGTCCGGAGGCCAGCCTCTGTACGCGGTTGAACAGTTCCAGGCTGGAAAGAGCTCTGTGTCTCCCAGTGCCCATGGACTGAAGAAGAATGAAAGCAAAAGAAGTGGATAAAGGCAAGGCAAGGAGCAGAGGGCACCTGTCCAGAAGCAGCAACAGGAGGGATTACCCACTGAAGAGGAGGAGGATCACCACTGCCTTCTGTCTCTCTTCTCCGGCAGGTTCCCCAGCCCCAAACACACCTCTTTATGTGAAGTTTGGGGCTTCTGGCAGAGCACTCACTGGCCAATGAAAGAAGACTTTTGCCTCCCAGTTGGTTCTGCATTTTGCTGCCTTCCAATGAGGCTGCGCTTTGGGACAGCTTTGACCACAAATGCCCAGGTCTTGGTGCAATCCACCTCGGAGCATTCCGCTTCCTGTGAGAGACGTTAGGCCACAGGGCTATGTGAAATACCTGGAAACAGGCACAGGCTGCTGCATAGGTCCTACTTCTGTCTTCAGTACGAAGTTTTAGTCTCGGGGCTGCAACACCATCTTGGCCATCATTGGCCTGCATAATGCTTTGGCCCTTAAAGCCATCCTTCTTGTATCTTCTCTATGTCAAGGGAAGAATGTGCATTGCTCGCTTTTCATCTTCATCATTATGCTGTTGTTAATTTAGTGTATAGCACTGTTTGAAATAATAACATAAATTCAAACAATCTGTCATGCAAAATACATTTTCATCTCTTTTTCCTCTTAGGGGCACTCCTGATTTTTTTTTTTATTTTCCCTGTTGTTTTAGTGCCCTTTCTGATGTTTGCATTCACTTGGTCCTTCCCAGGTTGCCCAGACCCTTGCAGGATAAGCTGCACACCTGCCAACCGCCCATTTATTTCCCAGGTTGTCACAGAATCATAGAATGGTTTGTGTTGGAAGGGACCTTTGAGATCACCTACTTGCAACCCCCTGCCATAGGCACGGGCACCTCCCTGTAGTGCAGGTTGCTCACAGCGCCATCCAGCCTGGCCTTGAGTGCTTCCATGGAGGGGCATCCACAGCCTCACAGGGCAACCTGTTCAGTGTCTCACCACGCTCACATTAAATAATTTCTTCCTGATATCTAGTCTAAATCTTCTCTCTTTCACTTTAAAGTCATTTTCCCTCATCCTGTCACTGCATGCCTTTATAAGAAGTCCCTCCCCAGCATTCCTGTAGGCCCCTGCAGGTACTGGAATGCCCCCATAAGCCGCCTTGGAGCCTTCTCTTGTGCAGGCTGAAGAGCCCCAGCTCTCTCATCCTGTTCCCGTAGCAGAGGTGCTCCAGCCCTCTGATCATCTTTGTGGCCCTCCTCTGGACCTGCTCCAACAGCTCCATGCCTTTCTCGTGTTGCGGGCCCCACAACTGGACGCAGTACTCCAGGTGGGATCTCACAGAGCAGAGTAGAGGGACAGAATCACCTTCCTCGCCCTGCTGGTCCCACTTCTCCTGATGCAACCCGGGATACGGTTGGCCTTCTGGTCTGCACGCACACACTGCTGTCTCATGTTGAATCTTTCATCAATCGACGCTGCCAAACCCTTCTCCTCAGGGCTGCTCTCAGGTCATTCCCTGCCCAGCCTGTATCTGTGGGATTGCCCCAGCCCAGGTGCATGACTGTGTTTCATGCTGTTCCTGTTAACTGTGGACGTGCCATGAGGACAAGTGTTGAGTACTGCCACCAAAGGTCTCCCCTTCGTTCCTGTCATTTGCAGAGGACACGGGGAGAAGAGGATGGCAAAGAGAAGGTGAAGGAATCTCATGGTGTGAAGTTTGCTGTTGAAGATCATCACTCACCTAGCACTGCCAAGGCCACCGCTAAACCACGTCCCTTAGGGACACCTCCCTCCAACAACCTCCCATCAGGCGGTTGTAGACAGTCTTAAAGTCTCAGCCTGTATTTCTGCAGAATGCTCATCTCCACAAGTCACCTGCCCACCTGTGTGTTACTGCCTGTGGTGCAAGGAGTCTGAGGAAAAATCGCCATCTTCCCCAACAAACACAGCCAAGATTCTACCACAGAAATGCCTGTGTTCGACATTTTATTGAAGCAAGGAAGAAATATTTATGATTTCACAAGTGCTGATATCTGCTTCAAAGCAAGGGAAGTATTCAATGCTTTTTTTTTTCTTTTTCTTTTTTAGGAGGATGTGGTGCCAGCAGGCGTGATGAAGCTGGAGTGCCAGAGATGCCATTTGGTAGATGCAGGAAGGATTTCCAAGGAGAAGCCAGGGAATCATCAGGCCCACTTGCCCCTGCATGGTGAAAATAGAGAGCCTTTGATTGCCCACCAGTAGGTATCCGGTAGTGTAACTCATTTGGGTCGGGGTCTATCTGCTGTATTTCATGGCACCACAATGGAGGCTGCCATGGGACATGAACAACCCCTGGGAACCCTCTGTTCTCCACTGTTGGAGAAGTGACACATGGTGGTGTCAGCAGCTGTGCCTCCCAGCTGTCAGCCATTGCTATGGGGATGCTTTACACTTCCACGTACCTTACACAGCAAGAACTCCTTAAACCACCACAAGATCCAGCCTGGTAATACGGTGGCCGACATCCTCCATACTTGCAGAATCCCCTTCGAAATCTACAAGCATGCATAGGGCTGGAAAAATGGGGCTCACCTGCACAGTGGAAAAAAAAAAAGAATTGACAGAGCAAGTGAGCAGAAGTGGATGCACATTCTCCATCCTCTCCAGTTCCTCTCCCCTAATCAGAGTCGCAAGGACCCCCACTGCTCTCTGCTCCCTGTGCCAGGGCTCCCGCTCTGCCAGCACAGCGGTGCTGCTGATGGCAGCTCCTGGGCTCCAGGCTGTGTCCTGTGGTCCTGGACTGCTCCGGGCTCCATAGAGCTCAGCCCCATCCCATGGCAGCTCCCGTAGGGATATATGGTCGTGGTGGACCCCCTGAGCTGCCCCTGCTCTGAACTGAGCAGCCCCAGCTCTCACAGCCTCTTTGCCCAGCACCGCTGCTCCAGGCCCTGCTGCTCCTTGGAGGCCCGGTGCTGGGCTCTTCAGAGTTGAATACAAGGAAAGGATCACCTCTCCTGGTTTGCTGCTGAGGCTTTGCCCACTGCAGCCAAGATTACTGTGAGCCCTCTTAGCACTAAGGGCACACTGCTCGCTCGTGCCCAACTTGGTGCCCACCAGGACCCCCAGCTCCTTTCCTGCAGAGCTGCTTCCAGCTGGCTGCCTGCAGCAATTCCTGGTGCTGGGGTTGTTCTTCCCCGGGTGCAGGACTCTGCACTTCCCCTTGTTGAATTGCACGGGGTTCCTGCCTCCTCATTGTCCAGCCTGTCCAAGTCACATCTTACCTGCAACACCCTGCAGCACCACCAAGAGCACAGCCAGCAGCAGGTAAAGGATCCTCATGGCCACGGCCGGGATGTGAAATCCTTACCTGCAATGAACTGACCTAGCAAGGCCGTAAGATATTGGAATGGATATCTCCTGACTGAGAGATGAGCAACAGCTTATAATGTGCCCCAAATGACCCACACCAAAATCTTATACCGTATAGTACAGTGAACTCAAATAAAGTTGCAGATAGTCAAAATCACTGAATGTATCTTGAGGCAACCAGGCCTCTTCTTTGAATTTCCAAGACTTCTGACACCAGAAGCTCCTACAGTTCCTTTCATCCCTTATTGTTCCAAAATTCTGTCTTTGATTTTTTGAGTATTGACCTTCTTGCATTGAGAATTTTCATTCTGCTTCTATATGGTGCACGGCGTGCTACTCTGAAACCAACACTGACTGATGAACCATTCATCTTCAGCCTGCCATGGTATTCAGAGATCAAGACAAATGTCATTGTTCTCAAAGTTGGAGAAGGACACCGTTATCTCTTGAGCATCAGTGAAAGCATGACCTCAACCATAACGGAGCTGGAATTTTGGTAAGCTATGGAGGCAGAAAGGCAGGTTGGAGCACTGAGTGCTGTCCGGAGGCCAGCCTCTGTACGCGGTTGAACAGTTCCAGGCTGGAAAGAGCTCTGTGTCTCCCAGTGCCCATGGACTGAAGAAGAATGAAAGCAAAAGAAGTGGATAAAGGCAAGGCAAGGAGCAGAGGGCACCTGTCCAGAAGCAGCAACAGGAGGGATTACCCACTGAAGAGGAGGAGGATCACCACTGCCTTCTGTCTCTCTTCTCCGGCAGGTTCCCCAGCCCCAAACACACCTCTTTATGTGAAGTTTGGGGCTTCTGGCAGAGCACTCACTGGCCAATGAAAGAAGACTTTTGCCTCCCAGTTGGTTCTGCATTTTGCTGCCTTCCAATGAGGCTGCGCTTTGGGACAGCTTTGACCACAAATGCCCAGGTCTTGGTGCAATCCACCTCGGAGCATTCCGCTTCCTGTGAGAGACGTTAGGCCACAGGGCTATGTGAAATACCTGGAAACAGGCACAGGCTGCTGCTTAGGTCCTACTTCTGTCTTCAGTACGAAGTTTTAGTCTTGGGGCAGCAACACCATCTTGGCCATCATTGGCCTGCATAATGCTTTGGCCCTTAAAGCCATCCTTCTTGTATCTTCTCTATGTCAAGGGAAGAATGTGCATTGCTCGCTTTTCATCTTCATCATTATGCTGTTGTTAATTTAGTGTATAGCACTGTTTGAAATAATAACATAAATTCAAACAATCTGTCATGCAAAATTTTATAAGAAAATACATTTTCATCTCTTTTTCCTCTTAGGGGTACTCCTGATTTTTTTTTTTATTTTCCCTGTTGTTTTAGTGCCCTTTCTGATGTTTGCATTCACTTGGTCCTTCCCAGGTTGCCCAGACCCTTGCAGGATAAGCTGCACACCTGCCAACCGCCCATTTATTTCCCAGGTTGTCACAGAATCATAGAATGGTTTGTGTTGGAAGGGACCTTTGAGATCACCTACTTGCAACCCCCTGCCATAGGCACGGGCACCTCCCTGTAGTGCAGGTTGCTCACAGCGCCATCCAGCCTGGCCTTGAGTGCTTCCATGGAGGGGCATCCACAGCCTCACAGGGCAACCTGTTCAGTGTCTCACCACGCTCACATTAAATAATTTCTTCCTGATATCTAGTCTAAATCTTCTCTCTTTCACTTTAAAGTCATTTTCCCTCATCCTGTCACTGCATGCCTTTATAAGAAGTCCCTCCCCAGCATTCCTGTAGGCCCCTGCAGGTACTGGAATGCCCCCATAAGCCGCCTTGGAGCCTTCTCTTGTGCAGGCTGAAGAGCCCCAGCTCTCTCATCCTGTTCCCGTAGCAGAGGTGCTCCAGCCCTCTGATCGTCTTTGTGGCCCTCCTCTGGACCTGCTCCAACAGCTCCATGCCCTTCTCGTGTTGCGGGCCCCACAGCTGGACGCAATACTCCAGGTGGGATCTCACAGAGCAGAGTAGAGGGACAGAATCACCTTCCTCGCCCTGCTGGTCCCACTTCTCCTGATGCAACCCGGGATACGGTTGGCCTTCTGGTCTGCACGCACACACTGCTGTCTCATGTTGAATCTTTCATCAATCGACGCTGCCAAACCCTTCTCCTCAGGGCTGCTCTCAGGTCATTCCCTGCCCAGCCTGTATCTGTGGGATTGCCCCAGCCCAGGTGCATGACTGTGTTTCATGCTGTTCCTGTTAATTGTGGACGTGCCATGAGGACAAGTGTTGAGTACTGCCACCAAAGGTACTCTTTCCTTCCTGTCATTTGCAGGGAGGACACGGGGAGAAGAGGATGGCAAGGAGGTGAAGGAACCTCATGGTGAGAAGTTTTCTGTTGAGATCTTCAAGATCATCACTCACCTAGCACTGCCAAGGCCACCGCTAAACCACGTCCTTTAGTTACACCTCCCTAAGTCATTTAAATGCCTACAGGGATGGGGACTTCACCACTTCCCTGCACAGACTCTTCCTTTACCAAAATGTTATTTCCATGAAAATATTTTTCGTGACATCCAGTCTGAACCTCCCCTGGCACGTCTGAACACCATTTCCTTGTGTCCTATCACTTGTCACCTGAGAGATGAGACCAACGCCCACCTGCAGAAAACCTCCCATCAGGCAGCTGTAGGGAGCCATAAAGTCTCAGCCAGTATTTCTACAGAATGCTCATCTCTACAAGCCAACTGCCTACCTGTCTGTTACTGCCTGTGGTGCAAGGAGATCAAGGAAAAATCCCTATCTTCCCCAACAAACACAGCCAAGGTTCAACCATCGTAATGCCAGATTGTCTTTTTATTGAAGCAAGGAAAGAAGTCTTTTTGGCGGTGCTGCCTGGTTCAGATTTATGATTTCACAGATGATAGTATCTGCTTCAGAGCAAGGGAAGTATTAAAAGCCGTTCCGTTTTTTGGTTGTTTTTTTTGCAGGAGGATGTGGTGCCAGCAGGTAGGATGGAGCTGAGCTGGAGTGCCGGAGAGGCCATTTTGTGGATGCAGGAAGGATTTCCCAGGAGAAGTCAGGGAGGTATCAGTTCCTCCAGCCCCTGTATGATGAAAAGAAGACAGTCTTAACTTGCACCCCAAGCAGGTTGTCTGTGGTGCCATTCTTCTGTGGGTGTTTATCTGCTGTATTTCATGGCACCATAACGGTTGCTGCCATGGGATGGGAAAACCCCTGAGGACCCTCTGTGCCAGCAGGGCTGTCACTGGAGAAGTGACACATGGTGACGTCGGTAGCTGTGACACATAGCCATAAGAATGCCTTGCACTTCCACATACCTTGCACAGCAAGAGTCTATTCCATTGTTACATGTTCCAATCCAGTAATACGGCCTGCGACAGATACCTGGAGTGCAGATTCCATTTCGAAGCCTGCAAGTATTAAAAGGCCTAGGAAAGTAGTGCTGACCTGAACAGTGAAGAAAAAAAATAAATCATTTTCTATGGAACTGAGCAAAAGTGGATGCACATTCTCTAAAGACGGCTGCCCACAGAATGTCATGGTGCTGGGGTTGTTCTTCCCCGGGTGCAGGACTCTGCACTTCCCCTTGTTGAATTGCACGGGATTCCTGCCAGCCCATTGTCCAGCCTGTCCAAGTCTCATCTTACCTGCAACACCCTGCAGCACCACCAAGAGCACAGCCAGCAGCAGGTAAAGGATCCTCATGGCCACGGCCGGGATGTGAAATCCTTACCTGCAATGAACTGACACAACAAGACAAAAGGATGTGGAAAGGTTATCTCCTGACTGAGAGATGAGCAACAGCTTATAATGTGCCCCAAATGACCTACACCAAAATCTTATACCGTACAGTACAGTGAACTCAAATAAAGTTGCAGATAGTCAAAATCACTGAATGTATCTTGAGGCAACCAGGCCTCTTCTTTGAGTTTCCAAGACTTCTGAAACCAGAAGCTCCTACAGTTCCTTTCATCCCTTATTGTTCCAAAATTCTGTCTTTGATTTTTTGAGTATTGACCTTCTTGCACTGAGAATTTTCATTCTGCTTCTATATGGTACACAACGTGCTACTCTGAAACCAACACCGACTGATGAACCATTCATCTTCAGCCTGCCATGGTATTCAGAGATCAATGTCATTGTTCTCAAAGTTGGAGAAGGACACCGTTATCTCTTGAGCATCAGTGAAAGCATGACCTCAACCATAACGGAGCTGGAATTTTGGTAAGCTATGGAGGCAGAAAGGCAGGTTGGGGAGCACTGAGTGCTGTCCGGAGGCCAGCCTCTGTACGCAGTTGAACAGTTCCAGGCTGGAAAGAGCTCTGTGTCTCCCAGTGCCCATGGACTGAAGAAGAATGAAAGCAAAAGAAGTGGATAAAGGCAAGGCAAGGAGCAGAGGGCACCTGTCCAGAAGCAGCAACAGGAGGGATTACCCACTGAGGAGGAGGAGGATCACCACTGCCTTCTGTCTCTCTTCTCCGGCAGGCTCCCCAGCCCCAAACACACCTCTTTATGTGAAGTTTGGGGCTTCTGGCAGAGCACTCACTGGCCAATGAAAGAAGACTTTTGCCTCCCAGTTGGTTCTGCATTTTGCTGCCTTCCAATGAGGCTGCGCTTTGGGACAGCTTTGACCACAAATGCCCAGGTCTTGGTGCAATCCACCTCGGAGCATTCCGCTTCCTGTGAGAGACGTTAGGCCACAGGGCTATGTGAAATACCTGGAAACAGGCACAGGCTGCTGCTTAGGTCCTACTTCTGTCTTCAGTACGAAGTTTTAGTCTCGGGGCTGCAACACCATCTTGGCCATCATTGGCCTGCATAATGCTTTGGCCTTTACAGCCATCCTTCTTGTATCTTCTCCATGTCAAGGTTGGCCTTCTGGTCTGCACGCACACACTGCTGTCTCATGTTGAATCTTTCATCAATCGACGCTGCCAAACCCTTCTCCTCAGGGCTGCTCTCAAGTCATTCCCCGCCCAGCCTGCATCTGTGCTTAGGATTGCCCCAACCCAGGCGCAGGACCTTGCACTTGGTGTTGTTGAACTTCCTGAGGATGACATGGGCCCTCCTCACTAGCCTGTCCTGTTCCCTCTGGATGGCATCCCTTTTGCTCTGGTTTGTCAACTGTACCACAAAGCAAAAGGTTGCCATTACCTGGTGCCTGTACGAGGTCTTTGAGACCTCTCATGAATATTTACTGCACTGGCAATGTAGGACATGGGGCAGAAGTGCCCAAGGACTGCAATGATAGCAGTCATTGCGTTTGTCTTTGGGGCCTTTCAGGGGTATTTATTGCACTGGTGCAATGTGTGCAAAGTGCCCCCATTGCATTATTATGCCTATAGTACGTGAAAGAAAGATGTTTTAGAAGATGCTGGGGCTGTTCCCACTGTAGAGAACTTAGCATCTCAGCAGCTCCAAGCATGAATTGGTCCATATGAGTAAAACTTCTTGAAACCTCCAGAGGCCAAATGTGTATGGAGAAACCTAAAACTTTTAAGATGGCCTGCAGTACCATATTTGCCCTTGAGGATAACCTTGCCTATGATGCGAGCTTCAAGTTTTATAAAAACGAATAAAGGGAAACATCAGTTGTCATATGCTGGGAGAAATGTGGATAGAGAGAGTATTTTTAGTGATAACTAGGGACTTAAACAAGTAGGAAATAGAAAATGCAATGTTGCTACCTTTGGATGAGGAGCAGAACTCAAACAGGTCTTTCCCCTCTGCAAGACTCACATGGATGATTTTCAGAAATCTCAGTACTGGGAATGTTTTCTTCATGACCAGCTCCATAATTGCTTGGGTGGGCTGAAGACAAAGGCAGCTCAGATGCCTTCCATCCTCCCTGAGTGGTGCTCTGGGGGTCTCTGCATGTGAGTGTGCTGTGCCATTGCAGAAAATTGATTGAAAATACTGGGCAGGAGATGTGATTTCCAGGCAGGGATTGGCCAAGCCGGGTCTGGGCACGTTTCCATGGGACAGGCCAAGGCCAGCATCGACAGCAGGACATTTCCCCAACTGGATTTCGTGCTGTTCCTGCTAATTGCGAACATGCCATGAGGACAAGTGTTGGGTAATCTTACCAAAGGTCTCTCCTCCCTTCCTGTCATTTGCAGAGAGGACACGGGAACAAGAGGATGGCAAAGAGAAGGTGAAGGAACCTCATGGTGAGAAGTGTGCTGAGGACTCCCCATCATCAGTGGTAAGTCACCTACCTTACAAACAAGAAAACATATACTGCTTGATATTCCATCATTATACTCAGTAATGGTGACTCTGGATGGTTATAATCATTTTATCTGCAAAATGTAATTGGAGTCTGCACAATGAGCTGATGGTGTGAGATGCTTTATAGCTTCTGGCTGCTGTTTGTCATAGATGTGCTGTGGAGAGAAGGGAATTTTTAGCTTTTTTTTTTTGTAGAAATATTATTAGGGACTTAATATCACTTTATAAGCATCAAAAATTAATATTTCTTGAATAATTCAAGGTTTTGAGCATCTTTATCCTGGTTTATGTCATCATCTATATATACCTGACACAAAATAGGTAACAGTTAAATAGGATGGGCATTTTAATCTTTCATCATCATGCCACAAACATAGCATGCCAGATCATACAATCACATCCTCTACAGCTGCTCACAAGAAAAAGAAGGAAAAAAAAGAAGAAACAAAAAAAGATAAAATTCTAAATGGAAGTACAGTTGATTTTGTGCTTGTGGAAGTTTTGCTTATTAGTTATAATAGAGACCTAGGAAAACAAATGCTTAAATTATATGAACTGGATACAATTTGAAGAATGCTAATTAATTTTTATTTTACTTTTATTTTTATTTTATTTTTTTATAATTTAAAAATATAAATAAAATATCTGAAGTCCATCAGGTTCAAATGTAGGAGTCTTCAGTGCAGCTGATACTGGCTGTTTTTGCATGTGATAGAGAGAAGATCACTGTATCTGTATTCTTTTGAATTTTATAGATATAAAACACATTTCATATGATCAAGTAAGTGTGTTTTCATACGACCACATTTTCTTGATCATATGAAATGTGCTTCCCTTAAAAAGTGATATTTCAATAGAGTTTCTAGAAAATGTACTCTCTTGAATAACTTCAATTTGCAAACTGTAGGTTGAAAGTCATGCATGATGCTTGGGTCAATAGTCTATGCGGAATAAATGCAGGATTTTTTTTGGTGGCATTTTTTCCCCCTAGTGGCTGTTGTGTTTTGTGACACTGAACTGGGACATGAAGATCCTTTACCTTTTCTTGGCCGTTCTCCTTATTGTGCTCCAAAGTTCTGTAGGTAAGAACTCCATAAAGCCAAAGGAAACACCAAGGGAATTTTGTGAGTAGAAACACAGTAAAATAGAAATGGAAAGGGCGTCCATCTTGGCTACTGCTGTAGTAGTTTGGCACACAGGATGTGACCGCTGACCTTCTTGCACCGGAATCCGAGAGAATGTAATGGTACAGAATACTGGAATACTGCTGTCACACTGCAACCCTTGCTCGTACTTCGTCTTCCTTGGGATCAAAAATGAAAAGTCACCATCTTTGCACAGGTTTCATGCGTGTACCTAACAACGAGGCACAATGTGAGCAGGCAGGAGGGATCTGCTCCAAGGACCACTGCTTCCACCTCCATACCAGAGCCTTTGGGCGCTGCCAGCAAGCAGTCCCGTGCTGCAGGACTGTGGTGAGCTACAGTTGTTCAAGGATCAGCTGTTCGATGAGGAATGGGTTTGTTATATACCTTAGCAAGTACACTCAGAGGGTTTCCTACGGATTTCAAAGGTTCACCTGTTTGTTTATTGCAACGCAAAATTATGAGGGAAAAAATCCAACAAAAAAAAACTTCCATGAAAATGTGTACTCTGCTTCCACTGTTTCTGACATGTAATTTTCTGCAACTCATCTTGGTTTTGGAAGTTCTTATTTAAACTATGCTCAATAGTAATAGGAGAGGTATTAAAAAACAAAACAGATCAAAACAGACTAAGCAGTAGGTTTATATAAAGAGATTATCTTCGTATCAGAGATCAGAGATCGTGGAGGACTTTTACAACTTTGGTGCTTCTGTGATTCTCTCTTGCAGTACAACTAATGTTTGCCAGGACCTCAGACCAGCTAAGCAGCTCTTCTGGTGATGTAAGAGATTCATCATCCTGCTACAAAACCTGGGATGTGGGGCTGAAAATATGGATTTAACATCTACACATGCATGCACCAAAGGCTGAATAGAAGAGGAAAGAAAAGTGGCACCCCTGCAAATTTCTGCAAATTGACCTGAAGAGACTCTGACAGTGGTCACTGAACCACCCGGTGAAGACTAGTGTTCCTTTTCTTTTCTGAAATAAAATAGTTTTTAGCAAAATCACACTGCATCCCCATGAGAAGATGCAGAGCAGATTCTTGCTTTGGCCTTCAGATCAGATGCTTGCATTTTTCTTTTCTGCTTAGAATTAACAGTAATAGAATTAACACTGAAAGACAGAATCTCCAGGAGAGGCTGAATGCACAACTGAGGTTTTCATATTTTGTAGACCACATATCTCTACACATTTTAATAAGTGTTCTCCAGAAGACTTGTGTCTGCTCCTGATCCCTGCCAAGGAATTTGTCTTGGTTTGTGTTTTTGCTGGAAGTCCTGGCTCCCATCTCACCCAGGGTTAGTGTGACATGATAAAAAATCCAAACCCACATACGGACAGGAATATGGACAGATCCTCTTATTACATCAATTAGCAATGGCCAACAACAACTTGTACAAACCCCTGTGAATGGGTTAGTAGAAGGCTGGCACAAAGGGATTGTGTGCATGGCCCATGGCACTCCAAAAGCAGTTCATAGCAGCTCATGGGATGGGAAGTGTGAGTACTTTATCCATTGCTCATCTGAGATCCTTTTGTTCTTTGCATTAGCCCTCTGGTGTGCTAAGCACATGGGACATCATGCCATGCCATGCCATGCCATGCCATGCCATGCTAGCCAGTCCCATCCCATCCCATCCCATCCCATCCCATCCCATCCCATCCCATCCCATCCCATCCCATCCCATATGAGTGTGTTTGGGGGCTTTCACTCATTTTTCTGCTGTTTTTTTGAAACATTAGCAAGTTTGTTGGCAACCCTTGGAATGAAACAGGGGACATTTCTTAACAGTGGAGACTCTAAGCTGATGGACATGCATCCAGACAGCACAGTGCTGTGACTAATAGTTTACTATTCAGCATTCAGGGAAGTAACACCCCCTGCTGATCTAGACAAAATACAGGCAGTGGGACCAGAATCACATAGATTCAGTGAGGTGGTTTCAAGACCTAAAGAACTTGTCCTTCTGCCATGCTGGGTTTCTCTGTGTTGACATTCCCAGAACTCCATGTTGGGTTGGCAGAGGACAGCCTAGTGCTCTGGACTGTTGGTGGTTTTTGGTGTATTAACATGTATACTGCCACACAGATTGCTGCAAGCCACGCAATTTAAGGGTGATTTAATAGGACTCAAAGACACATGCATGTAAATTAATTTAGTTAAATAAACTTCATTTACAAGTTGATTGTTGTATACAGTAATAACAACAAAACCACCCTGACATACACCAGCAAATGTCAGCAATGTGGTTTCACTTGGAATTGTTTTTATTAGAAATGGAGCTGCAAATCTCTATCTGAGGTACAAGAATTCCTCCTCAGATCTTCTCGTGCTCCCAGGACTCTTCACTCCATTGGGAAAGGCTCCTTGGGTTTGCATCAAAGTTCAAAGATCCTGTGATGTCATAAGGCAGGAGACGTCTCAGATTCCCAGGGCTCTTATCTGCGTGGTCAGTGAGGTCTCAGATTTAGGAGCTGGGTCTCCTGCAAAGAGAAATTAGGTGGTGACCTATTCAACCTTTCTCTATCCAGACAAGCAAATGATACGTTCCCATTTCAGGCTGGTGTAGACACTTGGTAACACATGAGGTTGAAGACTACTGGAGATCTTTGTGATCTGAACCTCTGATTTATATTCACTGAATCACAGAATGATTGAGATTGGATGTAATTCTGAGTCCCTTGGTCCCCCCAACCCCAGCAGAGCTGCCCAGAGCAGGGTGCCTAGTACCATGACCAAGGGCTGTTGCAGATCCCCAAGAGGAGCCACTATTGCTGTCTGCTCCCTGTGCCAGGGCTCTGGCAAGGCTTCACATTATTCTTTTTTTTTTTTTTTTTTTCTCCTTCAGCATAGTGTTTCACAGAAACCCGCTTCAATTAAATATGAATGCAAATAATTAAAAATAAATAAATAAAGCAAAACAAGAACAATTAATTTACGATGTCCAAAAAAGGGCAGGTATGCTACAGCTCGTGTCATTAGCTGCATAACTGGACCACAGCATACTACAGCATTGCTCCACATGATATATCTCCTATAGATAAAGAGGTTTTCTCATGGTACTGATGAAAACACACTTTACTTCCAGAGAGTGGAAGATCTCCTACAGCACCTTTGCTCTGATATTTGGCACTCTGCACCTAATAGAACAGCTCAGGTGGAGAACTGCATTCCAGTTATGAGTTCTGACTTGCTTCTAGTTATGTTATGCTGATACATAATGGCAGGGGGGTTGGTCTCGATGATCTCTAGAGGTCCCTTCCAACCCCTACAATTCTGTGATTCTGTGATTCTGTGATTCTGTGATTCTGTGATACCCCTGGGTTTCTCAGGAGGAACTCCCTTACCATTTGCAGCACTTCAGCTTCCCATCACGGCAGGTTCCAATGTCAACTGAAGGAGCAGGGCATGCAATAAAAGAGCAGGAGCCATGGTTCTGCCGGCATGCTAAGGTGTCAGCAGCTTCTTGGCTGTAAGCTGCAAGATATCAAAGGGAAACTGACGTTCATTTACCACAGCAGAGCATAAGGAGAGATACAGCATAAGATTACAAGGCATGCTATGTGATATCCTGGCACCGTGCTTGGCATGCAGGTTTGTGATTGGGGTATCTTTAATATTAATCTCACACCACCCAGAAAAGGTGATGTTATCCAAATTAAAATGTCTTAACTGGACTTTTCAGGCTTTCAGCTCAAGTTTCAGCAGATGTAAATTATCATTCATCATCTTCTGATTTGAATAGCTTCCTGCGTGCTCACAGGGAAGCTGTGTACACTGTTACCAAATATAATGTAGTAAAGCTAACACGGCGTAAAAATCATGAAACCACAGCCAAACTCAGGGAATATAACACGTCCCACTAGAACTTTCTATATAGCTCTCTATATACTATGTAATAAGGTCAGTGGCTGTGGTCACTGGTGCTGTGTATGGTTTTAGGTAGCCACTGTGCTGGTTTAACCATGACTGATATGTTCAGAGCTGAAGCCAAATGCTCAGGTGATGTCAAACTGCAACTCCATCATCGCCAGGACAACTGCCTGGGCTTATCCCATGTGAAATGCTACCCTCAGGTTTGGGTTAGAGGGTTTACAGGTTAAACATTAATCATTCCAACTGAGATGTTCAGCCTGAAACTCAAATTGCATTCTTTGCACATTGTTTAAGTGAATCTCCTGCAAGTGCCTGCTGTTGGGTTAAGTGGTTCTACATCCCTTCACTGAGTAGACAGGCACTTGCTGAGCTAGGAAAGGAAGTACAAATGTAAGTCTACTGCAAATCAAAGCAGCAATGGAGAAAGCTTAAACTTCTCTGAAGCACTTAGAACAGCCTGGAATTAAACATATCAAACCTATTAAATGCACTGTCAAAACAGAGAGTTGAGGCAAAGCCGCACAGTCACAACTATGTTATTTGAAAAATACAGGTCTGCTGATCTAGAATACACACTCAGGAGGTCTAAGTGTAAATGTGAGAAGAGAAAGCTTTCGTATTGCAAGATGGTGTCTTAAGCATCATCCCACAGAGCTGCCTGAATACACAGGGAGAGAATCTTCTTTCCACCCTTCCAATCACATAACTGGATGCAAGATGTCAGGGCTAGAATGAGACCACAGGCAAGTCAAGGACTTTTTCAGGCTTTTGGCTCAAGTTTCAGCAGATGTAAATTATCATTCATCATCTTCTGATTTGAATAGCTTCCTGCGTGCTCACAGGGAAGCTGTGTACACTGTTACCAAATATAATGTAGTAAAGCTAACACGGCATAAAAATCATGAAACCACAGCCAAACTCAGGGAATATAACACGTCCCACTAGAACTTTCTATATAGCTCTCTATATACTATGTAAGGTCAGTGGCTGTGGTCACTGGTGCTGTATATGGTTTTAGGTAGCCACTGTGCTGGTTTAACCATGACTGATATGTTCAGAGCTGAAGCCAAATGCTCAGGTGATGTCAAACTGCAACTCCATCATCGCCAGGATACAGCAATGAATAGGCTGTGAATAAGGAAAAGGAGTTTAAGTATGACAAGAGTCCAAGTGCATAGAGGCTAGGACTTCTCTGCACATTTTCCCTTTTAGTCTCCATCTCACCTATTTTCCATCTTACCTGGGGCAGCCTGGAAGAGAAAGAAGAGAACAGCAACAAGGAAGAAAAGGATTCTCATGATTGTCCTCTGCTGTGAAATAGCCTTTGCAGCTGTGAAGATATCTAAAGGTGTCTGGAAGCAGCTGAGCACAGTCGTAGAGATACAGACTCGTATGAGGCAGAAGATGCCTGGTCCCTGCACTTATAAAGGCTGTGGGTCTAGACGGTGCAGACACTTCAGGGGAGGAGGAGTGGTAAAAGTTCACTGCCCTACGACTGTAGAGATTGGTGATGTATGAAGATGTTGCAACCCAACACATTTGAAGATGCCTGACCTGAACAAGGACCAAATGACACCCTGTGCTCAGCTGATGGGCTGCACCCAGAGAGGACACAGGATTGGAGCAGGAGGGAGGTGGGTTCCTGTGATTCACAATACTGTAAACCATGCGGGTTTGCTGATGACTTGTGGCTCTTGGACATGATGTTGTCACAGACTGTCCCCTTCCCAGCCATGGGGTACTGCTAACATACCAAGACTGCGTGAAACAGAGATGCAACAGATCCTCCTACTTGGATGAAGGAGTGGCTCAGGGCTTTAGTCCACTCTTGAGTTGGAATTGCGGGGCTGCATTTGTAGGAGTCAGAAGTGAAAGGGCTGTGGACATCCCCTCATCCCTGTCCATGATATCTGCAACTTGGTGCAATTTCTCCCAGGTGTTCTAGCATGGTTCAAAGCTCAATTGCTATCTGCATCCTTTATTTGAGACCTCAGCCATGACGTTTTACCACATCAGGAAGATGAAGTCATTAGACAGAAAGAACCAGAAGGAACACTTCTGTGCATTGTGCCACTCTGTTGTGGAAGACTGCATCCCAGTTCCCTTTTGGCAACCAACCCTTCAAAATGGTGAGATTGTGTACCTCAAGGCTCCTGCCTGCACTGAGTTCCTCTACCCCATTCTGATGGCTACAGACTTAATACTTGTGCTTATCATTGAGAAATGCCACTCTTGAGGCATGTGAAAACTGTACATGTTTTATTGGCATTTCTTTTTGCAAACACTGGAAGCCAAGAATCATTAATGAAATCAAGTCATGAGGGTGCTTAATTTTTTACTGCTTCTGTGCAAAAATAAATAGCAGGAAGTCAGCTACATTTGTGTGCAGAGAGCATGGTGTTCCATGTCTGGTAAAGCAGTTGAAACAAATTGGGTGGTGGACATGAAGCTGGTGCTACAGTTTGTGAAAAAGCACACCATGTTCTTTTCATGGTTATGTCAGGCCTAGGATTTCAGAAACATGCAAAAATATTCTTTAGAGTGGAAAGCAAATGAGGAGGTTGAGTATGGGCAAGAGGAGGCAGGTGGCAAAGAAGACACATTGCTTTTTGTCCATGCTCAGCAAGCTGGGGAGTCATGTAATGCTGGGGGGACAGGTAGGACCATGTATAAGACTGTAGGATCATGCACTGCCATGACCTCATGAGCTCCAAGGGAAGGGCAGTGAGCCTCATATCTTCCTGTGATATGTGATAGGCACTACATCCAGCAGATGTATGTAGGGTATGCATGTATGTTTCTTTCCCTTTTCACCTCCTGGGCTGACAGTTTTGCATTGATCAGATATGTTTCTGAGTAGAAGTCCTTATAGAATAGCCTGAGTTGAAAGGGATCAATAAGGATTGTTCAACTCCTGGGGAACATGAAGAGAAAACTGAATTCCATCAGCAAAAAGCAAGACATCAAGGGTGAAGCTGCTTGCTATCAAGTTTGCAAGAATAGCAGGACTTAATGGAGAAGAAAGATGCACTTGTATCCTTCTTACATAACCTTTCCCTGCCTGTCCCAGGGATGTTTGTTTTGGGGAGTGAGGCTGCTGAGCAAACCCTGCTGATATCAGCACATGGCACTACGTGCTATTCAGTGCTCTTTGGACCCAAACACTGTCACAAGAGGGAAGGAAAGGAGAAATGGCTCCATCTTCCTCACTGCCCTCCACAGTCTCCTTCCGCTGAGTTATAAACACAGTCTAGGCAATTACAGCACCCATGAAGGCGGCCTGGGATTGGGAAAAGGGAGCTTGGGCAACGTCCTTGCTTCTCCCTTCTCGCTGAGAACCAAGAGAAGATGCTGGCAAACAGGCCCCAGCACACAGAGAAACCAGTAGGGCGGTTACTGATGAGGAGCTGTCTACCTTGAGGTATGCATTTGACCTGAGAGCAAAGGAGCAGGAGGAGGAGTTTGCATGGGCCCTGTCCTTGTGAAGAATGGCAGATCCATCAGCCAGAAAGAATGAATTCATAGAGACATAGAATGGCCTGGGTTGAAAAGGACCACAGTGATCATCGAGTTTCAACCACCAGGGTCACCAACCACCAGAAAGAAAACCAGTGAGAGTCTCAGACATCTGAATACACAGCAATGGTAACAGTGGGCAGGAAGTGCAAGATGTTTGTTACCCTTGATAGAGCACTTGATAGAGGTTTCTCATGCATGAAACTAGGTTTCAGAGGGAGTTCTCCAGCCCTAGTGCCTGAAGTGATTGTGCAAGGTCGGCCGTAGGACAGCCTCCAATCTGGCTTCCTACCATAGCAGTGAGCTACGAGGGGGAGAAGTCACTGAGCAGCAAGTTATTGGAAAGTCCATATCACAATCACTATTTTGAAAACTGGTCCATCCTTCGGGTACTCTAGAAAGAGGTTTTCTGATGTCCTGCATTAGCTTTCAAAGGTATGCATCAGTTGTGAGGTCTCCTTTTTCCCTCTGGTTTGTATTATCTGATTTGAATCATCATCAAGATGCACTATCAACCAGATTTGATCCAGTTGCTTTCCTGCAGATCTCCAGGAGAGGAAAAAAAAAGAATTTCTTACCAGGGACATTCTCAATAGACATGGGATGAGGGACACCTTGAGGGGAACACTCAGTAATCAGTGAATGAGAGATTCACGCCAGCAAAGGTGGCTTCTGGTCAAAACAAAAGCCCTTGATGGATGTGAGATGAAGCATCTAGAAACAAGAAGGGATCACCCTGCTTCACCTTTATGGGAAGGTAGAAAGATTTAAACAATCTGAGAAGAATCCCAATCAGAAACAGAAAGGAAATGCAGAAATCAGAAAAGTTCAAATTAACAGAGTCTATGTGTTATTTTATTTCCTTCCTGTGGTCTTAGTTTCCTCATCAAACTCTCCCATTTTGCTAGTCTGAAGAGCACAACACATTCAGCTTTTACCAATTCAGTTCACTGGGTGCAGACCCAGAGGATGAAGAGAAGAAGGGGAATGACCAATCTTCAGATGACTGAAGATTGGCTTAAACACTACAGGTGTGCTTCACTGGAGAAGAGGGAAATCTGAATTTATCCAGACTTAATAACAAAGATTTCTTGTAGGGGAACTTGAGGGATGGGAAAGAGATAAGCTGTGCCTGCAGTAATAGAATGGGCCCAAGTGCTGGGAGTGAGATGTATGGCTGATGGTTAGATGCTTGCAGGGTCTTCACTGAAGCTTAGGAATGGGTCAGCCAGGCATTTCCTGAAAAAGTCATGGCTCAGGGGTTTGCACACACTAGAGACAGTTCTGCTATGCACCACAAATGCAACCATCTGACTTTGGAAGAAGAGAGGTTTTGTCAGCAGTCTTCCACTTCACCAGAAAACTGCTCCTGCACTTTTTAGTCATTGATGTAGATTGAGTAGTTGAGTCTTTATAAACAGAGTGCTTCTGCAGGTCACCACACTTCAAGAAGTATAGCAAGAGGTACTCCAACAGCTTACGTCACCTCTAGCATGTCAAGAATGGAGTTAAATTAAACTATTAGTGGGTTTTAAGGCATTTAAGGACACTGTAATTTCTTTGTGACATTTTATCTGCAAGTAGAGATCCATCTATTCTGTGAAAAAAATGGGTCATCTGAAGATTGGTCATTCCCCTTCTTCTCTTCATCCTCTGGGTCTGCACCCAGTGAACTGAATTGGTAAAAGCTGAATGTGTTGTGCTCTTCAGACTAGCAAAATGGGAGAGTTTGATGAGGAAACTAAGACCACAGGAAGGAAATAAAATAACACACAGACTCTGTTAATTTGAACTTTTCTGATTTCTGCATTTCCTTTCTGTTTCTGATTGGGATTCTTCTCAGATTGTTTAAATCTTTCTTCCTTCCCATAAAAACTAATATAGATTGATGGTTGGAATTGGATGCTCATCCAGTTTCCAACCCCCTGCTATGTGCAGGTCACCAATCAGCAGACCAGGCTGCCCAGAGCCACATCCAGCCTGGCCTTGAATGCCTGCAGGGATGGGGCATCCACAGCCTCCTTGGGCAACCTGTTCCAGTGCCTCACCACCCTCTGGGGGAAAAACTTCCTCCTCACATCCAACCTAAACCTCCCCTGTCTCAGTTTAAAACCATTCCCCCTTGTCCTATCACCATCCACCCTCACAAACAGCCGTTCCCCCTCCTCTTTATACGCTCCCTTCAAGCACTGGAAGGCCACAATGAGGTCTCCCCAGAGCTTCTCTTCTCCAAGCTGAACAAGCCCAGTTCCCTCAGCCTTTCTTCATAGGAGAAATAGAATAGATAAAAGGATAGACATAAAGACAGATAGATAGATATATTGACAGATAAAAATCTCCAGTTGTGGAGAAGGAACAGTTTCTTTGGCTGGATATAAATCCATATTCAGAGATATGGGAATCATGTAAATTACCTAAAAATAGGCTCCTCTGCCATGTGGAAATTCCTGATTTGTTTCTAATGCATCTGGTTGAAATCAGCCTCGTGTTGCCCTAACAACCTTTCAAGATGATAGATGTAAGAAATTGACTCCAAAACCAGACCTCTTGCTTCCATGACCAGTTGTGACAGGAGAAAAGAAGTTAATTGCGAGGCTGTAATTATAGGATTATATGCTGTAAAACATCTTGGTTTTGCATGTTAGCACTATAGATTTCTTGGCTATATCTGTTTCTACCTCTTCTCCAAGACACAGAGAAGTCATTCCCATAATATCTACTAGGAATAGTTTGATTTTTTTTTTCGTATTCCTCTCCTTAGAAGACATAACATTTAATATTCTTTTATGAATGTTACCTGAATGTTACCTGAATACAGGTTTGATGTTTAGCAACAATAAGAGATCATAATTCTTGGTTTAAGAAGACATTTATTTGGGTGTGTGAGTAAAATAATAACATATGTATTGCTTCATATGCTCCATGCTGCATGAACCTGAAGTGACTGAGCATCCAAACATCCCGTGAGGTAGGCTGGAATAGGTGGCCAAGATGCCAAAGTGGCTTGTGTATTAATTAAAAGCAAAAAAGGGAGTGACTTCAGCAAGGAAAACCTGGATCTCCAGAAGCAGTGTGCTAACAGGACGTGCCCTCTGGAAGCTTCTTTGAAGGCTCATTTGCTGAGGGTTTAGACAGAGGAGGAATCCATCAAAATCAGCTCCTCAGGCAGTGGAAATGTTGCTGGTACAAGGGCACTGACCCAGTGAAAGCCTTTCCTTACTGCGCCGGAATCCTGTAGGGACACAAGGAACCTCATTACTTTGCTGAAGTGGGATGAAGCTCAGCCTCTGAAAGACTCAGTTGCTGCTAATTACCATTAAGAATAAACATATATGTTGAGTTTGAGATGCAGTTTGTAAAAACCTTCATGTAGATGCCTACAAAGAAGGGGCCCTATGCTGGGTGGGTAGGTCTGCACACAACCAGTCTACATGAACTGAGCTCACTGGCAAACCAGATCTGTTACCTTTAGTAGTAAGTTATTGATTCAGCTCTCCTCAAAGTAAAGACCAGGGGTTTTGTTTCATGATTTAAACACACGAGTTCAGTGCCATCTGAAGAGCCCTGGAGTAGGTGTCTGCTTGGCCTCCAGCATTGTTTTCCCATAGGTCATATCAGCAAGACTTATCAATGTGGTTTAGATACTCTCAAATGCCACTAAACACCACAGTTTTGTTCATTGAATCAAATCCTTTGTGTCCAGTTTCTTTCCAAATAGATTGAATTCGCAGTTGGAAAAAGAAGATATCAGAATACCTTATTGGTTTAGCTTCTACTGTAGTGAATCAAGCCAGCTGAAAACAAACATCTCAGTAAGAAGAAATTTCATCCTGAACATTAGCATCCACTGATATCATGCATGGGACATTCTACTCAGGAGTATTTCTGCAGAAAATTATTCTTGAAAAAACCCCTCCAGAGGCCTTGTTCACTCCTCAGCCCCAGTTCTCCTAGGATCAGGCCTAACAGAAGTTCTTAGAGACGTTCAATGCTGAAAATCTGCCACCTGCTCTTTTCTCATCATCTCTATTTACCAACTATAGAACTCGAGTCCTAAAGCGAATGATATTTTAGGAAGACAGAGGGATTGAGTTATTCCTTTGCAAAATCATTTAATAGTAGATTGCTTCTGTATTGTTTATTTTCCTAAATTCCTAAGTGGATGCTTCCTTAATATTATTGATATCATGGCAGTGAACGTGTCCTAATATAGGTGTGGCTTGAGTTTCTTGAAACCACAATCTCACAGCTTGAGATGTCTGAGAAGTATCTTTGATCCTAAGCTGAAGTGCACTCCTGAGATCTGTGTTTAAATCCTTAGGGAAAGAAAAAGTCTTGCTACTAGGGGAGCTGCAGGCATTATTAGAAGTTGGTCTCCAAGGTCAAAAGTGCAATACAAATGCAATTGCCTTCATTCAATCACAAATTCACACCTAAGAGATGCATGGTTGTGGGAGGAAGAAGTAGATATTTTCCTTATTGAAACCTAGGTCTTCTGGGAAAAGTATAGAGGAATGGATGACACATTTTCCCCAGGTAAAAATACTATCAGATATTTTTGTAATAAGTTTCTTTGATTTTTTTTCCCCATCTAAAATCAAATTCAGGAAGAAAATGCTGAATTCTGGGAAATGTTGGCACTCTTGAACTTCTGAACTTCTACTCTTGTACACAGCTTCCAGCAGAATTAATTACCTCTTTAAACATGACCACTTCTCCTGCATAAGTACCAACAGGACAAGAGGGAAAGGCCTCAAATTGCTCCAGGGGAAGGTCAGATTGGATATTAGGAAATACTTCTCCTCAGAAAGAGTGGTGATGTAGTGGCACAGGATGCCCACGGAAGTGGTGGGGTCACCATCCCTGAGGATGTTCAATAAGTGTTTAGATATTGCACAAAGGGGCATGGTTTAGTGGGGAAATACTGGTGGTAGGTGGGCGGTTGGACTGGATGGTCTTGGAGCTCCTTGCCAACCGTGGTGTTTCTATGATTTTATACAACATATTTATGCTCAACCTCCACATATATTCCTCACAAATAGCTGCTCTGCAAGATCCCTCCCCCCGATGTGTGCATCCTGCACGAAGGAGCAGCAGGCACATGGCAGAAAGAAAATGCTCTCCCTTCCTCCCTGCAGCACTTACTTGGCACAGCATTTTAACAGCCCCCCATGGCACTGTCCAGAGATGGTGAAGGTGGGGGGGCATGCCCCAGCACGGCAGAAATTCCCCTGATTCCTGCACGCTACGGTGTCAGGGAAAAGTGGATCTGCTGAGCCTGTGGGGAGAGGAAGGCGTTGAAGTCTCAGTTTTTATTTTTAAAAGTAAAGGATAAATACGCAGTAAAGGATAAATATGCAGTAAAGGATAAATAAGCAATAAATCGTATGCTGTTGATTTTTTTCAAGAGTAGAATCTGCCTGAGAACAGATGATGCATAGCACCAGCATCATAGATTGCCTATCAGTTGGCCACAGCCTTTTTTCCTTCTAGGCACACACTTGTGCTTGCATCTCCTCTCAGTGGTTGGATTTATGTTGTATCTCACCTGGAGCAGCCTGGAAGAGGAAGAGGAGGACAGCAAAGAGCAGGTAGAGGATCTTCATGGCTCAGTTGTGGACTGATCCTCAAAGACCGAAGGAGGAGGATATTTGTTTGAGGAAGAGGCAAGGGAAGGCACCTGGCATTTATAGGGGTTGTGGGATTGTGAAAGTTTGACGGCTGAGTGCTCTGTCAATAAGTAACTGCACCCAACCTTTTGTCAAGCAATTCGTTATCCCCCATATCACAAGTTGCAGTGAAAGATCTGGTGAAAATGTTGCAATCTGCAACAGTGAATTTCCATTGACCGTGATGGCCAGTTGTATAATGGGGCCATTATACATATACAAATAAGCCAAACCCCAAACCTCTGGCTTTTGCAGATTTGTTTCCAATGTGGGCACAGGCATGGAACATGCAGAGGGCTTGGTGGTCAGCTGCTGGAGCCCAGTCCCAGCATTGGCCCTGGACCTATTGCTTGCTGACAATTCCTACAGCATTTGTCTCCCCATCCCTCTTACTGAGGGAAAGCAATGGGAAACATTTCAGTCTTGATGCATTTTTGCTTTGCCACTTTTTACACAAGTTCCAGACTAACCTCACCCAGTGCAGAGGGCTGACACAAAGGTCTCTCTCTCCTGTAATTCTCACTCATAACCCACCTTGAGCGCTTTGCATTTTTACCAGCCTTTTGATATCTCCTTTTATTTCCCCTCCTATTGCCC
Source organism: Meleagris gallopavo (assembly GCF_905368555.1). Taxonomy (NCBI): domain Eukaryota; kingdom Metazoa; phylum Chordata; class Aves; order Galliformes; family Phasianidae; genus Meleagris; species Meleagris gallopavo. The sequence continues at coordinate 106,595,476 of NC_139405.1, read as the reverse complement.
CAAAAGGTTTGGAGAATGGTATGAACCCGTAAGAGATTTATGGATAATAAGGGAGGGATCATAGAATCACAGAATCACTAAGATTGGAGGTCCTTTCAGCAGCTAACAATAGTCCTGGCAAAGATGACTTTACTGTGTGTGACATGCAGGCTTGCCACTCACCCCTGAAATGTTGAGAATCACAGAATGCTCCAAGTTGGAAGAAACCCACGGGGATCACTGAACACAACCCCTGTCCTCACACAGCTCCCCCCAAACCCTGACCCTACATCTGAGAGTGGTATCCCGGTGCTCCCTGAGCTCCAGCAGCTCGGGGCTGTGCTCACTGCCCTGGGAGCTGCTCCATGCCCACCATCCTCTGGGGCAGAACCTTTCCCTCATCCCCACCTGACCCTCCCTTGACGCAGCTCAAAGCACAGATGTTTGCTCAGTTCCTGCTTCTGGCATTCCGGTTCAGTGGTTTGCTTCCTTGTTACTTCATTTATTAGATTTCAGTGAGAGTTGATGCTATTTTTGTTCTAAGAGTTCTTAGCAAGATGAAAACATGACTGATGCTTATGTTTAATCTACATGCTAACTAGCAAGTTTAGGCAGTAAGAAGGTAGCAGCCAGGTGAGTTACCTGCTAATGTAGTGAATAACGATAAGGTAAACACTGTTTTTAATCTTTCATCCATCAAATCTAATCACCAGGGACTGCTCTGCACTTCAGAATGTTCTTTTTCATCCCACTGCCTTGGAAATTATCCACTGGTGAGGACCCTCTGCTACCACAAGCAGCATTTATAGAATCATAGAACAGTAGAATCACCAAGGTTGGAAAAGACCTACAAGATCATCCAGTCCAACCATCCACCCATCACCAATAGTTCTCACTAAACCATGTCCCTCAACACAAAATCCAAACGTTCCTTGCACACCTCCAGGGTCGGTGACTCCACCACCTTCCTGGGCAGCCCATTCCACTGCCTGACCACTCTTTTGGAAAAGCAGTATTACCTGGTGTCCAAGCTGAATCTTCCCTGGTGCAACTTGAGGCCATTCCCTCTCACTATCTATCCAATCACTATTTAAACAAGCTCTGCTCACTTTTAGGGCTGTGCTGATCCCCACATGCAAAATTAACCTATATCGACTATCAAACAGATAATACATCAGTGGTGCAAATTTCCATAGCATTCACAGATCTTGACACAAACACTTAATTCTCAGAGGGGGAGAGCAGCACTCCAGTAGAGCAAGCAATGTTTTAAGCCCTGCTAGCATTTGTACAGCCTTAAAATGTCATTCAGAGCAATAGGAAAATTCCATGACTTTGACTGCTAACAAAAACAAAGACAGGTGCAAGCTGGTTGCTTCAAACCAGGCCAAATATGTATAGAATGCTCTGAGAGCAGAACCATTGGCATTGCATTGACCTTTGGCTGGAACACACTGGTGTGTGCATGGAGCTGCTCCCTTGGCTGCCAGGGCCAGGAAGGAGCCTCTGCTGAATGTTCACTTCCAGACATGTTCTGGGAGCTCCAGGAGCTCTAGGTGCCTACCTCAAGAGAATGGAGCTCAGCAAATAGGTTTTAAGGGGTTTCATTGAAAATCTTATTTAGGGATGCTGCAGTGTGGATACGACAGAAAGAATCCCTTGAAAATATTCATAGAATCACAGAATCACCAAGGTTTGAAAAGACCTACAAGATGATCCAGTCCAACCATCCACCTATCACCAATAGTTCTCACTAAACCACGTCCCTCAACACAACATCTAAATGTTCCTTGGAAGTTCCTTGAACGTATTGGTAGTGAATGAAGGGGACTGTGTGGATATCTCCCTCTTTTCTTCCTTTCTTGATTGGCCAACTATCTCCTGCTAAATCTACTTCATAACAGGCGCCATATGCGCTGTTGTTTGCTTTTGTGTCAATGTTTTCTAAGAGTTCTCTCAAGCACAGCTTAAAAGCTAACGACTGGTAAAATTTGGGGATGAGCTGTTTGTAGGGTCTGAGAACTGTTATGCTTTGAGGAGTGTTTATTGATATAGGTGTACATGTATTTGGGCACAGTAAATCTTGATTTTGCCCTTTTAACTAGGAACATGCATTTAAAGCTACATAGGCACATGATTATTTAGAAGAGCATATACTTACATATCAGTAACACCATGTTTATGCCTACAAATACTTCAGTAGTCTCCTTACATTCTTAATTATGGCACAAATCCTTGCAATACATACAGAGTGATTTATATTTGTGGTGCTTCGTCTTTCATTGGTCAAAAGCAAGGCAAGAGAATAAAATCTGACAATACTTTGTTCTTCAGTTGCCTTATGCTTCCAAGATTTAGCAAATCAGATGAAAGAGCATGGATTGAAATCTTACATTCCTCTTATAACCAAGTACATGTAGGGTAATTTTAACAAAAACATATAGGTTTTTCTAAATGAGAGAATGCCAATGGATGAGCACATTCCTAGCATCCTCAAAAAGGCACACAAGCCTGATGCAGGCAGAAAAGGAGATTGAAAAGCCACTGTATGCACCGAGTTCAAGGACACCATATTGCTGGAGTCTGGCAACCTGGTCAATTATTACCTATTGGCAGCTTGGCTACCCTTGGTTGCTTTTATCTCCATTGCATTTGTCATCATGTTGCAATCCGTACGGTGAGTCAGTTAAATAAACCTGTGCACACGGGTGCTAAAAAACTACACAGCCAATGTAACGTCCCCCTAAACCCTGTGCAAGATGAAGATTCCCCTCTAGAGATGGAGTTAGAAGGAATGACAATCAGTGTTCGTGAGGAAGAGTGTGAGGCAGGAGCTGCTGATTGTTATGGAGAGAAGGCAAATTCCTCTCCAGCCTTATCCTAGAATCATAGGATGACTTGGGTTGGAAGGGACAATAAAGCTCACCCAGTCCCAACCCCTGCCACAGGTTGATTCCCCTCCACCAGGTCAGGATGCCCAGAGCCCATCCGTGGTCTTGGGCACCTCCAGGGATGGGGCACCCACAGCTCTGGGCAGCAGTGCCAGGGCATCACCGCCATCTCAATGAAAACTTTCCCTCTGACCCCAATCTAAATCTTCTTTCTCATAGTTTGAAGCCATTTCAACTTGTCCTACCAGTCCATGTGAAAAGTTGATTTCTCTCTTTTTTTATAACATCCCTTTAAGCATTGGAAGGCCACAATGAGGCCTCTCCACAGCCTTCACTTGTCTGATGAATTTCCTGATCTCTCACATATCACCGTTTCTGGAGTGCTGCATCTCCTGGAGATGTTGAGTCTTCTGTGCAGGTGCTATTGTAGGAAATAGCACAAATAGCACATTGGAGGTGTCCCTAATCATTGCAGGGAGTTGGACTAGATTATCTTTAAAGGTCCCTTCCAACACAAATGATTCTGTGATTCTATGGGGTCACATACATCAGAGAGGTCAGTGTGGCATTGACCTTCACCTACATTCATATGATGGTTGGCTTAGATAACAGACAAGTCTGCTGTGTCTGCCGTGTCCAAAATCTCATTATTACTTGCTGAGGTGTAGCTGATACAGCCAATGAAGTCTGGACAGTGATTCAGCCAACCTCTCTCTGTCTGCTCTAACAGATTAAAGAGTGTCAGGACAGGAGCACTGGAATTTGATCATCCATACTAAATTTTTGGAATGGCCCTGGCAATTTTGACCCTGCTAGCACTCTCCCAAAAATGCCTGGGCAATTTCAATGCTAAGTCCAAGCTAGAAAGTATTCCAGCAGGCAGTCTGGTGTGGTAACCTTGTTCAGGAAGCAGAGATGGTTGCATAATATGGGTATGGTTGCACTCACTATCAGATGTCAGGACCTACAGAAAGGCACTGCTTACTAGTATAGAAATGCAATTTTCCAGCCTGTATGTGCAACTAATCATATTGCAGGCATTCATGGCTTCTAAAATCTGTGCTGGAAATCAACTGTCTCTGCTTCCCAGTCGGGCAGATGGCAAACCGTGAGGAATAATACTAACAGCAAGATTATTGCTGACCTGAAAAATGCAGGATGCCCATGGAATTAGAAAAGATGCTCTGAAGTACAGTACTTCAAGGAGCAATGAAAACAGGCTACATGTAGGACACCCTTTGAGTAAGGAGATGGTTATTTCATATCTAGTCCTCTGGAGAGCAGATTACATCTCCTGAGGTCAATGTCACAGGCAAAACCTGGTTGTGTAACCCATGATGTAATCAAGAAGATAATCAATTTCCAGTGAACAAACCAGTGCCTTATGAAATGTGTGCAGGAGCTGGGTGCTTTCTAACACACTATGGGGTACATCTGCTGGGGAAAGGAAGGGAAGGAGCAGCACCTGCCTGGAGATCAGGATCTCTGCCCTTGTGGCTTCATCACCACAGTGTTTGCTTCTTAGTTACTATCTTGAGACAAGGTATTTTTGTACAAAACTGGAGGCCAGGCAAAGCTGAGAGGGCTTTTACCACTGCTACTGGTTGTGTTACGCCTCTAAGTGTCCTTAAAGTGTAGAGATAAACATGTGGTGATGGCTGTGGTCCAGAGACCAACAGTGCTGACTGAGATTTAGAACAGAACAGAACAGAACAGAACAGAATAGAATAGAATAGAATAGAATAGAATGGAATGGAATGGAATGGAATGGAATGGAACGGAGTGGAACGGAGTGGAATGGAATGGAATGGAATGGAATGGAATGGAATGGAATGGAATGGAATACTTTGAGTTGGAAGGGACTTTTAAAGGCCATCTAGCCCAGCTCCCTTGCAATGAGTAGGGATATCTACAGCTCAGTCAGGTGCTCAGGGCTCTCTGTGTCTGCAGCTAATTTAAGGTCATCTTCTTGCTGGAACTTTTCATTTGTGCGTTCAAAGGGCCTCAATATAGGACTATGATGTTTCTTAGGGGTCAGAGACAGGACCCTAAAAATCTCCTTGATATCTACTCTCTCTATCCACTTTAATACCTCCTTGATTTTCGTCTGCTGAAGTTGACCAAACACTCAAGGCCATTTGAAGGCACTCATCCCTGTCATCATGACACCTAAGAGGGTCACTTCTAGCCTTCAGCATAAAGGTCCCTGCAGAGTCACCCGCTGCTAATAGCTCCTGCTCCCCTGTGCATGACTTTGCTGAGAAACCAAGCCTATAACAGCAGCACCTCTCAACCCCCGCCTCAGACAGCATTCCTGCTGGGTAATGAGCCTAGACTCCAGCTGGCAATGACCTTTGGAAAGGCCACGATTTGCTTGCAGCAGGCAGGGCTGCATTTCTCAGGGGTCCCTTGTGCAATTTGCACGCCCACGTCTCTGCTGGGGGTGTAAAGAATGGTTTCAGCTGCCCTTCACCCTCACCTCCGGTACTTCAGAGGTGCATTGTGTATAGCTTTGTGGGCGTTGGTACAAAGAGCATGTGTAAATATTTGGCCTTGGTAAAGAACTATGGAAATACAGAGGAAAAAAAAAATACCTGCCTCCTTCTCACAGCAAAAGAATTATTAGCTCTCCACAGGCAAGTCCCATGGATCACCTCTCTTCAGGCATTACCTACAAGGCAGAATTCTCAGCTGCCTATCTGGATCACCTGGAGTTGATTGCCAACATGTCCCCATTGCCTTATGATCTAGATTTTGTTTTATGCCTAACTTCTTCATTGGGCTGGAGCAGAAGGATGCACAGAATGAGAGAATCCTAGAACAGTTTGGGTTGGATCGACCTTAAAGAGCCCCAGCCCCAACCCCTGCTGTGGGCAGGGACACCTCCCACAGCCCCATCCATGGCCTCGGGCACTGCCAGCAATGGGGCACCCACAGCTCTCTGGGAGGCAGTGCCAGTGTCTCGTTGCCCTCATTGTGATGGATTTTCTCCTTATGTCCAACGTAAATCCACCCTCTTTTAGTTTACAGCTATTTTACAGCTATTACTCCTTTCCTATCTCTGCACAGATATATTGTCGTTCTCATACAAGATGAACAGAGACATTTTGGTAAGCCTGATGTTATTTTGGCAGGCCTTACTGATGGAGCCAGTCATAGGGTGACAGTGGAGACAGTGCAACAGTGGGTTGGATACAGGTTTCTAAAGTTGTGTTGACCGTGCAACTGAACATGGCAAGGACCATTCCTAGGGCAGCTGGCTTAACTGGCCATGTCCATTCTGTTTTCAGTTTGCAGAATGGTGTGACTGTATGAAAACTGTGTATTGAGAATTGGTCTGTGCCAATCCCCAGCTGTGTCTAAGGGTAGTTTGGGGGCATTGTTAATTGATTTGGACCAAAATTTTGCCCTCGTTAAAGATACAAGCTGAGAACACAACATCGTGATCCTGTAACTCTGTGCCCCACGCTGTCTGACTTGCCATCATGGATGTGATTCTGTGTTAGAGAGATTCTTCATGCATCTTCTCACAGGAGAAGGCCCTCCCTCTTTGCTCTCCCCTCATCTGTCCTGCTTGCAAACACTGGTCGGCCATCCTGAGAACCTTTTGGATCCTTTACCTTCACTCGTTAAGATTTCAACACCATCTTTCCAGCAGAATTTTACAGCATGGTGGAACAAAGCTGCAGCAGCCAAATTTTCTTTCTGAGGAATGAAGAAAGGAAAAAGGGGAGGAAACTGGCATTTGTCAGACAGCTCTCCTTCTTACACAGGTGACAAAGTACAAGGTAAATAGTCATATCAAAATAAGAAAAAAGGAAAAAAGAGAAAATTTACATGAATCTTCAAGCACAGAAAACTGAGAAACAGTTGCTCATCTTCCTTCTATTCCTATGATAAGGGTGGTGAGGCACTGGCACAGGTTGACAGAGAGGCAATGGTGCCCCATCCCTGCAGACAGCCAAGGTCAGGCTGGATGGGCTCTGAGCACTGACGGAGCTGTGGGTGTCCCTGCTCAGTGCAGGCAGTGGGACAGATGGCCTTGAAGGGTTCCTTCCAACTCAAATAATTATTTGATCATTCTGTGGCATAAAGCTTTTGTGCTGAGAACAACACGGCCATGAGATTGGGCATCCAAAAGAAGTGTACTGGTAACATCAGGGTGAAAAGCCAGCTTTCCTTCGTGAGGGGTCAGCACCTGGAAGGCAAATAGAGACACAGAGAGAAGCAGACAGAGGAGGGGGGTGCAGTCAGGAATCTGCTGAATCTTCTTAGGGCATTACACATGATGCAGCGGTTGTTGAACTTGCCTTGTTGGGTAATTGTGTAACTGATTGCTGCTTCCCACACACTTACTTGGTATGAGACAGTCATAAACACGTTATCTGACCTTCTAGTATGCTGTAAGGACTGCTTGGTATGATCACACTCTTAGCCTTGTGAGAAGAGGCATGGTGCCGGAGCCACGCGCTCCTGTTCAGTCCTGCCACTTGCATTCTAGGCAGAAATTCACATCATGCCTCCTTTACTGCAAGCATAAGGGATAAGAAGCTTCTGAGAAACTTCTGAGGCTTTGAAAACTCAACCAACTGTGATAGATCATGGAATACCATTAGAAGAACAGTTACCTGCAAAGGAATGTCCTGTGACTTGTACCCTTCCATCTGGACATTTATTCATTTCAAAAATTTACTCTTGGTCGCATCTTACTGCCAACACTGGGGTCTGCCCACTGAGGGGGTTTTTGGACTTCATCTAGATCTTCTTGGAATTTATGCTGACATTCCTCCAGTTTCCAAGAAGACTTTCACTCACAAGCATATTCCGGGTGTGCACCTTGATAAAGACACGAAAAATTGCTAAGAGGAATTAAAAATCATTCTGAATGCAGTTCGTAAGTCTGGTGTCACAAAAGATGTGAACATTTGTTTGTTGAGATCAATGGAATGAAGAAGTGAGACTGTCTCGACTCTTAAAAAAAATGCTAAGAGAAAGATGCAACTGTGTGTGTATGTGTGTATTTTCAGGCTTGAGAACTGCAATGAAGACATAGAAGAAATTGCTTTTAGTCCTATTTATTGTTATTGTGTCCTGAAATCGTTCCAAAGAAATACTTCTCTATTCTGGATTCCTTGATAATCCGTCTCGTATCACATCTGGTTTATGGTCAGATTTTAAAGATATCAGTGAAGATATCTGGATAGGTATCTTCTAGAAAGATATCTGGAAGTCCTTTTGCCTCCAGACTGCAGAGAAGGATAAATACCATCCACTTTCTTTCAGCAGAATATACACTGGGATCCCAATAGACTCCTCCATCCCTCTCCATCAATAACACTGTTCGGACTCTGAGGAAAGAGGCTGTAGATCTTATTACTGACATTGTTCCTTCTGAGTTACCATCCCTTCACAAACAGGAGGATCTTTATCCATAAAAACATCCCAGAGTACAAAAATGATCACACCTTGACCACTGACAGGGAGGTCTGACCTTGCCCTCAACTTGAACACTGTGCGACAGAATGGAGGGAAATGAAAACCAAACTTCCATTTCCAGGGCAGTCATGCGATCATGCTTGAAGTGAGCTTGAAGAGTAACCCAGATGCTCGTACAGGCAGAAAAAGGCCTTGTTACCTGATGTATTTCAAAATTCTGTGATATCATTTACACCAGAGACACGATATCCAGAACTGAGCCCAGCCTAACGCTGGCAAAAGGGCTCCCAAACCTGAAAAGTTGGACTTTTATTCACTGGCTTCAAGTACAAGTACACCTCTGGTCAAGCCAGTTGTGTATCAGTGTTCAGATAAATGGCTTTTTATAGTAGGACAGCAGGACTGATCATGATTTTCTGAGTCTTGAATGGGAAATACTTATCTGAAATGGCATTTGTTACAAGATCTTACAACTTTATAGAACAGTGGTATGCTTTTCTGCCTCACACTTTCCCATATGAAATGGCCTCAAAGATTTCCTCATTTATGCAAAGTGGAAAGTTGTAGCTTGAAAAAAATCAAAGAGCCTTCATACTGTGAAGCAATTTTGTCACCAAGCAACCTATAACTCCTTCCCTTGCATGGGAGATACAAAGTTCTACTACCTGGTAAACTGTTCCCTTGATTAACACACAGCACCAAACAGCTCTTGCCTAAATTGTGGCTCAGATCACTTTTATGTTTGCTTTTGTTTCTTAAAAAAAGGCATCAAAAAATCTTAAAAATTCATCCCAGTGAACGCAGCCAGCTGGTGCAATGTTTGGCTTTCCTAATGGCACGTCTGCATTCGGACCACGCACAGTTCAGTGCCATCTCATCTGCCTTTCCACGTTTCCCTTGCTGTTTTCCTCTTGGAAGAGCTGGGGACATAACACGATAAGGTAGCGACATCTGGAGGATGGCCACCAAAGGAACCTGCTCGTGCAACTCACTGCTGAGTCAACGATAGCTTTTGGGACAGTGAGGAGGGGTTGTTAGGCCTGGGCTCCATCAGAAATGTGAGAATGTGAGCCATAGGAAGGTGCACACTCCAGGTTTTTGGCATGAAGTTAATAACTGCCCAGCTGTGGCCTGGTCTAAGGTTTGTCTGTTTTCCCTTCTGTCTCCACCCTCGGGACACAGAGCAGTGTTTGAACAGCATCAAAACCTTCTCTGTTTCTCAATCTGCCCCCTCCAAGAATGGGCTGGGAGGGCCCACAACAGGTTGGGAAGGGACACAACCAGGCAGACGACCTGAAATAACCAAAGGGATATTCCTTAACATATAATGTCATGCTCAGCAAAAAAAATGGAAAGAGATAGGGCTTAGGGGTTCAGCATCTTTTGCCCGGGAGTTAGCTGGGCATCACCCTGTTTGTGGGTGGTGCTGAGTGATTGCCTTTAAAATCCTTGTTTCGTTCCATGGTGTCTCTCTTCTTCTATTTCTCTTTCACTTACAATTTTTTTTTCCTCGATTCACTTCCTTTTACTCCTTTTCTATCCCTCCATCCCTTTAGGGGTGGTAGAGAAGTGAGCGAGTGGCTGTGTGGTGCTTTGCTGCCTTCCAGAGTTAATTCATAATGCCTTTTTGAGACACTCCATCTGCCAGATTCCATTATCTGATCATCCTCACTGACTAAAGGGCATTTTGGTGGCTACACAACCTTTTGAAGACATTAACCCAGTACCATGTTCTGTTCAACTAACATCCAGAACTCAAGACTGCCACGTTAGGTGAGCCCTTCGCTTGTGTGATTATAAAGGAGCGTTGGGTGAATGTTCTCTTTCCTCTATTGGATGCAGAACTGTGGGGCTTTGCTTTCTGTTCAATGTCTGGCCCTAGCACAGGCATAGCAGCCTCTGCCTGCAATGAGAGATTGCAACCCTGGTGTGAGAACAGTTGGAGAAGTTACTATTTTCAATTCCTCTCTACCCTTTTGCTGCCACGGTCAGTGCTCCTTTGTCTCTTTTTATTATGTTCCCTGTGTTTGTCTTTAAAAGTTCACCTTTAAAGAACCTTTAAAAGATTTCCACTGCTTTAAATGAATTATAACTATGACTGTCTTCTCACAGCTTCAGGCCTCTTTTTTTTTTCTAGCTCTCCATTCGCTCTGCCCATCTCATCAAGAAATGCATGGGGCACCAGAAAGAGAGCAAGTAGAGTCTTAAACATCCTGATGACTAGTCCTTATAGCTGGCTTCCAGTTCCTCACAGCTGAACATTTCTCCAGAATCAACAGAAAGACACTAGTATAAAGGAGCAAATCCAGTGAGAGCCCAGTGGCAAGGAACTGGGGCACTTGACAGACAAGGAGAAGCAGAGACAGTCGGTTTTGTTTGGCAGAAAGAAGATAAACTGATCTTAATGCAAACATTTCTACCTAATAGGAAAGTATATAAGTGGACTGAGACTTTTCTTAAAGCGCACAGTGAAAAGATGAGGAGAAAGTACAAATTACAACAACAGGACAGATTGCCATTGGGTGCCAGGCCAGAGAGCACCAGTGCTGTGGTGGATAACATGCCTTGCTAAGGATCAGGAGACTGTAAGATGGACTTTTTGTAAATGTCCTTATCTGGAATCAGCTACACATGCCCTTGTGGGTATCAGGGACGGGAGAAAAAGTGCCCAGACATGACACCAGACTGAGATGACCATTGCTTCCCTTCCAAATATGGAATGAGGGAAGATGAAAGGTATCCTAATACTTTCCAAAACTGGCCCAGAAGACAAGACCTCTCTGCCAGGGTACATTTGCTGCCATTTGGTGAAGCTGTGGGATCTGAAGCAGGAGGGCAAAAGAGCTGCCCCTTGGGCCAGCCAACCCATCACACCACCCCAGAGAGGGGGACGTGCTGACCCCGGTGTGATTTGAACACACAGCCTTCTGATCTGGAGTCAGACGCGCTACCATTGCGCCACGAGGTCAGGGATGAAGGATGCTCTTTTCATCCTGGGGCCCATCCAGATCCATTTGCATCTCAGCTCCATCCTGCCCTGTGCTTCCACCATTCTGTTTGAGCACCATGCTACAGTGACTTGGCCCCTTCACTCCAAGTGGTGCCTCTGTCCCCTCCATCTCCCATGGCCCTAATTCAGGCAGGATTGCACACCACGGGGGTGAACGCCTTGGATTGGATATGTGCACCACCATGACCACAGGCCATACCAGGCACGTGCAGCCCACCACCCTGACCTCGTGGCGCAAGGGCAGCGCGTCTGACTCCAGATCAGAAGGTTATGTGTTCAAATCACATCGGGGTCAAATGTGGGGCAATACTACACATTCTCTCTCCTGCCTCTGCTTTTCTGACGGTCTGCCTGCATTTGAGGGTGTTTTGACAAACCCTTACACACCTACAGCTGGGGAACCTGGACCTACCTGGGGCAGTTCATGCAAAATGCTCCCCAGAGCCATGTCCACATGCAGGAAGGGCATGAGGATGGCTGCACTGGTTTCTTTGAGAGATTACTTCCTTGGCAGTCAAGAGGAGATCAAGGACCATCATTTACCATGGCTTTCAGCTGACCTCCACAGGATCTCCCAGAACAATCAATACAGCTCAATCACAAGGCAGCTGGCAAAGTGGCTGGATGGTGGGCTGTGGTCAGTGGTCATAAGTCATAAGTCTGGTTGGTGTTCCTCACCCCTTGGATGTTGCTGAAGGTCTGTGTGATGGGCACAGAGGATGCTCTACAGAATGAAGGATACAAGAAGCCCACTGGGGGGCACCAGGCTGGTGAGGGGTAGCACAAAGGACAGTAGCCAGTAGCACAAAGGACAATGGCCTGCGCTTGTCACACAGCTGGGCACCCCAATGGGAGCAGAGCTGGAGCCCAGATCACCACGACAAATGACCACACCTTGACCACTAATAGAGAGGTTTGACCTTGCCCTCAACTTGAACACTGTACCTTCAGCCAACAGAATGGAGGGAAATGAAAACAAAACTTCAGTTTCCAGTGGTCATGGGATCATGCTAGATGTGAACATATCCCCGTGATCCAGCAGCGGCCCAGATGCTTGCATAGACAGAAAAAAAAAATATCCTTGTTTCCTGACAATGTGGTCTGGACAAGCACAACTGTAATCATCAGTCTTCCTTACCTACATCCCACCCAATGCTATGCAGTGATGGAAGCCCCCAGGGCTAGCAGGGGGCCAGGGCCAGTGGCGCAATGGATAACGCGCCTGACTACGGATCAGGAGATTGCAGGTTCGACTCCTGCCTGGCTCGACCCTTTTAATCATCTCAGGGCTCCTACTTGCTCCCTCCATAAAGGCCTTACTGCAGTGCTGCATGGGAATATCCCATCCCAGCTGAACGATGTTACATTTTCTTTTGCTGAACTCCAGGTCACTCTGAATGGTGTTTGACCCCACTGGTGTCATTTGTGGACTCAGGTTTCACCCCATCCTATTACTGAGTAATTTAGTAAAGACGTCTAATAGCAATATTATTAACATTGACCTCTGATGTGTACCTGCCCCCTGTTACACTTCCATGCAAGAATTGCCCCAGGTAGGTCCAGGTTCCCCAGCTGTAAGTTTGTCAAAACACTCCCCGAATGCAGGCAGACCATCAGAAAAGCAGAAGCAAAAGAGGTGAGTAGAGTTTTGCCCCACGTTTGACCCCGATGTGATTTGAACACATAACCTTCTGATCTGGAGTCAGACGCGCTGCCCTTGCGCCACGAGGTCAGGGTGATGGACTGCATTTGTCTATTGTGGCTCATGGTCATGATGGTGCACATGTCTTCTCCAAGGTGACCACTGGTAGAGTGCCCATGCATCCCTGCAGAAAGGTGCTTCTGCCCTTGTTTCTCTGTGATCTTGTGCTCTCCTGTGAAGTCCAGATTGCCAGAAGAAGTTTGCATGGTAATCAAAGGGAGGACTCTGATACACCTGTGAGATGCATCTCTCTATGCAAGTCCTCTGGGAGCTGTGGTGTGGGCTGAGTCCATGGTTTTCTGTTCTTCGTGCTACCATTTCCCTTGCCTGCTGAATGCCAGCAGGTGAACTGGTGTTACAGCATCTTACCTTGCTCATCTGTTCCATTTTAGGCTACACTGGGGCTGGTACACCTACCAGGTGTCAGAAAGGAGGTGAAACCTTCCTTCTTCCCCCCCAACGCCTTGCCCATGCTGGAGGAAGAACATGCTGGGGGCCATGTAGGCTCCAGGCTGGAAGGAGGCTGGGGCCAATGGTGCAATGGGCAACACAGCTGACTGTGGGTCAGGAGACCTCAAAACTGGCTCTTTCCTGATTTGAATCCTGCCCAAACCTGACTGTAGTGAGAGTGATGGGGGTCAGGCTGCCTTGGGGTTTCTCTGGAAGTGGTGGGCTTCTAGGCTTGGGCTTTGCCCTGGCTCTGGCTTACTCCCTTTTTTTTTTGTCACATATTCCGCCAAGGAAAACATCTTTATCAGAAATTCATTGAGCAGTTGTCTCAAATATAGCTGGTGCTGCATCTCTCTCATGAATGCTATCTGGATAGCATCACCTCCATCCTTCCCATTCCCATTCCCTCTTTCTTCCAAAGAGTGATGTTTCCTGCTGATCCCACCTTTGCTTTGTTGCACTTCCAACTCACCCCACATCATTTCTCATTGCTCTCGTTTGGCTTAGTGTCAAACAATAGTGCCATCATCCTGTAACTGTTCTCTGACTATAGAAGACACCACTGATGAGTGTGAAGCACCGCTGGGCTGGGATCTGCTTTAGGAATGTGCCTAGGAGGAAGGTGCCTACCTGTGCACTAGGCAGCAGAGCTCCCACTAGCACCATAGTTACCAGATTTCCTACAATTACATTTAGATAAAGTTATATAAAGTTACAGAAAAGTTCACTTTACATTTATAGACTTATCCTGAATGCAGGGAGCTCACTCCCTCGGGCTCAGCATCAGAAACCAAACATCTTCCCTGCTCTCCAGACCCGTTAAAAGTCATCATAGGCCTTCTCTTAAATTAGCAATGCTGAAGATGGAGAAAAGAGGCTTTGCCAGCCTTTCCCACCGAGCCATTCCCACCAGAGGGAGCCAGGAGCCAGCTCGTGGGCTTGCAAGCAGCAGAAGATACATTGTGCTGAGTGAAGGATCAGCCATCCCTATCCAGGCTGCAAATCCCTCCACACAGGGCTGTATTCGTGTGTTAGACTCCTGACACAACACTCGGGGCATAACACATCTTGAAGAGATGCAGGAGGTATTTCATTTTTAAATAGAATACATTGATGTAGGTGTGATATTGATATGATAGAGTACCAACATTTTCAGATTTATCACAAGAATATCCAGTTTCCCACTCAACACCCCTTAAAAATCCCTTAAAACGTTATAAACAAGGTCACCTTATCAGACACTTTGAGAGGTATTTAACCACAACTGCAGCCAAATTCTGCTGATTTACACTGCTAGAATGCAAACCTTTATTAGCAGCTGGGGAAAGCAGCTGGTTCCCAAAATTGTAGTGACCCAGGCTATTTCAGAACTACCCTATGGCCATTGAATGTAAGCTTAAAATGAATGAGAAATCCTCCCATCTCATGCTTCCTCCCCTTCCTCACACTTCCAAATGCTGTCAGTGTCCATGGGATAATACACAATTCTCTGAATTTATCTAGAGGACATTGAATGACATTTCATTCAAAGGTAGAAGCTTCTCCCTCATTGCTGACTGTCTTCTTCTTCAGCATATCCTTTCTCCAGGACTTGCACCCACCTGGCAGACACGTCTCAGGAGCCATCATGGTGATTTCACAAGGAGAGGTGCCTGGTGGAGGTGTCTGTGGCTGGCAAGGCTGGGCAGTTAGCTGCAGCACTGGAGGAGTTTCCCTGCAGCTGTAGGAGAACTCATTCCATTGGGTGTCACTGTTCTCATCTCGTAACTATAATAATAATTACAGTCATAGAACCATAGAGACATTCAGGTTGGAAAAGACTTCTAAGATCACCCAGCTTAACCTCATCCACCCCCACCATGCCCACTGCCCACGTCCCTCAGTGCCACATCTCCCATTGAACCCCCCAGGGACGGTGACCCCACCACCTCCCTGAGCAGCTGTGCCACAGCATCACTGCTCTATCCTACCTGAAACTCTCCTGGGAGGTTGATGGGTATTGATCCCTGATACACAGTTCTTCTCTGCCAATTGCAGCAGAGATGGAGGCAGCTTCTGGAAACATCTGTAAGATATGTAATACATGCTCAGTGCTTCCCATGATCCCATCAGAAGTGATTTTGCATGTAAGTCTGGGGGTTGGTACAGTACATTTTTTTGCCTATGGCCTTTATAGACTTAGCTAAGGTGACTGGGAGAGGTAAGCAGAGATGCTGTTATATGGGCTGTTTGCATTGGTGTGGAATGTTAGATTAGCAAGATCAGCTCCACAGCAGAATGATCACTGAAGGGCTTATCTCTGTTCCCCAGATTAAGAAAAAGGAACAAGCCTTTACCAAAGCCTGCTTATCTCACATAGCACGGACACAAACCTCACTGTGTGAGAAGTCTGTGTCTCTGTTGACTTCAAGGAAAACTAGATGATGCTAAATTAGACAGCTGGGCTGAGTTCCATTGTACCAGCTTTGGAGGCTGACAGTATAGAAGCCTTCATTTGAACCAGCATTCTGCATTCCCCTCTATAGTTAGTGTAGAGATGCAAGCACTGGGTATATATGTCTGTACAAATGTCTTTCCTACCTGGAACAAAGTCGGAGAAGAGGAAAGCAACAAACAAGAAAAATGAAAGTTCCTTAGGGCAGAAGCACCAAGGATCATAGAATCATAGAATCGTTAAGGTTGGAAAAGGCCAATAAAGCCATCTAGTCCAACTGCCAACCCATCAGCAAATGAGAAATCAGTTCCTTGACAGAGGATTCAGTGTTTACAGGGTCTTGGGGACCAAAGATGACTAGAAACTGTTTTCACAGTGTAAGCTCTGGTCAAAGCTGTTAGCAAACACCTCCATACATCACTTCCCCTGCACAGTCACAATCACAATTTGTCACCTCTGAGTCTGGGCAGGTGATGTGTACAAGCAACGGGGACTATGGAGAGAAGTCTTTATCAAAATGAATTTCATCCAAAATCAAAATATAGCTCATTTTTTTTTTCCCAGGGGTGACATTTATGGTCATAATTTGAAAGGGATCATAACTGTACAAAACCTTACACTCTGACAGTGAGTGCATTCACGTGCAAAGGCTGGAAACGATAGGGAAGGATTCTGAATGTTAGGTTATTGGAAAAGCACTCTTCTTCCAGCAGGTTATTAGCACACCCAAGGTATTGCATTTCTCCCTCAGTTCCCATGGAACAATAATAAATAAATAAAATAAAGCAGACATTTCAGTCCTTATTTAAGCAGAACAGGGCCATTTTATTGCAATTTAAATATAAGTTTGCAGTATTAGAAAGCTGAGTTCCTGCTTTAGTCTGATGAAGAACAAAGTTGGGTCTTATCTGAGAGTTGAGATATTCCCCTTGGCTTCAGCTGGAGCTTCGGACAGTTGTTGTTTCCCTGTCAGTGCCTTCGTTTCATTTTTTTCTCTGGAATGTGTGAAAATGGACACAGACAGTGCTCCTGTCGCATGGCTGCCTGGCAGACACAATGGCACCTGCAAATCTGGAAGGAAAAGCCAACAAAGGAAGCAGAAAGGCAGAAAACAATGCACATGGGCTGAGGGGAATGTTTATAATGTCGGCATCGAGGTCACTGGGTCGGAACAACATCAATAAATACAGAAACGGGCTCAAATAAGTGACAGTTGTAATGTATTTTTGGCAGAATGACTCGAGCACTGTAGGGATGGGTTCTTGAGAAAGCTGCCATGAATCACTTGTTCTTTGCTCTTTGCACACCTGTGAAACTGAGAGTGCTGCTCTCTAAGTCTGCAAATGGATGATCTGCCCCTCATGTGCCTCCCTGACGCTGCCATAGGACCTGTGATGCAATGCTGGGTCTCAAGAGAAAGAAATCAGGAGTAGTGGGCATCCCATCTGCAGACAAAGGAAATAAAGGACTCTATTCTGTCTTGTGAAAGGTGTTTTGGAAAACAATCCCCATTTTGTTTGTCGACAGAAAAGTAGAAAGTGACAAAATTTATTGGAGCAGAGTGGGCAAGCTTGTTTCTAGCTTATGAGCATCCCTAAAGTGTTTGGTCCTGTTGAAGAGAACACCATGGGCATGCAGGTGTTGAACAGTGGCTTCAGGCAGCAGCTGTAGGAACCTGCAACACCAACCTAATCTCTCAAGTCTTTATTTATAAGTAGCTAAATGCTGTTTTAATAATACAGTAAGTTCCATGAAAACCAAGTCCTGGCACTCAGAGCATGAACCAAGCCAGTTGGCTGCATACTGCTGTAATGCCTCGTTCTTGCAGGAAGGTTCTGCCATTTGAGGACTTGAGGTGTGGGACAACAGTGGTACACACTGACTCTATTCTGGATGACCTTCCAGCAATTTCCACCTGAGTGAAAAAACCAAATGAGCTTTCCCCAGAATTCCAGGTGGGTGCGTTTCAACTGACACATAGGTTTTCCATGAGATGTACAACACATTCAGATCAAAACTACATGAGAAGAATAGTAAGATCAATCTTCACCTCTGAGGTATAAGTTCTCCCCGGTACTTTTATATTCTGATGTTCAGATGCTTGCTCTGTGTGGTGTGGCAATGACCAGTGATCTGTGCTGGCTTGACCTGAGTAAGTTAAATAACCATCTGGATGTTTTCCAAGGTGTCTGAAAGCAAAATGAGCCAGTGCAGGATCCAGGAGACGTGGTCTGTCCTTCCAGCTGCAGCTTGCAGATCAGTGTCTTAGGTGGATTTGGTTTGCAAAGTAGGAAGCACATGGCATCATCCTCCATGAGGATGGAGGAGCTACAAGGTGTGGGATTTGGGCCTGGTTCTGGTGGTGTAGGGGATGAATGAGAAGGATGATGCTCTATGACACCCCTGACAGCCCATCATCATTTTTCCCCCAGAGGGTGGTGAGGCACTGGAACAGGTTGCCCAAGGAGGTTGTGGATGCCCCATCCCTGCAGGCATTCAAGGCCAGGCTGGATGTGGCTCTGAGCAGCCTGGTCTGCTGGTTGATGACCTGCACATAGCAGGGGGTTGGAACTGGATGAGCACTGTGGTCCTTTGCAACCCAAGCTATTCTATCATTCTGTGATTCTATGATCATGTACATGACTCTATATACCTTCCTCGCCATCTGCCACTGTGAGGTGAAGAGGGCTTTCCAGAGTCCCCAGGCAGACTGAGGTTATTAGCAGGGTAATTAGCAGAATTATCAGGGATCTGTGGCAAAATGGGCTTCCCATGTACCAGTGCAGATAGATGGATTTTTACAGGGCCATGTAGCCCCCTCCTCCTGGTGGAAAGTGAGTTTATGGCAACTTCATGGGGCTAATTTTATGGAAATTTTGTGTGATTTTCATGTGCCTGCTTTTACAAATACAGGGCCCATGCCTTGCTCTCCCCAGCAAGCCTCATATGCCTAAGCTTGGTGCTAGCAGGAATAGTGAAGTTCCTGGAGTAGTACATGAGGGAAGACATCACGGTGTGCTCCAGAAGAGCTTGTAGGCTAAAGCTACGTACAAAATCAGGAGAAGAGAGTTTTCAATCCATCTGTCCTATCACTGTCCATAACATCTGTGGGCCTCAGGTCATTAGCCATCCTACAGTGGTCCCAGGATCCTTTCTTAGTTCAGAAATAAGAATCAGCAGCTTGTTTGAAGTTTTCAACAGTTTGGCCCCAAAGTTTGGAGAGAAAACTACAAATTACTCACAGACATTTGTTATATTTGTTAAACAGTTCTGGAAAAAAAAAAATATATATATATATATATTATTTCCTTTGCGTCCTGCACCTGCACAGTGGAGAAATTTTGATGTTAAGAGAAATAAATTCCTTTTTTTATATATTTTTTTTCTCCCAGTGACAAATTCATAGCAACAAGAAGTCTCAGCTCACTTCAGTCCAAACTAAACCCATTTCTGTTTTCCAGGTTAATGAGTCATTCAGTTTAGCAATGCATGAAACTCCGTTTGTATCTTACTTGTACATTACTTGTATGTTACTTGTATATCACTTGCAGGCAGCCTGGCCATCAACTCATTCATCTGATAACATTTCATACTTACCCCCTCTCCTCAGAGTACACAATGTTTTTGTTATGTGCAGGCTGCAAGAATGTTTATGACGCTCTCCAGTGTGCACAGAGAAGAGGTAGTTGCAGAATCTACTGCCATGTAAATGATTACTGGGTTGGGGGATGCCCCTTTAATGCATACAAATACTGTAAGAAATACAGAGGAATAGTGTATGTTCCCAAACAGTAAAGAAAGGAAAAAGAATCTGTATTCTAAGCACCAAACCATTTCTGCTCTTCATCTTAGGCTCTTTCATGATTCCTCAATAAAAGAATTATTCTTCCATATTTGACTCCTGCTGTTCATCCATTTAGTAAGGGTTGCTTCTATGGAGGTCTGAGGAGAAAAATTCCCATTTTATCAACTGCAGATAGAGCAAATAAAGACGTTATTCTGACAAGGAGAGGAGTGTGAAAAGAGCTGAGTGTTAAAATCCACATTGATTCAAATACTGGAAATGAGGTACCAAGCACAATAATTAGGGGTAGGCTTGCTCTTCACAAATAAATGTATTTTTTGTTACACCAAAGCAAGGTGTGGACGCAGCTTACATTAGCTGAAATTACACTCCTATAGCAATTGGTATGGCAGAAAGACTTTTCAGTGCTGTTTCATGTAACACTGTTGGATAAAAAGGCATTAGTACTTCATTTTTTTCTTTTCTGACAGCTCTGTAGCTAGGATACGTGAGACATAGCCCCACTTTTGTTTTACCCTGGGAGCATTTAAATCCGTTTCTGCTCCTTTTCAGACTGTCAAGTACTGAAGAAAGAATATTCACTTTACCTTCCTGACCCTGTTATATGTAGCCAAAAAAATCATACTTCTAATATAGTAGGGGCACCATCCCAGGTCTGCTGGTCTGGATAGTGAATTCCCTGGTGGGCAGAGGGTTATTATGGGACAGGATCCCTTGCTACAAGAAGTCCTATGTTTTGTATAAAACTGAAGAAAGCACTTAGGAATGATCTACATGCAGACCCTGTGATTTTAGAAATATCTGCCTGAGGCTGGTTTGTATCATGCAGGAGCTATGGGGGATGCATGGGATCCGTGGAGCAACAGCTGGAGACGACGTGGGATTCCTATGTCATCTCTGAAGAACAACAAATACTCTTAGTTTTGTACTTGACCAGCTCAGTATACAGGTAGCTATAGCACAAACTGCTGTACACGTGTCGGCCCCTAAGCTCCCAGTGTAGCCAATCATGTAATTTCAGTCCTAGAAGCACTAATTAAGCATTTGACTCATATGTAGACATACCCATTGTAGATGTCTACATCTTGGTGTCTGAGCCGAGCACTGACCAGCACCACTGGGCTTTGAGCGATTGACTGCACGCGGGTTCCAGGACCACGTGTTAGCACAGGAATGGCATTCAGTTGCCCCTGTAGTCATAGGCAGATTGGCCCCAAGGTCCTATGTCTCACCTGATAGTCCTGTAAGATGTCTTGGAAACTCCAGAGCAGCATAGAGGAGTTAGGCCTATATATTTGGGCAACTGAATTAAGTCCACAGTAGCCTACCCTAGGGAACCTGCTTTGGTGGGGTGTTGGACTAGGTGATCTCCAGAGGTCCCTTCCAACCCCTGTGATTCCGTGATTTTATCAACCAACTAATGCCTTCAGAAAGAATCCTTGTTGTTTAGTTTGTTCACGCACCAATAAATGAAGACAGCAAACACTGCAGCAGCACCTTGGGCCCTCTCTTATGCTCAACATCATCAACAACCCAACGTCATTCCCAGATGCTTTCTCCCCTACCAAAACAATGGCTCATTTTCACGATGTGGCCCATTAGCAATTAACAAATTGAAGTTAATGAGTAATGAGGCTCTTGGGGTGGGTCGGTTTTGAGAAGCAGCCCTCCTGGAGGCATGGCAAGGAGGTATGGTTACCTCTGCTGGCTTTTGTGACCCTCTGTCATTGTTCAGGCTTAGCCGTGTGCAGCGGTCAAGCTGTACTCATTATTCCATGGCCTGCCTTCCACATCCCCTACTGCCAAAGTTCCCTGGACAGCCTGGTCTGTTCCCAAAGCTCTATAAAAACAAGAGTGCTCCTTGCACCTCTGTTGCAGGTTTCTGGTGTTGTCACCCTGTCTCCACGCTGTGGCTGAGATCTTCTACCATGAAACTCCTCTCCTGCCTCATGGCTCTGCTCCTCTTCCTCCTCCAGGCTGTTCCAGGTAAGGAGCAACACCCGTGCTGGGGTCTGCCTGTATGAAACAGTGAACCTTATTGCATAGGGGGCACAAGTTGTGTAATGGTACAGACTGTATTTCCCTGTGTTAATCAGCTCCTTTCATTAGAGGTGATTCCTTAGTCCAGAAACTGAAGTGAAAAATGACCAGCCCCAAATGACCAGTTGTCAAAGCAGAGCATTCCTAGAGATGCCTCTACAATGTGCTGGTCTCCTTCAAACTCTGTGAAGTTCTTTTATGCCATTGTGTGACACTGCTGCAAGAAGGCACCATGGAAATGCTTCTTCATAACCCAGGTCACCAGTTTTTTCACTGGGGAACTATAGCAGAGGAGTAGAGATACTCCCTTGCATTACTCAAGTGAAGTGAAGTTTACTTAAGCTCTCTGAATATGCTGACACCCCTTCTCCAGACCTTCAGTTGCATTCATTTACTGATTGTGCTTTTAGCCCAACTTTTCTCCATGCCTCATGGAACTCCCCATCTTAGGATAAGGCTTTCAAAAAGGAAGAAATCAGATAAATATTTTCTCAGTGGTAACTAGACCAGATCCCAACATTTAATTTTGGTTAAGTTACAGGGACAGCTCAGGGTATGCAAGCACATTGCTCTCCCTCCCATGACCAGCCTGCAGCATTGCAGCCTTGGAACTTATGTTGATGTGCATGGTGTGCAGTGAGTAGGATATGTTCAGAAACTCAACAGGCGTTGTTTTTCTCCAGTCGTACAAAGTCCTTCTTTGGAGTCCCGCGAGGTCCATGAGCATTCTCAAAACTTTTGGACAAATTGTCTTGTGCTTTGGGGGTCTTTGTGTCACACCCCTAATAGGGGTCCATGGGGTTTCAGCAGGACGAAGATCATGAGACACGGACTGATCCTGCAGCACAACTGGGAATCCAATTCTTCCTGTAGGTCTCGGCTTGCCCAGAGACACTTCACGTTGTGTTGGCTACCATGGGTACTGCATCCGTTCCAAAGTCTGCCCCAAACCGTTTGCTGCATTTGGAACTTGCACTTGGCGTCAGAAAACCTGCTGTGTAGGTATGTGTGGGAACCCAGGCAGGCAATGTCTGGAGAGGAGAATACTGAAGTCAGCAAAACAATCTCCCCATGTCTCCAAATGGTCCAAGACCTCTCCTTTCATCTACACAGATGGATCTGGCTGTCCCTGTGCTAATGGCAGCATGGAGCCCAAGAACATGGTTGCCATGTCATGTTAGCATAAAGCCCAGTGTTCTGTTTCCCACAGAACAGCAGTTTGGTGAAAGAACACAAAAACTGTGGCCCCAGCAGAGAATGCTTTCGTCGGTATTTATTCCCAGTACCCTCTGTCTATGGGAGGACTGCTGAGTGCATCCACGATGACATGTTTAGCAGGCACCAGTTGACTTCCTTCCTGTAAATCCATTCAGTCCTTGATGGACCTGCTTCCTTTTGGAGCTCCTCAACAATCAATTAATGTCTGTATATCTGTACACGCTTAATAGCCAGGTGTGCTAATCTGACCCAAAGTTCATCCAGCATCCCGTATCTGACCTCAGCCAGAAGTAGATGCTTCTATGCAGTCAGTCTGTGTGTGAGTGTGAAATGGATATCATGAACTCCACAACAATATAATTACTATTTCTCAGATATTCTCTTGGCTTTCATGAATTGGCAGCTTTTAGATCTAGGTATGCTTGTGTTTAAAAGTCCTCACTGATTTTTTCCCCCTGAAATTGAGTATTTCTTCTCTATCTTTGAAAAACACTTCTCTCATTATTTTATCCTGTGCCACAGTTGAAATGATTGGTCCTCGTGCAGCCATCTTCTTTATGATATCCCTCCCTCAGTTTCCTTTTCAAGGTGATATGTCACAAATTCCTCCTCTTATGGAATAACCGAATAACCCCATAGTCCTTTATGTCTTTGCTTCTGAGGACCATGAACCAGAACTTCACAATACTTTCTGTATAGGCGTGTACCAGTGATTCAGACGGTGGTGTAATTATGTTTCCTGTTTTAACTTCAACCCTTTTCATTTCAGACGCTACATCAAGCTTCCATAATTGTCAAGACGAGGGAGGCCATTGTGTATCTCCAAAAATCAGATGTCTGCAAGAACAGCTGGGACTTTGCCCTCTGAAAAAATGGAAGTGCTGCAAAGAAATATAATACAGACCTTGCAGAATTGCAGAATGCCACAGAAATGCATAGGCAAGAAAACAAACAAGCTTTCTTGCTAGTGTTGTAGAGAAGCTGCCCAACTTTCTCAACATATGAAGTTTGCAATTCATTAGAGGTGACATGCTTTTTTAATCTAGATAACAAAGGCAATAAACATTAAATAAACAGTGTAACAGTCCCATATATACACGGAAAGAGGCAGAAGGTCTCACGCACGCATAGAAATGCACAGAAACATAGCTGTTAAACCCTTGGAAACCACATCCCCTCCCACTCCAAACTTCACCTCCCTCTTCTTTCTGTCCTATCATGTGGTCTGACCTGTTTGGAGATCTCCAGTTGATGTCTTCCTTCAAGACACACTGTTTGCTCTCAATGCTCATGCTCTAAGGCAAATCTTGGGGAACACTGTGTCCCCCCCTTCCTGAGCCCTCTGCCAGAAAAGAGTGCCTTCTGGGGAATCTCAGCACCTCTCAGAAGGTCACCAATGTCTGCAGTGCAAAGAGCCAACGTGTTTGCAGCTGTCACAGCCTTGTGCGCAGAGCTGTGAGGGTAGATGAAAACTTGATCTTCTTTATATTATTTATTTACGCTATATTATAATATTCATTCATCTTTGTAGACAGAGCTATTGTTCAGAAAATTCTGTAAGATTGTTCCATCTTAATTCCAAAGCAAAGCCTCTGTGCTTAGTACTGCATCAGTAAAAATGAGACAGCATCTTTTCCTTCCATTAAAAAAATGGGTGTGGTAGGAGAGAGCTGTGATTTCTTTGAGTGTTGTCCATTTTCTGCTTCATACAGGTGCAGCTTGTGGGTTTCTTCGGCTGGAGGGAATATCCCAAACCCATTCCATACTGTTCATATGGTTCGTCTTTCCTGACTGGCTGAGAGCCCAAGCGTTTCCAGTTTAATGTCAGCTCTTGACTTATTTGTCTTTGCACCAATGTTTGAATAAATTGTTTTAAAATTCATGGCCTATATATACTTCAGAGAGTGAAACTCAGCCACAGCAACATCTCTCACAAGGGAATTGCTGAAAACAAGTCTATATAGAGACTGCTTATGGATGTGGAACATTCAACCCCAGCCCACCCCCACCACACCACTGCCCACGTCCCTCAGTGCCACATCTCCACACTGAACACCTCCAGGGATGGTGACCCCACCACCTCCCTGGGCAGTCTGTGCTACTGCATCACCACTCTTTATGAGCTAGAATCCTTCCTAGTATCTAACCTGGCCCTCACCCTCCCCTGTTGCAACTTGAGGCCATCACCTCTTGTTCCAGCACGTTCATACTTCCATACATTCTTTGAGCAGTTGTAAGATTTCTGTGGATTTCTTCTGCTGAACCTGTTAGCTCAAGGTGCGTAACATACAGGCGTTTCCTGAGACTGTATCATAAATGGAGTGCATCTGAAAAGACCTGAACCTTTCCCAAAGTCAGTTTGCAGGTGAGAAGCTGCTCTGAAGCCGCTCCACCATTTCACCACACCTGTGTTGGTTGAAGGACCCAAGCAAAGCGAGATCCACATGCAGAGAAGGCCAATCGGCACAGGCAGAAAACCTGAATCATGGAACCATGGAGTCATAGAATGACATGGGTTGGAAGGGACCTCAAGGAAGCTCCAACCCTCCCACCACAGGCAGGGCCACCAACCTCCACATTTAATATCAGACCAGACTGCCATGGGCCCCATCCAACCTGGACAGGTCTGAGCACACAAACCTTTATCCAGACCCAAAACAAAAGCAGTATCTCAAAAAGCTCTGTGCAAGCAGAGAAAAATGTCTCGTTGACACATGATGGTCTGAGGAAACGTGCCAGTTTTCAGCCGGGAACCTCCCTACTGCCCCACACATTCAGCCATCCAATGGAATTAGGAATTTAAGCTCCCAGATCCATTTTTGGAAAGTATTTTTTTAATTTCCCCTAAGATTGAGGCTGGCAGACAGGAGATGGTGCAACGAAGTGCTTTTTTTTTTCATGAGAAATGCTTCTCTCTTGTGGTTTTGTTGACAGATACACCCACACACTCATTCGTCTGCTGTTCCTTGACACTGGTTTCTCTCTGGACTCAATGGTCCATAGCTGCAAGCTCTTTCTGCCAGACATTCCTTGCAGGTTTGCCAACCACATAGCCCAGAGAGGCAAGTCCAAATGCTCACAGTGCAACCAACTGTGAAAAAGTCCCAGGCCAAATCCTTGCCCAACATGTATTCAAGTCCTGTGGCACAGTCCCACTCCTAAGGGACTAATTCTCACTCCAAGAGGGTCTTGGACCTACTGATGCAGCAGATGATGCAATGGAGTAATCAGTGATCAAGGAAAATGTGAGACTTTTTGAATCATAGATCTGCCCAGCTTAGGGTGTATTCACAAGAACGATGGCATTAATGCAGTTGAAAGGACTCCGTGGACAGCAGCCAGGCAAGGGTAGCTGGAATATCACATGCAGATTTTACAGGCAAAGCTACATATCATATCTCTCATATAATTCCCATCAAGTGGGGCATTGCTGAGCTAACCAGCCACCTCCTCCACCAGTGCTATGTGGTCATCACGCTCAGGAATGAAACCTCCCGAATTTCTCAGAAGCCAGAGGTGGAATGGCCTTTTTGGCAGGAAAATCACAGCCGGGTTTCAGTTGGAGCAAATATTCACAGGAGCTCAGATAGAAAAGAATCACTCCCAGCCTGCAGCAACTCCAGAGCCTTTCTTTGCAGGTTGCCACTGCTCAGCCCATCATCTCTTCGGGCACTTTGCTGGCAGAGGACAGAGAAACCCCTGCACCTCATTTTTCCTGGCAACCCACCCACCCGAAATACCAGCTGCCAGGTAGAGGAAGCAAAAGTGAAGCAAACCAGCATTGTTTGGAGCTGTGGCGCCGGGTCAGAACAACACAGAGGATTGCTGAGTGGTGAATGTCACCGGGATATAATTAACTCCTGCCTGCTCCCTCCCTCCTCCAGGATGCCATCCCGCCTGCCAGCGCCATGCAGAGGCTTCTGCACAATCTCACGCTCAGCCCTGCTGCTCCCCAGCAGGACCAAAGCAATGAGGAACCTGTGTTTCATGTTCATCTTCATCTCCCTGCTCGCTCACGGTAAGGCTGAGGGTGGTAAGCTGGGGACAGGAGGAAGCTTTCCTCACTATGTAATCAAACCATAATACTATAGGTAGTGATGGGGGAAGGTGTCCCCAGGTTTCTGGATGAGGTAGTGGGGCACTATGGTGAAAAGAATAATTTCATCCCCTGGAGTAATGCTAAAACACCATACAGCCAATCTGGGAGCAGCCTGGTTGGGGAACCTCAGTGCTCTCCTGCTCTGGGGTTGGGTTTTGGAGGCTCTGGGAGAAAACTTTCTCCTTCCTCCAGGCTGTATCTGGCACAGGGATGCTGGGGGTTCTCCTTGCTGCTGTGTGTGCACAGGCTCCAGGTGCAGCAGGAACACGGTGCCCAAGGAAGCACTGTGCATTTTCACCCACCAGCTCACTCCTCTCTGCAGGAAGCACTCACGGCCCAGACAGCTGTAACCACGACAGGGGCTTGTGCCGAGTGGGGAGCTGCATCCCCGGGGAATACCTGGCCAAGTACTGCTTTGAACCCGTCATTCTCTGCTGTAAACCTTTGTCGTCAACTCCCACCAAGAGCTGAAGGTGTCTGAACTGCAGCAGGTGGAGAGCAGCAGCTCCTCTAGCAAGGAACAGGTCGGGAGGACGTGTTGTGCCTTTCTATGGGAGAACTGCTCCAGCTTTCATTGGCTGTGGATTCACTTGTGGACCTTTTCCTTTCTAACGAGAAGTCACACAGATTATATATTGTCCCTTTTGGCATCCAGCTGCTACCTGTCACGCACAGGTGAGAAACTGCCTTTCTCCTTACCCAAAAACAATAAACCCGAGGTTTAACAGAACAACAAGTGCTCGTCTGTCACTCCTGCTGACACCCAGCACTCTTCACATCTCACCCTGGGGACAGCAGTTGCAATGGGGCACCCTTCTTTCCCATTGCTTTCAGTGCAGCCTGATATAACATAAATACAAGTGCATTCTGTGTATTCACAGGACGTGTATTCATATGCAAGTGCATTCAAGTGCAACCCCTTGCACTTACCTACTCATCCTTCCCAGGTTGTGCCATGTTCGTACAGGCAATGGGAAGGGCTGGATGAGAAATACAGCACAGAAAGGGAGCGAGATGCTCCACATGTTTACATAGCCCTTTGACCGTTGGCAAAGGCCATAGCAGGAGCAAATGTGCCATCTATTATTAAATCTTCCCCCAGCTCAATCAGACAATGCAGGAATGCTGTGGGTTCACTCCTCTCCCACAGAGCAGCAGAAGGAAGGGAGACCCCAGGCTTGCTTGCTTTAAGTGGAAGGAGGGATCTGAATCTTGTCCATTGTCGCCCTGAGGCTGCATTCTGGTGCTTCTCCTTTTCTCCCAGCAATAATCTCAAAGCGATTGGCAAGTTTGCACCTAGCAGCTTTCTGCATATAAGGTGAGGATGGATGGAGCACCTGATGGAGCTGCTGGTGTCCCTGTTCACTGCAGGGCTGTTGGAGCAGACTTCCAACTCAAACGATTCCAAGATTCTAAGCTGCACCAGCCAAACTCCGTTGCTCTCCAGATTCACCCTGTGCCCTTCTGTGTGTCTTCAACAGGAAATGTTGATCCCCCCTGCTTTGTCAGTGTGCTCTTGGTCTCTGATTCCAGGTAAAACCGCATCTCTCTCGGTCAATCACTTCTGCGAAAGCAAGAAAACAATGATGTAAAGACAGAGTTATGCCAATTAGCTGAGGCGTTGTCCAGAGCCAGGGAAAAGTCCTCCCTGGGAGATGAAATTCTTGCTCTGATGAACCAAACAGGAAAATTCCCATTGACCTCACTGCGTTCAGGGCCCAGAGCCAGAGGTCCGGCACCGAATTATCTGCCTCCATTCCTGATTCATGAGCAGCCCAGATCTTCTCCCCGGGTCATCACAGCACGGTCCAGGCCATTGAGGCACACAGGGAGATGCCAGCCCTCCCCTGGAGATCCCCTAGACAGGAGTGCTTGGGAACTGCTGCTGCAAAAAGAGCCTGGAGCCAAATTCCTCCCCACCCTGTGGGCTGCAGCCCGGCTCTCCAACGCACACAACACAGTGGGCATTTAAATCGAGGCTCTTTTCCAAAGCAAACAGTTTCTTCCTCAGATTTGCCCACAAAGTTTGTGATTCACGCCTCTTATCTGAGGTACTGTTAGCCACCATATTTATGGCCTGTTTTCCTATGACAGTGCAGCGTGTGAGCTCACCAGCTCATCCCGTAAATCTCCCTGCCAGATGCTGGGACTTCTGCCCCCTGTATGTTTTGAAGCTGTCAGCCAGCCAAATTTCCATCAGAGTCACCTGGAACTGCTCCTTTTGCAGGCGTCGTTGTAATGGGATGGTAGACACAAGCAGCTGCAACAAGGCATGCTCCCATTCTTTCCCATTTGTGTGCTCACCGATCTAGCTGGAAATCATCCTCAAAAAAAGCCCAATCCAACCCAGCCCAAAACAAAACAAAAATCGACACAAAATCCAAAAGCCTACTATCATTTCTGACCAGTAAGTGAGATGAACAGACACACAGAGTAGGACAGAGGAAGGATGAAGGACACACATGCAGGTTGGAGAGCAGCACACTCCAGACCAGTACCCTACACAACTTTTTTCTATGGTTTCTTGACCCATTCACTCCTCTGGAGCAAAATAACAGTATAAGATGCTTCCATGTTAGTGTATTATAGGGCATGCTACTCAGAATAATGATCTCCAGGTTTTCTGATCTTATGGGAGAGAGTCAAATGAAAAGTGATATTTGTGCATGGCCCTTTAATTTCAGCTACTTGTACCTAACATGTAGCTCAGGTGGCTGCAAAGACAGGCGTTTCTCAGTGCCAGCAGTCCTATACCATCTCCTAAGAGACACAGAAACAGTCCATCCCTTTAAGGAGATGTATTTTGGGTCTTTGCAGCCTTTTGGCCACCTGCAGCCCTATGGACAGCCCAGTCCTCACCCCTGTTCCTGAATGACTGGAGATGTGAGTTCATCAACCGTTGGCCTGAACGTCCCCCTCACTGCAATTTGTTTGCTGTTCCCAAGCAACAGGCTTGGTTTGGCAAAGATAGCCAAGGTTGAAGTGAAATCCAGCTCTTAAAATGCCATTGTAAATGCAGCTGAGTAATCAGAACCAGAATTATTTGGGGAAAGTGAGCTTTGTACCCCTTGCATCCTGGTTGCCCCCTACACCCCCATGCAAAATAAGGTATTTTCTAACCCTGTGTGTTTGGCTCTTCCTCCTCCTCCAACTCTTGTCACATCATTGATAATACACCATCAGCAACCCCTACAGAATGCATCTCCAGGGGCAGGGTGACCTCCAGCTGCCAAAAGAGAAGGGAACGTAGGTCTAGGATCAGCTGGATCAGCTAGGATCAGCATGGCTGCCTCAAGAACCCCAGAGCATCCCAAATGGTAACATGTTGTATTCAGGCAACTGGAGTGGGTGCTAAGTCCCCACTGACTTCAGTCAACTCTCAGATATCTTATGGACCCAAAGACCTACATGTTCCAGGAGGTAGGAATGGTGGATATGACTCACCAGATGTCTGTAAACCTGACCACGAGTAGGGCTTGGGCATTATTTCCTAAACATCTCTTCTGTCTTGTGGGGCTGGAGGCACAACAGCCTTCTGAACAGAGGTTGCTCCCAGAGCATCCCCTACAGTGCTAGGAGGGTATCAGCTGGCATAGTGTGTATGCTAGAAGTCTAGAAGATCAGGAAAGTCTCAAGAAATGTGCAGAAGGTGAATGTGGCCTCAATGTTCATGGTCTCATCATGAAGAATAACTTTAGGGAAAAGAGTGGGAGCAGAATTTAGGGGAAAAAAAGACTTCCTTTATGTAACCGGCTGCAGATCAAGGAAAATCTTTATTGAAGAACATTGTCATGTAAAACTTCTCTCCTCCTGAGAAGACAGTAGTCTGGGATTATGAGAAATCCTACACCTGTAGGATGCAGCCAGCAGCATTCTGATGGTTCCAGATAGAGCTCACCCTCTGATCTGGCAAACTAGGAATAAATCATGTTTTTTTGCTGCACATCATTGGGAACACTATGCCCACCTGGTACCCTGGATCTGCTTTAAACCCCACATCCAGAATATCTCCCACTGCCAGCATGCACATCTTCCAATCCCATCGTCAGAGCAAGACACCGTTTGAGTGTCCAAGAGTTCCTCTCTGCTTGGGTTGTAGAATTGTATCACAGAATCACAGAATGGTTGAGTTGGAAGAGACCTCAAAGCCCACCCAGTCCCACCCCTGGCTGCCCCCCAGCTCAGGCTGCCCAGTGCCCATCCATGGCCTTGAGCACCTCCATGGATGGGGCACCTACAGCTCTGGGCAGCAGTGCCAGGGCATCACTGCCCTCTGAGTGAAGGATTTCTTCCTAACACATAACCTAAATCTCCTTTCTTTTAGTTTAAAGCCTGAAGAGCTGCCCTACTACCAGTATGCAGAACCCCAAGACTTCAAGAGTCTACGCACACCTTGCAACCACCCCTCCTGCACACAGACCCACTGCTTTTCTCCAGGCTGCGTGTGGCCAGCTTATAGGACACCCAGTTTAAATACACGGTGTCCCATGACCCAAAGTCCAGCTGGTGAAGGGCCCCTTATCTGCTCTGTTTGATGAAGGTGATCCCTGCTCTGTTCAAGAAGCCCAAAGGCCACATCACGTCCCACTACATTGCAGCACTTGTACATTTTCCAGCACTGGCTGGTGCCCAGCCTGCGAATAGAAGGCCATCAAGGTGACTTACAGATGGAAAACGAAAGACTTAATGATGCCCTCTGCTGCCTCACTGCTGTAAAAAGATACCTTTATAACGTTTCTGTGTTTCCTCTTCATTTTTTTGCCCCAACTTTTTTATTGTTTGGAGGAGGTTTCTCTTTGCTGTTTGCTTTGTGTTGTTTGCCAAAGTTGAAATTCAGGTCCCACGTTTGCTGGTTTCCTGGAACTGATCTGGAGAACTAAAACAAACCAGCAGCAAGCCTCAATACACGTGCTTCTCCTAAAGATTCTGCTAATTACAGGGACATATCCCAGCTTTCCTATGTAATATACTCATAAAGAAATACGTTGAATCGCCATTTTTCTTGACAGCTGCAAACAGAAGTTTGGCAAACCATCTCTTTGTAGCCCAGAAGTTGGGAAATGTGAGCAGACCTTTGGTTTTTAAAGATCCTGTGCTTCCCAAGCCAACTCAGCACTGCTGGGGAGCACTGAGGAGCAGGAGACTCTGGGTTTTGTCACACTGGACTTTGTCAAACGTGTACATAGACTGGGAGTTGGAAATGAGAAAAATATGAAACACTTTGATCCTGCAAACATTTGGATGAGTTTCCAACATCACATGCTGGAGTCTACAAACGCACCAATAGCCAGGCTGGGTCAGCCCCAACATCCTGTCTCTAGCAGCAACCAGGAGCAGACTCCCCAGTGCTCACTGCAGTTTGTTGACAGAAGCCTGTTGCTTTTATTTTTTCTGCTATTTTTTTTTTCTGCTTCTTTTTTTTCCCCTCCCCCTGAACATGAGGTGTCTGAGAGCAGGCAGTTCCCAGAGCGACTGTTTGCTGTCATGTTGAAATGCATCTGAGATTGACAAAGTTCCCTCCACTCCAGGAGCGTTACACAACTCCCAGCCTTATAAATCCAGGATTTCCCTCTTCTCTATCTCCCTACAGCCCTTCTGGTGGTGGGACACCCACCCACGTTCAGCCATGAGGATCCTCCAGCTGGTCTTTGCCATCGTTGTCATTCTCCTCCTCCAGGATGCACCTGGTAAGGACCAAATATTTGCAGAGGTTTGTGTAGGACTGTGGAGAGATAAGAGACAGGACTCGATCCCCAGGTAGAGGCAGACAAGATAGAGCAGTCAAGTCGAGTCTGACCTGACTCTTGCTTCCAAGGAACAAATTTGTTCTCTACAAAGCAGAGAGAACACCATGACAAACAAAAGGCAACTTTCTTGAGAAAGAAAGTGGGGAGAAAGACTGAAAGCTCATTTTTTTTGTTTTGTTTTGTCTCATTTCTCCTGGGATTCTGTTTTAATAGGGAAGTCTTCCTTAGCTGTGCTGTTTGACTGGTTGCTTGTACATAGAATCATAGAGTTGTTTGAATTGGAAAGGGCCTCTAAAGGCCATCTGGTCCACCTCCCCTGCACTGAACAGGGACACCCACAGCTCCATCAGTGCTCAGAGCCCATCCAGCCTGACCTTGGCTGTCTGCAGGGACGGGGCATCACCACCTCTCTGGGCAAATGCACACGTTAGGAACTCAGGTCTTATCCAGCCATAGGGTCACTGCGGTGTTACGAGGACTGTGATGGTGTAACTTATATAGAAACCAACTCTGGTAAACAAGAAGAGGACATTTATTGACTGTGTCATTCGTCTGGATGAGGAGTTGTGAGATAAGGTTTATAGTAGCTTGTGGTAGCAGTGGTAATGAGAAGACGGTTGGACTAGATGATCTTATAGGTCGTTTCCAACCTTGTGATTCTATGATTCTATGATTTAGTTAACTTAAATCCTAAGGATAAAAGAAGGGAGAAGGACTTGTCCATCCCCTGATGTTGCATACCAATCAGTGCATACCTCTCCAGAATCTCCAAGCCTGGTGTTCCTACTCTATGTAAAAATATTGCCCAAGGGATCCACTTCACCTGACACAGCCAACCCACAGCTGCCCGTCTTGCCTAGGTTTAGCTGCTAAGATGTGTGCTGTGTTTGATGTTCAGATCCCAGCACTTATCATGAAGCTCCCTGTTCCAACTGCAGGTGTTGGTTGCTCACCCAGTACCACCAGTAGGGTTCTGTTTGGGTTCCCAGCCCCCTAAGCAGCTCACCCATGCCCTTTCCCTCTGCAGCAAGAGGTTTTTCAGACAGCCAGCTGTGCAGGAACAACCATGGCCACTGCCGGAGGCTCTGCTTCCACATGGAGAGCTGGGCTGGGAGCTGCCTGAACGGCCGCCTGCGCTGCTGCAGGTGACAGAGACTGCACTGGGCTGGACCAGCACCCCCGGGGCCACGCAACCAGGACCGTATGTAGGAGCTGCTCTCGGACACCATGACTACATCCACATCTGATTTTGTCTGCCACCAATAAACCACTGAGTTTTCAATGTCTTTCTGCATCTGGACCTTCCTTCATAATGCTTGGGGTTTGGTTGGTTTGTCCACGTGGAGGCATTTGAAGATGCTTGGCATGCACTCAAACTATCTGGGCATCCTGCTGTGTGTGTCCCTTTTTGGCCAGGGCTTGGACCTGAGGTCCCTTCCCACCTCAACCTTTCCATGATTCTGTGAATCAGTGATTCTGTGATTTCACTCGTGTGAAATCTTGCTCGCACAGTGGGAGAGTTAAATAAAAAGAGAAGTTCCCCATGCAGCTGGTGATAAAAACAAAAGGAGTTCTTCCAGCCTCATCTGCTGGCAGGGGATTCCCCAGGCTGTGTGTGTTTGTGAGTATGGGGCAGAAGAAGGGGGCTGAAGCCACCAACCAGACTTTGGATGGGCTCTGGGTGTTGACACGTGCAAAGCACTTGATGTGGGGGATGAATGAATAAATGAAAAAATGCCATTTGATTAGGAGAAAAAAAATTCCAGTTATGTCAGGCTTGGTGACAGCAGGTGGCAGTCCAGCCTGCTTCTCTGCTTCTGCTGCAGAAGGAAAGGAAAGAGGGAAAGGGAAGGGAAACAGAGAGGAAGAGAAGGAAGGGAAGGGAAGGGAAGGGAAGGGAAGGGAAGGGAAGGGAAGGGAAGGGAAGGGAAGGGAAGGAAGGAAGGGAAGGGAAGGGAAGGGAAGGGAAGGGAAGGGAAGGGAAGGGAAGGGAAGGGAAGGGAAGGGAAGGGAAGGGAAGGGAAGGGAAGGGAAGGGAAGGGAAGGGAAGGGAAGGGAAGGGAACTCTCTTCCATTTCCAACCCTAAACACGGTGCCTGGATGGAAGCTGCCTGGTGGTCTGTACAGAGACCTGAGCCACAGCTGGATGGTGGCTGGAGGAGGGACAGCTGGCATGGACAGTAGGCCTTGGAGTTTTTTGGGGTGAGAAAAAATAAATTCCTGTATTTCATATTGTAACACAACATGAGGGAATCGCTGCGTCATCTTGTGGGTGGAAGTATGAATGGGAATGGGCCAGATATATTAACATCAGGGAGAAAATCTGGTCAGCTGTTGATGCAGGAAGAAATAGAGCTGCTCACCATGAAGTGCTCTGCAGCAGGACTCCTGGGAGCAGAGCATCACTTAGGAGAGGAATTAAACCAACGCGTGACAGGGCACCCATAACCTCTGGGGCTGGGAATACCCCAAACTTGCTCCCCTTGATCCATGGCTGCAAATAGGATGCTTTTATGCCTTTACAGTGCAGGTGGTGAGGCACTGGCACAGGTTGCCCAGAGATGTGGTGTCTATGGAGACTTTCAAGGCAAGGCTGGACCAGGCCTTGGGCAACCTGATCCAGCTGTGGCGTCTCTGTGCATTG
Organism: Meleagris gallopavo; assembly: GCF_905368555.1. Classification (NCBI taxonomy): domain Eukaryota; kingdom Metazoa; phylum Chordata; class Aves; order Galliformes; family Phasianidae; genus Meleagris; species Meleagris gallopavo. The sequence continues at coordinate 106,560,021 of NC_139405.1, read as the reverse complement.
CAGGGCAGTTGGACTAGATGGCCTTCAGAGGTCTCTTCCAACTCTAAGGATTCTATGACTCTTTATGCCTCCTGGTCTCAGGATGCTGCTCCTCTCCTCTGAGTGACAGTGCAGCTCCTCAGGGAGCTGGGATAGCTCAGCCAGAGGTTAGCAGCCGTTCTGGCTCACCCAAGCCCCATGAAGCAGATAAGGCTCCCCTTGATAACAAGACCTGCCAGCAGCAAGCCTCCAGTTTTCCACCTTTTTGAAGTCTGCCTGGTGAGGTTGTGCAGAACTTTGTCCGCTTGCCAAAGTAACCAACTTCCAGCTCCAGCCTTCTTCTTCCCTCCTTTCCCCGCTCTTCCTCCTCGCTCCTCCATGCACACGCTGCTCCACGAGGCCGATAGGGATTCTAGGGGGGGAGTGAGGGGCTGATGTCATCTGTTTTTGGCTCTGTAGAGGAGAAGGCAGTGTCGGAGGAGGTGAGGGTCGACACGTCTGCCTCTACCCAGCCTGGCGCCGGGAGCAACTGGGAGCCTTCCTCCCGCAGCCGCCTCCACTCCTTATCAGGGCAGGATGACATCGCGGGGACCTGAGTGGGGAAGAAGGTGGGAGAGCTGAATGGGAGCCTTGTGAGAAGGGTGTGTGTGTGTGTGTGTGTGCTGGAAACAGCTCCTGGCAGGAGCCAAGGGGGGAAATAGCTTGCAGCAGGATGGAGCCTGCTATCAGCTATGTACTGGAGTCAATGAGGCTCCTGCTGAGGTTAACCTCTCCCATCCTGGGTAGGCAAGCTGGAAAATTCTACATGGTCATCTCTGAAGGGTTAAAAGATCCCCTGTGCCATTCAAGGAGGAGAATGAGTCCTACGAGCAGAGGGAGGGAGCTGATGACCGCCATTCCTTACCCAAAGTGTGGGGTATGCATGCAGGGATGGCTGTGACTGTACTGGGAAGATGGTAACTGTTGTGAGATGGAGCAAAGGGTCCTCCTCCAAAGGATTTTGACATTTTTTTACCCAATTCTGAAGAGAAAATTTTATTGTCTATAGAACAGCAATAATATCTAACGTCACCTGCTCTTTTCTTCTCTCCTTTAGAAATGAGATTTGATCATAGAGTCTTAGAATATTAGAATCATCAAATAAACGAATGACTGAACCACTGAATCATCAAATCATCAAGTCACAGAATCACAGAATGGCTTGGGTTGGAAGAAACCTTAAGGCCCATCCAGTTCCAACCACTCTGTCATGGACACAGTAGCCACCTACTGGATCACGTTGCCCAGGGCCCCATCCAGAAAAGATCAGAAAAGAATGAAGCATTTTTAGGTAAACCCAGAACCAATCTGTGCCTCCTCTCTCCTACAACACAGCCTCAGGGAGGGAAAAGCCTGGTGAGAGGTGGGAGATGCAGCCCAAAGAGGGAGATGGATCCATAGAGCCTTGACCTCCAAACATTTCTGACTGTGTCAGAGAAAAGCATGCCCCTTGGTCACAGCTGATGCCTCAGAGTGTAATAAAGTACATTTTCCAGGCATAAATAAATGACTTCATCCTCCTGGCAAGGTGCTCTGGGCCACGTGGAGGAAAAACAGTGCAGGAGCACTGCAGCTCCCGGAGGATGGAACTGGTGGGACAGCTCCAAGGCAAACACCACAGGCAGCATCCAGGCTGCAAATCTGGGATTTGGCTTCCAGGATGCTGCCAAAACTTGTGGCTCTTGGTCTGGATATACCCCGGGATGAAAGGCCGAGCTGAAATTTCCGAGTGAAGGCTTTGCATCCCAGATGTGGGATGGAAGGTGAGCCCTTCCTCCACTCCTTCCTCCTTTTCCCAGGGTCTCCACCAAGCAGCCCTTTTCCAAACCTAAACTTTCAGTGCTGCACACAGAAGAGCAGGACCCTTCCCCAAGCCTGGGAGGGACGTGAAAGCTGTCAGGAGGCTTTATTGTCCAGATCTTCAGGCTGCTATCAGCAACTCCCACACGCTGGAAGTGAGATATGTGTGACAACATTTTTTCCGTTGGCAAGCTTATCGTTGCCGAGAAGAGGGGAAGGGATTGGGGAGGGCAATGGAGAGGAGGGGGGAAAGGAAGGGAGGTGGGTAGGTATGAATGCCCACCCTCTCCATCCTTCGTTCACCCCGCTCCCCAGGCCTATGATAGGAGAGGAAAACATATTTTTGGAGAAGCACATTGGCAACAGAGTTATGTCAGACCTACAGCCTGCTGGCCCAGTAGGGACTGTACTAAATTCCTTGGGTAAGATCCTAAAACCCTCTTCCTGAAAACGTATCTCTTAATTCATATGGGTATACGTACAAATGGAAAGACTTTCTGGAGGGATATTGGCTGGGCTAGCAAGACCTCATGGGGTATGATCCCAGTTGTCAACTGCACGTTGTCTCTCATCGTGCTTTTGCAGTGATCAGATTGTCAGGCTCTGGGAAGGAAGGGTCTTGGCCCACAGTCTTGTTTTGCAGAGCAGAGCCTGAAACCTGGCTTTCTCAGTCTTTGGAGAAGGGAAAAAAAAACAACGAAACAACACAATCCACACCAATAAACACTTGATGCCACAGCTTTAGGAAACTACAACATTTGTCAAGCTTTGCAATAGAAGTCTTGAGCTGGCAATACTTGTGATGGCAACACATCTTGGTCTGTAGGGCAAGAAGCTGAGTGAGGTTATAGGTGGGATTTCAGGGGTCGGCACTGAACACATGGGAAAACACACGGGAAGCACAAGGTGCAGAAAAAAAGTGTGTGTTTTTTCTGTTCAGTGAAATGATTATTGCTGGTGAGGACTTTGGAGGCCACGCAGAATCATCTCACTGGCCATTGTCAGCCCCTGTGACACTGGCTGGGTCATCATGAGATAAAAACGAACCTCGGAACATGTAGGGAGCCCTTCTGTATCTCAAGCACAGGAGAGAAAAGTGGGTTTGGATGGATGGATGAGTCTGGAATAGATGAGTTTGCAGCAGTAACACTCTCATGAAAGCAGTGGTCATCTTTTGCACAAATTCTTACATGGGCAACTACTGATAGGAGAAAGGGGAGGGTGAATTTAAACTAAAGGAGAGGAGATTTAGATTAGCTATTGAGAGGAAATTCTGTGCTGAGGCACTGGAATGGGAACCCAGAGAAGCTGTGGGTGTCCCATCTCTGAAGGGGATGGCAGGAGTTGGAACTGGATGGGCTTTAAGGACCCTTCCAACTCAAGCCATCCTATGATCTGTGATTCTACGAAATGAAGCAGTGGTGTTATAAAGCCAGCCAGGTACTGTAAAGAGAAAAAAGTCCCTCATTTTTTTGGAAATTCTCTCATATCTATACATAAGTACAACACATCTGTATCCATGCTGTGTAGCTTCTTAGGACAGAAGACTTGTCAGCTTGCCCTTTCACTGTCCAGGCAAGTGAGGAGTAGAAGAGCTTCCCTTAGGGCCCCAGAAGTTTTTCCAAACTCATCCGTCCAGAAGATAAGCAGCACAGCTGGACTGCAGGAGTTTGGCAGAGTCCAGAGACACCTCCAGTTGCGTCCTTGCCCAAATGCTTCTTATTCTTTCCTTTATTGTTTTCTCTCTTGTGTGTCACCAAAGTGGGGGAACCTGTTCTGAGGGGTGATATCTGCACCAGGAAAGTATGATGGGCTAATGGTACAGGGGTAAGACTCCAACTTCTGGGGTCATGGAAAGGATAATGCAAGTGGAACTTCAACCAGCTTGGATGGACCAAGGCACAACTGCACCAGAATTACAAACAGGACAGAAATATATTGGCCAAAAATACGTAGGGTAGCATTTGCTGAGCGTGATGGTGGCTCTGGACGCAGGCAGATCCCAAATTAGCTTTCAGCTATGCATGGATTAGCTCTAGGAATCATTTGTACGAGCCATGGGGAGAAAGGAGAAGAGGTTACCCCAGTGCCTTGTCCTCCTTGAGAAATCTTAAAGCAAAACTTTTGACTCATTTAGCGACACTGTCAGTAAGTACATGCAGGAAAACTTTCAAGAGGGTTCTGCACCAGCCCAGAAGTATCTCTGGTGCTGATCCATCTTGCAGAAATAAATACTGAATAAAAAAAACAGTATTTTTTTTCTTGGCTGTGACAGCCTGAGCCAATATCCCAGCAAACAAGAGGTCAATAAAGGGTCTACAAGAGAAAGTTCCTTATTTAAGGTTTGGCACTTGTTCAGCTACAGCATTTGGTCTGACACGTGGTGGGCTGGTCTCTGTTCCTGCCTCTGAATGGCTCTTCAAGTCTTCCTGCCTCAGTTTACCCACTTGTGAGATGAAGGCAAAGGTAATGCAGTGTCCCGAAGATGAATGTTCATGAAGATATGGAGCCATTGAGGCTGGAGGGGAGCTCACTTGTCTCTGATCCACCCTAGCTCCAGCCAGGGCAACCTGGGATCACCTGGGATCTGAAGGAGGTGCCCAGGATGTCAGACACCGTTTATTAGAAATATCTTAGAATATAGTCTTTATTGTGTCTTCACAGTAACAGAGGCTATCTCGGGACACAGACTGCTACGGAAGAACCACTTTCTTTCATACTGAAGAAAGTGATTTTTGACAGAATTAAACCTCCCACGGAAACATCCTGTGGCTCCATGTATTATTTTTTCCCTTGAGCAAACCGAAAAGCAAAAGCATTCTGCACAAAAACCCCTTCTGTAAAAAAAAAAAAAAAAAAAAAAAAGTCTACAAAAAGTGATTTCTACCTCTTACCTTACTCTTTTCTTCCTGGGGGGATGGGGGGATGCAAACCCATTGCTCTCCCCCACCCCAGTGAGAACAAAAGCTGGGGGTGCACCTCTCCAGGTCCCCAGGGTGCCCAGCCGTGCCTGCCGAGGCCGTGGGAGTTTGGCTACTGTTATCCGGCTCTTATCAGCACTCATGTGCAGCCTGTCACCGATCCCACTTAGCTCAATGATCCCGGGCTGAGCCCAGTCTCCAGAGGACCCCGCTATCTCCGGACTGGCGGAGACCTTGGCTGGGATTGGCGTCTTCTGACGACAGAGGAGCTGCCCCGACTCCCAGCCCTCTCCTGTTGCTTCTCTCGGCTCCTCTCTCAGGGTCTGGCAATGGTTTGCCTGCTTCTTGCTGACCAAAATAGCAGCAATAGAGATAACAAACCCAAGCAGGGACATGGTGGCGAATTTCCATTCACAAATGCAGCCTCCTCACCCCCTAGGAGAGAACAACCTGGCCAGCACCATCTCCTGCTCCCCACCTTCTCCCTCTGTACAGAGGAAGCAAAGCCACTGCGAGGAGCAGACCGTGTCTCAGGGTTGTCTTCTGCTCTCTTCAGATGAACCAATTTTCCATACCTAGCAATTCCCAGAGTGTAGTCCAGGATCTGCCTTAGCTGTAAGGATTTCTGTTGCGTTTTCAGACTTTCTTTTCAGAGGCATTTTACCACCTGGAAGGCCAAAAGGGATCTCGTCCTTGCCCATCCCAGGCAGCACCACCTCATACCCCACCATCTATGTCATGCCCACCGTGGGACCACACGTCCACATTCAGACCCACCAGACAAGGATGCATGATGCCCACTCCAGCACACACCCAGAGATACCCAAAGCAGCAGTAGGATGCTGAGGGACAGACCTTGGAGTCCCACATTCCCACAGCTGCCCAAGCCATGCCTGGAAATGCTAGGAGACTTTGGCTCCCATAACCCAGATATGTCATGTCCCATCCTGTGCCCAGAGAGATGGGGATCCCAGGGGAAGCACAAAGAGAGGAACGACAATGACATGGTAATGGCCACCCCATCACACAGCGTTGTCAGGAACAGCCCCTGGAGCAGGTTAGCAGGGCAGTTCTGGCGGGCCCATCTGCCTGTATCCTGTGGGTAGGGATGCTCTGCCCCATCTCATAGCTCTGTAGGATTAACCATACATCAGATCTGTTGGTCTAGCTATGTTGACAGGACCCCCATGATTTCTCTTACCAAAAAAAGGAATTAAACGAGAGTCTTTTTCTGCAGTCTGTAAGGACTAAGACCTTGCCTTCAACCCCATCTATAGAGCACTGAGCTGAACAAGCCTTGAACACAGACTGGCCATCAAAACATACTGGAGACCACCCCCAAAAATCTTTCCTGGGGTGAACAGGACTTAGACCTGACACACTTCCAGCATCCCAAGGATTGAAAAACAATTGTGAAGGTCCACTATGCTATGTGTCCCTCATCACACCTATCTGTGCTCTGGGGAGGTCTGCAGCAAACGGGACAGTGGTGATCAGGATGGAAGATGGCAAGAACACAAGGAAACAGCCTCACGCTGTGCTAGGGTAGGTTTAGATTGGATATCAGGAAAAATTTCTTCACAGAAAGAGTCGCTAGGCATCGGAATGGGCTGCTCAGAGAGGTGCTGGAGTCCCATTCCCTGGAGGTATTTGAGGGATGTGTAGATGGGGTGCTTACTGACATGGTTTGGTGGTGGATTTGGTACTGTTGGTTGACAGTTGGATTTGATGATACTGTCAGTCATTTTTAATCTAACAGTAGTGTGATTGTATGATTCTAAAGAGAACCTTGAGGCTGGACAGAATGGGGACATGGGCACAAATTTCTGCTATGTAACATTATGTGATGTTTCGTCCAAAACTGTGGGTCCCACCAAGCCCTGTCCCCTAGAAAACCCCATCAATTGGGCTGTCTGTCCCAAGAGCTGTGCCTCAGTCATGCCTTGATGGAACCGTGTCCCTGATAGATCACTGTCAGGATTTCACAACAGGCTAGTGAACAGTTTTGCACGTGGATGCAGCCAGCCAGGAACAACCCCACATGCAGACCTGTAGGATCCCATCCATCATCCCACACCTGGCTTTGGGGGCATTTTCTTAATGCAATGACAGACTTCTCTGTACCACTTTTGTCTTGGTGGCTTCCTTTTGCAGCATGATGTCTGCACATCATGCTGCTAGGAACTAGGAGAAGCTAGAATTTCAATTTCCATGCTTTCCTCCATGATTCCTCTATGTTCCTCTTCCAGGTTCTTCTCCTTATCTACCACCACCTTCCTGTTTTTCTTCCTCACCCAGCACCCTCCAGCCTCCCCGGCTCCTGCACCACTGGCTCCTGTCAAAACACTTCCTCCTCTGGCCGACATCCTTCTGCAGAGGCCATCCCAGAGACCATGGGCAACCCAGGATCTTCAATGGGAGAGTGGTGGCTCTGACCCTGCACTGAAGGAAATAGCATTAGGCGGAAACGACGGCACCGGGATCCAAGAATAACTCTGCTATGGGCTACCCCAGGGATGCAGAGGTAAGCAGAAATATGCCTCCTTTGGAGGTCAGGGTAGTTCATCTGAGATGTTTGTGCATCTTCTGGCATAAACATTGGTCCGGCTTTTTCAGTGGGTGCTTATGTCCTTTTTTGGGACAGTTGTTTGTTCACCTTGGGACGTGCAGCTCAGCACTGCAGTGGAGAGGAAGATGAGGATGATGATAGGAGGGCCAAGCCCTGACACAGCAGTTCCCAGCAGGAGGTCCCCACTTTTGTGGTGTTTGTTCCCTTGGGTGCGTGCCAGCTCAGGGCTAGGACATCACTTTGCTTGATGCTGGAATGACTCAGGACCATGAGACGGGGCCACCTCTTGCAACACAGTTGAGACTTGTTGGGCACTTGGTGGACACATGGGACCAGGATGACACAGCCCATTCTGTGAGCTCTCATTATTTAGGTTTAGATTGGGTAGAGGGAAAAAATTTTTTGCTGTAAGGGTGGTGAGGCACTAGCATAGGTTGCCCAGAGAGGCAGTGGGTGCCCCATCCCTGCAGACACCCAAGGTCTGGGTGGATGGGGCTCTGAGCTGTAGGTGTTCACTGCAGGGAAATGGACTAGGTGAACTTTAAAGGCCCCTTCCAACTCAAACAGCTGTATGATGATTCAAAGCCAGGCTGGATGGGGCTGTGAGCAATCTGGTCTAGAGGGAGGTGTCCCTGCCTATAGCAGAGGTTGGAACTGGATGACTTAAAGGTCCCTTCCAACCCATGATCCCATGATTCTATGTTGATGATGATGATGGCTAGCATCCATCATTACAACTCTTCACGCAGGAACTTCCTGCACCATGCTGTGATGTCCCGGCATGAAGACCCAGGGTCAGACATGGATGATGAGTTGAGGTCCCCACCATACACACATCTGGAGATACCAACAGCTCCATGAACAAGGGCTGTCCAAATCACGTGCTGAGACACCTACTCCCTTTCTCCATGTGAAAAAGGCCACCTCATGGGAAAACTTCTTCTCCTAAAGAGTGGTGATGCAGTGGCACAGCTGCCCATGCAGGTGGTGGGGTCAGCATCCCTGGAGGTGTTCCAGAACCATGGAGATGTGGCACTGAGGGAAGTGGACAATACACATGGTGGGTGTAAGCTGGAATTAGGCTTGATAATCTTAGAGATCTGTTCCAACCTTAATGATACGATGACAAAAAAGACCCATTTCAGCTTAGCCAACATGCTACCTAATCATCCAGGAATCAACTATTGAATTTCCTCCTAAAAAGCAAAACTTCTCCAAAGCTCCAGAATACCACAATTTTACGTGTTCACCGTTCCCATCAAGTCAAACTTACTACCTTCCTCCTGCTGTATATATTTAGCTGGTAGGAAAATTCTTTGTGAGGCAGCAGGGGGTGGTGAGAACTTGGAAAGGAGCCCTGGGAGAAACCTGACTGCTCTGTCCCAGCATGGCTGTCACGAGATGCTCCCATCTCCCCCCCAGATAATCCCACTGTGAAGCTGGGAAGTGTTTTTCTCATTAGCTCATGCTCTGTGTATCATTGTTAAGTCTTTAGCACCTCTGGGCTTGCTGTGCAGGAGGCTTCCCAAACCTTTGCAATCTTCATCTCCGGCTGGAGTTTTCCAGGATTCTTTCCATTGCCAGGAGATGATCTGGAGCAAATCTTCATTCCCCTGTCCCTCCTTAACATCCCTTGGACATGGCAAAGGGACTCTCAGCCTAAGATGGGAATGAAAACTCTTTCTGGTGAAAGCAAGTACCTGAAAATGTTTTGCCAGCTCCACAGCATCATTTAACAGTGAGACCAGAGAAGAGTAACACAAAAAACCTTTCCAAAACCCCATTTGCTCCTCACTTTTTTTTGCATCCCTTGGCAAGCCCTGTTCCCAGCTGGACGCCCTGCTGCCCCAGCCAGGAGCTATTTGCTCAGACCTCTGCAGCTGCAAAGATTGAGCAAGCTTCACAAACACGTGGGCTCCTGTTAGGCAGTAGCAGAGGTTTGGTCCTTTTGCCACTGAGATCTTCAGGTGCTCAGCTTCCTGTTCATTCCTGATATACGCACCTCTGGCGTTTTGGTCTTGGAGGTATTTTGTGCTGTGATGGCAGAGCTTCTTGTTTAGCTGCCAGCAGGTCTCTGCAATGCTCCCTCCAATATCTGCATTGGGTCAATAAGAGCTGTGACACCAACAGCAGCATCACAGGGTTTGGACTTGATTCAATCACTCTTGTAGGCAGAGATAAGGATTCAGCAGCTCCAACAATTCACCTCCTCCTGGTTTTCCATTCCTTTGAAGGAGGTTTGCCTTTGCCTCATTCAGGGAGGGGCAGAAAGAGGAGAGGACCACCTCAAGAGAGGGACAGAGGCAATGGCCACACATGTGTAGGGTTGGGGTGAAGGTGAGATGAACCCCCCGCCCATCTCTGCCCACTGCTGGAGGATGGAGCTTCCCCTCAGGAGGTAAAAATGGGATGGGATGAGAAATAGGAAAATATCCCGTCTCCTTAGGGGAGCCATTCGCAAAGAGTTATGGAATGGGATGATGGAAACCGCCTCCGAGGAACGGGACTTGCCCCGTCTGTTGCCACGAACAGCTTTCGCCGTGCAGCAGGAGCCGGGCAGCTTTCAGCTCGTTGCAAAGCCTTCCCTGACCACGAGATGGCATGAAGAACCACAGAAACCCCAGGCAGAATGGTTTCCCTACTGCTCGGGTCCCAGCCAGTAAAACCCAGAGGTCCCCAGCCGGGCTCTGCCCCTAGGGGAGCGTTCCTTCACCTGTGGGGACCTCCCCATCAGCCTCCCTCTCCCGCACTGCTTTCTAAATACATTCCAATTAAAGCATCCGAGCAGCCCCAGGCTGGCTGGTAGGCAGCCATCTCTCCCAGTCTGTGGTCCCTCAGCAAACCCTCCCAGCGCTTTGTCCTTCCTGTCCCAGCCCCTTAGGAGTGACCCCAGTTTCCAGTCCCACCATTCCTCTTCCTATTTCCACTTCCCCCCCTCACCCCCTTGGGGCTCATGTGTAAATAAAGCAAAGAGCAAGGAATAGGGTTACAGGGACAGAACGGGTCCCTGGAGGCCAGCAGTGCACTGAGGATGCACACACGTCATTGAGCACCTGGCACGGTGCCTGCTGAGATAACCTTTCACCAGAGCACCACAAACACCCATATCTGAAGAATAATGGGACGTTTCCCTTCTTGCAAGGAGGCAGCGAGCCTTCTCCCAGCTTTGCAGGTGGAAGGAGGGAGGCTGCCCAGCAAAGTGGCTGCAGCTCAGCCCCAAAGACCAAGGCTGCTGCTTTCTCCACATGGGCTCTGTCAGACTGTGCATTCTGTAATGGGGAAGCTGATAGAATCACAAGATGGTTTGGGTTGGAAGGGCCCTTAAAGCCTATCCAGCCCCAACCCCACCATGGGCAGGGACACCTCCCACAGCCCAGGCTGCCCACAGCCTCATCCATGGCCTTGGCTACTGCAGGGATGGAGCACCCACAGCTCTCTGGACAGCAGTGCCACTGCCTCACTGCCCTCACCATGGAACGTTTCTTCCTTATAACCAACCTAAACCTACCTTCTTTTCAGTTTAAAACCATTGCTCTTTGATTGACAATGGCTCTGCAAAAGGGCTGGTGTCTCTTTGATGATGCACTGGAAGAGGTTGCCCAAGGAGGCTGTGGATGCCCCATCCCTGGAGGCATTCAAGGCCAGGCTGGATGTGGCTCTGGGCAGCCTGGTCTGCTGGTTGGTGACCTGCACATAGCAGGGGGCTGAAACCAGATGAGCACTGTGGTCCTTTTCAACCCAGGCCATTCTATGATTCTATGACACAGCTTCTATCCCTTACATCATCTACCCATGCCAAACATAGGACAAGCATGTTAACCTAAGAGTATTCCCAAAAAATGTATTCCATGTAACAAGACAGAGGTAACTTCAATGACAGCAATAAGATTCTGGACACTGCTCTCAGCCATAGGGTTTGGGTGATGCTGTGTGGGCCAGAGGTTGGTGACTCAAGCACCCACAGAAAATTGCTCTGCATGCAGATTTTCACAGTGTGTCAGTGCCCTGGTTGCTCTGCCACTTCTTCTTTTCAGTGGATTTCCTCCCCCAGGGCCAGCTGGAGGTTTCTATCTAAAGCATAAGAGCTGTGTCCCACTCCAGTTCCTCTTATGCAAACACATCATCTGAGCAGGGGGGAGACTACAGGAGGGATAGCAGCTCTTATTTTCCATCACAAGCCAGGGCAGAGATGGCGGTCACGTGTCTCCAAAGTGCAAGCTCAGCAAGTGATAAAGGGAGGAGGTCAGGAGGTGCTCACGGAAAGGGGCTGAGATAGAATCATAGGTTCATAGAATGGTTTGGATTGGAAGGGAGCTTTAAGATCATTCAGCTCCAACCTCTGCTAGAGGCAGAGACACCTCCCTCTACACCAGGTTGCTCACAGCCCCATCCAGCCTGGCTTCGAATCATAATACAACTGTTTGAGTCGGAAGACCCAACCGGAAAAGCTGGGGCAGGAGCCCCTCCAGCACAGATGGAAACATTGCCCATGGATTAAAAAATCACCCAAAGTCACGGAGGTAAAAAGCACCCCAGGCTGCTAACTGCAAGGCTCACCAGTGGCTCCACCAGAGCCAAACACTGCTGGGAGAGCTGGCCAAGGTGCCTGGTGAAATTCAGTAATCGAGGAGGGCAGCTCCCATCCGGATGCTGCAAAGGTCTCTCCCAAAGCTGATGTAGGACAAATTTTACTCATCCTCCTTTATATGCCAGGCATGCAGAAAGACCTTTGCATGAGAGAAGTTTGGCACTCACTTGAGCACATTGTAGATGTAGTATGGTCAATTTTCTGCTTGAAGTCAAAGGAAGATGGACATCAGAGAGAGGTGATGAAGCAAAGGGAACCAAGAGAAATCTTTTGTTACAAAATACGGAAAATCACAGAATCACAGAATGGCCTGGGTCAAAAAGGACCACAATGCTCATCTGGTTTCAGCCCCCTGCTATGTGCAGGGTCGCCAACCAGCAGACCAGGCTGCCCAGAGCCACATCCAGCCTGGCCTTGAATGCCTGCAGGGATGGGGCATCCACAGCCTCCTTGTGCAACCTGTTCCAGGGTGAAAATGCTATTCATGTTTAATTTTGAGAAGGATTTTGCCTTGCCTTAGAGCCAAAGATTAACTGTACCCCCTTTTCCCAAAGCAAAGTTGGGATGCTCTGGGAATAGAGGTCCTGAGTGGTTTCCCCTTCATCCTCCTCCCTGCTCATAGCAGGACATACATTTCCAAGCAACAAACAATATTCCTGCTTTTAACTTCCCATGCCATCTACCATCCTGCTCTCACCATCCCTCAGTTCTGGATTCACTCAGATCTGGACTCAGTGCTTCCCAGCCACAATGAAGCTTTTTGCTTACGTCACCCATTCCTGAGTCACGTCCCAGCAAAGTCATCCGCTTCCTCGTGAGCACACTGAGTCACAGGGCTTGCACAACCGGAGTTCCCTGTATGCAAGGATCTGCTGGGAACCAGGGGAAGAACGCTGTTGCGTGGGTCCAGAGTGATAAATAACACCAGAAGGGACCTTCAGCCTCGCAGGGAGCTGTAAAGCAGAAGGAGCTTAGAAGGGGGAGAACTGTTAACAGCCCCCAGCTGCTTCTGGCAAGCAGAAGTCCAACAGAATTAGCTGACAGCTGGCACATTTGGGTGAGCTTTTTAAAGAAGAATGAGGATTTGAGTTCAGGATGTCTCAGATGTGGGGGGGGGGAGAATGTTATCAGTACTCTCCCAGCATTTCTTTACTATGTTCTCTACTATGAGAGTGGTGAGGCACTGGAACAGGTTGCCCAAGGAGGCTGTGGATGCCCCATCCCTGCAGGCATTCAAGGCCAGGCTGGATGTGGCTCTGGGCAGCCTGGGCTGCTGGTTGGTGACCTGCACATAGCAGGTTGGAACTGGATGAGTATTGTGGTCCTTTTCAACCCAGGCCATTCTGTGATTCTATGAAGGAATGAGGTGAGGGAAAGAACATTAAAAGATCTTCAAAAGAATGTACCACAGTGCTGTTTTAGCAGTCAAATTGTAGTGCTTACAAGCTTCCAATTAAGATGAATTAGGCAAAATGTGGAGGCACACATCCAGAAGAAACCTGTAGCACAGGCTTTGGGTTCAGGGAGAAGCACACTGGTCTCCTATCCCAAAGCAAACCAAGCTTTTGTTTAGAAAAAGCTGCGTTCCGTACCCTGGTCCTGAGCAATAATTATTGAGAAATGCAAAAACATATTGACACCATTTAGCACCATGTCATTGCATCTTTACTGCGTTCTTTGACATCTTGGGTCAGTTTCTGCAATAACTGTGAGCACCAGAGTTCATCCTAAAAGATGGTTTCACATCCCATTCCAGACCCCAAGATTGCTAAAGCTTCTCTTTAGAGAATGACCAGGCATGTTTCCTCCTCTATTTCCCATCTACGTGATTATGTGCATTATGGGAAGGGTTTTACGCACAACTCATTTGGAAGGGTTTCTATTTTCTCTAGAATTCTGTAGGTTTTCCTGCTGCCATTTATACCTCAGCATGAGTTTTTGGCACATTCACATTTCAATGGCTGCTTTTGGTTTAGAAGGCTTTGCAAAACAGAGCAATCACAGTGCTTAATGCAAGGAAAGTGTGGATTTTGCTGCTGTGTTTTCTGCTTGGATGCACTGTGGGCAAAGGCCTTTGGATCTGTAACTGCCTTTCAGTATAATCTTTAACCAGTAAAACCCTTCGCTATGCTTTTCTCTATGCTTTGGGAATGAAAACCATAATCCAAAAGCAAACACATCTCTAGCAATGTGCCCAGCCCAGCTGAGATGCTGACTCACATAGGAACCCTTTGCTATGCCCCTTCTTGTTTGCTTTTGCAGCCATCTGTGCTGTCTGAGATCTTGTTGATCAAAATCACCTGCAGGAGAACTGACTTGCAGCCTGACCTTTGCTTGGTGTAGCTCAGGGCTGTGATGCTCCCATGCTTGTTTTCCTTATGTCCAAAGATTTCGTTTTTTCTCTCTTCTCTGTAAGCTGTGGGTCAGCATCTCTAAAACCCCACTTGCGTTGCGCCTCAAGCTGCACAAGGAAGGGTTGTGTGGGATATTAGGAAATATTTCTTCTCAGAAAGAGCAGTGATGCCGTGGCACAGCTGCCCAGGGGAGGTGGTGGGGTCACCATCCCTGGAGGGGTTCAGTGTGGAGTTGTGGCACTGGGGGATGTGGGCAGTGAGCACGGTGGGGCGGGCTGGGGTTGGACTGGGTGAGCTTAGAGGTCTTTTCCAACCTTAATGGTTCTCTGGTACCACGGTTCTGTAATTGTATGAGATGCACAACAAATTGGCCACGAGCAAGCAGTGTGGCCAAGAAGGCCAGTGGGATCCTGGGGTGCATTAAAAGGAGTGTGGCCAGCAGGTTGAGGGAGGTGATTCTCCACCTCTACTCTGCCCTGCTGAGGCCACATAGACTCGTAGAATGGCCTGCGTTGAAAAGGACCACAGTGCTCATCCAGTTCCAACCCCCTGCTATGTGCAGGGTTGCCAACCAGCAGCCCAGGCTGCCCAGAGCCACATCCAGCCTGGCCTTGAATGCCTCCAGGGATGGGGCATCCCAGTACAAAAAAGACAGGGATCTCCTACAAGGAGTCCAGCGGAGAGCCACAAAGATGATGAAAGGCCTGGAGCATCTCTTGTATGAGGAAAGGCTGAGTAACCTGGGTCTGTTCAGCCCGGGGAAAAAAAGACCGAGAGGGGATCTGTTTGTAAATATCTAAAGGGAGGTGGGAGGCAAATGGATGAAGCCAGGCTCTTCTCGGCGGTGCGCAGCGATAGGACAAGGAGCAATGGCCCCTGCAATGCTGTCATTGTGTGACACAGGGGCCGGGTGGGACGAAGACAAACTACAGCTGGGAGGCGAATAGCAACAAGAGCACAGACTCAGCAAAGCACAGCCCTATGGGTAGACCGGGGGAGGGCTGGAGGCGGGCAGCGAGGAGATGCTGTCACGTACGGGGCGGTCCCTGCCTGCTGCTGCCCGAGCCCTCCCCTCCTCTTGTCCTCCCCTCCTCTTGCCCTCCCCTTTTCTTTTCCTCCCCTCTCCTCCTCCTCCTCCTCCTACAGCCGCAGTGAGGCCGGGCGCGGTGCGGAGCGGTAGGTAGGGAATGGGGCTCGGTGGGGATCCGGGGATGGGTTCAACCATCCGCAGCTCGGAACCTGAGGGCAGAGCTCTCTTGTCCTTCCTTTTGCAACCGCGTTTGGTGCTTTTGCTTTGGGTTGAGGCTGCGGGTGAGCTTTGTCTCAAAGGTAATAGCGCCTCAAAAATAAGGACCGTAACCCTGCAAGGGAGAGGGGGGGGGGGGAAGAAGCCTTGTTTTCCTAATGGATGGAGAGGAAACCTCGTTTTCTGAGCGCTGGCTGAAAGGAGACCAGCTGGCATCAAGGGGATGGTGTTGGCAGCCGCTGGGGCCGTCCCGTGATGCTCATTCCCCTCTTCCCCTTCCCTTCCCCTCCCCCCCCCCACGGTTCTCCCCCCAGGATGCTCACCATGGTGCAGCACAGCATTGCAGCATCGCCCTCCAGCTTGGGGCTGGTGGTTGTTTTTTTGGGGGGGAGGAGGGGAGGAGGGGTGGGCTTGGGCAAGAGTGAGAAGCCTGGGCAGTGCTTGGCTGTGGAGTTTGTAGGAAAGGGAAGAGAGAAATCAGTGTAGCCGCATTTGGGAGCGGTTCTCTGTATGGGAACACACATAAGTATTGCAACATAGGGTTGCCTGAGTTGGAGGGGACCTTTAAAGGCCGTCTGGTGCAACTCCCCTGCAGTGAGCAACTACGGCTCCATCAGTGTTCAGAGCCTGCTCCAAACATGAGCACTACTATGACTCTCTTCTTTTGCCAGCCATGTGCTGGCTTTCCTGGTAAGGAATGGGTGTAGGGAAGAGAGGCCTGCTTAAAAAAAATCCCCGTCATGCAGTGGTAGCTGTAATGCAGTCAGCAGGCTGTGGGTTTGGTGCTTGCTACCAGCCAGCAAGCCAAGCAGGGTGGCCAGCTGGACTGGCTCAGTCATACACAAACACTGGAGCCAGAACAAAGGACAAAGCTCATTTGGGGCCAAGGGTTCTTGCAGGAGGAGGACACATGACTTGGGTGCCCTGGAGGGGTTGGTGATGGTTTAGATGTTATCTTCCACAGACACTTTGGGATGGGTGTGTGGGTGCTTCCCTGCATGCCTGGAGGGGTCTGAGCCCTGTGCTGAGAATGCTTCAGGGCTCTGACTTATCTCCCAGCCTGAGAGTGGGTCATGTGAGCTGCGCTCTGCTTATTTTGGTGTGGTTTCTTTTCTGCCTGTGCAGGGAGAGCAGGGAAATGAGTTGCGTGCTCAGCTGGGCTGACGTAGAGAAGACCTCTTTGATGGGGTTTGCAGTGGAAAGGTTTGCTCAGCATCTGCTGCTGCTGCACAGAAAGCTGCAGTGGGAGGAGGCTGAGCATCTCCGGTCTGTGTGTTCATAGCTCTGTCTGTGGAAGGAGGGCAGGGAACTTCTGACTTTAGCAGGGATGGAGAGGGGCGATGCCACCTCCTTGCAGGCAGATCTCACTGCTGCAGCTGCTCAGAGTGCTGTCAGGCTGCGTGCTCAGACAGTTCACATTTCCTCTTTTCAAGCATCCAAATGTCTGAATTCTTTGCGTTCTGAGTGGGGTCAGCTTGGTCTTTCTTTGGGAAATGTCATTCCAGGATCCCAGATCACAAAGTGAGGGGCAGGGGACTTGAAGACCACCTTTGCCACAGCCCTCAGTGGCCATGCTGGGTTTTGAGCCTTTGTGGGTTCTGGCAGCAATGGATTCCTCCATCCACATAGGAAAGGAACAGGGAGGTTTGGTGGTAGGGACCTGTTCCAAAACTGAATGCAGCTACTGCTTGAATGGAGAACTTCACCTTTCTGTGTTGCTTGCTAAACAAGTCTTGTGGCTTTTGCTGCTCATTTAGCCTGCAAGAGCTGAGCAGGAGCAGAATCCAGGCGCACCTGGAGCTGCTGTGCTTGGAGACAGTGCCAGGTCGGGTGGGACACCAACTCTATGGGCAAAGATGGGGGTGGAAGGGGGAGAAGGAAGAGCAGATTTCTGCAGGCGCTGTGACTGATGCCAGTTCGGTGTTTGTGCTGCTCTCAGGGCTGGTGTGCAGCATCCGAAATGGCTGCACAGCTCTAGGGCTGGGGGAGGAGAGAGTGGTTGTGGGGGGAGAGAATGGTGCATGATAACGCTGCCGGGGAACTGTTGTGCTCAGCCTTATCTGCGGGCACGGAGAGATGGTGGCAGAGCTGCATGTGACTTCCCCCAGGCGGAAATGCATCCTGGGCTCTTCTATAGATAGACTGGGCCTCTTGCTAAATCCATGGGGGCTGGGAGGGAGGAATCACATGAGAGCAGAGCTTTCCCTTTCCATCTTCACCCCAACCCTACACCGAGTCACGGGGTGCTCAGCGTCATCCAGCTGGAAGCACCAAACCCCCTGACGTCTCTGCAAGCACAGCTCCCTGCAGGCTGGGGAGGGGCTCCTTGCTTACTGCAGTGGCTCTGGAGGTTTCCACGGGGAGATGTGGCTGCTTCTGGCCTCGAGCCACGTTTTGGGGTGTAAGCAAACTGTGCTGCATGAAATGCAAGCGCTGCTCGAAGGGGAAGGCGCCTGGAAAGCAGCGGTGTCTGCTTTCGGTTTGGCTGCAGCTCCGGTGTGCAGCCCGTGTGGGCTGCTTGTGTGGTCACATTTGTGAGCACCCTGCTCACAAACAGACGGGGATCAGGTGGCTGCCGGCCTCACAGGGATCTCCCTTCTGTACTCTGCTCCAGGAAATCCAAGCTTGGCTGCTGGGAGGGTGGAAGGGGGGGTATTTATAGCCCTGGAGCAGAGCTGTCCTTGTACCAGTGGTGGGGGGAGGGTGGGGGCTGTGGTCCGGTGCTGCACTCAGCTGAGATGGTGTGGAGGGACTGGGCACATTCTGGGGGGGGCAGAGGAGTTTAATTCCCCTCTGCTGCTGCTGCACGGGGCACCTGCAAGTGTAGAAATGCTCCGTCGTTGTCCAGACACTGACAGATATATCCACACCTTGCCCACCAGTGTTTCGATTGCCATTTTGCAACCATCCTATACCAGAGAGGCTTGGGAGACCTCAGGCACCCATCCTCTGGCAGCAGGTTTCTGCTCTGGGAGAAACCTCTATGTGAGCAAATGCATAGAGAACACCTTTGTAGAAGTGATTTTTGGGGCGAGAGGACCCTGGTGGGAGCCTGGTCTGGTGGTTGGCAATCCTGCCCATGGCAGGGGGGTTGAAACTAGATGATCACTGTGGTCCTTTTCAACCCAGGCCATTCTGTGATTCTATGACCCATGCACTGCTATGTGCAATCCTGCTGAAAGCATCGAGAGGCTGCAGGCTGGGGGGAAGTGTTAATAAATAGTGGAAAAATAAAATAAAATAAAGCAAAGAACTCCTTTATACAGTCGGCAGCAGCCGTCTGTGCTTGTTGCTGGTGGAAAGTAGGGCACTCCTGCTGGGTTTGCTTCTCTGGAATGGCTGAACTTGGCTGCAAGTGGGTGGAGGCAGCCTGTATGGGGCTGTGCGTGTATCCCTGTCTCTGCTTGCAGCTGTGGGGCTGCTTTGGCCTGTTGGGCCAGCAGGGCTGAAGCTTGGGCTTACAAGAGGGAAGAGCAGGGTGGTTGGCATGGCCCTGAGCTGCTGGAGCTCAGGGTGCACTGGGATACAGCTCTGAGCCATGAGGATGGGGTTTGGGGGGGCTGTGTGAGGGCAGAGGTTGGGCTCATTGATCCCTGTGTGTCCTATCCAACTGGAGGATGTTCCAGGAGGAGTTCGTGGCACTGCAGGCCTGCAGTTTGATCAAGTGTTTCTGTCTCCTAGCCCTTATCCTTTGGTTTTGTGGAAGTAAAGGGCAGCTTGTAATACCCTCCAAGTTCAATCCCTTGGGTCTGCTTCAACAGGGACTTTTCTGCTGCTGCTAATCCTGCAGGGTTGCCATGTCTGATCGCTTCTGAGCAGCAGGGAGGGAGTTATTAGCGTGCTCCTGTGTCCTTCCTGACCTCTCCTCCCACATGGTGCTCTGTCAACCAGAGCTCACGTGGGGACATCCTCCAACAACATCCAAATCTGGGTGCAGGTGCAGTGTCCCGTTCTGCAGCCAAGATGTGGCCGTCCGTGTCCATCCTGTGTGTCCTGGTGGCCTTCGCCAATGCCCGCAGCATTCCTTACTACCCACCCCTCTCCAGCGACCTGGTCAACCACATAAACAAGCTCAACACCACCTGGAAGGTGAGTACTGCCGTGGGCTTGGGGGTACATTGAGGGACAACCTCAGTGGGACTCGGTAGATATGAACTGGGAGTCTCACCACGGTGGCTGCATCAAGGTTGTGTCTATTCCCAGGCAGGGCACAACTTCCACAACACTGACATGAGCTATGTGAAGAAGCTCTGTGGCACCTTCCTGGGTGGGCCCAAGCTCCCTGAAAGGTGAGTTATGGGGGAGAGAGTGGGGGGAGCCTTGCAGGAGCTGCTCCTGGAGTGTCTGTAGGGGTGGGGAAGGGTCTTTCCCTGCAGGCTGTGAGTGGGGTTCCTCTGGATGCAGCTCACTGGTGGGTATCTTGCATGGGGTTAGGCACAGGAGCATTGAATCATAGAGTTACCAAAGTTGGAAAAGACCTCTAAGATCATCCAGTCCAACCCATCCACCTACCACCAGTATTTCCCCACTAAATCGTGTCCCTCAGTACATCATCTGAATGTTTCTTGAACACCTCCAGGGATGGTGACTCCACCACCTCCCTGGGCAGCCCTCGTCCACTCAGTGAGTCGCTCCATCACACAGGAGATCAGGTTGGTCAAGCAGGTCCTGCATTTCATGAACCCACGCTGGCTGGGCCTGATCCTCTGGTTGTTCCACACATGCTATGTGATCTAACTCAAGATGATCTGCACCATAAGCTTCCCTGGCACTGAGGTCAGGCTGATGGGCCTGTAGTTCCCCTGATCCACCTTACAGCCCTTCGTAGAATCATAGAATGGCCTGGGTTGAAAAGGAGCACAGTGCTCATCAGTTCCAACCCCCTGCTATGTGCAGGTCACCAACCAGCAGCCCAGGCTGCCCAGAGCCACATCCAGCCTGGCCTGGAATGCCTGCAGAGATGGGGCATCCACAACCTCCTTGGGCAACCCGTTCCACTGCCTCACCACGCTGTGTGGGTGCGTCCTGCCAGCTACTTGAGTGACTGTGTAAGTTGTAATCCTTGAAACTCAAAGCACTGGAAGAGCTGCCGACCTGGCCTGAAGACTTCAGAAGTGTTTGTTCTCCTTCAGTAGTTAAATAACAAGAGCACTCCTCCTCCAGGTCACCTTCAGAGGCCGTAACAAGCCTTCTCTCTTTCTCCCTTGCAGGGTAGATTTTGCTGCAGATATCGATTTGCCAGATACCTTTGACTCACGGAAGCAGTGGCCCAACTGCCCCACCATCAGCGAGATCAGAGACCAGGGCTCCTGTGGCTCTTGCTGGGTAAGGACATGATGTCTTTGAGTCGTGTTGATGCAGAATTTGGTGGACCAAAAGCATCCCATTGAGTTTTTTCACTGAGCCATATAAATGTGGGCACGAAGGATCCTGCGATGGGGTTTGTCCCAGCCAGGCTCATGCTTGCCACGCTCAGCTCGTCCCCAAGAGGGGACAGAAGTCTGCATGGTTTCTCTTCCCATGGGTGGCTCTAATGGCCTTGCCTTGTTTTTTTTGGGGGGCTGCTCACAGGCTTTTGGTGCTGTGGAAGCAATTTCAGACAGAATCTGTGTTCACACCAACGCCAAGGTGAGCGTGGAGGTGTCGGCGGAGGACTTGCTGTCGTGCTGTGGCTTCGAGTGTGGCATGGGGTGAGCTGTTCCTGGGACTTGTTTGCTTCGAGGGTGGGTGGGAGGAGCAGGGACACAACCCAGAGGTGCCTAATATTGATTCATCTCATCTTGCCCCATCCCTGGAGGCATTCAAGGCCAGGCTGGATGTGGCTCTGGGCAGCCTGGTCTGCTGGTTGGCGACCCTGCACATAGCGGGGGGTTGGAAATGGATGAGCATTGTGGTCCTTTTCGACCCAGGCCATTCTATGACTCTATGATCTTTTAAATCCTCCCTGTCAACAAGAAGCCACTCCAGACGTTTATAGGTGCTAGAGTTACATGGGGACATAAAAGGGTCTGCGTGGACTGAAGGTCCCTCTGGGCCACATCCCTCCTCCAGCAGCAACCTGGTGATGGTGGCTCATGTGGAGAGGGCAAGCACATAACAGTAGCTGGCCAAAGGATCTTCTGCTAACCACAAAGCCTTGGTTTTCAGGCACTAGCCCTTTGCCTGTGGCTTTCTGTGGTCTTTGGGAGCTGGACTGGGAGTGGGTTTTTTAAGCTGAGTGGTTGCTGGTGGCAGGTGATCAGGGAGATGGTGAGGAGACTCCAGGCACTGCAGCTTTGGGATTTGGAGGCCTAGGTTCTCTTAGCTTCTTGCTGTGAGGCTTTAAAGCACTGATGTGCAGAATGCTTCCCTCTATTTGTCCCAGACTGGCTCAGTTGCTTTCTCCTCCCTCAGAAGGGAATGGTTTTGGCTCTGAGCAGGCTGGAGCTCATATTGCTGCCTCTTTCTGCAGGTGCAATGGTGGTTACCCGTCTGGTGCATGGAGGTACTGGACAGAGAGGGGCCTCGTGTCCGGGGGTCTCTACGATTCCCATGTGGGTAAGTCCTGGTGCATACACTGCTGAAAGCAAAGAGGAGCATTTCAGCTCGGTTATAGGACCGTTTCCTTGAGGGCATGCTGGTCTGCATCCTAGTGGCTGCTCCCTCCTTCAGGTCTAAGCCTTGGGCTCATCTGGCTCTTGCTGTCCCCACAGTCCCCCATTTGGGACAAAGGTCCCTGAGCAGTCCTCATCTGTAGAAGGCCTGCACAGAAGGCAACCGAGTGGTCAGACCTACAGCCCCACAGGTCTTTGCTTTCATAGTCTGGATGGCCTGAATTAGGCTGTGAATGGTTTGGGTGGCTTTAAACCAGTTTAATGTGCTTTGGGTGAGAGCGAAAATCTTTCTGACTGATTTCTTCTTTCAAAAGCAATTTCCAGGCTGGAAAATTGCCCTGATTGCTCATCTGGTGATGACCTACTCCTGCTTGCACCCACTGATCCATAGGGTTTCTGGGTCAGAAGGATCGTGCCCTTGCTCATGGCTTCAGATGTCTTCTCTAGCGTGGCTGTTGGGGATGGGGGCACTGGGGGACTGTCAGTTCATGGCACCTCTGCCCTTGCCAGGCTGCAGGCCCTACACCATCCCACCCTGTGAGCACCACGTCAATGGCTCCCGGCCACCCTGCACTGGGGAGGGAGGAGAAACCCCCAGGTGCAGCCGGCACTGTGAACCTGGTTACTCACCTTCCTACAAGGAGGACAAGCACTACGGTAAGGGACGTGGCCTCCAATGCTGCTCAGGAGCTCCAGAGCTGCTCCCTGAAGGGCTGGACCTCTTCTGAAGCAATTCTATGGTGGCTGGTTTTGGGTTCCTGGGCATTTTCAGAATGGGTGGTTCTTGGGGCACACATAAGCCTGTCAGATGTGCTTGTTTGTATTAATAGAGATGGGGGAGCTGGTGTGCGTCCTTGTGGCCTCACTGCAGCTGCTGGGAGGTGAGACCCCTCACTGCTGGGATGGTGCCCTTGTCTGGGTTGAATGGCAAGGTCCTGAGCTCCCCAAGAGGATGGCCTTGAAGCCGCTCCCTTCCTACCCCCTGCTGGTAGCGATATTCTTCTACATGTGGGGTAGTCTGGCTGCTGCTTGGAGATTTGCCTTAGCACCAAGTAATTTGTTTTGTTTTGGAAATGAAGTTGGACAAGAGGTACAGAGTAGGGCTTGGGGTTAAATTGTTCCTTCTGCAGGTGGGCTGGGGCCCACTTTCCCTGTTTGGCTGTGTCGTGATCTCCAGAGTAGGAAAAACCATCTTGGCATGAGCTCACTGAGTCATGGTGCAGCCATCCCAAGGTCAGTGGTGCTGTGCTGATAGTAGGACTTCTTTTACCTTGCCAGGCATCACGTCCTATGGTGTCCCTCGCAGCGAGAAGGAAATCATGGCTGAGATCTACAAGAATGGCCCAGTGGAAGGAGCCTTTATTGTCTACGAGGACTTCTTGATGTACAAATCTGGTGAGCATCAGCACCAAGGCTTCACCTGCTTCATCTGTGTGGCTCTTTCCCTATTTGCAAGTCTGAAAGGAGTTCACAAGTTCACAGTAGAACTGCTGGAGTTGGAAGGGCTCCTTAAAGGCCATCTGTCCCACTCCCTGCACTGAACAGGGACACCCACAGCTCCATCAGTGCTCACAGCCCCCATCCGTCCTGCAGGGATGGGGCACCACCACCTCTCAGGACAACTTGTGGCAGTGCTTCCAGACTCTCCTTTATTCCATTTTTAGCTTTTTGTTTGAGTGCATTTAACAAAAAGACCCCACTTTCTCATCAGGTCTCTGGGGTTCTGTATAGAATCTCTTGGAATCCATTGGTGCTGTACAGCAGAAGGCCATTGACGTGTTGCCTTGCAGGGGTGTACCAGCACGTGTCAGGGGAGCAGGTTGGAGGCCACGCCATCCGGATCCTGGGCTGGGGCGTCGAGAATGGGACCCCGTACTGGTTGGCTGCCAACTCCTGGAACACCGACTGGGGAGATAACGGTGAGGAGCACAGAGCTGTTGGTGCTGAAGGGTCTCCTTGGGCGTTTGGTGCAGAGGGAGGTGACTTCTTTCCGTGGTGTCCTTCCAGGCTTCTTCAAAATCCTCCGAGGAGAGGACCACTGTGGCATTGAGTCTGAGATCGTGGCTGGCGTCCCCAGAACGGAGCAATACTGGACAAGGGTGTAACCACCCTCCTGCATCACTGCTGATGAGTTGATCACACCACAAATAATCCCAAGTCCCTGAAGCTTTTAACTGATAGCGGGTTGGGCGCAGAGCCCCCACTCTTAAGAGACTATAGTTGAGGTTCCTTTAATTAAAGCTTTTTATCTTTTTATTTCGTTCTGGTTTTAGTTGTACGGTGGAGCTGGAAGAGGTGGCAGGTTTTGTATTGCTGCGAGCTGCTGTCTGCAAGCCCTCTGCTCCTGGTAGATCGCAGCTGGAGGGCATTCCCTGCTCAGAGGACTGCTGGAGGGCTCTCTGACCCCATGTGCTGTGGTCTTTGGGTAGCCTGAAACCCTTCCTGCCCGATGTATTACTGGGAAGATGGGAATCATTGTGCTGGAAACAGGGACTTAGCGGGGCAGCAGAGATGGGAAATGCAGGTTATGTTCATGCATGGCTTGTGCACTTGTGGTTGGGCTGGTCCGGCTGCTATTGGCACCCAAAAGGAGCAGGGTGTGCAAGAGAGCCTGTGCCTTGCTGGGTGGGTTAGGGCTTTGTAATGACAAGAAACTGAAGAACCTGACGTGGGGCTGGCTCTGGCTGGAGGTGCATAGAGCCCCTCCTACCTGTAAAAGTCATTCGTGCGCTGCTCGCTCTGCTCCATTATTTTGGCTGCTTTTTAAACCACTCATTTTCTTTTTTAACTCTATTTTTTTTTTTTTTTTTTTTTCCTTCCTGCTGTAGTCTGAGGTTATTGATCTTAGGGAAGGGCCTGGCCTGAGCTCCATGAGCCTTTGATCAAATGTCCTGCAGCACTTGGGAACATGCTAGAAAGGGGGAGCTGCTTCTGTCAAAGGCAGCTTGGTTGTGCTTTGGGTCGTGCCTTGGCAAGGGTGCTGCTTTTAGCATCTTTGTGTGGTGCTTTGGGACTGCAGATGCTGAATGTTGGATGCAAATGAGGGGTGCTCCCCAGCTCTGCTGCAGGGAGCTCATGCAGATGCTTGCAGGTATCTTGCTTATTTGCACACCTCTAAAGCTTTCTTTGAGCCACAAGTATCAAGGAAGAAATAACCTTATTTTTTTTTTTTACTGAGGGGGGTGGGAGGTGTAATAACTGTAGGAGGAATCGTGTGATCTGCCAGTGTTAACGTAATGAAAGAGCTTTTTATTTTCTCTTAAAGCACAGAGTATATTGGTGAGCAAAGGCCACACAGCTGACATGAGTGAAGCAGGCTCTCCCCCTGTACTGTAAAATAGCCCCGTACCTCTGCTTACTCAGTGAAACAGAACTTTGGTGTATCTGAATGAAATGACTGTGCCAATAAATGATTTCTCCAACACCTTGTGGTCACTTGTGTGCTTCACGAGCTGAAACATCAAACTGCACGTAGCAGGGGGGTTGAAACCAGATGATCATTATGGCCCTTTCCAATCCAGGCCATTCTATGATTCTTCACGTTGCTTTGCTGTCGTGGAAGCCAGGTGTGACCCTTTCATGCATGTCTTCATATGAGTGCAGCCTGTGCTTGCTCTGGCTATGCTGGGGACAGGGTGGCTGCAGCCAACGGGACACCTCCAGTCCCAACACAGAAATGCAGTGTGAGTTAGGAAGCATCCACACTCAGCTGAGCTGAAGGCTAGAGCTTGTGGCAGGGCAAGGAACTACCACAATAAAGGAAAGAACAGCTGAAAAAAAATTCACAAAACACGTTTTTCTTTTTTCTTTCCAAAGAAAACTTTAATTTCAACAAGACAGGAAGCTGCACAAAGGGAGCTACCACAAGTTCTTTTGAACAACAGCTTAAAACTATCTATAGCAGTCCTTGTAGAGTAGGGATCCTCCCTCCAAGTAACAGTCTGGCCACACAGGCTTGGCCTTGCAAAGGCCACTGAACTACCTGGTAGATTTTGCTCTGATCTGTACCAGGCTGTCCCCCCATCACACAAAGCAGCAGTGGAGGATTAGGGACGCTGAAAACAATTACACCCCAGGAAAACGAGACTTGAAATAGTTGTCTCCTCTTCTCAGCCCTGGTTGTTCACATTAGAAACGTGGCCCACTCAAAGTCCAGGCTGATGTGTTTTCAAAGGAGCAGTGGAGAACTCTTCCAGTTCATGTGTCAGCAGAACCCTAAGCATCCCCAGCTGCATCCCTGGGCCGGGGAAGCTTGCCCAGGCCACCCATCCCCTTTGGCTGAAGAAGTGCAGAGCCCAGACCTTGCAGCAGAGGGTAGGTGGCACCTCCTTCCCCCTCCCTTTCACCACCCCTCAGCTGCTAAAAGCTCTACAACTCCACATGCAGTGCTTGAAGGAGATGCAACAGATGGTTTTCAGCGGGATGCATGTTAACATCTCCGACATACTGAACAACAAAAGGGCTTGTTTCAAGCCTAGCAGCCTCTTCCAGTACAACACAAAAGTGAAGATTACCCCTGCCCATTTCCAGGCTGCAGGATGTCACCCAGCCTGGATTGGTGGCCAGAAGATGGCCAGACCTTTTAAGACTTGTCCCTCCTTGCTGAAGCCAGAGCCCTCCGTATGCTTCCAGTGTTGAAGTGGTGGGGAAGGGGTTATGTAAGGGAGGCAAAACCCAAAGGCTCCCATCCCAGTTCTGAGCTGGAAAGGGGTCTCAAATCTCAAGCAAGAAAAGAGGCAATTGAAGTTTCTATTTAAACCATCCTAACCAAAGTAAGAATAGTAATAATGATAATCAGGTAAACTGTCCAACAGGAAAGGAGGAAAAAAAAATTCAACCCCAAACAGTTAAGACTCCAACTGGCATTTGTAACCATCTGTGCAGACAGAAGGAGAGGGGAGGAGCGGGGTCTGACAATGCCACACCATCGCCCTGATGCTCCAACCCACCAGCATCCCATCCTCATCACTGCCCATGGACCTGGTGGCACCCGGCCATCCCCACCACCAGGGGACAGGGAGCCTCTGCTGCCCATCTACTGACCATCTCGCTCCTGCCACCTGCCTGCTCTTCAGTTCTCACCTGCCTGGACGTACTCTTCAGTGGCCTTGGAGATGGTGCTGAGATACTGCCAGCTCAGGGCAGCCAGGAGCATGGCACAGGACAAGTAAATGGGGGAATAGTGATGGCGTGAGGCCATGGGGCCGCTGGGCAGGCTCAGGGCACGGATGGAGGCGATGATCTGCTGCGTCTTGTTGGATGAAGGATCCGTGCTGGGGATCTTCTGGTAGATCTGGGGAGGCGGAAAGAGGGAATGTGGTTTACACACGTGGTTGAGGAGATAAATGAGATTTCTGCGTGGAAGAGGGAACTTCGTGGGTCACAAGCACCACGGCCTCAAGAGTAACCTCACAGTGGATGGCTCAGCTGCTGCATGGGGCCAAAGTCCATTTCCCTTGAGAAGTGCATTAAGCCAGGCAGCCTCTTGAGGGCACCCCATGACGAGAGATGGACTACCACGCCTCTGACACAAACATCAGCCACAAAGCAGCCCTCTGGGGCAAGTAGCTCTGACCTAGCAAGCCTCACTCACTGCTGCTGGGCTGCAGCTCACCCCAAATCAGCAAGGATACCCCAGGCTGATCAGGAACTGGTGTGACTGCAGACCGTTACCTCAACTAGAAAACGCCATGGTCTTGGGGTTGGAAAATCCCATTGTCATGGGGTTGGCAAACCCCGTTGTCATGGGGTTGGCCTGCCTCCAAAGGGAGCTCTAACAGCCCGTGGTTTGGGATCTCCCTGATGCATGACATCTTTTTATTAAACACTCCCCACTGAATGCACGAATCCACTGAATTCACTGAATCCCATGAATCCATTCACTAGCTGTTCTTCTCTGTAAACTTTTAACACCCACAATACCTTGAAGCCATGAGTTCTGCTGCTTTAAATACCTGCAAAGAGCCAGCCTTAGTTAATGCTGGCCACGAAGTGAAACACAAACTGCACCACATTAGCTGCAACTATGGACACGGTGAAAACAAGAGCACTAGCTGCAGGGCTGTCTTTGGGGAGATGATGCAACCTGTTTAGAAGAAAAGTGTTGCTGGAACAGTCGTCCTGCCTGGTCAGATGGGAAGCTCTGCTGCTCTGAAAGCTGACTCATCTTACTCTCAATCAGAATCAATACAAGATATTGGTCTCTGCCTCTTTGCACAGGCACAGACCAAGGATATGTTTTAAGGACCAAGCAGCCAGTTTGGCCAATGCCAATAGCATGTCAGGTGTTCTGGCACTAATAGAAATGTAATGAAAAGAATAATAGATTCATGGGTCTGCAAGGGACAGCCAATTCCACACCAGGAATGAGAACACAACAGCCAGAAATGATTCCAAGCAAGCTGTTCAACCTACCTCTTCCACATACTGGTACATGATGGCTTTGACAGATTGCATGTTTGTGGCATCCATCATCAGAGTGACAGCTTGTCCCTTCCGGATCTTCACTACCCCTCTGAACACCTGCTTGTTATTATAGCAGGCAGCAAGAGTGGCAATAGCCATCACCTAAGGAGAAACACAAAGAGCCCTCATTACAAGCAGATTGCAAAAGAAATAGAATCATAGAGTGGCCTGGGTTGAAAATGACCATAATGATCATTTAGTTTCAACCCCTGCTATGTGCAGGGTCACCAACCAGCAGACCAGGCTGCCCAGAGCCACATCCAGCCTGGCCTTGAATGCCTCCAGGAATGGGGCATCCACAGCCTCCGTGGGCATCCTGTTCCAGAAATAACCTTGGTCCTGGTGACATCACTGGCAAAACACTCTGGAATGAAGCTGCAATCTCACCTATAGCAGAAATGGCAGGTACCAGCATAATACAGGCTATTACATGCTACGTAACCCTCCCACCTCCAACTTCAGATCACCTGGGCTGCAGATGATGAATAACCACTTGTATGTAATAACCTACCTGGGGGATAGCACAGAAGTTGAAGACACTTTGGTTTTTCAGGCGAGACAAGTAAGTGAGGACATCAGGTACATGGCGGAGAGCATTGGTGATGAGCTCATTCAGACACTGGACAGCCATATCTATGTTCTCTGGCTTGGTAAGGTCAGAAAGCTTCTTCGTGTATCTGCTCCAAACCTAAACAGCAAGATAAGGACTCAGAAGTCGGAGGGTACATTCATATCATAAAGGTGACATCAGTTACAGTGAAAGGTCTGGGGAACCAAGAATAATCAGAAGAGCTTAGACTAGGGACTTAGTAGGCTAAAGGAAGGGCTCTGGAAACATGACACTGACCTTCATATAGATGGGGACCTTCATATAGATGGGGAATGGTTTTAAACTGAGACAGGGGAGGTTTAGGTTGGATATGAGGAGGAATTTTTTCCCCCAGAGGGTGGCGAGGCACTGGAACAGGTTGCCCAAGGAGGCTTGGGATGCCCCATCCCTGCAGGCATTCAAGGCCAGGCTGGATGTGGTTCTGGGCAGCCTGGTCTGCTGGTTGGTGACCTGCACATAGCAGGGGGTTGGAACTGGATGAGCATTGTGGGCCTTTGCAACCCAGGCCATTCTATGATTCTACAAGGAAAAAGGGTGCACTTTCATGTCTTCTCCAGGCAGGGCAAAGAAATACAGCTCATATGCCAGGCTGGTATCACAAAATGCTCTATCAGACAAACCTGTAGACTGTCAAACCTTTCCCGTTAACTTTGATTTAAAGAGACACAAGGGATGCTATAATTTTAGCAGTGCACCTTAAACTATGCACCCTGCAGAGCATTTGTGAGACACGTGTCCTGGAAAGCATGGCTCATTGGCTACACCCACAACAGATCTTGGACAGAAGTACAAAAGATTATAAAGGGACAGGAACAAAATTATCAGTGATGGAAAAACCCCAGCCATGGGGATTTTCAAGACAATTCTTGAAGGAACTCTTACAAGGAGAAGCTGCAATTCACTATCAGAGCAGCAACAACAGCACTTTCAGTCTTTTTTAGCACAGTATAAGCATTTTGAGAAGCACAGCAGACATGCTCACCCAAAGGCAATGTTTTCCCTTACCTCTCTGGGCCAGAACTCCCTTCCTTCCAGCTGGTCTTCTAGATAGTCACGTATGATGTTGGTTTTTTGCAGGAAGAGGCCCATGGAGTTTGCCAGCTCTGTGTCCTGTCCTACAATAGGATCTTCTAGCTCTGATGCGGAGAAGAGTCGGGAAAGGCCTATCCCCACCAGCCCAGCAACATAGTGGCAATACTGTGAGACATCAGGAGGGGAAAGGGCAGGGAAAAAAACAAGGTAAAAGGAGCAGTTACTAAGAGCTGCCTACTTAGCACAGCATGTTTCACAAAGCGATGCTCAGGAGGTAATTCACACTACGTTTTCTGCAAGTTTGCATGGCCCTCCTGGCTCCATCTCAGCCTTTCCATGCTCAGCAAACACTTTGCCAAGGAAATCCTCTGCCATGAGAGTGACTGCTGGTGCTATTCTACTTTCAGCACCAAATGGGCTGCCCACAAGGGAACAGCTGACGTGTTGGGTCACCCAAAACAGGTGCTGGTGGGCTACACCAGTCATCCACACCCTTCTGCTACCCACAGGACCAGCAGTTCCACTCTCCAAGCCCACACAGCCTGCCTCCCTCGCCCTGCTGAACCCACTTCACACAGGAATGCCCTTTCCCTAGAAACATGGACATGAAAGACGTTGGATTTCAGGAGAAGGCTCCTGGATATGAATATCATGTAGGAAGAGATGCAATGGCCAGCCCTGCTCCTCAAAGGTAACTGAAACCCTGTCCTCTTGGGGTCTCCCACTGACTCACTGCACTCCTACTGTCATTCATTGTGTCTGGATAGACTTACCCGATCCCATTCACTCTGAGAATCCACCTTCTTTTCCAAGAACTCCGCCATCCCAACACCCATCTTGTGACAAATATCAGAAATCACATCCTGGTAGACCTTTGCCAGGTTCCTAAACTCCATAGAGATCTGTATCACATACAAACAACAGGAAATAAAGACAGTGTCAAGAACAAAAAAAACAACATCAGATTCACCTTTTATTAGAAGACAAGAGTAAGACTTGTTTACCAGGCTCTCATCCCTGGCTAGAGATCCAGGACAACTCCCACAAGGAGAGTTGTTTCCAGGCCTTCAAAGCACAGGCTCAGTCTGTTCTCAGTCTAAACGTTACAATCTCTGGCAGCAGATCAGACACAACAATATCTTTGGGAAGGCTCTGTGGCCTTGGACTGGTATAATCTGAGAGTTACAGGACAAAACTAGCTACACTTGGCACACAAAATTTCTTCTAATTTATGAGAGCACCATGTTGTGCAGACCATAGGGAAGGTAAGAAGTTCATAGAATCACAGAATGGCCTGGGTTGAAAAGGCCCACAATGATCATCTAGTTCTAACCCCCCTGCTATGTGCAGGTCACCAACCAGCAGACCAGGCTGCCCAGAGCCACATCCAGCCTGGCCTTGAATGCCTGCAGGGATGGGGCATCCACAACCTCCTTGGGCAACCTGTTCCACTGCCTCACCACCTGCTGTGTGAAAAACTTCCTGGTGCTCTGTTCTCCTAAGCCTTCTCCAGCTTTGGCTCTGCAAAGCACACACGTGCCCTTTGCACAGGAGGAAAAGCATAAAGCAGCACAGAAAGCGTGAGGGTTCTGCCCTCCAGCCCCACACACAGGTGATGTGTCCTCCTCCTTCCTAAGAGCTACAGAACCATGTGCAACACGGAGATGGCTGCACATAAGGCGACGCAGGCAGCTGAAGGAGGAGGTGGGTGTCTTACCGTTGGGAAGTCCTCCAGCACCTGCCGGTGCTTCTCCTTGCTTTCCATGTATTTCCACTCTGGTTGATAGAGATAAGAGTGAAACTCAATCAGCATCGGGACCTTTACGTCTAAGCTGATGGTCATGTCGTCCTCTATGGTGTCCAGAGCACGGAGAACTAGGTAAAATATACAGACAGCATGCCTGGGGGGAGAGAAAAAACAATCACCCTGTTACACAGGAAACACAGCTAAGATTCATCACACAGTGTTTGGTGTGGCACTTCCAGTTCAACACAAGCATGGAGACACTCATGTCCAATCTCCCCTCTAGCATTGATGTGAGGACAGTGCTTATCTTGGGACATGAAAGAAGGTAAGAATAAAATGCCTTAGAATGGGATGCTCAAATCCCAGGGCAAGAAGAGCAGGTTAAACGTGAGAAGCATGGCTTCATAGACTCATAGAATGGCCTGAGTTGAAAAGAACCACAATGCTCATTTAGTTCCAACCCCCTGTTAGGTGCAGGGTCGCCAACCAGCAGCCCAGGCTGCCCAGAGCCACATCCAGCCTGGCCTTGAATGCCTGCAGGGATGGGGCATCCACAGCCTCTTTGGGCAACCTGTTCCAGTGCCTCACCACCCTCTGGGGGAAAAACTTCCTCCTAATATCCAACCTAAACCTCCCCTGTCTCAGTTTTAAACCATTCCCCTTGTCCTATCACCACCCACCCTCACAAACAGCCGTTCCCCCTCCTCTTTATACGTTCCCTTCAAGTACTGGAAGGCCACGCTGAGGTCTCCCCAGAGCCTTCTCGTCTCCAAGCTAAACAACCCAATTCCCTCAACCTTTCCCCATAGGAGAGGTGCTCCAGCACACCAGAAAGGGTACTGCTGTAAAAAGAAGCACAGAAAACTTTCCTGACAATGAGAAACAGTGGATGTATGTAAAATAATTCCCTAGCAGTGAATTTCCAAAGAGGTGATGTACTTATTAATTGGTTGACAAATGGAAATGAGCTGGGATTGCTTAAGCACTCATTGCTAGGTGAAAGCAGCTCCAGACCAAAGCTGATGTGAGGGGCCAAAGCCAACAACGCAGTGTTGTCCTTGCCAAAAAGCACACAGCAGTGCTGGGAAGAGGAGCAGCACCACCTCCTCTTCACAAATGAGAAGTGATCACTTCTGTAGAGCAATGCCAACCTCAGCCTGGAGCTTGAGTTCTGCACCTGGGATGGGTCCTGTGTGCAGCCAGGAGTTGGACTCGATGATCCGTGTGTGGCCCTTCCAATTTGGGACATCCTATGATTCTGTTTCTCCACTTCTGTCCTAGCTGCAGCTCTCCCATCCCCAAACAAGGTCTCCTTTCTCTGCAGACCACAGGAACCCGCAGCATCCATCCCAAAGGAGGACTGGACTGGGAGCAGAGGAACCAGGCAGCCTCTCTCTCCTCTTCCCACCACCAGAAGCTACGATGCTGGCTTAGCTGGTGATGAAATCAAAGTTTTGAGCCTCCCACTTCCCAAGAAACGGCCCCAGCCATGGAGAAATGGGCTGCATAGGGTCATGGAGACCCTGCACATAGCAAGGGGGTTGAAATTAGATGAGCATTGTGGTCCTTTTCAACCCAGGCCATTCTATGGTTCTGTGAAATAATTCTATGGCCCACGTGGCATAAGATTTATCCAGCCAAAAAGAAACTAAGCAAGAGGACACCAATGCCTTCTAGCCCAGCTCGCAGTACCTGAGCCTGGGGAGCATCACTCCAAGAACTTTCCCAAAAGCTCTGTTTTATGAAGTACTCAGAGGAAGCACTGTAACTCTGCTACGAACCAGTTTTACTCTTGTTATGACTCAGCACTCCTCTGACCTGAGCTAGCAAAACCAATTCCTTGGGTAGCCTTGCTGTTCCAACCAGGCTCAAGCCCCGTAAATCACAACCTTCCTATTCTCCCTCTCTTGCCTCAAAAACTCTTGAAGTTTAACTACTGTGCCTTGATAATTTATTTCTCTATAGAGCCAGCCGCAATTCAGAATCATAGAATCATAGAATGGCCTGTGTTGAAAAGGACCACAGTGATCATTCAGTTTCAACCCCCCTGCTATGTGCAGGGTCGCCAACCACCAGATCAGGTTGCCCAGAGCCACATCCAGCCTGGAATTTAGCAACAATCCCTTTGTGTAGGTTGCAAATACCCAGCAACAACGTTTTTAGGATGCCAGGCATGGAGTTTCTGAGCCCTCAGGATAAGGAGCCTTCATGATCCCAGTAAGCTACAATGCAAGGATAAAGAGCAGGAAGACAAGACAAGGAAGATAAAAGTGGGATGACCAAGGCAAGCACATTGCATACAGACACAGGGTTGCAAGGTGTGTTATTGCTTGGTATCTTAATATCTGTATTAGCAGATACAGCAAGCAAGGAGAAAAGAAGTTCAGTTCCTGGCTCTGCTCATGCTTTTCCGTGCAATCTGAGCCAAACCGCTGGGTTTCTTTGCCTTCCTGCAAAACAGCCTGCAGACACTTCACAAATGCTGGATATAACTATGGGTCAGCGTCCAAAATACCAGCCCAGGGCTGGGAAACCCACAGACAGCACAGCGTTAGGGCTGGCACTGTGCAAAGCTGTTCGGCTACAAGCACAGAGCGAAACCTACAGCAACCTCTAGCTTTAACTACTGACCTGGCTTGGGATTAAATGGAAAAAGATCAGTACTGAAAACAGCCATTTCTGTAAGAATATAAGGAAATAGGGAAAATGTGCATGCGTATGTACAAAATCTCAAGCCAAGCTGAGTCTTGCATCATCTGCTATTATTACCACGTGAAGCTTTCCTGCATAGGTTATCAAAACTTGTAAAGCAAAAGTGAGCACAGAGCAAGCCTCTGAGGAACTCTCAGATGAAGCTTTAGAGGCAGCTGATCCCACACGCACCCTTCCTGCAGGTTTCAGACCCCTTGTTTTGTTTGCTGCTTCCCACCATGCCTCTCCACCCCTTCCAGCCAGCAAGGCACCCAAAGGCAGCTCCCGAAGCTGCCAGGACACACATTCCCAGGGTGTCACAAACAGCACGCTGCCCAGTGCTGCATTTAACCATCTGCTGGCTGAGAGCTTGCAACGCCTAGGCTGAAGAACACAGGAGCTCTGCTGCTGGTAGGGAGCAGAATGGAGGCATCATGCTTGAGCAACTCTGCTGGGATAACGCACATGTCTTGCTGCACGTAGTAGGGCTGCACTGAGCACCCCCTGGAAAGCTTTGCTCAGCGTGGTAGAGCACTTCCCAGCGGCTCAGTCAAGGAGTGTGGAGCATGGACACCTCCAAGCCAGTTCAGCTAATTAGTCCTGGTGCCCAAGTCACTTGCACGGACACCCCTGGCCATCCCAAGCCAGCAGCCTTAGTACCTGGGGGCACTGCATGGACTCAACACCCCCTGCTCAGCACAATCAAGCACCCCCAGTACTCAGGGGCATTGCACAGACCCTCAACCAGCTCAGACAGGGAGCCCTAGTGCCTGGGGATACTGCATGGGCACTTCCTACCATCCCAAACAAGCCATCCCAAAGCCTGGGGACCCGGCATAGCCACCTCCTGCCATCCCAAACAAGCCATCCCAAAGCCTGGGTACGTAGCATAGCCACCTCCTGCCATCCCAAACAAGCCATCCCAAAGCTTGGGTACATAGCATAGCCACCTCCTGCCAGCCCAACCAAGCAGTCCCAAAGCCTGACGATACAACATAGCCACCTCCTGCCAGCCCAACCAAGCAGCTACAGCACTTGGGGATCACTGTACAAACTCCACAGCTATCCCAACTCAACATCCCCAGTACTATTACACGATCCACGCTTGCTGTTATCCCAACCAAACACCCCCAGCGCATGCAGACGTTGCACAGACACCCAGATCTGCTCAGCCACGCCGCCCCAGCACCCGGGGACACAGCATGGACCCCTCCTACTATCACAACCCTGCGCACCCCCCCTTAGCCACCAACGGGGGCATCGCACAAACCAGCCCCCAACCCCACTCACCGCAGCTCTCCATCCAGCGCCTGGATGACGGCGGCGAAGCTACGGCTGGTCTGGTTGAGGTAGCGGTAACAGGTGCGGAGTCCGAGTCCCAGCGAGTCCTGAGAGCACAACGGGGGACACAACGGGGGGGGCTGAAGGCGAGCGGCCGGAGGGAGCCCGGAGGAGGCGGCAGCGCTGCGCTGTCCCCGCCGCCCTCCGCCCCGCAGCCGCCCTAAAGCCGTCCGGGGAGCGCCCCGAGGTGGGGACAGAGCCAACGTGCGCTTCAGCAGAGCCGTGGCCTTGCTGCTGGCCGCCATGGGCACGGCGGGGGGGTGTGGGGGGGCCGGCCGAGGAAGGGGGCTCCGCCCCGAGACCGGCCCCTAAGAACGGCGCGCCCCCTGCCAGCACCGCCATGCGTGCAAAGCACCGCGGCCGTGCGATGCACGGGGAGAGCAGAGCCCGTGCGAACGCATGGGAATCTGCACGGTGCTGCAAAGCGGTGTGGTGTACCCGCGTGTCAGGGCTGATACAGCACACAGGATGCTGCTGAGAGGCACCACGGCTGTGCGATGCTCCCAACAGCTGTGATGCATGCAAAGCATCCCGGCTGTGCAGTGCTCCCAGCAGCTGTGATGCATGCAAAGCATCCCGGCTGTGCAGTGCTCCCAACAGCTGTGATGCATGCAAAGCATCCTGGCTGCGCGATGCTCCCAGCAGCTGTGATGCATGCAAACCACCCCGGCTGTGCAATACACGCACAGCTAGAAGCAGGAAGCT
Organism: Meleagris gallopavo; assembly: GCF_905368555.1. Classification (NCBI taxonomy): domain Eukaryota; kingdom Metazoa; phylum Chordata; class Aves; order Galliformes; family Phasianidae; genus Meleagris; species Meleagris gallopavo. Next base: position 106,523,341 of record NC_139405.1, on the reverse strand, counting down.
GCTGCAAAGCACCGCGGCCGTGTGACGTCCCAAAGAGACGCGATGCGCAACGCAACGCTGAAGCCGTGCGATGCTCCGAAGCAATGCAACGCTCAGAACTCGTGGAAGGCCCAACCCGGTGCAACGCACGGCAGCAGGGAGCTGCTGCACAGCACTACGTCAGGCGATGCTCACAGCAACCGACCCCCCCCCGCGAGGTGACACCCGCCTGAGCCACCTCCCCCGCCGCTCACCGTGTCAATTCGCGGCATGACGGCCCGGTAGCCGCCCATCTTGAAGCGCAGCAGGTGGTAGATGTCCTCGGGGTGCCCCAGCCATTTCCTCAGCAGCTCCATGACGGCCCCACCGCCGCCACAGGCGCTCTCGCTCCGCGCGCTCCCGACGCTCTCTCACACCTCCCCCCCCCCACCCCCGACTCTTCCTCCGCCCGCCACCTCAAACCGCCGCTTAACAGCCGGTGGGCGGGGCCGCTCCGCCCCCTCGGCCAATCAGCTCGCTAGTCCAATGGCTCGGTAGCGCGAGGCGAGCCCATTGGGAAACGTGTCCTCGCACCAGCCTTGCGCCAGCCAATAGGAGTGCGGCAGAGCTGGTGTGACGGCCGACGGGCGGTGCTGATTGGGTGACGGCGCCCACCGGCACTCGCGTGGCCGCCCTGAGGGGGCGCGGGGCGGGGCTTCACAATGGCTGCCCCGCCTCTCACCCTTCCTCACCCCCCTCTTAGGGCATCCTCACAGCCATCCCGGGGCACGGGATGCCTCCAGGCTCCTTCTTGCTTCACTCCCAACTAGAGCTGAAGTGCTTCTGCTTGGTTTCAGTCACCTACAGTGCATTCCCTCCATGGTGCTTTCCTCCATGCTCACTTCCAGCCAGCAGCCCCACAGAGCAGCCCACAGCACAGGGGAACCACAAGGAGCCCAACCCTCGGGCCACCCAAAATCCAAACCCTATGTCTGAAATGATGAGTTTTATGCACTCCCTGTCACACATCGACACCCCCAGAGTCGCCACACTTCTGATTCATGGCTTAATGATGGGTTTTAAGCATTGCCATCCCTGCCAATGGGGCAGGCAGCTCAGAGGTGGGCAGAGATGAGCAGCACCGAGCACTGCTGAGGTTTGTCTTCATCCTTTGGAAGGAAGCTGCTAAGAGTTGATGGAGGGAACAACCATTTAATTTTAACCACACCTAATCACTACATAACACATACTCAGCTCTAAGCAGGCACAGGATTATCTAACACTGAACTACACAAGGAGAAAAAAAAAAGAACATAGAGCTATGTCACTCAATGCCCAGGGTCAGATCTCCATCCCCTGACAGCACTGCAGGCTGGCACTGAGGACACCACCATGTAAGCCTTTTCCAGCCACCTGGGGGTCCTAGGGCTCCTTTCATCACCACATGCCCAAGAGGACACTGCTCTTTCTGGTAGATCTGCAGGTGCAACCCTTTGCCTTGCAGCTTGCTCTGCAGCCAGTCAGAGGTGAACTGAATGGCACGATCAAGCAGATGCTCCAGATCTGATTGCGCCAAGAGAGATCCTTGTGTTAACGGATGGATCTTCACCAGGTACAGGACTTCATTTTTAATGATGTTCCCTGCAAAGGGTCAGAAATAAGGAGATGATAAGGATATTTCTGTTCAAGACAACACAGACCCATATCTCCAGCCACTGTGATTTCAGCCTGATTGACCACACCTTGCAATGCCATTCCCTGTATCAGAGATGGCTTACAAGAAGTAAACCTTCATCTGGGAATAAACTAGAGGATAGTCTCTTCCCACTAGGCTTCAAGTGGATCTTTCTCTCACAAGTACCAACCACCCATGCTAAGATAGTTCACTGCACACAAAGGCTGCACTCCAGCATCTGAAGCCTGCAGCTAGAGATTGCAAGCCCTTTCCTCCCCAAAACGACCACGTACCCTCTCAGCTGGATCAACCTAGTGTCATAATCTTAAGGAGTAGAAGCTCTAGCATGCGGATCTGGGTGCAAGCATCCCACCCTCCTCTTTCTCGCCCCGCTACTGTGCTCTGGAGCTCACCCAGCCCTGAAAAGTATCTTTGGTCCAAGAGGGTGTAGCAGATGGGATGGGATGTGCGGAGGGCATCCAGTGCCCGGCCACGGTGGAATTCTGCAGACAGGATGTCAGAAGTGGGATCAGCCACCGGAGATGAGCACCAGTGCATTCGGCAGTTGTAGAAAACAAGGAAGCCTCCACTCTCAAAATACAACACCAGCCTGAGAGACGCAGAGGAGATGAGTGAGATCACTAGCCACAAACACCCTGACCCACTTGTTGTATTCTGGTTTAGCTGAAGAGACTTGCAAAGAATGGAAAGTGCAGAGAAAGCAGTTTAGCTTTTAGGTTCTAAGTAAGGACAACTCATGGACAGTTATCCCTCCTGCTGCCCTGTAGGTTCGAAAGACAACAGCAGGCAGAGAGAAGTTCCCTACAGCCAGTTGCATGGGAAGACATACAAGTAGATTTTTGAACATCTGCAGAGAAGGAGACTCCACAACCTCAGATTAAACAGTTCACAAGAGCTGGGTCTGCACTGTCCTTCAGTATTTACCCCTTAATACATTTCCAGTGGCTCTTAATACACCACCAGTGATCTAGGCTCCTACAATTATATTTTCACTGCTGTCTCAAATACCGTATATGCATGCTATTAATCCAATGATTATCCAATATAATAATAATAATCAAATGAGTATAATAGATGCTGAAGCTGGGAGGAGGCAGAAGACTTCTCACTAAGGATACAATACACAACACCAAGACAACGAAGCATGTCCATGGCAAACCAACCAATGCTGACTCCCTGGTTGAACACACCTCACATCTACTGAAGACACAATATCACCACTTAGCTTTCTTTTAACACTGAGGGGAAAGAAGGACAGGACTGAAAGCATTTCCATAGCAGTTTAGTTTGAGACAGAACAGTGCCTCTCCAGAAGGAAAGAAGAACATTTGTAAGAGGACTCTGCCAAATACCTGGGTATAGGGTCCTTCCAGTCCCCCCTCTTATTGGCTCTGCTTGCTCTTGAGAACTCGTTTGCCCGAATGCTGCCAAACAAACCGAAGTGGAAGCGCAGCCAACTGCCTGGACCCCCTGCTGCACCAGGTCTGGAGTTCTGCAGTTCCTGCAGCTCTTCTTCCTGGGGAGGAGTCAATGGAGCGCAAACCTGCTCTTGCTTTCCCTGAACAAGGGAACTAGGCCCTGTGGCAGCCTCTTTCTGCAGCTCTGTCTCATCCACACTTGGTCCTAAGGGGGAGCTGGCTGCTACAAATGCTAGGAATAAGTTCTTCCCATGGACCTGAAGGGGGAAAAAAAAAGTGGGATGTACTGAGGATCTCTGTTCAGATGCTACTCTGGAGGCTCCTGGCAGGACAAAGAGATGTCAGGGCAGACACACAGACACACTCAGACCAACCACAAGTGGCTTGAACAACCCACACCTGTGCCCAGTTGGAATCACAATGCAGTTTGAGGTGAGGCTAGTGTGACTTAGATAGCTATGGGTACTTACAGCATTGACATCCACTTAGCCAAGTAAAACCTGGCTTTCTGGTCTAAGGATGCATCTGTGCAAGCTCACAGCTGAAAGGAACAAGCCTGCTGCTTGTCTTGACACTCACACACTGAACAAACCAACTCATCTTCTCTAAACCTTCCATGACAACCTCACACACAACCCTGATGCCACTCTCAGGCCACGCACCTTCTGTGACACAAGGGTAGCTGTGGCTTCACACTCAGACCTGCCACAGATTGATATGGTCATCTTCAGCACAGCTCACCTGGGAATCCTGGAGCCTCAAGGCATTCAGGTCATTCACATTAATCTTCTTGCTGCTTCCCCCCACCTTGGCCACCACTTGCCCCACAAAACTTAAGGTCAGCAGCTGGAACTTCCTCACTGATGGGCCCTCTGGCATCTCTACCAGCTAAATGGCAGATCCTTCTCACACTTGGTGCCCTAGAGCTGATGGAAAGCTTACAGCTTAGAAAAAGAACAAGGAAACACAAGGAAGCAACAGCCCATGCTCGCATCAGCTCACAGCAACTGAAACTAGAGCCTTCAGTAGGGCCTGCTTCAGCCCCAGCCCTCCAAGCCATCTTCAGCTTGAGCAAGGACACATGGTCACCTACTGGAGCTCTCAGCCCATAAGAGGCAGAAGCCAGCAGCCACCTACACAGGGTGGTGAGCTGCAGTGGGGTGTGAATGTAGCCTCAATAGGGCTGGGCAAGGCAACACAGCTATAAAGCCTTCACGCGCTGCAATGGGCCAAAGCCTTTTAGGAAAAGCTCCAAGAGATGATGTATGTCAGAGAACATTATCTGGATCTGAGACATGAAATAAAAAGGTATTAACTGGTTATACAAACATGATTGCTTTAGCAGCAATAGAAGACTAAGCTTAATCCCCACGCTTCATATGGCAGAAAGTAATTAAATCACATCCTAGCTCCATTTACCTACATACCACAGACTACAGGCAAAAGCCAATAACAGGTCAAGAGCCACCTAGAAGACATTCCTGCTGCTAAAGGTGTCAGAAGCAATCCAAATCCCTTGGCTCTTGACACGAAAGGCTCTGACCATGCCCTTCAGGTCTTCATACTGATTATCTAGACACTGGATTTGTGTCAAGCAGCACAATACAGGGAATTCACCCAACACCTTCATACACACATTGCAGACCCCAAAGCAAGCAGCCATTGCACATCCCCCTGCCCTAAACGCTGCACCCAGCCCCCAAGCCATTACCCTGCACACAACAGAGGCTGAGCAGCCTCCTCCCTTCTTCCCTATTTGATTACCAGCTTCTTCTACCTCGTGCTCCTGAACCATTCCCCTGCCTTCAGTCATTTCTCAACACTCCCATAGCCCAAACCAGCACTACCCTCTTCCTATCCCTTACACCCCAAAATCCCCTTACCACCCTTCTACAGAGGAAGAAGGCCCTTCCGCCCACCAACATACAAACAGCAAGAGAGCTCCTCCAGTGGCTGGCAAAGGAGAGGTGGGTGAGGTTTCAAGTGCTGGCCCCACCCACCCCATCAATTACACCAGACCCAGGGACTGGTTGAACTGGGAAGGGGTCTGAATTCCCCCACCAGAAAGAGGAGGTGATTGTGTGAGAGTTGGGAGTGCTTTCAGCTTATGGGTGGCATCTGTGAGCTCAGCTGAAAGCAATTAGACTGAATTAGCAATGTGCTCCACAAACCCACGTCTGTGAAAAGAGCAAAAAGATAAATTATGATGGCATTGAGGTGCCATCCTAGTGCAAGAGCTCATCCTTTTTCCTCTGTGCTAATGGTATTACAAAATGGAAAACATCTTGGCTGTTTTTTTCCTTATGCATTAAAATAAGCACTGCTTTTCCAGGTGCACTGAATATGTGATCAGTTACCCCCAGCTCTCCCCAGGATGCCCACCAGGAAAGTCAAGATTCAGGCACAGCCTTTTGGTTTTATTATTATTGTTTTATTTCCATTAGTTCTAAAGGTGTAGACATTACGTGGATTGGTAGCCATACTACTTCATAATATATATTTTTTTACATCTTTAAATAATTACAGCTTGTTCAGTTGGTTGGTTTCCCTCTCCCCCTTACAAATCAGTGTCTGTTTTCTGTGGGACTTCCCCAGCTGACATGGGAATCTTCAAACTTAATGCATGAGAAAAGAACAAACAACCAACCAAAACCGACAAACAAAACCAAACACCACCCCTGGCACAGTCACAGCTTCAGTCATATTAACTGTTGTCATATTCAGTTATACTAAGAGTTGTTGATTGGTTTCAAAGCTCCCTTACAATACTCCTGAGCTCCTCCTGATTGGAGAAGGTCTAATCAGCCCATATAATTGCAAGTGAAATATGGATCTCTTTGGATTAATTTATGAAACAAAAACTGATGCAATTCAAGATATTGCACTTTCACAAGGAGGAAAGACATTTAAAAATGATAAATGACCTTTCCACCCCTTTCTCTCTCTCCATCCCAGTTCTCAACTTCCCATCTTGCCATAGAGCCATAGCATTGCTCTGGTTTGGCATAACCCAGATATGTGCTGCAAATCCTCAGGCATCCCAGTTTATGTGTGTGATTAATGCTGAGCTTTAAGGGAACATCTTCAGCAAATACATTGGTAGATGTGCTCAAGTGCTTTGCAGGACCAGGCACTTTGCTCTTACTCTTCAGGGAAGAGATGGTTCTCAGCTGTGTACTTTTTTTTTTGTGTACAAATACACAAATTCAGGCCTATCATTGTATGTGGCTGATGCTAGAAGGGACCTCTGGAAGTTATCTGGCTGGTGGTCCTCAGCTGGACTTCCAGACATGCTGCAATGGAATAAATTATAGCAATAATAATAGCGGCAATTGTTTTGCTATATTAAGTCTCTGATAATTGTATTTTATTTCATTAACAAAGCGGGTTCTCTGTGCCTCTCCTATCACTTGAAGGAAAGCAAAGCTCAAATGTAACCCCAAATTTTCAGGGTCGCCCCTCAGCTAGGTTGAGCTGAACCTCTTGTTAGGACTGTCATTCTCACATCTTGTAAGTATCCCTTCATGCATCACTTCTGGTGTTGGCATGTTCTGTTGGCAATGTGAGGCACACCTGAACTTCAACTACTTGTAAAAGGAGTGACAAAAGAGCTCATTTCTACTATGAAAGGGCCGAGAGCCTCGTGAAAGCAGACATCTTGTTATCAGGGTCCCTCTAAATGCTCCTCACTGAGTTTCAATGTCCAATTTTTAAGGCTCTGTGGGGAGCAGAAAACCAGTTAGTCAAACTCTGTCATTTAGGTAACCTAAGAGAATGTGAGCCAGGGAACCACCAGACTTATGTCTCGTAGGTTTTTCTGCTTGGCGTTGCAAACAGATTCCTTTATGGCACTTAGGAGTGTGTTTTAAGGGCAGGAGAGAACTTCAGCCAAGAATTTTGGCTTTGAGGGCAATACAAGGAGCACAGTAAAAGGGCAAGGCAGAAAAAGCCTTTGGGAGCATAAGCACAGAGGGAGAAATGCTGTGCTTTTGATCTGGACCTTTGTTCCTCTCTAGGAGGCTGCCTGCTTCCCTCTTCCTCAGGCTGTCCAGGGTAGTTTTAGGCATCTGAAATGTGTGCAGAAGCCAAGAGGCATCTCTGGGGTGTGTTCTTCTCTGTCACAGACAAGATGACAGCTGCATCCCAAGAGATCTTGGCTGCCGAGTGCAAAGCAATGCAGTACAAGGAGGAGGCTGACTAATGACCTGTGTGCTCTTGGAGAAACACCTTTGTTTTTTCTTTCACCCCAAATTCATGTTCTTAGGTGCTATTTCTGGCCTCTTCTCTGCAGGCTGCTGGGCTTCCACAGAATCACAGGATTTCATGGTAATGTTTTATTCGTTGAACGGCTCTTCCTTGTCTGTAGTTAATAAACTAATGAGGTTAGACCTTACATTAGCTCTGAAGGACAGAGTGCAAATTCTGTGGTTATCTTGCAAGTGGCAGATGGAAAAACTTCCCAGATCAGGAGTTTCATTCCCATAAGCCAGCTGAAAGGCACTCCTTGTCAATGGGAAGACCACACTTCTTATGGGGAAGCTCAGTGAGGAGCCTCAAGGTGCAAACACCATCCAGACATGGCATCACTGCCATGGTGTCTTTCTCCAGGTAGTGCAGAGTCTCTGTCACCTCTACAAACCCCTGCAAATCTGAGTTACTGAGCAGAGCACAGGGGTTGTGGAGGGGTCCAGCTCTCTACTGTGCTCCATTTCAACTCTCTGTCACAACCAGTCCAGTTGAATCCTTCTCCTTAAAGAAACTTTTCAACCATCAGGAGGAAAATAGAGAGTTCAAACACGGATAATACAAGGTCGTGGTTTTGCTTCAACCATGTTTGTGGCTTTCCTCTTCACCAAGCCACGTATCTTGGTATTTTGTCAGAAACACTCTTTGTGGCAATGGAGAAGTGTGAGTGTAAGATGGAGGGTGGCACCTTACATCCTTCAGCATATTTTGTGGGGATGCACCATCCCTCTTCTGGTATCACCTGGCAGTTCCATAGTCAAGTTCTGGATGCAGGGAGGAAAAGAAGGAGCTGGGAGGGCAAGCAGAAGGGTAATGGAGTCTGGGAGCAGACAGAAACAAGACTGGAGAATCTTGTAGGATGAGGTGTCCCAGAAATTCTCCACCTGTACAGGCAAAGCTGTCCCTCCTTGGAAACGCTGATGGAAACATGCTGGCAAGCATCAGTGGAAGCATTTAGACTGCACAGAGGAGCTGTAGCGTATGCATTGCTGAATTTTGTTAGGCACATGTTAGACAAAGAGCAACTAAAGGTAGGTTAGGTAGAACTGATCCCTTTTGGACAAGGGAATGAGTCTGTGGCCTCTTGGCATCACTTCCAACTCAATTTTCCAGAATTTTCTGGTTGCTAAAAGGCTTATGGTTAGGCAAACACATGAGTTTTGTTTAATACTTGTGTATGAATGGAGTTAAGCTTCTCTTGCAGGCAAGCAAGTCTATGCACATGCTTAGTAAAGAAGATGGCCCCTGCCTGCATCCATTAGAGGCTGAGGACTTGTCTTGTTGTGAAAGGTGAAATCCTTAAGACATGGAAAATGGTCATGAGCCAGCTTCTAGGGGAACAGTGGGCACTCAGAGTACAATGAGAAATAAATGACAGTCAGATTTCATCAATGACAATGAAGACAATGGAAAAGTATGCAAAATAATTAAATTAACTGTCTCAAAAGCAAGAGCACAGCAGCGTTAAAGAGCAACTTTTCACTTGCTGTGCTCTACAATAATCTCTAAGCCTGGCTTGTAGCTATTTGTAAGGGAAAAGCCCAATAGTTTCCTCCAGGATTTGATGATCAAGGTGGGTTTCCTCTACCCGCTTCCAGAAAGTTTCTCCTTCCAAAATCCCCTTTTGACTTCAGACAGACTTTCTCCAGGCTCAGCCAACCATCTTTTAGAAACACAGTCCCATGATTTTGTAGTGATAAATAGGAAAGGAGTTACTATTAAATACAGACATTCATTAGATTTTCAGACCATCTAGGGAAATGAAGGCAATGCTCTAGATGCATGAGCTGAGGATGAGGACGTGGGTCTCTTTTTTTTCTCTGCCCTAGATCATATCAAATCCACTAAAGCCACCACAGCGTGTCTGTTCAACAAACTGTTCTGAAACTGGCTCCATTTGGTGGAAGATCACTGAAATGGGGTAATGATGATGGCATTCCCTCTGGTCAGGAAACAAATGGATGGTGACAGGAGAAAAAGATTTTTTTTGTGCCACCATTGTCTAAGTCTCAAATGGCAAATGTTTTTAAATAGACAACCCCCCACAAAAAATATGTTCATTTTTGTGTTTCTGGCTATTTCTTAGAAGGTGGTGGCAATCGAATAAAAGGAAACTTGTTTGAAGGGAGGAAAAAGGTTTCAAATCCATTAGTTACTTTGAGATTTGAGTCTTCTTGGTTTGTTTTGTAAGAGCTCTCCTACACTTCACGTAAGTCCTCTTTACCTCTTTGTTGGAACATCTCACCATGGCAGGAGAGCAGGGGAGGAGGGAAACAACATTGACGTGATTATTACGTGGCATCTTCTTCATCTCTCCAGTGGATCAGCCTCAAGTCTATGGGTGGAAGACCAGTTTATGCAGTTATGATGTCCCCATGGTTTTCAGCTAAGACCAGGCTGTTCCAGGAGTCCTGTTTGGAGCTGGTTTGTGGAGACTGGCTGATGGCTGACTGGTAAGCCTGCGGGGAAAGCTTCAGGGCTGAAATTGCCGGATGAATTGAAGATCCATGTCCAGACATGGCAGAGACCGAGAATGCCTGCAGAAGAAGAAAAAATCTTGTAAAAAAAAAAAGCTTCAAATAATAAAGGAGCCCTTCACGTGGAGAAGTAACATGTCTGAGGATTTGCCATAGATTGTAGCTTATGTGTGATGCTTTGGGCAGACTTTTCTTCTTGTTCTAGACCCTGCCTTTTGCTAGTATTGTATAGGGAACAAATTGTTCTTTTCTAAGTGCTGTTCCTAAGACATCTAGTGGTGGATAAGGTGCAGAGCACCCACTGTACCCTACATCCTGCTGCCTTGATTTACCTTTGCAGGGTCTGGGTTAGATTAGGGCTATGTGACTACATTTCTCAATGCACATCCAGCCAGTGCAGATAAACTAGAGTCCTACTGCCAAGCTTTTCTTGCTCAGGACAAATCAAGTCATACAAAGAGAATGGATATTTTATTGCGATGTGACTTATGCAGCTGCCCAGCTAGAAGAAATCTCACGTTTTCAAAAGGGCTGCTACAAATTTTGGCCATTCAGAACTTCTACATATCACTGATCATCCACACTGTGCTGTAAACATGGTGACAAAAATGTGTATTTTTTGCCCCATCCCAGATTTCCTACCATGAACTTCTAGGTTCCAGCATCGAAAAGAGGCAACCTCTTACTATAGAGGTTTTTAAGATGTTCTTCTCCCCTCATCTACCACTCTCAGTTCCATCTCTGTCCCACTGTCCTCTGTACCTGAGAAATTGGGCTGGGGTGCCCATAATGAGATGAGAGCCCTGGTTCTGTTTTTATGGGGCGCATTTCCTCAGTGGTCGTGGCACTGCTGCTGCTACTCGTGGAGCTCGTGGTCGGGGTAAGACTCTCACTGCTGGATGGACCTGTGGGAAAGCAGATGGTAAATTGGGCTTTTCCCAAGGGCCTTTCACTTCAAAGCACTCAAAGTTACTGTAGGTTAAAAAAAAAAAAAGATAATTAAAAAAAAAGTAGCAGAAAGGCCTTTGTTACTGCTGAAAGACATTCCAACGTTCCCCATTTTTTGAAGAATCAGCCCATTTTGTCGTTGGGTGTCTGAATCATACAGCATAAATCCAAGTGGCCAGAAACATGATTGCACGTGTATACACACACAATTGCCTCTCCTTTTTAATGCTTACCTGCTGGCGTCTTTGTTTTGTTAAGGTTCTTCGGCTTACGCTTCCTTGTCTGAATGCCCTCTTTTCTCATTGCTAACGGCCTTGGAACCTGTGAACCCAGATATACAAGTGCATTGGTTTCTGTACATCCATACAGTCACCTAGGAATAGACTCCAGCTCTACCTCATCAGCTCCACAAAACCTGGCTGATTTAATTGAAAGCAACAACAAAATGGAGCCCAAAGCCACTGGTCAGCGTTGCTGTATGAAGAGATATGTCAAAGCTACAAAGTGTGCTTCTAAATGGGAATAGATGGGCTTTTTTACGGCATAGATATTGAGTGATTTATTACTTTCCTGTTGAACTTGGAGATGAGGATGTCTTTCTGGCCAATGCCTATTTATGGAAAGCTACCCAATCTGTATGGGGAAATCTCCCTTAGGAACTGATCCCACTGAGCTCGCCAACCGCATAGTCAGAAACATACTGGGATTTCTAGGAAGAATTTGTTGGGTTCGGTGGTTCCCCTCATCTATCTTGTCTTCCAGCTTTGGCCTATCTCTCATGAATGCACTTTCATCTGTTCTGAAGCAGGAAAACCTTGAGAGCATGGAGTTGAATACAGAACCCTAGCAGCAGCAATGGGAATCAGAATGGGGCTTGCTTCTGCAAACACCAAGGTCTTGGAGGACTCTGTCTCTGCCACTTGGAGTCCACTGGTGGGAGAAGGGCTGGAGATTTGCATCCTGAAGTTCTGTGCCTCGGACTCCAACAGGACTATTCTAGATACATCAGACCTCCCTGTATGCACAAAGTCCCCAGTGGCAGGCATTTCACGAAAGTGCATTTAGGTAGGGAAGAATCTGGGCCTAATTTGTGGGTCAATTTGTGCTCTGAGCACCCTCCCCGTAAGAGTAGAAAGGAATGAAGGTTTTACCCCATGGAGCTTCATGTAGAGCCCACAGGCGTTACAGACGGGCTCTCCCTCCGCGTTTCTGCGCCAGAGTGTGGTTGTGGTCGTGTGGCAGTTGGCACAAGAGAGGCCAACGCGACGGGAAGCCGACTGTAAGAGAAAATAGAGGAAAAAGAAACACATCAGCCCTCCGGCAGCATCTCAGATCCCAGCGAGTTTGCTCCAAGTCACAGAATCACAGAATCATAGAATACCCAGCGCTGGAAGGGCAGCACCATCCAGTCCAACTCGCCGCCAGCTTGGCTCAGCCCATGGCTGGAAGGGATTTTCACCAGAGGGCGCTGGGTGGCTGTGAGCGGTGGCTGTGCTCAAACCACGAGTGTCATTTTAGGCACTTGCAGGGAATGGCTGGGTTTGAGCAGAGTCAGGTTTGTGCTATGTGAAGTGCAGGGCAGGCTTAGGATGAAGCCACATGGAAGATGAGTCTCTGAGGGAAGGCTTGCTGGCTCCTTGCTGCCTGGGGGCCGTGATAACCCTCGTATCTCTGGGGCATAGATGCAGAGCCCTTCCCAAAACTCCCCTCCAAAGCAGGCTGGGATGGGCAGAATATCAACACCAAGATATTCCCATTCCCCATGAATGTCCCATCCCGACCCATAGCCTTTGGGATGATCACCTGCCCCAGAAGCTCTGCTTTAACTTGTCCAATTACAGCAGCAAACAGGGTGTCCAGAAAAGATGTCTGACCACCATGAAGTGAGAGCACAATTAGTTTGAACAGTACAATAACTTAGATCAATATCTCATCAAACAGAATGCAATTTTGCTGAGTTTGGAAATCTGGACCAAATCCACCTATGTTAGGCACATAGAGACCATGTAATGGAAATATGCCTGACATCACCATCTAGCTGTCACCTTTATATCACAGAATCATTTGAGTTGGAAGGGACCCTTCAAGGCCATCTGTCCCACTCCCTGCACTGAACAGGGACACCCAGAGCTCCATCAGAGCCCATCCAGCCTGATCTTGGCTGTCTCCATCCTTGCACACAGCCCTACCCCGCATACACCATGTGCTGCTGACTTACCAGCCTCCTCTGAGGTTTGAACAAGGGCCGGTTGATGCCGTTCATCTTGTGGTAGAGCCCACAGGCGTTGCAGAGGTAGTGCCCTGTGCCATCTCTCCTCCAGAGCGGGGTGGACATGGCCCCACAGTTGACACATTCTCGCCCCTCTGAATAATCATCAAAAAATTCTGCTGCCATGACGGGAGAGAAAGGAAAATGTTTGGTTAGTTAAGCAACTGTACGTGATTTTTTTTGCTCTGGTCCTCAATATTTGAACCCAGCAGTGATGTTCAAAGAAATCACCAGCAATCAGAGTTTAGAAAGTGCAAGAAACAGCTTTCCTTCCGCAGGGAAGCCAACAAAATTATTGGGAAGAGAAACCTCTTTCCCTGTCATAGTGTTGGCTGGAAGGCTTCTGTGGCAGCAGGGATGTGCTGGGATACGGATACCAGAAGACAGAAATAGAAACCTTCCCTTCTGCTCTGACGTTATCTAATTTTCAAAACTGGACATAGCCAGGGCAAACAGATTGGAGCAGGCAAACGGCTGTGTTTACAGTCCAGACAAATTGCCTGTGACCATGGAAAAACACGAGCCTGGACTCACAGAGCAGAACTGCCCAGGCATCCCTCACTGGGCAGAGAGAATCTTGTCTGTGCTCCCTACAGCTCTGCTCCTTACTCAGCCCCTTTGCAGAATTGCTGTAGAGAGCCAAGGAAAAGAGATGTTCTCATGCCTTCCCCCTGTTAGCGCAAGAAACAGCTCCTGAACAGAGCTGTCACAGATTTGGATGCAAATCTCCATCCTGGTGCATTCACTCACCACAGTCCAGGTTCACCCTCCACCGTGGCTCAGCTGCGGCTGTGAGATGATGGTAAGGGTGACTGCCCAAGGCTGGGGCAGCCCCATCCTTCTGGCTGCGACCCGTCCTTGTCATCTGCAGACTGCTGCAGAGCTCAGGGCACCTCAACAATGTCACCTCTTGGGAAGACAGCTCACCCTCATGTACAAAGCCCTCTAGAAGCCAAGAACTCAATCAGCCCAACACGCTTCACCTAATAGAATACAAGCACAGAATGTAGCTACATCCAGTTGGCAAGGCCCTTGAAAATGCGTGTTGCTGCTGGTGATTCCACTTGAAGAATATCAGCTGTTGAGATCAGGCTGGGGAGGGTATTTTTTCTGGAAAAAGGAGTTACAAACCCTTCCTACTTCTGGATTTCCCATCCACCCAGACACAGTAACCAAGGCATGCCCATGTTCTGCTATCAGCAGCAGTAAAGAAGACTAGATAAGAAATTAATTGGAGAGAAGAAGAAAAGAACAAACAGCAACAAAAGGCTCCATCACTTGGTGTAGACTGGGAGTAAACCAGGCTGCTGAAAAAGCATGGTTCCCAATATACTGCATCACACAGGAGGCTTTTGGAGGATGGCAAAAGCTTTGCACTGAGACCTGTAACCACCACGTACCAGTATAGCATTAACTCACAGCATGCTGGTACCAACACTGTGCTTGCCCCCCTGCTGCCTGTACAAGAATCTCAGCTTTCTGTCGGAAGTCAGTTCCCCAAACAGCAAACCAACAGAACTGGATTTCTTGCAGATCTATGTCTCGGTCGCATGTAGGTTTTCTGCCATCTAGTAAGGGTTATATTCAAACATCAGCCATGTTTTCTCCTGCTCTACGAACTTTTTTGGAAAATCAGTAGAAAACTATATGTCTATAAAGAATCATAGAATCATGGAATGGCCTGGGATGAAAAGGACCACAACAATCTTCTAGTTCCAACCCCCTGCTATGTGCAGGGTCACCAACCAGCAGACCAGGCTGCCCAGAGCCACATCCAGCCTGGCCTTGGATGCCTCCAGGGATGGGGCATCCACAACCTCCTTGGACAACCAAAGGATTAAAAAATGGCTGAGGTGGGAGTGATAACCAGACATGGAGGAGGATTCATGTGAGCTTAGTTTTCTCTAGACAACCAGGCTAAAAATGGCAGGAGATTACACTATGTGGCAATAGGGAAATGCTAGAAAACAGGAAATGAGTGTACCTAAGGGGCTCAGGAACCAGAAGTGAAGGAATCTGGTATCTTCTCAGCCTCTTATGGAAACCTCATTACCTTTGAGCAATGCTGGTGTTTTAGGAAAGATGGGAATCCCTCCAGTTGTTTTTTGTACATGTGGACTCAGTGATGCTACAACCATAATGCCTCACTTTCCCCTTTAAAATCATCACTGAGTCACAGCCAAAATCCAGATCAAATAAACTTCCTTTGAAAAGAGGAGGAATTGGAAGAGTTGGTCAGGAAGGAACTAATTTCCTTAAAAAAATCTCAAGAAAGGAAAACATTTCACCGTTTTTTTTCATCTTAGAAATTTCTGAGGTTTTGGATTAATCATTTCCCCCTCTTCCCAAAAAAAGCAACTTTATTATATTATAGTAATTTTCATCTTGTGAGAAAATCCTTTCCTCTTTAAAACTAGGTCAGCGAGAGTCATTGACACAATCCAGGGAGGACTGGGCATAGCAGGGGTAGTCCAAAGACAACAGTTAAAACCCTTGGCTGATTTCAGTTGTGCCCTTGAATAATAATTACAAAACGTCATCTTTCTTGGTGAATTTTATGCTAGAAAACCAAAATCTGAATGTTTTTAACCAAAGCAAAAGCAAAAAAAGGCAAAAACTTTGGAAATGTCAAGAGATGGACTAGCCCTTGGTTAGGATAGCATAAATATGATTTTCCACTCTCAGCTGCAGACAAAGGTGAGCCTTGTGAAACGCTAATAAATAGGAATAACCAGAGATGGAGAAGGAGCAGACTTTGTTCCCAGGTCACGCTGAGGCTCCATGCAATGGGTGGCTCTCCTTAATGACAGCCTCATGGGGAGATAGCAGATGGGTGCGTCCCCTGCACGCACCACCCAGCACTGAGTCAGAAGATGGCATCTGTGGAGTGCATTAAAGCCATTCCTAGAGTCGTGTCAGGCCTCCTTGACTTCAACAAGTCTCACCTGGAAGAGAAATAGCTTCTCTTTCTTCAAGGCGTGCTTGGTGATGGCAAGTTCTTCTCAGCAGGGATGTTCTCTAGAAGGATGTGTCTTGGAAACTACTCAAGATTGGCTCAGAGAAGACAATGCAGTCTTCGTGAGCACCTTTCGGAGAATGAAAGGGTAACACGTTTTGGCACCAATGGAGAAAAGGCAAGAGACTAGATTGCTTCCTAAAAGAGGTGCTCTAATTTCACAGCATCACTGAATTCAGGGCTGAAGTTGTGAAGGGGAGTCTTCTGAACTGCCCTATGTGTGGGTCTGTAAAATAATAAGATGAGCTTACCAGCAGTAACCCACGCAGTTTGACGTGGCCAGACATCCAAGGCATAGGAAACCCAAACACTCAAAATAGCTGCTCATTTTTGAAAGTATGGGCAATGGTCTTTGCCTGCCTCCCTCCCTCAGGGGCATAACTGGGATGAAGAACCCCTACCCACGCATGGGTTCTCGTGAGAAGGCCACAGCATCTCCAAGGTCCTCACTGAGACAAGGCCATTCCTAGTGCTCTGAGCCCACAGTAACAGGAGCCATCTTCATAGGTTTCCTTTGGACCCTCTAATAGTTTTATGTCCTTCTTTATATCGTGGCGTCCAAATCTGCACCCAGTTTGGGGCATGCTTGCTGATTGCTTCGTTTGCCCTTTGTTATAAATAACAGGGCTTAAGGCGTGGCAGACTGGAGGCTCCTCATAGAAGCAGCAATGTGTTTTCTTGGCTGCTGTGTTGGGGCTGGAGCTCTAAATCCTGGCATTATGAGATCCCCTGACACTTATTCGTTCCCTCACCTTGTACTAGCAGCCGAGAAAGGAAACGTTTATTCAGGCAGCAAATTGCCTGAACGGCTCCCAGAGGGACCTGAACAATGGAATGGAAGGAAAGGCTCCCCCAGTTGCACTCAGGGCAACGATTTCCGTTTCATGGTGCAGGAGCCACTGCCTGATAATGGAGATTTATGGGCCCATCCGGTGACTTCTATAATAGCCTTTCTGCTAGGAGATCCTCCTCGAAAGATTTAGTCCTCCTCCCAAAGCCAAGTGTGGAGCAGGGTTAAGGAAAGGATAACATTTGCCAGTTGGGCGAGGAAAGAAACAGTCCCGTGGTTGGAACAGCCTCCCTTGCCACGTGTGCTAGAAAGTCTCGTGTTCCTCTTCGAAGGCTCAGCTCCTGGAGTGACTTTGCCCAACCCTTATCTTAGATTATATCGGTCTTGTGATCATTTGGGCCTTTTTTTATGGGTTGGATCCTTAAACCTGGTGTTGGCTAACGCTAACGGCTTTCTATTTTAATGCTTTATCAAACTCTGCCTCTAGTCCACGAAGGAGCTGCTCACATGAGAGCAGATCACAGAACCACGCTAAATGAGCCAGCTTATGGAGTGGGTGGGTTTGGTCCTGGCCGGCTCCCATTCACCAGCTTACAACAGATCTTCTTCCCCTCACACCTACTGTTTATGAAGGCTGCAAGGTCCTCAGGGCAGGAAATGTCACTTGCGTGTTGCACAACAGTCTCCTAATCTTGGGTGAGGTCTTGAGCACGCTAATGGCCGAAATACTTTCCACAACGGGACATTTTGTCCCTAAGGAGCTGGGAGCAACTCTTTAAGTGGGGCAGTGAGGGCTATTGGGGAAAAAGCATTCATGCATATGGCCTTTAGTCACTGGGAGTGGTTCTTTACATCCACCGCCAGCTCCACAGAGAGCAACCAGTGAGGACACTGCAGAGCTAGAGGAGAAAACAGATCAGAGATGCCAGGCAGCCCACATCTACAGGCACTATTGCCAGCATGGCTGGGGCATGACAGCATCTCCCACCACAAAGGACACGGCCTGCTTGAAATCTGAGTACTTCTGCCTTCCCAGGCAAGAGAATCAGATGCTCTCACACAACCAAGGAGATCAAGGGGAGGCTGCCCAAGGCTTGAGTCTGAAGAGAGCTCACACATCCCTCACTGGGTCCTTTGACCATCTCTCCCAACCCCAACTCTGCCCGTGTACCCATCCATAGGCCCAGACCTTCTGACTGTGAGGCAGGGCTTTTCTTTAACAACCTTAGATTTCACATCCTTGGAGAAATCACCTTCAGTGGGTGAACCCAAAGGATCAGTACGCAAAGGAATAAAACAGTAGAAGCACCTCTGGTGGAGAGATTTTGACTCCTCCAGAACCAACAGCCAGTTTGTAAGTTTTGTTCCCAAACCAGCCTCTAGAAGGAGACAAAGAGCCCTCCTTGCACACATTTAGGTCAGACCTGCATGAGAAACAGCAACAAGGTCGTCTCCTTTCTTCTGCCCTCCAGCCCCTTCCTGCCCCCAACCCCTCTCTATTTGCTGGGGAGAAAGAGACTTCCATTAATATAGCACTGGAGTTTTGTTTACAGCTGGAGGGATATTTAATATCAACATTTCTCCCTGCAGAAGTGTCTTCTCAAGCCAGTGAAGCAACTCAGCAAAAGAGAAGCTGTCCTTCAAACACAGCCAGGCACTTACAGGCTCTAAACAGAGCCTGAGAGCAGTTTTCCCTGCAGAGAAGCAGTTTCCTAAAACAATTTGTTATGATAAGAGGTGAGAGCCACATTTCTGTGTATACAGAATCCCAAATGGACTCCTGGGGGCACTGGCAGCTGAGGCACAGGACATTGGGGCACTCGGACACATGGACACCCTGGGCTCTGAGAAGGTCCCAAGCCACAACAGCATGGTAGAAAGAAATGGGATTTACCATTCCTGTCTGTTCAGGATAATTTGTCCTAAATCCCAAAACAGTTTCCATCAAAAAAGTGATATTGTGGACGCCCTTCCTACAGTTTTACCCTTTTGAGGTCCTTTTCATCAGTGTTTTGCTGCAGCTGTTGGAGCTGAAAGTCACATCTCTTAAATGGGTTGAGAATTGCATGGGACTCCAGGAGTTGAAGCTTTATGTGCTAAAGAAAACCACCAGAAACATTCTATTCAGATCACACCTGTTAAAACTGCTTATTGTTCCAGTACTGTGTCTGAGCAGGGCTAGGCTGGGAAGAAAAACAGAGCAGCAGAAAACAAGGAGAGACAAAAGCAGAAGAAATAGGGAATGACTGTAAATAAAAGAGCCCACATTTATGCCTGAAAGAGATCTGCAGCCAAGAGAAAGCTGTCGGTGAGTCTTTCCCTTTTCTATGGGGGCATCGTCAGCTTGGCATGCAGATGGGGAACAGAAAGCCTTTGTGCTTTATCAGCTAGTGGAGCTGAGCATGGTTCTGTAAAAACAGATTCTGCCCATTGGCTTTTTCTCCCCTTTCCTATTCTCTCTCTGATTCCCCTCTGGCAGGTTTGGGGCAAGATTTGCACACTTACCCACTATTTTAGAGACAAATGGGACCCAGATATGTGGTTGGCAGGGAGACAGCAGGATAGTGCCTGCCTAAGAGTACACATCTGTGAGCCAGTCGCTGCTGGGAGTGCAGTTCCCCACTCACTTGTGATCTGTATTAACAGCTGACATCATCTGTGTGGTTGCTCATCTGCAGAGAATGGTGGAAGGAGAGAACTCCCCACCATGAACTGGCTGCTTAGACTAAGCAGCATTACCCCTGCAAGCCCAAGGACCCCACTCCATTGCATAGCAAGCTTTCAACCTACAGTCTGGCTGAGCCACATGCCACTTTTGAAAAGGCAAAATGCATTTCCCCTTTGCCTTGTGAAACACCAGAGCGAAACTCTTCCTGCACAACTGTTCCCAGGCCAAATGTTTCATGTCAAGGCAAAGGGAACATCGTGTCCCTCCTCTGCAAAGCTCCCTGCTCTGCCTGTGGTGAGCCAAGGTCTATGGCACAGAGCTTTGCCAACAGCCAAGCATATTCCTTTCCTTCGTGGATATGTTTTCCCCTGTTTGAAGGACAGTAGAGGTAGAGGCAGCCAAAGGACCAGCTGAAATCATGTGCTAGAGGGACATGAGGGGAAGGTTGGTCAAATCCTGTGCCTGGAGTTGGGTTCAGCCTTGGCTTTGCAATAAGTTTCCCTTGATCAAGTCATCTCCTTGTGACACTGATCTTCCCTACTGTGAAGGAGCAAAGGCTCTTCCGTGCCCCCACTGTGTTTCCACTGCAAGGGAGAGTGGAGAACAACTAAAGCACTGTTCCAGGAATGTTTCAGCATATGGTTTCAGAAAGGAGTAAGAGGTGGTACTGGAGGCTGGACAAGCTGGTTTCTTGGAAAAGCTCTCCAGCATCACCAGGTCCCAAACTCTCAAGCTTAAATATCGTACCAGAGCTGCATGGGACACAGACACATTGAAGCACCATGGCTCAAACCCAAAAGACACACAGCCTGCTGTCCAGGAGAAAGATATGCAAACACTCCTGACTATGTAGAGTCCTGTGTCTGCACGTGGGCTGGAGGTCTAGTAAACACTCCTTGTGCTACATTAGAATAAGGCCATCCTTTTCCCGTGTCCACTGACTATATGTCACATATAGATACTAGTGCACGTACACGTGCAAGACAAAGGCTATTTTGATGACAGACAGACTGGACACGTGTTAGATCACAGCCACCTCAGCACCCTATTTGAGCACAACCCCATACAACAGGGGCAATAAGCAGACCCATTTGTTCCCCCCACCCATTCCTACCTGCTTACTCCTGCCCCATCAGCAGCTGCTGGCACCACCAGGCACAAACCCATCCATCACATCCTGCAAAAAGCTCATCCTAAAAGAGTGCAGCAAAAGCTGTTGTTGTTCAGAGAATTCACTGGCCGCCCCTTCAATGACAACTTGTGCTGATGGCAAAGGCATTCACAAGTGAGCTCCAAGGTCTGCTTTCTTTTGCTGGGATGCAGACCTGATCCCACCCACCAAGGTGACCTCCCCTTTCTTCATCCTACTTACAGTTCTTACACTTGTAAATATCTGGGGCTCTTCTGATAAACAGGAGATTCCTCTGCTTATCGACTGTCCAAATATTTTTTAATAAATCTCAGATTAGCATGGGGAGCTCATGGATGGGGTCTGTTTGGCAGCAGGGACCTGGAAATGGTCTTTCTCTCAGTAGACAAAGGAAAATCAGCCAGTGCTTTCCTCATAGAAATACATCCCATCTCCAAATAAGAGCCTTAGCAGAGGTTCTACTTTGCTGACTGCAGGGGAAAGGATGATGGTGGAAAAATGTAGAGCATCAGAGCCAAGGAAAACTTTGGATGTCTAATGTCTCTGGTTCATCTTCCAGCGTGACACAGCCTTCATGTGCTTTTGGGTGCTGGAGCCCAACAGATTGAGCTGAAAGTCCTTAAACCACTGGAACCCAATGCTCTGTGGTCACGCATCTACTGCAGCATCTGTTTGATGGTAGCCACCTATCTGTCTATAGAAGTGACCTAAGTGAATCAAAGCCAGAGCCAGTTCTGGGCCCAGGAAACTGATGCTATTTAGGGTCATGACAAAGAAGTATTAGGAAGAAGTTATCTGGGTATATGCTGACAACAGGCAAACTCAACAGTGGGAGAAGACACAAGGGACAAGCTGGGCATTAGGATAAGAGTTTCATTAGGAGGTGAGTTGGATACCCAGAGAGGTGAGAGCATTTTTACCCCTGGGCATTTCCAAGCCTCATCAAGACAAAGCCAGAGACAATGCAGATCTCAGCCAATGAAGGTGGTGGCCCTCCTTTGGGCAGGTTGGGTTTGGACATCTCCAGGCATCCCTTGCAACCTGCAATTCTGCCACGCTGCCACTTCAGAAACTCATTTTTTAGATTTTGTTTGTACTGAGTGGTGCAGATCAGTCAGCACTTGGACTAGATGATCTTAATGGTCTTTTCCAACCTTAATGACTCTACGATTCTATGTAGGATATTTATCTGAGTCAATCTTGCTTGTAGGAATAAAATTAGTTGTATTATTACTATTGTATGCATATTATATATGCATGTTTTTATGTATGCATATACAAGCATGTATAGACATATCCATTCATATAGATATACTATATACTAAAGAATACTGCTTTAGCAAGCAGGAAGCATTACTAATTAGTTCTCCTTGCTTTTGTTATTAGAATTATTATTTTATGGCTATACAGAACATAACTATATGTAATATTCGATGTATATACTACAAATATAATGCATACACACGTATATAAATGCATATCTTATATGCTATAAAATATGTATATACCATGTATAGTAAGAGATGAACTACAAAGGCTATACACTGCTTGATATGTCAGAGCCCCATGACAGTGTTTGTGTGAACATTGAGGCCCCTGCCCCATATTTTTAGCTCGCTCATTTGGACTGTGGGGCTCAGAGTCCAGCTCATAGTCCCACTAGGGATATAGGACCCGCATAGAAAGACAGCCAGGCACAAGCAGAGCCTTTGTCCACAGTTCCTGGTGTTACACGGGACGGTGGAGCTGTCTAATCCCTGTCCCTTCCCCTCTCCTGTTTGATGCCTTTCTGGACAGGAAGGCAGCTCAGAGCCAAGCGGGACCGTGGACAGAGTGATTCTGTGATAAAGTATCTGCAGAGGTCAGCTCAGCACTCAGAAAATGCAGCCCAGGCAGGTACCCGACTTATCAGGGCAACATGCAACTTGCAGTTTTTTCTAACCCAATTGATTGGACTTTTTATCTAAAATAACAGACATTATAAGATAGGCGAAAGTTAAGATAAGGACCAAAATGGAGTAGTCTCGAATCAGATCAGCTTGGGGACAGGTTCAAACTCCCACACCTGTCCCGGAGGAATCAATGAAAGTTTCTTGGCGTCGTCCACTCGTTTTGAAATGCTGCTCGAGTGCAGTGAACTTTGAGACCGCGGCGTTTATTCTGTGATTATAATTAACCTGCTCACTCGTTGTTATTGATCGCGTGTGAAGGGAGGTGACAGAGTCTGACGGGATGTTGGAAATAGAAATGGCTGCAGAGGGGGCGAGGGGCATGCAGCCTGCCCGTCCTCTGGGAGGGGACAAAAGGAAGGACTGAGTATAGGAAACCCGTGCAGAAAAAACCTCAGTTGCGCCCAGAATCCAGGGCACGAGGGCAGCCTGATCTAGTGCCTGATTCAGTGGTTGGCAGGGGGTTGGAACTGGACGATCCTTCCAACCCAAGCTATTCTATCAATGATTCTGTGATCCTCCCAGCCCAGGAGACCACGAGGAGAAGACACCCCCCAGCAGCTGCAGCACCCAGCATGTCCCAGCACAGCAGCCTTCCCAGCAGCCAGCCCTGTGGCCGGCAAGCCCTTCCCAAATCCATTGCAGACACCTGGAGCCGTATGGGTGGTTCAGAGGAGCCCTGATGGCTGGGGCTCACTTCCTTGCTGCTCTTATTTACAGCCCCAGCACTTTGAGGCCTGAATGTTAAATGGCGGCGGCTCCTTGGCTTACAAACCCGACAGCTTGGCTTGCAAACTAATGTAAGCATTTTTTGTTTCTTCTGGAGTGTGAGCGCACAGGAATTAAGGTTTCCCAGCTTTCCTGTTGCCCCCAAATCTGCCTCTTTCCCTTCTTGGAAAAGCAGAGCCTCAAGCATAATCACAGAATAGTGGAATCGTTTGAGCTGGAAGGGACCTTTAAAGGCCATCTGGTCCAACTCCCTGCAATGAACAGGGACACCTACAGCCAGATAATAATAATACGGCTCCAGAAGATGGAGGCAGGATTCCTCCTGAGATGCTCCAAGCAGACACCAGAGATTAGGAGACATTTCCAAACAGAGCTTTTGTGATCCCAGATTCAGAAGCAGCCGGTACCAGGAGGGAAGAGCTCAGCCCCACGCACCTCTGCTCCAGCTGCCCCTTCCCCACCGATGGAAAACTCGCTTTCCCTGGCTTTCTATGAATTATTTTTTTTCCCTCCTTCACAAACAAGCTGAATTTCCTATTCCCTCCCAAGGCTGTGAAGCCCAGCTGGCTCTGATAAGGGGCTCGCCAGCTTTACGGGTCGTGAAAAATAAAAATAAACCAGAAAACCCCTTTGTGCTGCACCATGCAAACCCTGCGGCACTTTCCAAAAAGGAAAAAGAAAGTGCTGCTGGTTTATGGGGAGAAAAGCTTCAGGTCCCCGAGTCGTTTGCAAGTGTCTGCACCTCTGCACCAGCTCCCAGCCTCCTGCTTTCAGATGGGAATGCTTTCAACTCAAAGCAGGCAAGGTGTTGTGGTGGTGGTGTTTTGTTTTGTTTTGTTTTCAGTTTTTAAAATGTTTGCATTCCAGATGCAAATCCAAAAGGAAATGTAGTGCCTGTGATGAGCACAACACACCTCCTGAGAGTGGGCTGGGAATACCTGGATGGAGTCAGTGAGAAAACTGAGGTGAGCACTGGGTGCTCAGCCCACAGCACTTTCCTTATTTCAGCAGCAGAAAGACACAGTTTTGCCCCTCCTGAATCCTACAGGGGCTATGGGTGACCAGAGCCACCAAAGAGAATTAACCAAAACCATCACCGTGCAGGAAAACAACTAGGAAAAAGAAACATCACTAAGCACATCTTAGCACAAAACAAAAAAAATATATATTACTTTTCACTTCCAGTTGGTGCTGCCCCAAACTTGGCTTTAAAACCCAGGCGCTGCCAACAGCAGAAGAAAGGCTGAGCCATTTCAGAGCTGATGATGGGGTCAGATCCCTGCTAGGCTCTGGAATCTCTGTCTGGGGGAGAGATCCCAACTCCTGCTTGTGCACAGAGAGAGAAATCCCAGCTGAGTGCATGGGTTGGCTTTGCTCAGGCACACGGGAAATGCTGCAAACACAGCCCAGCCACCGGGACCTCTCCTCCGCGCTCTGCTTTCCCAAAGCAAAACCCCCAAAACCTGAACACCCCCAGAAAAAAACCTCATCCCTGCAGCCACCTCACAGGAGATCCTGCAAAGTGTTCACAGCACAGGGATTTCCAAAAGAGCCCTCCGTTCACTCATCCCCCATTGCGGAGGCAATGACGATGGAATTATTTTCGGCCGCTGTCACGCACATGTGAGCGCCCGCGTCTGAGGACCTCACTGCTAAGGAATGGCAGATAATTGGCTTTAATTTGTCATTATGGATGTATTTACAGCTCGGACCGGTCACCGTGACCGATCATGTGAGGACAGCTCGTGGAAGGTTGGAGGGGTTTAGTATTTCGCCGTGCTTCGGGACAGTAATAGGCAGCTCTAAGCAATGTTGGCCCAAGGGTTTGCTTTTTCCCTCACCCTCCCAAATGAGCAACCCCCCCTCCAACATTATGTTGAAATTTGATTGTGTTATTTGGCATCATTTGGGATGCAGAAGCACGTTCTCTCCTATTTCCCCGCTTATTTAAGCGGCGTTTCGCAGCCGCGTGCAAAAGGCGGATTTACACCTTCCTGCCAGACAGCCCGAAAGCAGCGGGAGCTTGGGACCCATCTGCAGGGGGAACAGCTGAATATTCCCCATCCCCTGCATAACTGCACACGTCCCTCACACCCAGCGAGCCATCCTGATACAACCCGTCCTTCGGGTTTCGGCAGCGCGGTCACATTGCAAACATCGGAGTGTCTGCCTCTGCCCCCAGCAGCCCCACGAGTCCCATCTCTGCACCCCTTTTTGGTAAGCAAACGATACAAAAGGGCCCGCCAGGCTTATAGATGTGGAAAGGAATTTGGGGACAAAATGTCCAAAAAAAGAGGTCTGCTTGCAGCTCTTTTCCCGATCCGCCCAACGCTCGGCTGGTCTCAAGGAGCAAAAATTTCAATGCAGAGCCCTTCGCCAATGAGAAAGCGTTGAAAGTTTGGAGTTTTCTACTTTAACAAAGCTCTTAACTCTTGGTTTTGTGTGCGCGTGTGCTGAAAATTGCATTTTTTCACATCCCTATTCTCACAGCCCCAACACTGCCGACCTCCAGGCACAGATCCCTGCTCACCTCGCAGTGCTCCTGCTGCTTTTTCACCTGGCTTGGGATTTATTGCTGGTCCGTGCATTGCTGCAAAGGGAAGATTTTTCCAGGCCAATGTTACCAAGCTCCCTAAATATCTCAACCATTGGGTTTTCCCGTTCAAAAAAGAAAAAAGGAAAGGGATATTTCTCCATTTGAGAGAAGCGAGGAGCACCTCTGCCAACCGAGCCAAGGCTCCTCCATCATCAGAAGAGCACAGAAGCAACAGGATCGGGTCCAATTCCCTCTGTTAAACATCCCCTGATAAACCCTCCTCTATTTCCAAGGATTTCATATTTTTACCCCCAAAACGGATGGAAATAAATGCAGAAACAGGGAATGATGGGCTGTGCTCTGAGGAAATAAATCATTGGTTTTGTTACAGGGATAAAAACGCGCATTGAAATTTGTATTCAGAGGAGAAAAAAATAACAAATCCTGGTTTGATAAAGTGTTAGACTTGGAGCCATTTCCCACTGCCTTCAATTCCGCTGCTTTGCAAATATATATACATAAATATATATACAAAACCTATAATACATGATCTGATATGCAGCATGTACTGCACCACAGCTGCTCTATGCAACATGCCTGTTTGTATTGAGCGCCGCTTCCAATGACGGATCTACATCATTAATCTATTGTTGCCACTTTCTTTGCAGCTTTAAATATGTTGTTTGGGGATGCGTAGGGGGTAAAGAAAAGAATAGCGCGCTCAAATCCTGCATCCCTATCCCTCAGTTCTTTGGTTTTGCCCTCAAGTCCCAGACTGTGCTCTATGGCCACGGTGACAATTGTGGAGGGCTGTGATTGATCAGTTTGCTCTTAGCAGTGATTTTTTGCAAAGGGGAAAGAAGTTGAGGGAGAAAGCATCCCGGAATGCCTCCCTCAGCCCAAAGTCAAAGCGTTCAGAGCCGTGCCTTTGAGCAAAAGCCAAACCTCATCCTTCTCACTGTTGCCCCGGGGCATCTGCGGGTAGGGCAGGGGGTGTCGCGAAGGCGATGAGTCACTGGAAATGCTGGCCTGGGGATGCTACCAGGCAAAGCTCTTCGCATCCCTATGGGAAAGTGTTAAGATCTGGTTCCCAATCTCCCAACAGCACCGAAAAAACATTTTCCAACCGAGCACAGCGTCTGCTCGAGGCTTTGATCTTTGCAGTGCCTGGCTGGGGACTTGGCAAAAGATGGAATGAAATGCAAAGGGCCAGCAGCTGCCCTTCGTATGGTTCTGATGCCATGATCCAACAATTCTATGATTCTGTGACTCTATGAGTCAATGATTCTATGATTCTATGATCCTATGATTCTACGATTCTGTGATCCTATGATCCTTTGACTCTACAGTTCTACGTTCCTATGATTCTACAACTCTACAATTCAACAATTCAATGATTATACTGTTCCGCAGTTCTACAATTCTTCGATTGTACAATTCTATAATTTGGTGGTTCAGTGGTTCTGCAATTCTACAATTCTATGATCCTGTGATAGTTCTACAGAATGCCCCATGCCCTGAAATGCTCCCAAGCACGGCAGCAAAATTCAGCGTCCTCTGGACGCTGGAGCAAAAAGTGAAGAAAAATAAAAAAAACAGCGAGAAGAAGAAATGGAGCAGCAAATAAACAAAAATCCCTTCTATTTTTCTTCCATTTTTCTTCTGTTTTGTAAGTTTGCACTGGCTACAGTGAAAGAAACATAATCAAATTGCAATGAAATTGCAGTGGGATGGGGAAGCAGCATCTGTCTGACGTCCTCGTGCTGCAAACTGCCTCAATCCACACTCGTCCCCGCCTGGCCAGGGGGAAGGGGCAAGCTGCCCTCCTGCACTGCTTTTGGATGGATTTCAGGGGTTTGGGGGCAGTTGGGAGCAGCCGGAGGGGCTCCTGGAGGGGTACTGCCCATGTTCCATTCCCTCACCTGCAGCAAGTTCACGGCCTTAGGCTGCCAGTTCTGATCCTCCCTGCAGGGTAATGAAGTGCTCCCCAAACATACCTCCAGAAGCCCAAGTGGGGCACCGTGAACACGCACCATTTTTATTTTTCCCTATATTTATTTATGCTTCCCAGACTGCTGTTTGATACCACAGAGCTGCTATGGCACCCCAAATGCTTCCTATTAGGGAAAAGCAAGAAAGCTTTTCTTTTAGTATTGTTTTCTATCACCTTCGAGTACAGTTTCACCGAGCTTTTCCTGCAGCACTGCTTATCAGTGGGAAATAAGTGCCATTCCCAATTGCGTAGACTGCATGTCTGAGTCTGCAATTCCAACTCTGCGCGCGCTTGATCTTCATTAGTAATAATAATAATTAATATTATGGTATTGACAGACTGCTCTGCAATTAAAGCAGTCCAAGGGTGGCATTTTCCACTAAGCAAAATCACCGGAGGAAAATGAAAGTGCTGCCAGGACCGCTCGGTTTAACAGAGCCTTGCGCCAAGGGTTATGTTTCCACCCAGAGACTGTGCGGAGAAAGAAATATCCTAAGGAAAGGCCAAGGAAGGAGCTCGGGCCCCAAGCTGCCCACCAAGGAGCTGCCTTCCATGCCATCCCCATTTCTGTCTGCACCCTGAATGTTGGGCAGCTTCGTCCCATCGGCGCGGTGCTGTGCGAGAGCTCGGCACAAAGCACGGGGAGGCCGCAGCCGCGGGGCAGCAGCACAGAGCTCTGCTCAGCACAGGGCTTGGAACCCCCAAATCACCTGAAAGTTGCCCGGTATTTCTGCAACTACAAGTCTTCATGTTGATCATTTCATTTTCTTAAGTGTTTTTTATGGCTAAGAAGTCATTTGTGACCGCTGCATAAAGGCGGTGTATTTTTTTCCCATGGGAAGAGATGCCACGGTAGTCAAATACAAATGCATAAATGATCCAATTCAATAGCTCCTGGGTTTCCTGCACATCCACCATCGCACGGCTTCCCAAAATCCCTTCCTCAATGGCCTTTATCCCTGCTCTGCTCCCCATTTTAAGCAATCTCTTAATACTTGAAGAAATGCAAAAGGCATTGGCAAGGCCAAGCCTTCGCTGACACCCAACTTTCACTATGATAACGCCTAAAAATAATACAAAAGACTGAGAAAATTTCATGGGACAAGATGGGAAAAGTGCTCTCTAAAGTGCAGGTTAAAAAGTGCAATCCTGACATTGATCAGCCGATGAACGCAAGCCGTTCGCCTTTCGTTTTGTTAACTCCAAAGCTAACAGCAATAGCTCCACAACGAGACCGTGGGCAACAGAAGGAGATTTATAAGAGCAGTCCCTCGGCCCAACTCTTCTCTCCATTTCTCCTTTTATTCTATCCAAAATACAACAGCAATATGTTAAGCCTCGTGGAGCGATTTCTTTGGTTTTAGGACAGAGCTGCTTATGGAAATTCGGGTGTCGGCCGCAGACGGGGATCGGCTCAAGGGATCCCGGATGGGTTTTTGGCAATGGGGACTCTGAAATTCAATTCTGGGGCACTCAGCTGTGCTGAGCCACCCAGGAGACCCAAAAAAAGCAAAACTGGGTGCCAGCGGCTGTAAGAATGAAATGGATATGTTTCTTCATCTCTATCACCTTTTCCCAGTCTCTAACCGACCCTCCCAAAAACTACAAAGAGGACACAGCACAAAGCAGCCCGAGGTTGAGAGCTGAGATTCACATACTGAACCTCTCTCATGCATTCAGTCCCTAAATTTCCCCCTTCTGCACCAAAACCAAGCCCGGGAAAGGGCTGCCTGTGTGCTCCTGCAGACTGCAATGGGATGGTCCCAAAATGTTCACAGATCTATTTGCAGAGCAAACCCTTCCATGGGAGCTCGGCACGTGATTTCTGGCCGCTCCAGGCCTACCTCCATTTAACTTTCACATTTTTTCTTTTGGAATCGTATCCCTTGAGGACTTTTTGCAACGGTTGGGTTGCGTCCATCACGGCACAACCTACGTGGAAGCCCAAAATTTTGCATCTCTGGCAGAGATGCATTCAAAACCCTCCAGAGAAAAGGATGCGCGGATAAAGATTTGGGGAGCATACGGAATGAAACCGTCCCTTCTCCCTTCTCCTTTCTCCCTTCTCCCTTCTCCCTTCTCCCACCCCATCCCTGCCTCGAGGTGGTTTGCTCACCGATGTTGGCGTGCCGGGCGGCCGCGGGCGTCCCTCTGCTCTGCAGGTTGTGCAGCATGGGGCTATCGAAGGGCGAAGAAGTCCAAGTGGTGGCCATTTCGGGGCTCACATACGCTGGGTAAGGGCTGGAGTAGGAGCTGCCGAAGCCCCGGCTGTATTGCTCCCTCCCGTTAGCAGAAAGGCTCAAGGAGCTGCTGTAAGCCGCCGCGGCATCCCGTGATGAGGTGGAGGGGATGGGAGTGCTGGTGGAGAAGGAGAAGCGAGGTGACACGGGCGGGTGGGAAGATCCGGGGTTGTATGCGGCGCTTTCAGCTCCAGGTTGAGTCCAGATGGAGTGGCTGGAGACGGGGCTGGCTTGCTGGGAAGAGCCGCTGCTGGGCAGGTAGGGCAGGCTGGAGAGCATGGAGGGGACCCTGGTGGTGGGCACGTAGACGGGGGACGCGGCGGCAGCGCCGTGCATGAAGCCACCTGCCCCTTCGTAGGACGAGGGGCCAGGGTTCGCCGCCATGGCTAAGCTCTGGTACATCTCGCAGCGGGGCCCCCCAAACCCCAGATGGGTCTCCGAGCGCAATCCAGAGCGATGGGGAGCGGGCGAACAACCCCGATTCCCTTCTCCAGCGCTGGAGGCGGATGGAGCGGTGTTGCGTGGGTCCAACCTCGCAGCCCTGACCGAACTGTGGCCGGTGATGGGATTTTGTCCTTCTCCCACCCCTCCCCACCACCCACCTTCTCCACCTTCAGCAGGTCCCCAGCCAGCAGTCCCGGTCCCTTTAGCTCCTGCTTGGCCTTAGCTTCTCCCACCGGGATCCATCCATCGGCTCCCCCCCCTCAACAGCGGGGCCGGGCTGCTTAAAACCCTCGGGCAGTCTCCTCCCCGTCCAACCCCCCCTCCCCCCCCCGGCCCGTCCTACACCAGCACCGGGCGATGGGAAGGGGATGCAGGAACCCACCTCGGGGCGAGGTGGGGGGGGGTAAGGAGGTTAGAGCAGGGCCTAGGGCTGGGGGGGAGGTGAGATGGAGAAGTCAGGGAAGGGGGGGAGCAGCCGGGAAAGGTGAGAGACAGAGAAGCCCTGGAGCAAAACCTTTGTCCCGCAGGTAGGGCCGGTGCTTTAAGCTGCTAATGGCCACCCCCCCCCCCCCCCGGGGCTGGTGTTTGATGTGGAGAGGCTGAGAACTGCAGGGAGGGGTCTGGGGGGGAGCGGGTGGGAATTAAATTAAGCTTTTGCGTGGCCTCCAGCTGCCCTGCCCCACGTGTGTCCGTGTCACCCCACAGCCACGAGAGTGCCTCTGCTTCAGTGGGGAGCAGCCCCCTGCCCAATTCCCCCTCCCACAGGGTTGTAATGCTCTTTTCACACGTGGAGGACACACTGGGGACGCGAGGTTGGGCTGTAGGATGGAGCAGGCACTGCGTTCTGGGGGGGCAGAAAGTTTGGGGGCAGAAAGCTCAGTTTCGGGGCTCACCACTCATTGCTCACAAAGGCGAAATCCCACTAAACGCCGCTGGAAGGGGAGCAAAGCAAAATGAGCTGCTGTTTTCTGTGCAGCGGATGGATCCTAGAAAACCCAGGGCCGTCTGGAGTGGAGAACTACGGCCAGAGAACCAACTCCTGGGACTGATTTGGGTTGAACCAGCAGATCCCCCAGGTTGAACCCCTTCTGCCGGGCTGAATTTAGCAGCAGGAGAGATAACCACGAGATAAGGGCTGATACCCAGCAGGACAGCAGGAGAGCGGCTGAGGGAAGGGGGAGAAGCTGGAGGCCGAGTCCTGCAGTGCTTCAGGAGCGGGTAAGGATGGCAGCGGAGTGGGGAAAAAAGGGGGTTTAGGGGGGCTCTGCTTCATCCCAAAATGCAGAGGGCGGATGGGATGGTGTGTCGTCAGCTTAGCATGAGCCCAGTTCCCATTGGGGTCTCCAAAGAGGAGCAGGATCCCACGGAGGGGTGGGAAAAGGAGTGAATTCCTGTCTTGTCAGCAATAATAATAATAATAATAATAATAATAATAATAATCATAGGACCCAAACCAAAATTGAGTCCGAAGAAACAATAGAAGGAAGTTATAGGGGGAGGCCAAGAGGAAGGGGCTTAATGAGGCTGCAGCGAGTGGAAGGAGAGGGGATGGGGAATGAGACCCACCTTAGTGCTGGGGGCAGGAGGTGGCGGGGGGTCCGGGGGGGTCCCCTCGCTGTGTGAGGCAGCCCCTGTCGCGTGGGGCAGCCCTCGTTCTCGGGGAGGCAGAGGGCAAAGGGATGCCGGGCTCCTGCTGCGCCGATGGGCTGCAGAGGGTTAATGGGGTTTTGTCCGCGTTCCCCCTAACCCAAAAAACCCAAACTTTTCCCCTCTCCCCAGTATGGCCCAGCTCCCCAGTCCCACTCGCTGAGTGGTTTGCCCACGTCACGTGGAAGTGGGCGGCGATGAGAGGAAAGAGGTGGTGGTGTTGGAAGGGTGTGTGTGTGTGTATATGTGTGTGTGTGGGGGGGGGGGGGGAGGTGTTGGTGTCTCTTGCACCATCAGTCGGGCACCAGGTTTCATTGCCATGCCAAAAAAAAAAAAAAAAAAAAAGGGGGGTGGAGGGGGAAAGAATAAAATAATGAAATCAAAGCATAGGCACGATCGCACAGCCAGGCAAAGTCCAACCTTTCCACGCACCCAAATGGTGCCCACCTTGCAGAGGGGACAAGGCGGGGGCACAGGGCAACCAGCACCCCAGTCTGTTTTGGAATGAAACTGTTCCTTTGGGACAGTCAAGGGAATTTCTCCAAGCTGCTGCCCCAATGTCTGTCAGAAGCCACCGAATCTAAAGGTTTAGTGGGAGAATGTGGAGCAGCTCAATGGAGGGGGTCCTACGGGCGTCTGGGGATCTCTGCTCCCTGAGAATGGTGCTCATACCCTGAATGTTCCCTAATACCCACATCCATGAGTTCCCAGGCATATAGAGCCCAGAACCCTGGGTTTGTGATGCATTTGGGGGGAGGGCTCCGAGGTACTCCTAAATGTTGGGCTCTGAGCAGGGAGAAGAGAGAACCGGGTGATGGCAAAAGATTTGGGGGCTCAGAAAGAGGGAATTAGAAATCTCCGTCCAAAAGAGATTTCTTCTCTTTAGGTTCAGGGAGCAAAGGGAAGGAAAAAAAAAAGGGGTGGGGGGGGTGGAGGGAGGAACGATTTGTGGGAATTGTATCCCCGCTCTGGAACAGCTCCCAGTCCCATTGAACCCAAAATGGGGACTCCAGAGCAGCTGGAAATGTGGCTGGGAGAGATTGGGGGAGACAGACCAGGAACATAGTTATGAGCACCTATGGAAATAATAGAACTAATAGACAGAAGGGCAGTGAAGGCAAATAGAAGCAACAGCAGCGCTTTGTGCAGTGTGAAGATGTATACTTTGGGGTTGTTTTTTAGTTTGGTTTTGGTTTGGTTTGGTTTTTTTTGCACGTGAGGGAATCAATTGGAATGTTTCCATTGAGGTTATACATGCCTAAATACAAACACTGCATGCAGATGGGGCTTAAAACCTGTTGGACGTTTGCAGGAACGCTTGTGGTGTATAAACACGTAGATACACTCCTGCCTAAATGCACAGCGTGATTTCTGTGTGCCTGTGGGTAAATTTGTGGGTGTGGGGAGCTATCGGTGTGCCGAGAAAGGAGACAGAATTGAATGCATCGATGTGTCTTTTTCTCCCCAAAGCAGCCGCCTGCCCAGTTGTGCCTGGTTTGGATTCCCGTCTGTGTCTCTGCTCCATGCAAGATCTCCCGGATTTCCCCTAGCAGAGAAGCCCTGTGTTGAATTTCTAGCGCACATCACCTCTTTCTTTTCTTTTATTTAAAAAAAAAGAGAGAATTTCGATGGAAAACGGTTACAGCTCTGCGAGCAGCACCGCCAGGAGCAGAGATCTCAAGCAGTGCCTTTGCTTTGCCTTTCCAAATGACAACAAAACAGAGCCAAAACCAGCAGAACCCGGACCCACGTCCCTGTTCGGGCAAAGCGCCGCAGCGCCGAGCATCGAAAATGCTGCGGGGGCAAAGGAGCGGACGGGAGGGGGGTCGGGGGAAACTGAGCTCTTATCGCACCCCCACAAACATTTATTTATCTTAACCATTATAATTAAAAACGAAAGCTGAAGTCGGGGATGCGGCGGAGCGCGGGGGAAATCGATCAACCAATTAACGAAGAAATCGATAAACGAAGAAGTAAAATCTCGAAGTGAATCGCTGTGATTTCGGGGAGCGACCTGCCGAAAAGAAATCACGGCGCTGCAAACGAAACGGGGCCGGACGGCGCTCCGGGCAACGAACCGCGTCCTTCCCACGCTGCTCCTCACCCGGGGGGCGGTCAGCGGCCGCTGCGGGGCCGTTTTCTCCCGCATGGGAACGGAGGATGCGAACAGCGAGAGAGATCGGGGCTGGGGACGGAGGGAGAACTCATTTCCAAGTTGCTCCGCGGGACCGAGCTGAGAATTGGTTAAAAATCGCGCACACAAATAAAATGTTTAGGGAGGAAACGAAACAGGAGGGAAATGTTTCAGCGTGGGGAAAGGGCTAATTGGGTGAACGCAGTCGGCGGATGAACGGGTGAATAGATGGATGGGTAAATGCGCCAAACGCGCAGGGGTATTTTTAAAGGATTTTTGTTGTTATTTCGAGCCGGGAGGGATCTGTGTGCCCTGCGAGAGCGGTCGGAGGGGTCTGCATAGAGCCGGGACAACCTGAGCCCGGCTGTAGGGACGAGCCCCGGATCGTGGCATTATATATATGCACCCTCTGGTATAGATCTATACATCTACGGATCGATGGGTTTGTGGATAGGTCTATGGATCTATAGGATTGTAGAGCTATAGGTTTGTAGATCTATAGGGTTATAGATCTATAGGTTTGTAGAGCTGTAGGGTTATAGGTCTGTATGTTCGTAGAGCTGTAGGTTTCTGGTTTTATAGGGCCGGGGAGCGGCAGCTTGGGGCTTCGCGCGGCGCTGGTGCGGAGCAGCCGGTGCGATGTGGGGTGCGGAACGGGGGGTATCGAGGAAAAGGGGAGGGGGGGAGAGGGCTGGCCTGGCTGCCACCGGGTTTGGGGCACGATCGGGCCGGGCGGGAGGAGCCCTGCGAGCACGGAGACGTCTCGGGGCGGCACCGCGGCTCCAGGAGCCGCCTCCCTCCGTCTTGTTGGGTATTTGGGACCGGAGGTTGGGAGGTTGGGAGCTGCCGATCCCCTGCCCAGCAGCTCTTTGTGTGTCCCCCCCAAGCCTCCCTCCCCCTCGCCCCTCCGGGGGCACTGAAGCAAAAGGGGAACCCACCGAGCACCAAACCCCGCTGTCAAATTTAGGGCTGAATCCGCCTCTCCAAAGGCAGCGGGGTTTGGGAGAAGGAAAGCACCGCGCTCCCCCCGCGCCCCCCAGCAATGCGTATGCAGCGCAGCGTCAGAGCTGCAGGGAGCCCCGATCGGCCCCCAGCTTTATCGCATCGCCCGTCGCACATCTAGAGCCGCTTTCCTAAACAAACCTCACATCTGTTTACGGGCCGGCAGCGGTCTTAAAACGTCCCCCCCCCACCCCGCTCTACCCCCCCTTACAGGCCAGGTACTGCCGCTAGGGATGTCCAAAGAGTGCGATTGCTCAGGGGCGTTTTGAATATCGTTTTTACCCTTCTCTTCAGCCCTAAATATTACATTATTGCTCTTCTTTCTTTTTTTTTTTTCTTTTTTTTTTTCTTTTTTTCTTTTTTTTTTCTTTCTCTGTGGGAAATAAAACGCAATCGAGATGGAGCTGAGATTAAGGAGGACGGAGGAGGGGAGAGATGCTGAGCAGTGCTTTGAGGAGCACCAGGATCCAGACTTATGGAGAAATGGGGTACATGGGATGTTCCCATATATGCCTGCATCAGTGCCTGCCGACTGAGCTATCTGTATTTCCATATGACCATATAGCCATATATTACACAGCCACCTACTTCTCTGCCTATTTACCCATTTATCCACGGAGCCATACAGACATACGTTGAACAGCCATCTACTCCTCTACCAATCTGCTCATTTAGCCATATAGTCCTATGGCCATATATTGTACACTACAAGGTACTATTGTACACTTGCCCATGTAGCCCTATAGACACGTGCTATACAGCTATACCCATTTATTCAGGTAGTCCTACAGTCCTATAGCCATATATATATGCACTATACACCCATCTAACCATCTACTCACCTACCCATTTAGCCATGTAGCGCTATAGATGTAAATTGTACAGTCATCTAGCCATCTGCCTATTTATTTGCCCATTTAGCCACGGAGTCTTATAGCCATACAGCTATATAGTGTCCACTACTCACCTACCCACTTACTCCCTAAGCCATATAGCCTTATAGCTGTGTATTGTACAGCCACCTACTCTTTCACTCTCATCTATCCATACATCTATACGTTGTACAGTCATCTAGACATCTACTCATTTACACATTTGCTCTTTTATCCCTCTCTCCTTCCATCCCTCTATTGCTCTATCCTTTTATCCCTCTATCCATTTATCCACCCATGCATTGCGTAGCCATCTAACCACGTGCCTAACACTGCAGTTATCCCTGTGTCTATTTGCCTCTTGGTGCCTACTACCCCAAACTCCCATTTATTCATCTCTGTATACCTACCCATGTGTCTGTCTCTCTATACATGATCTATATCTCCCAATGCACCCCTCCCAATACACCCCTACCCATCTCTGTACATCTGCCTTTGTGTCCCCCTCCCTCTTAACACCCAATTATGGGTCTCTTTCCCCATCACAGACCCACGGGGCTGCCTGCACCCCACACTTATGGGGCTGCCTTTACCCTGACCCACGCTGCACTGTGCAGTGCTGGGGGGGCAGGGGTGGTGCTGGGGCTGTCAGCCCCTATTGATGAGGTGTGGGCTGATGGCGGGGAGTAGCCGGGGGGGGCGAAGGGGGGTCGGCTCTTCTCCAGACTCCCCGGCGCTGGGGTCAGGGCCCCGACTGCCCCGACGTCTCCACAGCTCCGAGCATGGGCTGGGAGCTCTGTGTTGGTGCTGATGTTCAGGGCATTGGCAAAGGCCAGAGCCACGTGGAGTGCTCTCATGTGAGTGATGGAGAAAAGAGGTGGTGTGGGGATGCAAGGTCCAATGGGTAGTGGTAGTGCAGAAGGTTCCTTTGTTGTTGGGATGGATGGGAAGAGAAAAACAAACAAACAAACAAACAAAACACCCTACCCCAAAGGTTGACCATTTTAAAGCTAGAAAACTTTAAAAAAGAGTTATTAAAGAGCCATAAAACCATCTGTTGTACCAAGGAGGGATGTGGTTTAGCATAGTGGGGAGGGCTGACGGTTGGACCGGATGATCTCAGACATCTTTTCCAACCTTAATGATTCTGTGATTCTACAATTCTATATATTTTTTAATAAGGCTTGGGATTCCTGTGCAATCTGAGGGTGACAATATCTATTTTTGGGCATCTTCTCCTCTTGACCCAGACCCGTTCCCCAAGTGCAGAGCATGGGGGTGAGGCTCAGCCTTGGGTTTGCAAGGAGAAGGGGAACCCCAATTCACACAGCTCTGGGGGATGCAAAAACCTCTGTTCCTGCACTAAGAGGCACTTCCAGCTCTGCACGTGAGGAGGATCCTTTGGTATTGGGGTCTTCTGGATCACAGCCTGCATAAGCAGAACTGGTGTGCCCTAAAACTGCCAGTCCTTCATCTCCAAGCCTTTGGATTAGATCAAACCTCCATGCGACCTGCACCACTGTTTCTGGAGCTGAGGTGACATCCCTTTATTCCTTGAATTTTTATCCCTTTAAAAACACATCCCCAGCTCTCCAGAAACATGCCACAGAAACCTGCTCAGAGCAGCCCCCAGAGCTGCTGCTCCCCAGCCAAGCAAACCTTGCAGACTTCCCCAGATTAGCTCATCTCAGCAGGAATTCAGACTATGCTGCTGAGATTCCTATGCCTATACAAATAAAGCTCCCAACTTCCATTGGAGAAGAGCTTGCTTGCTTTCTGCTTCTCCCCTGTGGGATTTACACTACACAGCAAATTATGGAATGATAGAATCACAGAATGGTCTGGGTTGAAAAGGCCCACAGTGCTCATCCAGTTCCAACCCCCTGCTATGTGCAGGGTCACCAGCCACCAGACCAGGCTGCCCAGAGCCACATCCAGCCTGGCCTTGAATGCCTCCAGGGATGGGGCATCCACAACCTCCTTGGGCATCGCTGAAGTTAATATTGTCGGTGTGTACAAGCACACAGCTTGCAGAGCCAACAAATGGCCTTATGCCATGTTGGGAACACTGAGCAGGTTGGAAAACCGTGGGTGAAGGTGGTGTTCCATCAGCTGGGTCCACATCATGGGGAAAAAGAATGAGAAAATAGTGTAATTGGAAAAGGTAGCATAGCCTGAGAGGTCACTTTATCATCAAATGATATTGTTATCATTAGGCAAAACTCCAGTGCAGCACAACATGGAGGCAATACTCAGGTATGCTGGAAAATTTATGCAATTCAGCCCTCTTTTTGTTCAGCACTCATTTTGCCCCTCACTGCAAGAAGACTCGAGGCCCTGGAATGTGTGCAGAGAAGGGCAGTGAAGCTGTGAAGTGTCTGGAGCACAAATGTTACGGTGAGCAACTGAGGGGGCTGGGATGGGTCAGTCTAGAGCTGAGGATCTCAGGGGAGACCTCACTGCTCCTACAGCTCCTGAAAGGAGGCTGTGGTGAGGTGGGGGTCGGCCTCTGCTCCCAAATAAAGGAGAGAGAACAAGAGGTGATGGCCTCACATTGCACCAGGGGAGGTTGAGGTTGGGTGTTAGGAAACGTTTCTGCTCTGAAAGAATGGTGATGCAGTGGCACAGCTGCCCAGGGGGTCACCGTCCATGGAGAGGTTCCACAGCTGTGGGGATGTGGCACTGAGGGACACAGTGGGCATGGTGGGGTGGGCTGGGGTTGGACTGGGTGGTCTTAGTGGTCTTTTCCAACTTGAATGATTCTGTGCTTGAGGACATTTGCAGCTCCGATTTCTTGTGCATCCCTTCTACCATCACACAAAGCCGAAGGAAAGCTGGTTGAGTGATGGGGGGCACTCCTGGGCATTGCCCAAATTTTGTCATTTTGCAATAGAAGTGAAAAAATAATGGAAAGAGGAAAAGGGGAACCTGGGATTGTGTTGTCCTGCTGCAGCTAGGTACTGGGGTACTGGTGTCTGGATGGGTGCTGTGAAGGTGCTGCGGGTCCAACATAGAATCATAGAATTGAGTAGGAAGAGACCCTTCAAGGCCATCTGTCCCACTGCCTGCACTGAGCAGGGACACCCACAGCTCCATCAGTGCTCACAGCCCATCCAGCCTGACCTTGGCTGTCTGCAGGGACGGAGCACCCACTGCCTCTCTCTGTGCAACCTGTGCCAGTGCTTCACTGCCCTTATTATAAAAAAACCTCATCCTTATATCCAGTCTAAATCTTCTCTCTTACAGTTTGAAACCATTTCCCCTTGTCCTACCACAACAGACCCTGCTGAAGAGTCTATCCTTCTCATCTGCTGGCCTTGAGGAAAGTGAGAGCTCTGCTTGATGGACATTATGAGCTGTGTCCTGCACCTGCTTGTGTCTCATAGCCGTCCTGAGATCCATTTGGCTTAGTGTTCTTGCTAGGAGTGTAAAAATAGCAGTGCAGGAGGAGCAGGTGTGCAGGGAGAGGGTGCAGCTTTTTTCAGATCAGCTGATGTCTTTGGGAAAAGCCACATCTGCCCCTCCTCGTTTTTAGGGTGAGCAGAGAGGCCAAGATGTCCCCATGACATTGGCCTCCTCCTTCACAGTAAGGGGAATATTGTGCTGCAGCGCTGAGTGCTGGCAGCATTTAAAAAAGGATTTACTGCATTAAACCTCACAACAACACCGTGGTAGATCCCATTATCTGGGAAGACAAAGGGAGGGACGATTAAAGGCTTGTGACCTTCTATTGCTTTTTGATTTAAAAAAAAAAAGAAGTGCATTTGCAGGAGAGCTCCGTTCCTTACATCTGGCCTGGTTTGGAACCTGGACCATCAACGAGCTTTAACTTTTACTTTCTTTCTTTCTTCTGCACTCTATTCTCATTCCGTCTGATGAATCCTGATCCCCTTTAGGTCTCTGCCCATGCTTATCTCCACTCTGTTGACTGGAAGAGGGTTGCAAATAAAGCAAAGTGAATGATCACATCTTCAAAAGAACTCAGGGCTCTGGAGGGGAAGGTTTCTTCAGCCAAAGGGGCACTATAAGAAAGAAGGGGACAGACTCCTCAGCAGGGTCTGTTGCAATTGGACAGCAGGGAATGGCTTCAGACTGAAGGAGAGAAGATTTATACTGGATATAAGGAAGAAGTTGTTTACAATAAGGGTGTTGAGGCACTGGCACAGGTTGCACAGAGAGGCGGTGGTGCCCCGTCCCTGCAGACAGCCAAGGTCAGGCTGGATGGGCTGTGAGCACTGATGGAGCTGTGGGTGTCCCTGCTCAGTGCAGGGAGTGGGACAGATGGCCTTTCAAGGTCCCATGCAACCCAAACCATTCTATGATTCTAATGATACCCTGACTTGAACAAACTTTTCCACTGCTGTTGAAGGGGAAGGATGTCCTAAGTCTTGGGAAATCCTTGCTCAGTTCTCAATAGCCCTGAGACCTTGGAGAGGCCACCACACCTCTCTGGAGACCTTTATTTCAGTCCAGCAACTGAAATAAAGGTAATAAAACCCCCCAGGAGTGCTCATGGTGACTCTTTAATGGCCGTGCTGAGCTCTCCACGTAGCTGGACTCTGGGATGCTCATCCCAGCTTGCAGCCATGCCAAGGAGGGATTTGTTCCTGCAAACAGAGATTAAACCATTGATCAAGACAAGCTCAGGTATCCTAAATGGGCAGACAGATAGGTCTATCAGTAGCTGGAGCTTGCTGCTCTCCCTGCTAAAGGTGGATCACAGTGGTGATAAGATGCTAATATTGACCAAGGGCGTTATCAGGCTTGGGAACAATGCGAGGACATGAGCAAATGCTGGGCAGCAGCATCACAAGGAAGGCTTGGAAGCCACCAGCATGATGCTATCAGGCCCCAGGAGCTTTTTTCTCTACTCAGTGATGTCAGGAGAGGATTGTTGGCTGCAGCAGCCACAGGTAATGACAGACAGAGGGTACAACGTGATGGTGTTCGGGTGTGCAGAGCTGGAGATGTCTTAGCTGTCACCAAGCATGCTGCAGCCCTTACATCACCAGTTCTCAGCTTAACTTTGTGCTAATTTGGGCTGGGGAAAGTTGCTGGGAAACATGCTCTGTGTTACCTCTGTGCCTGCAACTTCATTTATGAAAACAAAACTCTGTGAGTGCGCTGGATGTACTTCATCCAAATAGCAATTTATTCACTGAGGAGTTTGAGCCAGGCTTGGCCGAGGGGTGGAGACCTGTGGGTAGAGGTAAGAGTGGGTATTTTGTGCTTGGGAAGTGGTAGCTCCTACACCTTAGGAAACCCAACTCCCCTTGCTTGCAAAATGGGAGGGCACTCAGGAGCTGATCTCCATGGCCAACAATGTCCATGGGCCAACATTTCCATGGGCAACAAACGTGCCATCCAAAACTGGGACCAGCAGCCCAGCCTTCACCTGGCTTAGCACAGACTTGCCTGGAAGTGACTTATTTTGCTACCAGTGTAGTCTCCCAGGAAACCTTTCTATTGAAAGCAAGATGGATGATGATGATGGTGACAATCATAGAATTGCTCAAGTTGGAAAAGACTTGAGTCCAACAATGATGACGATGATGAAAAATATTACTATTTGTCTCCCTGACAGGTCATGTCATCAGCCCTTGCAGAGGAAATCATAGAATGGTCTGGGTTAGAAAAGACCTTTAAGATTATCCAGTTCCAACCCCCTGCTATAGGCAGGGATACCTCCTCTACACCAGGCTGCTCACAGCCCCATCCAGCCTGGCCTAAGATCTGATGGAGAAGGAATTAGTTAAAGCCAGAAATGAGCAACAAGGTACATTTTTCTGCAGAATTATTTGTTGCATACACACACATCTCATCCTGCAGTATTCGCGCCCTGCACTTTTTTGATTGCTGCTTATTTCCAAGCTATGGAGAGACTGTAGGAGAGACCAAAGGTGAAGCAGATATTCTGGTCTGCGCAAAATATTTTCCCCACTAACAAAAGGATTCTAGCTTTTCCAGGAAGAGAAATCTGCTCTTGGACGGGGATGAGAAGCCAATTCACACCCATTTCCACTGGATCTGTAATAAATTGAGATCTCAGGGCTCAGAGCCTCAGCCTCTGTGAAGTTCGCACATTTAAGTGTTTCTGTCAGAGCAAAATGAACATCCAGAGACTTGGCAGTAATTGGATCACGGAGTGCAAGTTCCTGTGATTAGATCAGGGTATTCTGTCAGGATGACAGTAAATCAAAAGAAATAATCAGACAGCTAGGAAAGGGAGCAGTTCTTCATTTAAACTTCGTTAATTTCCTGTCTGCGTGGCCGAGCCCACAAATTACACACTTAAAGATGCAATGAGTTACTTCTAGTGAGCACAGGCTGCTGCTGCAGTAAGAAAATCCTCCATAATCCGCCCCAAGTGAAGAAGCAAAGTTTGTGCTCCAATTTTCTCCGATATGCCTTGTCTAAAGAAAATATTTGGCTACCTGCTGTATTTTCTGGTTGGGTTGGCAGGTTGCTGCTCCACTTTCCAGGGCTCCTGGGTCAGCTGAGGTCCCCCACTGGTGGATCAAGCAGTGCCATCCCAAGGAGAGAAGCCCTTGAGGGTGAGAAGGAGATGGTGGTCTTAATGTTGACCACATGGACAGCCCACGTGAGGAGCTGGATGGAGATGTGGTCGTATCATCTTTCTACTGGCTAATCTAAGGTTGCTCAGAAATGTTTGAGAGGTCTCCAGCTTGTGTTCTGCTAGATGGAAGGCTTTCAGCTTAATGATTGGGAGTTTTCTCACAGAACCATAGAATGGTTTGAGTAGGAAGGGACCCTTCAAGGCCACCTGTCCCACTGCCTGCACTGAACAGGGACACCCACAGCTCCATCAGTGCTCACAGCCCATCCAGCCTGACCTTGGCTGTCTGCAGGGATGGGGCACCACCGCCTCTCTGAGCAACATGTTCCAAAACCTATTTTGTCTACCAATAAAGCCACACACTTCCTGCATGAAAAGGATTTTACTAGCAAGTACCGGGCATCCAAAGCCCTGCTTGTCTGAAGCTGAGGTCAATTCTTGCCAGCAATCATTTCTCTGATGGCATTGTTCAGGGCACAGGTATGATCTGATCCAACACAACTTTGTTTTTATTTGATTTGTTTCCTGACTCATGCACTATGGCAGGTAGATGCGGGGACCTTGAG
This sequence comes from Meleagris gallopavo, assembly GCF_905368555.1. NCBI lineage: Eukaryota > Metazoa > Chordata > Aves > Galliformes > Phasianidae > Meleagris > Meleagris gallopavo. The sequence goes on along the minus strand of NC_139405.1, from coordinate 106,480,017 downwards.
CTGGTCCCGAGTGCCCTAAAGCTGTCCTTACTGTAGCCCAGATTTACATGGATGCTAGAAAGACTGGGCATCTTAACCTGTTGGACCAAGAGAGACTAGCAGTTTCAGGATTGGAGTTGTGCCATTGTAATTTCATTAGCAGGATGCTGTGGTTAATTCTGGAAAGGTGTGCTTTCTTTTTTAATACTGAAAATCCCCCCCAAATCTCCTAAACTCTGTTTTGAAAGCAAAAAGCAAGGGAGTTGCTGCCAGTAGAATGTTCATTCATCTTAAAAGAGGAGATGGACATTCCAGCCGAATTAAATAATAAAAGAGGTGATAAAACCCACCTGCTTTTCAACTCCAGGCTTCTGTTTCTTTTTAAATCAGATCAGTGCGTAAGAGGTTTCATACTGAGATTTTACATGGAGGAATTGGGCGAGATCTGTATCAGCTTCAAATGGAAAGAGGCGTGCCATTCAATCGCCATCATTTTATGAGATTGTACACATCTTTTTTTGTCTGGATCTCAAAGGAAGCAAATTTCACCCCTGTTTTACAGGTGAGGAAAGCAAAGTGAGTGACTATCCTAAGCAAGGGAGAAAGTTGGGAAGACAGAGAGGACTGCATGCATCTTCATTGCTCACTTCTCTGTAGACAGAACTTCATGGCAACTTAACTGCACCTTCCAAAGTCAGCCAAGACCCATAGGTGTGTTGTCCTGATCATTTCTGGAAATAACCATGGAAATAACAGTGATTCCTGATAGCTGGTGTTGAGCTTTCACAATGCCTTTGAAAAGAGGATGCTGCAATTCCCAGCTGTTCATGGAGCAGGGCCCTTCTTGGAAGGATGGCTGGGATAGTCAAGGAGGGAGGGAGATTGGACAAAGGTGTGTTAAGAACTGGGCTGGAATGCTGATTAAAAAAAAAAAAAACAACAACAAAAACTAGAAGGAATGAAGTTTCTTAGTTAAGGGCTACCTTAATTAGGCATGTGTACTGTTCCTACTGCTCCCTCTGTGGTATGAAGAGCATAAGTTTGAGGTAGGAGCCTTGATTGTGTTTGATGCTGGACAAATATATCTGCTCCAACCCAGATGGAAACTTCCAGAGGAGAAATAGAGGATTTGCTGAAGGAGAGGAATGAGGAACAAATCAGATGCCCAGGTCTAAGCACTATGTCAGTAGGGGAGTTACAGTGACAGATGGGGTCTCTGGGCTCCTTCTGGTTGCACCAGTTTGTCCCAAGAGCCAGAAACAAGGAGAGACTGAGTAATGAGCTGTATAAGTGGTCTTGTTTTTATTGCTTCTCTTTTAACAGACACCTTTGGGGAACTAGCACATGTGAATAGGCCAGATTCTTTAGTGGAAAAGGTGGACTCTCCTCCATGGAGGTCAGAGTGCAACCACTTCCATAGGGTCTGCAAGGGATTTCGGGTGTCCCATCTCCCCTGCATCAAGATTTCCAGCAAAGCAACCTATTTTGTGACTTTCCCATTGCTGTTCCCCTTGTGTAGTCAGATTGAGAGTGACAGGCTGTTTTTTAACGGCTCTTCCTGGCATCTGATGGAAGCCCAGGGGAGCAGTGGGAAGGCGAGCTATAAAATGGTGTGCCCTGGCTGTCTCTCAGCTCCCAGCCTTTCCATTGGAGTTAGATAACGGGAACAACAGATAAGAGGAAAAGTGGCTCTTTAATTCAGCCAGAATTCACTTAGTGTGGAGGAAAATGTCTCCTGAGCGCATTAGACTAAGCCAGGAAATATCCTCTTAAATTTCAGCTCTCCTGTGCTAAAAGTGTATTTAGCATTTTTTTTCTTTTAATATGTACATCTATATATCTGTCTCTCTCTACACCACTACAGAATGTCTTCTAACTGCACGCTAGCCAAGAAATTCTTTTAAACTCATCAAAGCAAGTCAACGCGGTACTGCCTTTTCAGTATATTGGGCTACTTTAAGGCCTTTCCCAACATCAAATATTCCCAGCTTCTCACGACACCTGAGCCAAAAGAGCCATGACCTCCACAATCCAGGAGCTGCCCACCCAACCAGCAGCTAAGCTAAGCTAAGCATATCCAAAGGGATGTATCAGGTGGTGCATGATCTCTGGTTGATGGGTTTGGTGCGTTTGGTGGGTTTGATGGGTTTGATGTGCTGATGGGTTGATGGTTGGACTAGATGATCTTAGTGGTCTTTTCCAATCTTAACGATTCTATGATTCTTTTGCATCCTGAACCCAACGCCTGGATCAATAGTGTGCTGCTGGGCACACCTTTGCCACTGTAGGAGCATGTTGTAGGATGAAATGAACAGTTATGATGCCAAACTCAGGATGGAAACAGAAGAGATTGTCTTGCTGCTAATGGTCTACTTCTGCACTGCTTCTCCACATTCCCAAGTTCAGCTCTCCTAAAGGTGTCTCTGAAAGATACAGAGAGACAGCAAACACTAGGCAGCCTCTAGGGAAGTGAGCATTTTGGTTGATGATTTGCATCTCATTTCTGCAATTCTATGGCCCTCAGAACCTGGAGGTGGGAGATTCAGGCTGTTCCCAGTCTTTCCTTCTTTATTTGCTTCCAACCATGCTTGTTTATGGAGGATCAGGTGCTTTTATTTTGTTAGAAGAAAGCTGTTTTCTCCTGGGAAATCTGCATGTGGGTAATGGTGTGAGCCAAGGCAAGAGCTACGGTTTATGTTCTGAGATGTCCTATCTCGTGGCCTTCATCCACTCCTCCACTGGGCTCCTTTTGGGGTTAGCTTTTATGTCGCAAACTGACCAGACTTCGAGCTGCCTTAATGTCTCTGCTATATACAGCAAAGAGGTCCTGGTATGCTGAGGATCAGAGATTGCTGCTACCACGCATGCACAGTAATATTGTTGTTATACCAAAAGCATGAAGTGCTGCTCACTGAAATGAACAAAGCCCAGGGAGGTGGTGGGGTCACCGTCCCTGGAGGTATTCAAGAACTGTGGGGATGTGGCACTGAGGGACGTGGTCATTGGGCATGGGGGGGGAGGTGGGCTGGGGTTGGACTCAGTGGTCTTTGTGTTCTTTTCCAGCCTTTATGGTTCTATGATTCTATGATCAGCAATAGAAGGAAGTGGTTGCACCTCTTTGTGAGACCCTGAGGACCCCAGCAGTCAGTGGCCAAGGGGCTGGGGGTGTAACTGAGGATTATTCTCTATTCTTTTCCCATCACAGTTTGAAAGCACATCGACTCTTAGCATCCGCAGCATCTTGTGGCCACTGCTATTACATGGAAAAGATGCTTTCAGGCAGCTTGTTGCAACACCTGGGGCCAAGGCAAAGCCAAGAGACATTCTCTCTGTGCCTAGCAAGGAAAGGTAAAGACAAGCAAGGCCTGTGAGCTGATGCTGAGATAGCAGCTCGGTATCTAAACAGGTAACACCCAATTACAACAGCACTGTGTTGACTTACACTTTCCCTTATCAGAAGAATCAGGTATTCATGTAAATCACAAAAGAGTTTGATGGATGCCAGTTCGCAGTGAGCCCCAAACCAAGGAACAAGAGCCTAGTTAAACAAAATGTATGTTCTTCTTATCTTTAAGCTGTGACTATTGCTATGAAATAAAAAAAAAACTATAAAAGAAAGTGCCTTATCACAAGGGTTATAATTCTTTAATGTTCCCCAGAGGCTGTGTCTGTGCTGGAATCAGACCCTTGGGACCACTTTCCAAACCCCACTCAAGTAATTTTCTTGCAGACAGATGATCTTTCCTTATCACACGTTGTCTTGGCAATAAAAAAGTCTCTTTCTTGAGATGCATGTTTAGACTAAGCTTGGTGGAAAAAAAAAAAAAGGAAAGGAAAAGAAGGGGCAGCTAAACTGGTCTTAATTCTGATACTTGCCTGAAAGTAAACAATGAGCAGGGGGCAATGAGCTCCAGGGGCAATCTTCATTAGACCCTCCTGGGCCTGGAAGCGTGGCATGGAAAGCAGATGTGGCAAGAAGCCTTCAGACAGCCATGCTGGAGCCCAGCACTGAGCTGGTCGGAACGCCGCGACTAATCAGAGCCTCTTATCACATTTACTGGGAGATGGGTGATGCCCATAAAACCAAGTCAGGCTGAGTGCACTTAGAGGGGCCCCAAAAGCTAATTGTTAATAGATGCCTGCAGCACAGAGTTGGGGATGGCCAGGTGGCCCCTCTGCTCCTGCCTTGGTCCCACATTTGGGTTATTTCCTTTGGGACACTGCCGGTCCCGAGACATGCTAGGAAGGATGCACAGGACACATCCCGTCTGATTGGTACTCAACCAGGTTATGGGGTGTACAGGTGCCCTGGTTGAGGTCGAGACCTTATTGACATAGCAGCAGTCCAGCCACCCCACTGACTCCCAAGGGCAGCAGTAAAATCAAGCCGGTGCTTTGCACTAGGGGCATGCTGAACCCTGGATTTCCCAAGCACGGAAAACTGAAATGTATAATTTATTATGGTGATGGATTGCATTTATACTTCCTTCCTCCAAACTGAAAATAGAGGCTGTGAAAAAAGATGAGAACAAGGTGAACTTGTAGTGATTTTCCCTGTTACAATCCATCCACCTCTAGAAAACACCACACGAAGGGTATCCAGAACGAGAATTGATATCATTATGTTTAAATACTCATCTTCAACAATTTTTCCCCTACAAAAGTCAGTGTACCCAAAACCTTGTCTGCTTCATGCATTCCTACCCAGTGGTTTCACACTGCAACACTCACCTTCTGCAGGGCACAACTCTGTCCCGGCAACCTTACAGCTTAACAAGCTAAAGGCCTTTTAATTTCTGGCTAATTTAAGCTATCTCCTTGGATTGATCAATACAGAGAGCCTTACAAACCAGCACCGAAGCTGCAGGACCCAAATGCAGGTGTCAGGTAAAGTTTGCCAGCTGCAGCTTGCAGCAAACTTCTCCCACATCCCTGCAGACAACGTTCTATCATCTGCTCCTGGGGAACCTCCCACCCCCATGTCCAGCAGCTTCAAAGACCCTTTGCTGAGCCTGTGTGAAGGCGAGCCTGCAAAGAGCCCCAGGGTTCAGCTGCACCCCTCCTTGATTCCTGTCCACCAGAGGCACCAGGTGAGAAAGGCCTTCCTGATCCTACTGGCGTTCACCACAAAGGGACAGAGAGCAGAGATCTCCATTTCTCCAAGCAACTACCAGTCTCTGAGGGTAAGGGCAGTGATTTTGAGAGGCAGTCACACTGTATTGTTGATAGGTGCTTTCTCCTTGCCTCGTCAAAGCTGCAGTGTCTGAACCCTTGTGATGCCCTGATATCACGGGGCATGCAACAAGCAAGAAGAAGAGACTTTACAGTCATTCTTGGAGACAAATACACCAGAGAAGGAGGCCAGCAAGTTTTGCAGACTTGTTTCCCATCACTCTCTCCCCTTCCACTTCATCACAAGGTCCAAAATCTGGTACCCACACGCAGAGAGAGCTCAAGGCCATCCATCTGCAGAAAGGAGGCCAGGAAAGCGGCTCATGGAGATGGTAAACGGGCTGTGAGCGTATGGCCATGAAAGGGGCACGTCTGCAGGTGTGCAAATACAGCTTGTCCCTGGCATCTGCTGGGAACGCAGGGAGCCAAAGCCTTTATCTCTTGACCTCTCACTCCCCTGCCCCAGAGATCCCAATGCTACGGCTCCAAGTGCATCCCAGCACCGGGTCCCACACCACAGCCCAAGCGTTTGCAGGGAGGAACGATGCACTCCCACTTGGGATCCCAGGCATGGGGTGCTGCTTCCAAAAACCGTACCCTCTGCATCTGTCTGAACCCACCTCAGGGTCTTGTGGCAGCACAGACGCATCGTTCAGCCTCACATCTGCCCAACAATGGGCAGCTTGAAGCTACCGCTCACAGGGGCTAAGCTGCCTTTATGGCAGGTCACACACCCTCTCCAACAGCAATGGATTTAGATGCCATAAAACCCCTGTGTTAGCACGGCCTGGGAACCTCCCACTGCCCTGCATTTCTTACAGCAGCATCCCCCATCGTCGTGCTGGCACTGTGTGCCATCAGCCCACGGTTCGCTCTTGTCCCCATGCCATTCACATGGATCTCCTCTGCAGCCAGCTTGCTTTCATTTTCTGGCAATGGAGGGAAAAAAAGAAAAAAAGAAAAAAAAAAAAAAAGGCTCATGTGAAAATTATTTATTTTGTATTAATAGCTCAGAGTCAAAGCCTCAGCAGACACTTGAAATAAACAGGATCACTCAAAATACAGTTGTTTGGAATCAGAGCTTTTCTCTGACCCTGGAGTTTCTTGCCAAAGCCAGAAAAACTGTATATATAGAATCCCTTAATTATTTTTCCCCTGTTAATCCACAGTACAACAAGCCATGGCTGCAGCCAAAGGACTTTGACCAGGATGATTAAACCAACATTTCATTTAGGCAGTTGCACGTGGTTGTATAGGTGGTCGAGATGTAAAATAATCCTCCCTATCTGACAAATAACCCCCTTTGCACTTCCAATCCCATTTGTACTCGAGCACTTCCCACTTCTCCTCTGCCACTCTTTTCCTTCCATCATTCTCCCTCTCAAAAACATATATTTTTCAATGGGGCATCTCTCAAGTGAAAAACTATGTTTTGGAAAAAGTCGTCTGGACTGCTTTCCTTGAGAAAGAAGGAGTAAAACACAGCACTTTTGTTTTCACTTTTCCTTCCTCTTCTGTTTTCTTTTACTCCCTGTCCTGCACAGCCTGTTTTGCAGCCAGATAAAAGGATGGAAAGAAAGGAAAGAAAACAACAAGTGAGTTTATATTTTTCATTTCTCTTCACTGTAGATTTCTTCTCTGCGCTTTCCACTGAACAATAGAAATATTCCCAGCTGAGAAATAGAGCACCTGAGCTCATTGAAATTATTGTGCATCTAGCAGCACATCTCTTAACGAATGCAGCTCTTTAATTACAGTGACTCCATGCACTTAACCCTGAGTTACTACTGTGGTTAAGGCACAAAGAGTGATTTGTTCTTAAACTGAGAAACCTGGATTCATGACCACCACCTCTTCTGGTAAATCTCCATCGCTGATATATCTCCTTTTTGTCCCATTTCTTTGCAAAATGGGAACAGCAGCAGAACATTTGCAGAAAACAAATGCAGAGGATCCACTGCGAGGTCCTACACCATGGTGCTGCAGGTTGATTGCGCATGGAGAAGGAGGCAACCAAGCAGAGACAGAGCTCTGATAATGCTACCCCAAACATTTCCCTATTGCAAAACTTGATTATTCCCCATTTGGGCTGCAATTAAAAGGCTCTCAAGCTGTGAGCACTATATTTGCAGCATCCCCTGTGGAGCAGCTCAAGCTGTGGAGCACTCACACTTGCTGGGGTGCTTGGAAAACCTCAACTAGCTGCTCCCCCTCTCCCTGCTGGCTGTCAGGATCATTGCTCCCAGTTGCTGCCTAGCCATTTGCAGCACTTGGAAAATGTCAGATGTGGGAGTCCGGCAGCCTTAGGTTAGAGTAAAAACTCCCAAACATAGTTGGAGGGCTGCCAGCGCCTTGCAAGCCCTCTGCAGACCAGATAAGCTGTGACCTTGCAGGCAGCGGGCTAGGCCAGGAGTTTATTAAATCCTCTGCTTGCTTGGGTTAAGCTCTCTCGATATTTTGATCATCCCATTCCCTTCCGTCGTCACCTGGTGCCCCTGGGTGGGAAAACACGGTGTGAAAACATCAGTGGCCTTGGAGACCTTCATGGAGACATCTGGAGATCAACGTGGAGGAGATGCAAAGTCCGGAGACAGTGGGGAGAAGGCTCCTGTGCATGGGGGCACATTGGGAACGGGTCTGTTGCAGCCGAGTGAACAAACCCTGTGCTTGGTTTTGGTGCCTGGAGGTTATGGATGTTGGCCCCAAATTGCTTTGGGTTTGTGGCAACACCAGTCTTGAAAGCACAGTTGGGGAAGGACGGCAACGCCGCTTCACGGGGAGGGGGAGCAAGGGAGGAAGGGTTGAGTTTGGGCTTCGTGTTGAACCGAAACGAAATCTAAACATTTTGAAATTCTTCCCCAAATGACAAATAATGTCAAATAGTGAGATAGCACCGGGCTGGATTTGAGCCACGAGGCACCTTCTTATATTCCTAACTTCTGATAAAAAGGATGGAACACAGTCAGGAAAACTTTCCTCTCCTTCTCCTTGTTATTTTTTCTTAAAGAAAGAAAGAAAAAAAAAGAATAGACAACCCCAGTGAAATCAGCAACGTCTCCTGAAACATTCCAGTGTGCATGGAAGAGTTTTGTGCCACAGGAAACGTTTTCCTCTGAGTTTTCCTGGCCTGCAGCACGTCCCCGACCCTGTGCCGCCACTGGGACAGGCTACAACCCCCCCAAATCCATCACTGGAGGGGGTCTGTTTGCACTTTGCTCGCTTTCTTTCTGCAAACATGGCTGTTTTCTCTCCGGGTCAAATAAGTGGTGTGGATATGTCAGGGTGTGAATTACCTGTGAACTATTTACCCCTCGCTGGGAAGCTCTGAGCTTTCTGGTGGTCACCTGCGTAGCCCAGCTACCCCAAACACCAAAAATTGGGTTTTCTGACAGAAAAGCAGCCAGGTGTGCCCTTGTTGGCTTTCATATTTGTAACAAGTTCAGAGGCTGTTTTCCCAGAAAAATTCACAGCTCCCAAATCTGCTCTGGGATGAATAATGCTCATTGGTTTTACGGATAAAAAAGGATCTGCGCCATCAAGTGCCGTAACCCCAAGGTGCTCCCATCCTGGGGTCATGACTCAGACAAGGCTGGAATTTGGAATTTAGTTCCCTGCGTGCTCCCTGGGCTGGGATGGCAAAGCCAACCTCAGGCTGGGTAGGCACGGAGGCTCTGCAGACCCAAGGACACAGCAGACTCCATCTCCTCCCCTTGGTACAAAGCAGCCTCCGGTCCCCCCTTCATTTTCTCTCCCTTTTTTTCACGCCTTCTCTCTTCCCTCCCTCCCCGGCCAGCGTGGAGTTCAGCAGTTAATATCCTTCTGCCTCCAATTGTGCTTTAAGAGGTGTAGCATTTGATAAGCCCCATTTAACTTGGCTGTATTACATTGTTTAAATAATTCAAATACAGATTGGCCCTTTAGAAGGATTTCTGCTCTATTGACCCTGCTGGTCATGAGTTACCAGGAAGTCAGGGAGGGGCCCAGCCTGAGCTTCTAGGGCTGAAAGCCTGAAAATCAATTCCAGCTCTTTAGTGCCCCAATCACACCCCATTATTCCCAGGTAATTGCAGACCTGCTTTGGCGTTAACTCTTTGGGAACAATGCTGCCTTTGACAAGAAGAGGGAAACCAAGGAGGGCTTTCTTCTCCATCGGGGTCCTAATCGGCATGGAGTGTCATGGGCTTATCGCTGGGGTTTGGATGAGTAATTATTTACAGGTGGAAGTGTCAGATTGCTTGGGTGTTGGTTTTTTTTTTTTTCCCCCTCCCTTCATAATACCTGCCTTGCTGGATATTGGTTGGACTGCTGCATTAATAGTGCTTTTCTTCTCCTGTTGGCATCTCTCTCTCTTTGCAAGATTGATTCGTGAGGAATAAAGACCAGGATCCTGTAACACAGCGAGTCCTAACTAGTTCTTGCCTTTCATGCTCAGACCACATTCAGGCCCTTTTCCTTGAATGCTCTCCAGACATGCAGCGAGTCTTCTATGAAAGGTTGTGGCAGAACAAGAAGAAATGATTCATTTCTACATCATCCATAGGGATGGTCACAGTAAACAGACAGCTGGTCTTGAGCACATGGTGTCCACACTGCTCACATTTCATTAGGGGATATTTTGGCCTAGCTCTGCTCTGGTCCCACAGAAAACAAGAGCTGCTATCAGCTGTAGTGCGTCTTTGGGGTTGGTTTCATTCAAAAGGAATCCAGTGTTTTAGACACTGCTGGATCTTAAGAGGAATTTTTCAAGGCTCAGCACAGACCGGGGAGTGATAATGGAGTCAACTCCAGAAAACGTGCTATGTTCTTTGACAGCTAGAAAAAAATACACGAGTGTTTGCACAACTGAAATGCCAGTTCAGAACAGCATCTTTTGTTTCCTTCACTGTCCTTAACGGGTGAAAATTGTCCTAATAACAGAATCAGAGAATTGCAGAGTCATTTGAGTTGGAAAGGACTGTTAAAGGCCATCTATCCCACTCTGTGCACTGAACAGGGACACCCACAGCTCCGTCAGTGCTCGGAGCCCATCCAGCCTGACCTTGGCCGAGAAGGATGCTGTTATCTTGGCACCTTTGGCTTCTGAGACCATGGCAGTCACACCAGGGATTTTTTGTGAATTAGGTTGGGAACAAAATGCAGGTGAAATACCCCATATTCCACCTGGGAGGTGCTGCCTTCTTTCTTCATTCAAAGTGCCTTCTTCAGTTCTTTCTTCTCTGATACAAAGCAAACTGGACAGGATCCAGGGATAAAGACTTCTCAAGGTACAACACACACAAAAAATCTGTCTTTTTTCTTCCTGGTTTGTGAAGGCTAAAAGTCACCTACCCTGTCATCCTGCCCGACCTGGTCTTGTGGCAAAAGCCACAGCCTCACCCTATCACCCAACGTGAACCCAGGACTATTGGTGGCATTTGGAGAGGAGGTGCTAACCTGGATGGAAAGCTTTGGGTGATGGGCAGCTGACAACACTTTGTGCCACTGAATCCCCACCCCTTTTCCAAATGGGCACCTTATCACTGCCCACTGTTTATCCAGGAACACGGGGCAGAGGACAGGGAGGAGAAACATCAGCCTCTGCTCCAGGTCACCATGCTGTAAACTGCTCAGAGTCCATCTCTAGATTGGGTCAGTTTCTCATTCCATCTGTTCCTCCTGTGAGACCGCCTCATTTCTGTGTAGGTTAAAAGCAATCCCCTAATGCCTGTTTGACATACAGAGCATCCCTGGTGCCTTTCTGAGGCGTCCCTTTGGTGTCCATATTTGATGGACCTGTTGATACAGCCTCAGAGCAACCTCCTTCTGGACTTCAGGGTGGTGGCAGAGATGAAGTGATACCTCAGGGTAACCACTGAAGGGATGTGTATGCAGGTCAGCCTGCAAGATTTAATTTGGCATGTGACGTTGTCCTGTGGTTTCTGTTATTGGGGGTCTTCTGGGGATGACACAAAACAGAAGCCTACATTTGATGGGCTACACTGTCCTCAGAAGGAGCTGCCATCACTTCCTTTGCAAGAGGGGCTCTAAAGAGATTTTCTGGTTTATTTTGCTGGCTAAATAAATGCTAACAAATCAAAAGCCTGAGAAGCTTCCTCAAGCTCATGCTTTGGGATAGGAGCACGCAGTGATGAGGCTAAAACTCTCAGCAGCTGTATGAGAAGCTGGCTGGTCTTAGCGAGGAGAAAACAGGTTAGGCTACAACATGTAGTGGAGCCATTCGTGCATGACATTTTGTGTTGCCATGTGAAAGATGGGGAGAAGGAGTGTGTCCAGTTAGTTCAGGCTGGACATGGTCCCAGAGCAGCGGGCACAAAGGAGCTGACACCATGGTCTGCCTGGTGAAACTCATCAACAACCATTGTTGAATGCATGCAAACTGCGCATGATGCTTGAGTAGAGTGAACAGGAAGTAAACCATGGCAACTTTCAAGGGCCAATAATAGGTGTTTTCAAGGGCTTTTGAGGCAATTAGATGCCTAGCTCCCACTGGGAAGGGATGCGTTCAGAAGCAGGTGCCAAACTCAGTTGAAGAGCTTGGGAGATGTCATTTCTGGAAATGATGCAGAGCAGGGAGATGATAGCTTCCCCAGAGTTCACAGGAGACTTCCCCCATCTCCAGCTACTTCTAGAGACTCCTGATGCCCTGATTTTAGACAAAGCATTGCTGTGCTCACCTCCCCCTCCTCTCTGTCCCGCAAAGGGTTAAAGGGTGGGAGAGCCGTTTGATTAATAGATGTCGTGTGAACATGCACATTTGCCTATGACTGCATTCCTGGGGCTTTCGGCTGGGCGATAAGCTGCGACCAAAGTCCTCCAGCTCTGGGCAAGGAGAGCAAACAGGGCCCCAATGGAGCAGTTATTAATTCCAGCCCTGCGTCTCTCAGGGCTGTCTCTCAGCAACGGGGCTCCCGAGAGGCCTTTCACACACCAATCGATACAGCTCGCCTCTCCCCTGCTCTCTCTATCCCAATTCTGCCCTTCAGGATGCTCACCCCATCCTATTGCTGTGCCAGGGCCTCAAGCTCCAGGACCCTTTCCCATCAGCAGCATGGAAAGGAGAGGATGATATTGCCTTTGGGGTGGTGGGAACATCCCCCAGTGCCCAAACTGCTGCTGTTGCTCTGCCACCCGGCGTGCCCACCATGCCGTGCTTTTCTTCAAAGGAAATGAAAGAAAAAATAATAATAATACAAAGCACACTTCACTTTGAATTTCTTTGGCTTCACGTTTTCCTTGTCCTCCAAGTGTTTTCAAATTGAATCAGGCCACGGGTTCTCTTTTTGACTCCCAGATTTGACATAAGGACATTGGTTGAAAATGAAACTCCTTTCCCTCCTTGAAAAGCAAAACAAACCCAAGCAACCTGGACCTTTCAACTTGTTTGTCTTCAGATAGGACATTGCCATGCTTACTCACAAGCCAGTTTTCACAAGGGTGTGTATTTAGTGGCAATGATTGCTATGTGGAAGATTTCTGCTCTCCTTGGGTTGGTTTGAGCAGGAAGTGTGAGGACAGCTGTATCAGTACGCAACGTGGTATTCTGCTTCCAGATGTGTGCCTCCTAATGCCACTTCTGCTCTCAGGAGACCAGCAGTGTTGGCGCTCAGAGTGGGATTTGACTCATAGAATCATAAACTTATGGAATCATAGAGTCGTAGAACCGTAGAATCACAGAATGGTTGGGTTGGAAGGGATCTTAAAGTCCATCCAGCCCCAACCCCTGCCATGGTCTGGCTGTCCCCACCAGCTCAGGCTGCCCAGCTCCCATCCATGGCCTTGGGCACCTCCAGGGATGGGGCACCCACAGCTCTCCAGACTCCTTCAGGAAAATCTGTTCTTTGAGATGGATCAAGGCTTTCACTAGTGGCTGGGGGAAGATTTGGCTCCAGCCACTCTGCAAGAGTTGAATTTCAACTCAGTGCTGGAGAAGGAGTGTGGTGCTGTATGGAAGTCAGATGCCTTGAAGATACGTCAAGCACTGCAGAGCTGAAGGGTGCCCTAAATGTTCACTTCTGAGCTGTATTTAATGTCTCGAGGACAGAAGTTGGGATCACACCACATTTTGTGCTCCAAGGAACAGCTGTCCTGCCTTTCCATGGCTCCTGCAGAGGACGTGGCACTGCATAGAATACCAGGATCCCTGAGCTATGAAAGGTGTGGGGCACAGAGCCAGGTTGCTTGGAGAAATGGCTGCAAGGCTAAAAGCCTGACACAGTTTTCAGGTGAGAAAGCTACTCTTTAGCCATTTCATCATGAAGCAGTAGAAATCTTGTGCCTAGCTGTGGGTAGCTATGGAGAAAGGTTAAAACGCAATGTCCGAAGAATAAAAGGAGATCCCTGTGCTAAGAAACTGAGAATTAAATCCTTGCCTTGGGCTGTAAAGGTCTTGAAGTTTCTGAGGTGGTCAATGTGACCGTTTTGACCAGAAATTCCACCTACAACTGAAAATTCACTGGATTCACTAGAATAAGCACATTTCCATATAGAAGTGTTAGCTCAAACAACAATTTTCTCAATTGAAAAAAAAAAAAAAAGTAATAAATAAAAATAGTAATTATAGTAGTTTTGTCCAAAAATTCCCAGTGAGCTTGAGCTAGGCCTATATCTGTGGTGGAAGATATGAAAAAGGCATATTGAGGTCATCTAATCCCGGAGCTGGAAATGTTTTGAGGATTGAGTGCCAGCCCGTATTTTTCTCTCCCAGCTGAAATTCAGCAATCTCTCTCTCTTGAAAAAGGTTGAGTTGATGGGTGGCATCCAAATTTCAGTCAGCTCTGGGGGATCTCCTCTTAATCCCCACTTGCTGGACCAGAATGGCATAAATTACCAGTATTTCTTTTGCCTTCTAACCTGCATCTTAGTTGCAATCTTCAGTGAGGACAACTATTTTAAGCCCTACATTTAGGTTCCTGACTCTTTCAACTGAATCCCATTCAAAATTTTTGTGAGAGGATAAGCATAACACTTTTCTCTGAAGATAAAGAAGATCTCCCCATAGGTTTTGTTATACATGAGTTAAAGGGTTTTCTGCATGAGCACAGTACCTTCACGATAAGGAAATCCCATTGATTCAAAAGATCTTTGAGTTTCTGGTCTGGAAGCTTTTGTGTTTCACAACTTTTCTTACCGAGGCATTTCCAAAACATGACACTGAGCGTCTGCAGGAAGCTGAGACCAGACCCAAGCCATTTTGTTTCCTGAAACCCAGAACGTACCCCACAACCCCCATCCCTGTTCCTCAGCCTTCGACCACATCTGCAGTAACACAGTGCAGTTTTTACCTTCCAGAACCAGATCTAAAGATCACTGAGGTCAGAGGAGGGAAACAGCTCAACACTGGGCTCAATCCAACTGTATTTTGCGACCTCAGGCAGCTTTAATCACTTCAAAAAAAGAGATGTGTTGCAGGGAATGCTTTCTTCTTCTTTTGGGCTGCAGCTTGGCACTGCATTTTCCCACTTCTTTGTGTGGCCTCATGGCAAACGTGGCATGGCCTCATCTGGAAAAGAGATAAGAAGGTTCTCCCAAGGATCATGCTTGTCAGGAGCAGTGATGGTCTTCATTGCGTGGATCATTCCACATAGTTAAGTACATCAAGGAGAATATGAAGTTCTAAAGAAGCGTGTATCTACCTCCAAAATAGCACTTCATCTTGACAGATTCAGAGGAAGCCTTTGGCATTTTGGAAACTTTCTGGAAATTTGCCCAAGAAGGCTGTGGATGCCCCATCCCTGCAGGCATTCAAGGCCAGGCTGGATGTGGCTCTGGGCAGCCTGGGCTGCTGGTTGGCGACCCTGCACCTAAAAGGGGGTTGGAACTGGATGAGCATTGTGGTTCTTTTCAACTCAGGCCATTCTATGAGTCTATGAAGCCATGCTTCTCACCTTTAACCTGCTCTTATTGCCCTGGGATTTGAGCATCCCATTCTAAGGCATTTTATTCTTACCTTCTTTCATGTCCCAAGATAAGCACTGTCCTCACATCCTTTTCAACCCAGGCCATTCTATAATTCCATGATTCTATGAAATTTGCCTTTGTCCATCTTTATAAGTCAATGCAACCACGGCACAACCTGTAACCCCAGCAGTCCTAAAGAGTAAAGGGATGCTTGAGTCTCTATCCCTCTCTTTTACAAATAGAGAAGACTTTCTGTCCTTCCTTCTGGGCCAAGAAACTGAGGCCAAGCACTATGACAACAAACCTCCAGTTTGTTTAATTTTCAGCAAAAGCCTCCACTATTGGTGAAGAAGAAGGGAAATCTGTGAAGATTTGCAGCCAAATATGATTGTCCATCACCAGAGCTTCAGTTCTTTTACCCCTGTAGCGGAGCACGACCCCATTGCTCCGCTCTGCCTCCAAGGGCTTGGGTGAGCTGTGAGCAGGGGAACCAGGGCTGGTTCCTGAGCATGTCCTGGGTTCCAGCTGTCTGGCTCGGTTTGTCACTGGGACACACAATCCCCACTGCAAAGGTTTCTCTGAGATCAGTCTGGCCAACGAGTGCAGCGTCGGCACTAAAAAAAGCCTCACAGCTGAAAGCCAGGCCAGCACGTCCGCTGGAAAAATGACATAACCCTGTCACGTAATCTGGAGTTCCTCCTTTGGGGCAGCCTCACAGGCTGGGGCTGTGTGAGAAAAGATCAAAGGACAGGACAGGAAAACGAGAGTGGAGCCCAGAGAGGGAAAAACACCCTCACCCGATGGCTGAGGGACTAATCATGGCCATCGGTTGGGAGTTCCCTTTCACAGGAGGGATGGAGACAGACATCCTCCTCTGGCTCCGGGCACCCGGGTGGGTGTGGGCACGGTGTCTTTCTCCATGCCTCTCCCACCTTATCATTTGGATTTGTGTGAGCTAGTGGCTTGAACTGAGATCCATCCCCTCTTGTGCTATTCAAAGCCCATGGAAGAAGTGATCTTGATCCAGAAGTTAGGAGACTGTAATTATCCAGGGCAGGGCAGTCAGCATCCCATCCCCTGCATATCTCTAGATGTCTTGCCATCCTCTGTGACTCCAGAGTGCCCAGAGAAACCAGATGGAGATGGGTGGGGTAGAGGGATGGAGGTGGAACAGCAAGAAAAAAGTGCTATAATAAATAGGTCCGTGCCAGGAGTGGTGGTGCTGAGGGACCTGCACAGGGTATGTCCTTGCACACAGAGTCCAGAGCAACCTGGAGCCTTGTCATCCTTCTGCCTCACTCCTTACCACTGTAGCCAAGGGGGATTTGCACCCTACCTGCACCTCCCACAGCTTCCTCCTCCCCCCCCCGCTGCTCCAGCTGCCCACTGGTGCCAGCTCTGGGGCATTTGCATCGCCCAGGTCCTGTGGTTTCTGACCCTTGACTTGCCCGTTGCCACTGGAATTCCCTATCGCTCCGTGACTCAGCTGACAGAAAGGGAGACAATGGCATTTTACATCAGCCCAGGCTATCAGGAGCCTGCCTTATCTGAGCTGTGTTTTTCTATTAGTCTAACACTCCATTGTGCATCCCTTTATCAGCTGCAATGTTGATGTAATGCTGGCTTGGAAGTGGTTTCTGCATCCTAGCACTAAGACAGCTCACTTTTATTTCGGGGGGGAAGGGGAGGGCACGAGAGGAGGGTTTATCAGGATTCTCAGGAGATAGGAGCCCTTCTCCAGCACAGAGCAGGGAGGAGGGTGGCTGGGTGACAGAGGGGGGCTGCCAGCCCGAGCTGAGCAAACTGTTTGCAGGCAGCACTTTATTGAACATGATTTCTGCCTCCCTGGACAGTATTTGTAAGTGATGTGTTTGCTTGTCAGGATTAATGTGCTGTCTGATTCCTTCTGCAAACCCCAGACGATGCAGACCACTGGGCTGGTCCAGCAGGGTGAGCCCAGATTTGTCTTGCACAACTCGCACTGTGGCTTCTCCCTCCATCTCTTCCATTCGTCTAGACATCTATTTTCACAAAACATCCAGCAGCTCAGTGTACTGAAGTGGCCAACGGTTTAAAAAATTGTTGGGACAAACAGAAGCTACACACGTGAAGTAATAAAATGACAGGGTGACCTCGCAGGCTTTGTTTCCTGCAGTTAATAAACTTCAGTACATGCTCCTGATGCAACAGTGTGCAGGAAGAGTCACTTCTGGGAAGAGTGGCTCATAGAATATGTGCTAATACAGCAACGTGGGATATATGGGCAGGTAGAAGTAAGCTTGCTCAGTTTAGCCTGTCTAGCAATGGACAGAGCTGCTGGGAGGATATCAACCCAGGGCACAGCCCTTGAGTGCTGTGGCCTGCTTTCCCTTGGCTGTCCATCGCCCTTGGCCAACACCCTTTGGCCAAATTCAGAATCATTGCTATATCGAAGCTCTCTTGGAGTGGTCTCTGCTGGGAGATGGTGTGAGACATTCTCTGCTTCCTCCCTGATGGGATTTTGTGCTTATCCTTTCCTATTAACTCTGTGTGTGGGGTTCAGATCAGAAGATATCTGCAGGCAGATGTGTCAGCTTGGGTGTCCGCTGCTTACAATGAACCTGCTCATTTCCTATTTTACCCAGTAGTCTGGTAAAGAAACTGCAGCCGGGATATGTCCCCATGAAGTTTGTATATCCAGTAGTCACTTGCAGAAGCTATGAAATAATTAATGTGTTATTAATAAGCTGCTATGAATCACACTGCAGCTATTTCACAGGTGCCTGGTCTGCAGTGCCACCAAGGAGAGGGCAGCGTCGATTTTGGACCTTGGGTTCAGCTCCTAAGTGCCTCACCCTGGGTGAGGGAATGTGTTCTTGGCTCTAAAGAGGTGTCTGCTGCTCATCCATCACACCGCAGCTCTGCAGCCCCGCTGCTGGCTCAGCTGGCTGGTTTGATGTGGAAGGATAAGCAATCACGTGTCGTGCTGCCGGCTCTCCACTCCTGTTTAATAGCTCGAGTCAAGGCTGTTCCGTGACGCATAGGAAGAGGCTGTGGAACTGTTTCTACCCTGTCAAAGTTTATCCTAGAGAGGAGAGGAACTCAAATGAACTGGAAATGCCAACCCCAGGCAAACTGCACTCGTGTGAGCACTGTCCTTTGGGACGCTGTCTGAGTGGAATGGAGCTAGGAGTGCTTCTACCCCATGATTTCCTCAGGGAAGAATCAAGTGGTATGAATCAAGTGGTAAGACAGGGATCTCCTAGAAAGAGTCCAGCAGAGGGCTGCAAAGATGATGAAGGGCCTGGAGCATCTCCTGTTTGAGGAAAGGCTGAGTAACCTGGGTCTGTTCAGCCTGGGGAAAAGAAGACTGAGAGGGGATCTGATCAATGTTTGTAAATATCTAAAGGGAGGTGGGAGGCAAACGGTTGAAGCCAGGCTCTTCTTCGTGGTGTGTAGCAGTAGGAAAAGGAACAATGGCCTAGAACTTGAACATAGGAAGTTCATACTAATATGCAGAAGAACTTTCTTATGGTAAGGGTGACACAGAGCACTGGCACAGGCTGCCCGGAGGGGTGGTGGAATCTCCTTCTATGGAGATATTCAAAACTTATCTGGACACTGACATGTGTGATCTATTGTAGGGAACTGCTTTAGCGGGGGGTTTGGACTTGATATTCCCTTGAGGTCCCTTCCAACCCCTGAGATTCTGTGATTCTATATCCATTTTGCACTTTTTTTTGAGGTCTTCCGTTGGAGATTACCTCATACACAGTAGCGAGTCCTAACTTAGACATGAACAAGGACAATTTTCATGCATACCAAATGGGCTTCAGCATGGAACTTTGGCATTTGCTTACTAGTACTTTTGCATCTGTGTTTGCATACCCTGGATGCCTACATTTGCATGTTGGCCCTTGGAGATGTGTGAAGACCATAGCATATTCTAATTGCAACAGAGAGGCCAAAATAGGTCTTTTGGAGCAGACCCTCCAAGTTAGCATGATTTATTGCTCCTCTGTACAGGACAGCATCTATCAGATTAGAGGGAAACCCACCATGATGTGGGCTCAGGAGACCCAGTGCTCATGAAGTAGTTCCTAAAGTACTGGTGAAAGGAAAGCAAGAAGCATGGTGGACAGAAAGAGTCATGGTAACAGTTATTTATCCTCTCCAGACATATTTATGATCTGAATTTTGCTGCCGAGTCTTCAGACCCCAACTGAAAACGTGCAAGCACTCATGCAGCAATCCTGGAAGTTCTCAGCTCTCAGAGGTCTCACATGAGCTCACCGCAGGGTGCAGCTCACGCACCAGAGCTGCTTGTGCTTTGCATCTTCCTCTCCAGTCTCCGTCTGCCCGCACTGGAGCCAGCTTCTCTCTCTGCCTGGCGAGTGGCCGCGGTTTCGTCTCAGTCATCATTTCTATTGTTATCTGCCCACTATCTGATCCTCTCCCAGACTGGGCCAGGAAACATCCTCTAGGCTCCGTCTTCAGCGGCGCTCCATCCTCTTCCTCCTCGGAGAAGACAAAAGCAAAACAAGCGCATAATGAATCAGACGTTTCCCTTCTCACTTTGCCCCTTACTTCCCCCTCTCATTTTTTACCCGAACCCATTTCTGCCTTTCCCCTCCTGTTTATTGGGAGTCCAGCCTGCTCAGTTCCCCTGCACTCAGCATCCCGGGGAGTCTGGCCGGCTCCTGGCGGTGTCAGCAGGAGTTCAGCGGCGGGTAGGGCTGATAGGGCCGCGCTGCCCCCACCGCCTCTTCCACCTCACGCCTGCGAGAGGGTTGGCCTTGTGACACCAGGGCATGGGATCAAACCCGGCGAGCTGAACTCCAGCCCAGCTAGAGGTTCATATGGGTTCAGGAAAGCGAGCGGACAGTGAAGTAGAAGAAAAACAGTCTATCGAGGGCCATTAGCATGAAATCAGCTCATCCAGCTCAAGGTGTTACGTGAGTGCAACTTGTTAGAGGCTGGGAAAGAGTATTGGAAAAGCATTGCTCTGCTTTTACGTTCTTTCATTGGCATTGCTGGACATGGAATCGTAGAATCACAGATTCATAGACTCATTAATGTTGGAAAAGACCACTAAGATCATCTTGTTCAACCGCTGAGCCATCGCCACAGTGCCCATGTGAGGTGGGATGCTCTTTCTTGTGATAAGGGGGAATGGTTTTAAACTGAGACAGAGGAGGTTTAGGCTGGATATTAGGAGGAACTTTTTCAGCCAGAGGGTGGTGAGGCACTGGAACAGGTTGCCCAAGGAGGTTGTGGATGCCCCATCCCTGCAGGCATTCAAGGCCAGGCTGGATGTGGCTCTGGGCAGCCTGGTCTGCTGGTTGGTGACCTGCACATAGCAGGGGGTTGGAACTGGATGAGCATTGTGCTCCTTTTCAACCCAGGCTGTTCTATGATTCTATCATTCTCCTACCCATCAAAGCTACAGTTTTGCTCTTCTGTTAATTAGCCAACAATTAGCAGCTCAGGGTCAATACCACGAGGGCCAGGAAATTCCTGCAGATCATGTCTTCCAGGTAGGACTTCAGACTTTGGATGCTCAGCCATTTCTTGAGATGCCTTGCAGCTGGTAGGTGAAGGGCAAAGGCTATGGCAAAGTGTTGGTGACCGTGGGTTGGTGCCATTGGGTTCTTCCAGCCCTATTTCCTTGGCATGTATAGCTAGGACAGAAGAAATAAAAACACAGAAAGTGTTCCAATTTCTGAAAATTTCCCACTTTTTTTCCAGAAAAATGGAAGTGAAAATGAGTACCCCCCCCTCCACAGATATATGAATATAATCAAGAGTAGGCCCTATAGTCAAATTTTTATTATGATTTTTAATTGAAAACAAGAAGGAATGAAAGAAAATATGAAGAAAAAGGAAGGAAAAAGGAAAGAGGAAAGCATCCCAATTTCTCTGCCTTCATAAAACTTATTGGCTCTTTTTCTGTCATGTCAGGCGAGGCCACATAACTTAAACCAGAGAAGCATTCTCCCTGCAAATACAGAGATAGGCTATTAGACAATGAAAGAGACACATTGCTGCTTGAAAGAAGACACTGAAAAATGAGAAAGGGCATGGAAAAAAAGGGCTACAGAAATTATCTGAAGAGTGAAGAGAAAGCCTCAGCAAGACAGGTTCAGAAAGCTTGTTCTGGTCGGCTTATCAGGAAAGGAGATGGCGAGGTGACCAGAGAAGAATTGCTTTGGGAGAAAAGTGCCTGATGCAAAAGGTCTCTTTAATCCAGTAAAAACTGGTCTTCCTGGGGCTGCAAAGCAGAGCCAAACCACCCAGGCTTGTGGTTACTGCTGAGGGTAATTAGTCAATAGGCTACCCGGGTTCTTCATCCCTGGATACCTTTAAATTAAGAGCAGATGCCATTCTGGAAGTGATGTTTTAGCCAAGTGCAAGCTGTTGAGTCACGATAGGGAGCTACATCTGAATATCATTCTTACAGGGGTGAAATATAATGGCTGCACTATATGGGAGGTGAGACCACGGAGGCCTTGAATGCCACAATTCATGAAAAGTGAAGGAGGATTTAGGAAAAGGATGTGGGCAAGTCTTTTTTTTACCCAGCTGATGGATGGGGATTCCAGCTGAATGCACTTCAGCACACCTGGGAGTGCTGCTAAAGGAGATTTGTCACCTACTCATGGTCCAGTCAGGTAAATGCATGTAGGAGCAGTGAGATTTCCTCCCAGTGTTGAGGGCACAGCCCTTATCCATGGTCACGGTGCTTCTGCTGGAGAGAGGGCTTGGGGCTCAGCAAATTGAGGCGATGGAGAAACCAGAGTGAGAATTTCCACAGGAAAACTTCAGAGTAATCCAGGAAATGTTTTCTTCAGCTTTTGTACTGGTGTTCCTGCAGTGCTGGTCCTGCTGGGTTGGCAGCTCATAAGCAAACAGGAAGGCTGTGTGATATAATACCACACTCCTCAGAACAGACTCATCCTCTCTTTATTACACATTTTCTTCCTTTTTGTTGTTGTTGCTTTTCTTTAAAGGCAGCTTTCACTCAGTCCCATATCACAGGATCATAGGATCACAGACTGGCCAGGGTTGGAAGGGACCTCAAGGATCATGAATCTCCAACCCCCTGCCACATGCAGGGCCACCAACCTCCACATATATTTCATTTTCAATCTGCAGTTTTCCCACTGCACAAGAATTGTAGGAGTGGCTTTCTCTGAATGTGTTTCTTGGAAAATACATTTCTTGAGCTCTTCCTGCCATTCTGAGAGATCCCCATCTTCACAGTGAGAGCTGCCAGCAGTTATATGAAGTCCAAAAGCTCATTAAGTCCATGGGTGAAAGGTCTGACAACCAGGAGGGAGACTTGAGCTGATCTTGAACAAATCTGCAATAATAAGGGAATAAAAAAAAACAGGCCTGAAGGATGCTGCAGCAGGTAGGGACCCTTGAGAACTGAGCTAGTCCAAACAGTCCTCCCTTGGCTGGATTAGCCCTCATAACCTTTCCTCCCTGTGCAGCCTGTCCTTGTAAACCACAGGTGATGGAGACGCTGTTTTCTTTCTCTGCTCTCTCCCTAGACAGTGAGGGAAATGAGGGACATATCACGTTTACCCCATGCCTTATCTTCCAGCTAAACACTCTGTGTCCTTCAACTGTTCCTCACTGGCTGTGTTTTCCAGTCCCTTAGAACCATTCAGGTTGGAAAAGACCACAAAGATCACCCAGTCCAACCCCAACCCATCCCACCATGCCCACTGACCACGTCCCCCAGTGCCACATCCCCACGGTTCCTGAACACCTCCATAAACAGTGTGACTCTACCACCTCCCTTGCTCCTCCTTGTTGCACATCTGCATTCCCTCCAGTCATTCCCGTACTCCCATGTGATGCCCCCAGCTGGTCCGGAACCAAGCAGCCTATAACCCACATTCTACATCGGTGTGAAGACTCAGCCAGTCTGCATCTCCTTTGCACCTATCCTCAGCTTCTGTTCTGCATCCAGCCCCTCTCCATCTCCTGATGATCGACTGCCTTCTGGTTGGCCTCCACCAATCCCAACTTGCTGTGTGCAGGATTTCTTTTTTAGTCTCTTTTCCCACGACCCTTCTATCAGTGGATGTTGTCCCCTATTCTTACAGATTCTTGTCTCTCAGCACAGATTTTCTATACCAAGATACCAGTGGAAATACTGTTCTTTCTTTATACTAACACCAGCAGGACCAGCGGTACTCCAGATCCTTTGGAAATTGGGCTGTCCATTCCCATAAGCAGTGGAGATGGGCTCTCAGCCCTGGGAAGCATGGAGTGCTTTTCAATCTGTGTACACAGAGATTGGATAGTGATAGGATAGTGGTTGAACAAGGGGGAATGGTTTTAAAGTGAGCCAGGGGAGGTTTAGGTTGGATATTAGGAGGAAGTTTTTCACCCAGAGGATGGTGATGCACTGGAACAGGTTGCCCAAGGAGGCTGTGGATGCCCCATCCCTGCAGGCATTCAAGGCCAGGCTGGATGTGGCTCTGGGCAGCCTGGGCTGCTGGTTGGTGATCCTGCACATAGCAGGGGGTTGGAACTGGATGACCACTGTGGTCCTTTTCATCCCAGGCTGTTCTATGATTCTGTCATTCTATGATACACAGCCTTTGGCATGTCAGGGAGGGTCTGCAGGGTCTTGCATATAGAGAGGCCCCAACACCTATCATTACATGGCTGAAGAAAAGAAAACCTCTTTATTCAGTCCCTCAGAGCAGGTTTTCCAGCCCTTCCCATCTTGACCCTGATTGCTTATCACGGGATATGTTTATCCTAAATCTTTCTTTTCTCGTTTCTGTGTCTCCCCCTCCACCTCTTCCCTTCCTGCCATTTCTCCCACTGTTTCTCCCTCCCAGCAGCCCACGTGCACACTCCCTGTGCACGGCCAGGGCTGAGCCTGCAGAGGAGTGGAGCTTCAGACTAAACTTTTAATTTGCACGCTCCATCCTTCAAGGGCACAAAATGTTGTTGTTCTCCACCGCAGGACTGGGAGGCTCTGGTTTGTGCCACTGTCGATCGAGACAGCAGTGGAGTAATCACAGCGTGTTCCCTCCCTCTGGAATTTAACAGAGACCAGCTCCTTTTATAGCCTGGCTGGAGCCCCTCTGAGGGAGCAATCCTGTGCCTCTGACAGTGCTGCAGCACTGACCTCAAGGGCCTTTGAGTGGTTCCTAGAAACCCCACTTGGTATGTTGCCCACTGAGGTGTGCTTACAGCTCTGCCCAGGCTTTGGCAAAGCCCTCACCACTGCAGACACTGCACAGAGACCAGGTCCTCAACAAGCTGACGTTACAGAGGCTCTGGCATGACCCCCCTAGCTGTGCACATCTCCAGAAGCTCAGAATGGCCACTACTTCTAGGATAATTTGTGAGCCCTTTTCCTTTCTTGTCTCCATACCGTCTCACAGGAGTGCAGGGAGTGGGACAGCTGGCCTTTAAGGTTCCCTTCCAACTCAAACGATTCTGATTGTATGAATTATATATGAATTATATTGTCTGGGCAATATAACATCTGATAGGTATCTGCAGTGGTGTCCCTATGGTCATGCTGATTAAATAAGAAGAAAGGAGATCCTGAGACCCTGCTAAAGCCAACCCTTCAAACTCAACTCTCATCCCAAATCACATAGAACTAACAAGGTGTAAATAAGCATCCTCTCTCCGTGGAGCTCGGATTTGTGCCTTTTCACATCCTCTCTTTCTAAGCACCCTTATCTCCTGTTGTCCCCCTACCTCCTGTGCGCTGCTTATTTTCTATGTGTCCAGCTGTTGAACATCATTAGTAGAAAGTCATAGAATGGTTTGAGTTGGAAGGAACCTTCAAGGCCATCTGTCCCTGCACTGAACAGGGACATACACAGTTCCATCAGTGCTCAGAACCCATCCAGCCTGACCTTAGCTGTCTGCAGGGATGGGGCACCACCATCTGCCCATGCAACATTGCTGGTGCCTCACCGCCCTTATTGTAAATAACTTCTTCCTTATATGTAGTTTAAATCTCCCCTCTTTTGGTTTGAAACCATTTCCCCTTGTCCTATCCCAACAGATCTTGCTAAAGAATCTGTCCCCTTCTCCTCATCTGTTGGCCTTGAGAAAATTGGGACCTCTGCTCGATGGACAGCACAAGCTGTGCCCTGCACCTGTTCATGTCTCAAAGCTGCCCTGAGATCCATTTGGTTTAAATCCAATCTAAATTTTCCCTCCTTTATTCTGAAACCATTTTCCCTTCTCCAGGCATACAACTTCTTCCCAATAGAAGTTTCACAAAAGGGATGAGGGAATTCTCTAGGTTCTTTCTATAAGCTCTTTCTTGCCCTGCCAGTAAGGATAGTCTTACAGTGAAAACATCCTTCGAACTTTCCCTTCAGACTCCCAGAATCTGGATATTGCAAATAATTATGACTAGGTGGAAACCAAGCAGCCTTGTTCTCCTGAATTGCTTGGATGCTTTGGCTTTCTTCATCACAGGGTCCATGAAGTAGAGACAGAACATTTTAGGATTACTGCAGTGCCCCTGGGACTCCCAGTAACTGAGATAGCCGAGAATGGCAGTTAGTTATCCAACGGGTGGAGATTTGGTTTGGAAAGTGAAACGGGGCTTAAGTGACTCAATGGACAAGTATATATCTTCCCAGCTGTGAAACATAGACAGCGAGTGGATGGGATGAAAAGAGCTCATCATTGTCATGAATAACAAGAATGACTGAGCAAGACTTTCTAATCCTCACAATGAGATGAATTATCCATTAGAGGACACAAATCTACTAATTAAACAGAACCACCTGGGAATTGACTGTATGTATCACTGGTGAGATGCTTGGCACAGTTTTGGCCCAAACCGACTTGTGCCAGCCTTAACCATCCTAAATCTGCATGAGGCAGTGCTCTTCACCCCACGAGGTTCAGGTGGACCCCGTTTTTGGGATACCCCATCTGAACACCTCTGGATGCAGGGAGCATGTGGCCGCAGTGTGGCTGAGCCTGTGGATGCATCTCTTCTCTTGCACTGCTTCTTAAGCCTTTTATATAAACATCTGCCAGTGGTCAGGGTTGGGAAAGAGCATGCAAGCAGATAGAGCTCTGGTCTCACTCACTGCGGCTGCTCAGATGTTTTTGCCCTTCTTTTCATGCAGATGAGCTCAGACCATGGCAGAGGTCAAACTAGCATATGCTATCTTTAAAAAGCCCAGAAATAAACCAGAGAGTTCTTCCCCAAAGCCCTTCCTGTAAAGTGCTTTCTTCCCCTTGGCCTAACCGTGTGCCAGTGTTTCTGTTTGCAGTACATGGAAAACGTAGTGAGTGCACATCAAAAATGTTGAGGAAGGGTGACCAACAAAAGAAACGAGCAGATAGCACAGGGTAGTTCTTGTTTATCTCACACTTGGCTGAGGAAGAGGTCTCCATGAGCTCCGTTGTCTTCATTGCCCATGTGAAGTCTTTCTCCCCACATTGCTGCCCCAGTCCTCCAATGCTGCCTCTGCCCCCATCCCCATTAGGGCCCAGTGGGCTGTCGGAAGCGTAATGGAAGAGAGAGCTTTCATCCATCATAGACCTTGAAGAGTTCAGCGAGGCAGAGCCATCAGAGAGGAGAAACATTCCTCCGTGAATCCCCTCTTGTCTCTCGGGTGGGAAGGGGGAGGAGGAGGGAGAGATAAGGCCAAACTAATTTGTCTTTTTTAATTGGCTCAGAATACTTGAACGAAAGCTGGTTTGTTATCCTTGGCTTTGCTCTGGCAGGCGTCCAGGATGTAGGGCAGAGACGGAGGCTTCTGAAGAGTTAACCTCTTCTAAATATCCTATTAGGATCCTCTCCATTTAATGTAAGGACAATGTAAGCAGAGACAGAGTGGGAGGGCCTCCTCTTCTCTCTTTTTTTCCCTGCTCCTACGAGGAACCCAGCCTTGGAAGGGACACAGGGACATGCAGAATAGCAAAGACCCAAGGGTGAGATTCTTCTGGTCAAATTCTGCCGTGCACGTTGTAAACATCCAGAGCTGAGCTAATCACCCGGGGCTCCCTTTGTAGTCAGCACAGAGAGGCAGGCACTTCTAAGGCATGGCTCGTCTCAGCCTCGGGCAGGCATCTTGGAGAGGTCAAATGGTTCGTGTCTGCAAGGGGCTGCAGTGACTGGAGAGGGAGACTGGAGTCATTAGCTTGAGCAGAGACATCCATTTAGCTGCTCGTATGTGGGCACTTGGTGTCCTCTGAGACGTTCTTGTGCTGCCGAGATGTCCGTGCAGGATGGAGGGATGTGACGCCAGGTCTGTGGGAGACCCGTCCCAATCCTGGAGAGCAGCTGGAGGCTGAGGGCAGTGAAATTCATGGAGTCATAGAATAACAGAGTCATTCAGATTGGGAGAGACCTCTAAGATCACCAAGTCCAACCATCTACCTACCACCAATATTACCCACTGACCACATCCCTCAGTGCCACATCTCCATACTGAACATCTCCATGGACGGTGACCCCAGCACCTCCCTGGGCAGCTGTGCCACTGCATCACTGCTCTTTCCGAGAATAAATTTTTCCTGATATCCAACCTGAAATGTGAATTGATGCCTACTTGTGGTGAATCACACTTCTCAAGTCAAAGCTTATTGCTTGGGCTCTGGATGTTTTGTGTGCACAGCTGGGAAGAAGAGGCTCCAAAGACAGACTTGAGGCCAGGCAGACCAGCAAGCCACGATTTCTGCTTCTGTGCTCCAAGTGGCTGCTGAGTGAGTGAGCTACTGGTGCTGAAGAGAGATCACCAAAATGCACAAAAAATGCAACTCACAGGCACATTTGCAAGATTGCCTAGATATGAACTGCACTGCATGCACTCACCATCAGTCCTTGTGGTTGTGATGTCCGGCAGACAAAATAGTCCAGCACGCTTCCATGAAGGGTCCCAAGTCTGCCTTTGTGAGGACAGAGGATGCATACAACATTCAGGACTACATGTGCATGGGCTGGTGGGTTTCGGAACAACTCTGGGATTTCCATGGGGTTCTTCACACGCAGAGCTCAGACCCAGTGTAGAGATAGCAGAAAGCAAGCAGTGCTACTAGCTTTGATTTCCCCTCGTGCTCAGATGCATGGACTCTTTGTAGTTAGTTACAGTCACAGGTCAAGGCCCATGCCCTCAACACGCCTTGGAGCATCAGATTTGCTTTGGTCTCTGACAGCATTACTGCAAAGTAATTTCTCTCTCCAGAACATGCAGCTCTACCAAGGCAGTGTTCAGCAGCATGACGTACAGCTTGCAGGCCTAGGGTTAATTCTGTGCTCAGTTATAAATTTCTCTATGTAGAGTTGGCAGGCCTAATTGATTTAGGTGCCAAGTTCCCATTTCTCAAAAAAAAAAAAGAAAAAAAAGAAAAAAAAAAAGAGGACTTATCTGAATTTGTAAAAACTGGAGCTGTCTTTCAGCCCTGAAATGAGAGAATTTACATCCCTTCTAGATGGTATGTCATCTTAAATCATGTTAATTAACAATGTCATTAAATTCATATAGATGTCTGATTCCTTTTTTTGAAACCCACGTGCCTACCAAAGGCCATCATTTGTGCTATTCAGTTGTGTTCAGAATCATGGAATCACAGAATGGTCTGAGTTGGAAGGGATCTGAAAGATCATCTCGTTCTGGTGCCTTATACAAAGGATGGTGAAGAATGTAGATTTCAGGGTCATTTCTTTGTCTCTTTTAAGTAAAAGCCTACAATGTGAGAAATAGAAGAACGTTTTGGAGAAACATGGAAAAGCCTGGAATAGGACAGTCAGAGCTGAAAAACCCTGCCCCACGTTGTCACTGACAAAAGCCTGTGAGAGCTCACCCGGTGTGACCCAAGCAATGCCACCAAAAGACAGTCCCAATCCCTGGGTTTTGCTCTTCTCAGATTTCCTAATCTGCTTGTTTGACAGATCCAGGCAGATACAGAGGGTGACCCCGCAGCCAGACGTGCTGTGGGTGCCCGTGGAGCTGGATCGTGTCCCTTGCTCCTCCCCAAAAGCCCTGAGATGTCTGGGGTGAGTCACATTGGATGGCAGCTGCCATAGAGCTGGGTGCTGTGGAAAGTGACATTGCAATGGAGACTCTCAAATGCATTTCTCCTTCTGAGCTGTCTTTGTCCCTGTAATTAGAAGTCCCCTTCTTTCCCTCCCCTCTCCCACCTTTCATGTATCTGAAGGAACATCTCTCCCGAGTGTCTCTGCAGGCTGACCAACGCTTCCTCCTTAATCTGTTCTTTCTATTCCTTTAGTCATCATTCTCTTTGCCTTTAGGTTGTGTTTTTTTTTTTTTTTTTTTTTTTTGGGTTGTCCCCTGTTTGACCCCTTTTTCCCTTGCAGCCCAAAGGCCCGGGAGGGGGCCCAGTCATCCCAGCACCAAGGAGATAACTCCAGAGCTAACCTCATAGATAATGCCAGGACCCCTCAGAGCTCCCCAAAGGCTCAGACACTTCCCAGCCTCCGTGGGGACTGGGAAAAGCATTTCCCTTTAAAAATGGAGACTGGGAATGGCCGTCAGTGTGCAGAGGTGGTTGCCATAGGGGTGGTTAAAGAGGATTTAGGTGCAGCTAGGGATCCTGCTTTGGGAGGAGTGTAAGTCCTGTGCCATATCTGCTGGACCTGTGTTGATACAACAGCATCTGTGATGTTTTTGGACTTCTCCTGTGCCTTTGTTTGTCCAGCTGAATGCAGCATAGGGAGTCACTGGCATAGGATGCCCTGGGAAGTGATGGGGTGGCCATCTCTGGAGGGGTTCAAGAACTGTGGGACATGGTCAGTGGGCAGTACTGCTGTTAGGTACACAGCTGGACTGTGTGATTTTGGAGGTCATTTCCAAACTTAGCAATTCTATGATTCTAAAGCTATTATGAAGAGAATTTAGACACTCAGCTCAGAAGAAGACATTGTTTTAGAGACATATATCAGCCTTAATCCAAACCTGAGTAATGACTTAGCATGACAAGTCTCCTACGCAGCTCCACAGCCTCCCCTGCTCTGTTGTCACACCTGCATTCTCTATTTCCGCCTCTTCTCCTCGTAGAATCATAGAATCATTCAGGTTGGAAAAGACCTTTAAGATCACCCAATCCAACCCCAACCCACCCCACCATGCCTACTCTGTCCCTCAGTGCCACATCCCCACGGTTCTGGAACATCTCCAGGGATGGTGACCCCCCCCCCCCCCACCTTCCTGGGCAGCTGTGCCACTGCATCACTGCTCTTTCTGAGAAGAAATTTTTCTGAATACCCAACACGTCTCATGCAGAGACTCCCCTTACCCTGCTCAGTGGAGGCACTGCAGGACCCCAACTCACCTACATCCCTGAGCATCCCTTGGGAGCAGGGCACTGAGCCCCCCTCCCACCCTCAGACCTCAGAAGAACCTCCACATCTGGGCGCTGGGGCTGTGGAAACAACTTCCCTCATCGTTATTAGCACTGCACCGAGCAGAGCCCATGGCTCTTCCAGACTCCCCTTCCCCTTCTACATCTGGCAGGGCCGGGCACCCCCAGCCCCCCAAGGGCTCTGACAGTAACCATGCCACAGGGGCTGTCACTCACTGCAACGTTGGCCAGTGTCAGCCACAGTTCGCCGTAATCTCCCAGTGCCAGAAGTGACAGCTACCTTTATCCACATCCCGGGTATATAAACAATATTGTGAAATAATGACAGGGGGAGCATAAGCATCAATATCCTTCAGCTGCTTCAGCCCCCCTCTCTGCCCGGAGTAAGTTCCTGAAAAGCCTTGTTTCCTAATACCTGAGGGTTTTTTGCTTATTAGCCTTATCTACTGGAGCAAAGTACCTCGGTGAAAGACATTTTTGGGGGCTGGTCCTTTTTTCTTTCTTTTTTTTTTTTTTTTTTTTTGGAATGTTTTTGTAATCCTTGCATTTATAGGCAAAGACAAGGAGATCAAAGCCGCCCAGGGTTTATAAAGCATGTCAAGCTGAAAGTTGGACATCAATTACAGTGATATACACGTTGTCCGGATTTATGAGAAAACACTGATTTTGCCCCATCCCCTGCCCCTAAGTTGGTGGGACACTGTGCAGTGGCTTGCAGTTCCTGGTAAGTGGCCAGGAATATACAAGCAAAGGGAAGGGGACGTGTTGGTGCCTTCCAAGTCCTAGCCCCATGTGCACTGAGTTTCTTGGTCTCTGCTACATCCATGCACCCAGTCATGTGAAACAGTAATTTAGAGTGAAGGAATAATTGAGATTTTTTTTGCTTGAGGTGTTTTTTTGGAAAGCCGATGGTGATGCAGTACTGAAATTCAATTTTCCCTGTGCTTTTTGGGAGATGAAATGCCCCTGTTTTGCAGCATAAATTGTTTTGTTGTGACCAGAAGGAGTGATCAAGTGTTGTAAATGGCTTGCAAGTGGACAGATTTCTCCTTGATTTCCTAGTGAGAGTGGTTTGGATTCCCATCCCCAGCAGGATCCCAAACATTGTCCCATAGTGGATAGTCCATTTGTGGCACTCCATGGAAGGGGCAGTAGAGCCCTGTGGATGGATGGCCTGGGAGAAGAGATTTCCGTTCACCACCCTTGTTAACCTCAGGAAATGAAAACCAAAATCATTTGTTTCTCAGGAAGGAGCTGTGACCCCCACCTCCAACCTTCTTGCTGGAGTTGAACAACTGGATATATCAAAGAAGAAAAGTGACTTCTAGACTATAAAGATAGCCAAGGGAAGGGAAGGCTGGCTGTGCATTTCATCTTTATGGCACTGGCAATCCCTGATCTAAAGGCACAAATTCCTTCTCTCTCTGGTCTCCTGTAATTTCACTGAACCAGAGAATCACTACAGTCAGAAAAGACCTCTGAGATCATCCAGTCCAACCCCAGCCCACTCCCACCATGCCCACTGACCATGTCCCTCAGTGCCACATCTCCACCTCCCTGTGCCAACGCATCACCACTCTTTTGGAGAAGAGGTCTCATGGTGAGGGATGCTGGATGCACATCTCTGTGGTATGGATTTCCTTCAAGTCTTGTTTCCAACCAGGCTGTAAATCATGCAGGGTCATTCAGGAGTAAATATGAAAACAATCCTGAATATCTGAGACCCTAATAAAAGATTCTGGATCTAAATATGGCCAAAGAGAAGGCAAGGGTGTGAGGATAATGAATGCAAATTGGATGATTCATTCTTAAATTAGGTCCTGCTTTCATCTTGTTTCCCCTGCTGTGATTCAGATATCCTCCAAGTGTTCCCTGGCAATCCCTCTGCATTTTTAACATCATCATTTCATTCATTTACCCCAGCGTTCAGTGCTCTTCCTGTGTCTTGTGACCGATGGTTGATTGCAATGAAAGTTATTCCTCAATAACAGAACAGGAGCCAATTGTCCCTTTAACCCTCCTGGAAACAAAACCATCCAAACCAAGAAATACTCCAAAATAATCTATGAAAAGTAGTGTCACATCCTATCCTTCCATGCAGTTCCAGGAGCTGCCTTGAAGGGATGTTGTCTGTTGCAGATTAGCTGCAAACACCCAGTTGGGTTTCCTTTCTAGGAACCCCCAGATTGCAGTACTAACCAGCTTTCCAATCAGAGAAAATATCACCTAGGCCTATTAAGACATGGAACAGATCCTTCTCTGGATAGACATGTGCACGGGGACCTGCTGGATCAAACTGGAGGCCATCGTGGAGAAATTGGGCTTTCAGCATCTGCTAAGAGCTTCCTTAAATTACCTTAGAAAGTGTGGGGTTTGGTTATCAAAAATAAGGTCATATGACTCAGCAGAAGTCTTTATTTTCGCTCGGACCACAGGGTTTAGGAGCTGTTGAAGCAAGATATGTGGTGAGGAATGGACTGGAGATGTGTGCTGTGATCTCTACCTTTGATTTGAACACAAGAAGAAGTGAGAGCAGAGTGATCCGTGATGAGAAATTAATGTCCACTGTGGGAATCTTGACTTTTAACTCCACGTTGCCACAACCTGCTCAGCTGCTCTGTGCCACAGCAGTGCAGTGAACACAGCAGCTTCTATCAGCCCCACAGATGTTCCACTTCCTCCAGCTTAAACCCATTGCTACAAGGAACCTCTCTAGTTTCAAGGCAGTGAAACTCCTCCTACGTGTTTCAACACTTCCTCAAGATCAGAATCCAATCTAAGGACAATACCTAATCATTTATAGCCTTTGCATTGAAAAATATTGTGGCAAAGCACTTTTTTAACTCTCCTGTGCTCATAGTGTGCCTTACTACTACAACATGGAGGGATTCAGGTTGTGCTGAAGCAGACATCTATGTCCACCTGAACTGCTCTCCATGCTCCACTAGTAGTACTGTAGGAGGAAGAACCAAACTCAACATTTCTGCACCAAACAGGCAATGTAAGGCTTGATGCTATTGACATGCTAGGCTGAAAACAAACCAGAAGTCCCCATGGGAGACCCTCTGCTGCCTTTTTGCTACTCTCTGCAGCTAGCAGAGGTCCAAGGGCGTGCAGATTTTTGCAAAAGGCAGACAGTGTCAATGGGCATTTGGCTTGGGGAGCAAATCCCTTACTCCTCCCCCCATCAAAAAAAATCAACAAACACAGACCCTTCTTTTCAGGTGAAAAAGAAATAATGCCAAATATTTCATTTTCCCTTGTTTTATTACTTTATCTCCAAGGAACTGAATAAAGGACGCACAACTCCTTTCTAAGGCACAACCACTGCACAAGAAAAGGCAAGAATATACCCTTTGCAACTCAGGGCAAACTGCTTCTAAGTTTTCCCAATTTTCTTTTTTTTTTTTTTGGCTGAAAATGCCTTGCCAAAACTGACCTGAACTCACAAAGACCGGATCTGCCAAGAAACTGCATTTTTCAGTAAATTAATGATTGTCATGAAAAATTTCAGCGAGCTCAGACAAAGCCCAGAGCAGTTTTGAAGAGATAAAGTTAAAATGGTGCAAAAGTCTTCCCAGACAAGGCTTTATGGCGAGTTCCTTAAAGGAATGCGTGTACCCAACTCCCTCTCAGATCGTGGAGAGTGAGCACTTAATTTCTGGATGGCATTTCGTGCCTGGATGGTGACGACAGCTTCTGACAGCAGAAGAGACCGAAGCAGTGACCACAGACAGCAGAAATCCCCTTCCAATGGCTTGCACACTTTTCCTCATGGTGCACCAGCCAATGTTAGGGGATCTGTCCCACAGCGTTTGGCCTTTCTCCCTGGGAGCAGATTTCTGCACGTGGCAGCTTGCTTTAGCTATAAAATGCACATTTTGCTGAAAAATCCCAGCAACCAGCTCTTCTCTTTGACCTTGCTTCATTTTCAAAGCAAAGAACAGCCCCAGCATCCTCCCTCATCCTCCCTTCTATTTCCCTCTTGGCAAAACAGAAGCACATATATTTTTCCTAGGATGCTGGTATCTCTGCCCAGAACATGCCACGGTGTTATTTTTAACTCTATTTTCTCTTCCTCGTTTTTCTTCATGGAAGAGCTTTGAAAATCCTTCTTTTTTTTCCATCTGCATCCACATCTGCTTTGCCCTTTCCTTCCCTTCCTCACTGTTTGATAAAAATCCCTGGTCTGATTCCAGCAAGCTGCCAAATGCACGGAGTTGGGCAGAAATACCTTGGCCCATTAAATCACCATTTTTAAATAGCTTGAGCAGCGAATGTCAGCTCTCCCTGCCAAACAATTCCTTGCCTACCCATATCTGTCCAACCGTGCCACAGCCAACCTCCCTGCTGTTGTCACTCTTGTTCTTGACTTGTGCTGAGAAAAAGCAGCTCCAAAGCCAGCCAGATATGTAGATGTCCCCTGCAACAACAGGAGGAGGTGCAAGGGAATAGAGAGATGCCAGGGGAGGTTCAGGTTGGGTATTAGGAAAAACTTCTCCCAAAGAAGGAGTGTGGCACAGACTGCACTGGTGGGGTCACCAGCCCTGGAGGAGTTCAATGTGGAGATGTGGTCAGTGGGCATGGCGGGGGTGGGCTGGTGTTGGGCTTGGGGATCTTAGAGGTCTTTTCCAACCTGAATGATTCCATGATTCTGTGATTCATGATTGCTGGGCAGGTTGGATATTATTTCATCAACATGCTGAGTGTGGGCTGTGTGCCATGTTCAGGGTCTTATTAGGGGACGGACTGTTTATTTGTGGCGTGCCTGGGGGCTCCTCTCCTCCCGGTTGGACTGGATGACCTTAGAGAGCTTTTCCAACTTTAATGATTCTCTGAGGTCTCAGTTTCCTCACCCCCACAACTGCGGACAACTCACAGTAAGGCAGCTCTGCCACGATGAGTCTTCAACTAATTTCCTCTTTCCATATCTCTCTACTATGGAGACAGAAGGGAAGAACGTGGCTTTAATTCTCCAGCCTCCATTGGAAATTAGATCTGAGTGAGCTACAGCCAGAACACTGCGTGGGGAAACAGGTAATTAGTGCCACAAACCAGGGGGAATCCTTTCCACCAGAAGACACAGGGGCTCGGATCACAGCGGGTTCGTAGTCTGTACGGAAACAAAGTGGGTGCTTATTTGGACAGCAAGAAAATCCAGTGTTATACCAGTAAGACCATGCTTTGTAAGGCATACAATGCCTTATGTATGAAGGGAGTAGACGAACGGTGTCTAGAAAAAATACACCACAGAGCTGCTAATCTCGATGCTGGCACCTTCCTCGGACACAACTGCTCCATGGAAGCTGGTAGCTGGGACAGGCGGCTCCAGCCCGTAGCATCCACCCCCCAGCCCCCCAGCAGCCCTCCGGTCTGAACGCACAGCACTGTCCTTCCCACTGCCAGCCAGAAGCCAAGGTCCCCGAGGCAGGAGGGCCTGACGCAGGCATCCCCCCCTTATGCCTGGGTACAGAACATTCCCGTGGGGGGGTCTGGGTGCAGATGCGTGCCCTCCTGTTACCTTGAGCGCCGGGGAACGGCTCCGGAGAGAGCGGGGGATACGCTCGGCTTGTTTTGCAGTCCTCCTCCGGGCAGGGGAGGAGGAGGAGAGGGGACGCCAACAAGGATTGCATGGGAGACTGCGTTGGAAAGGGGAGGCACAGCTGGGCTCTGTCCTGTGGCCTTCACCTCGCCGCTTTGCTGGGGGAAAAGGAAAGGGGAGGACTTGGCTGGGGAGCGCTTTGATTTCTCCTTCAGACTTTGTTCTTTCCCAGGTGGAGGAGAATGGGAACACAGCACTCTCTCCAGCAAATCGAGCATTCTCTGGTCTCAAATACACGCGGGTCAGAATGAGTTGAATCCGTCCTATTAAGCTCTCTTCATCTTCAGAAAGGAGTGGGCTACATTTGAACTGACTGCGTGGAGATGATCACCCCCAGATCATGCCTGGGACTCACCTGGGTCAGTGTTAGTAGAGCCAGACCCGTGCCAGCCTCAGCACAATGGTCAACTTGGAGATAATGTCTCAGAGTATTTTCTGTGTGTTTCAGCATGAGATAACACAGTGGAATGAGCTGCAATGTGGTGGTCCTCTTTCCCTCTGTCCATCTTTGTGAGCTCTCCCTGCTTCAGAAGGGACAGTGGTCGGGCCGTCCCTGTGCTGAGCAATCCTGACACCCAGTCCTGCACCCAAGGGGCACAAGGCTGTGAGAAACTCCCTGAATGGAACACAGCCCATTTCCAGTGCTCAGATCTTCCATACCTGTGCACACTGAGCTCAGACTGGGATGCAGGCAGCGTGATTTGCCCATTAGCCTGAGTTACTTCTGCCTCAACAGATAGCTCCAGGTTTGCAGGTCACTCCTTGGGACTGGGGTAGTGCAGGTACAACGTGAAGGATTTAAAGTATCCCACTTTTTCAGATCAAATACTTAGGAAAGAAACTGTGTCAATGCAGAAATCAACCTGCTGACTTTCTCTTCCCTTTGGGAGTATGCCTATGGGAGTATGACCTGGGACTTGATTTTTGCTTCATTAGGGTTTCTTTCCACTAATATCCCCTGCAGACAACCCCAAAACTGTCACATTTCCTGAAAGATGGAGAGATCTCCCCTTTTCTGGGCTCTTTACCACACATGCAAGGCTGTGCATATAGGGCAGACATGTACACATCAATGCTCCCACCCCTTCAGCTCGCATTGACTCCCCAACCCACCATAGCTGAGCTGCTCTTAGTGATTTCAGCTCCAAGCATGCATCTCTCTCAGGCTTCTAATGCTGTGTGAGTGAGAAGAGGGATGCAAGATTGGGGGGAAGGGTGTAAATTGCTCACTGAGGATGCTATCACATCAAGCTCAGTGTTTACAAGCTGCTGCCAGGTTATTGAAGATCAGAGAGTTGCTGGCTCTAAACACAGCTACTCCTGGAGTGCAGCATGTCGAAGCTGGTTGATACATGTCCAATCACTGCCCTTGGGTTGACCTTTCAGACCCCAGAGTTATCAGAGGGAAGCGACCATGCGGTGGGGCTGGAGGACCACCTATGGTGCGATGTGAGCTGTGCAGCGATCTTGTCCAGCTCAGGGAGACAGGATCTGGAGATACAGTCAGCACAGGCCCACAGAGATCCAGGGATGGGGACCTATATGAGCACTTAAACACCTGGGAAAAATGGTTCTCAGCCTATAGGTGACAGAGGTGCTTTGTCCCAGTCTGTCCAGTGGGCTGAGTAACCCCCTCTGCAGTGCTGGCCTGTAGATTGTGGTGACTCAGTTCACCAGATGAAAGATAACATTGGTGACTTCCAGCAAAACTGGGTTTAGTTGGTTTATCTATACCAGTCAACTTAGTACAGCTGGCAACTGGATCTTCCACGCTATTGAATTGTTTGCACACTCCCATCATCAGCTTGGCCCAAGTCAACAAGCTCTGATCTGAACAATCCTTGGGAATGAGTCTGGAGACAACACACATCAGGCACCATTGCCAAAACGTATTTTGGATATGTCCATTCTGTTCTTGAGGCTGAGAGTTTTTAATAGTACAGACACGACCAAACCAGACCAGCTGGCCTCAGGGTCAGAGGACGAGCCCAGCACTTTTTCTGTTTACCAGCAGGGCCATAATGAGTGTGCTCAAAAGTTCAACGTACAGAAGAGTCATCACCACTCAGAACAACCTGAATGGGGTTAGTCCTGCAGAGGGGAGGCCATGAAGGTCTTTGGTTGACAATGGCGAGGGTAGAGGTCATTAGATGAAATTTGCAAAGGCAAATTTCTGGCGGAGCTGGAAG
The DNA here is from genome assembly GCF_905368555.1 of Meleagris gallopavo. NCBI lineage: Eukaryota > Metazoa > Chordata > Aves > Galliformes > Phasianidae > Meleagris > Meleagris gallopavo. The sequence goes on along the minus strand of NC_139405.1, from coordinate 106,441,857 downwards.
GTTGGATCATACGTGATGAGTAGCAAGCTCCAATTTCCAATGTAGAAAGGCTTGTTGTGGTGCTCATATCGGACCTCCTGGATAGCACAGGCCAGTTGTTCTGCAGGATAGGTCTGGAGAAGAAAATGTGGGGCAAAGGCTCTCACACTTCCCTCTTCAGAGCAGCTGAACATCCCTCAGTTTGCAAGATCACATGCCCCAAAATTTACCCCAATGTCTTGGAGCTACTCTATGTTCTGCCTTTCTTCTTTGCAAGGGCACAGCAGGGTGGATATGTTCCCTCAGCTCCCATTTCCAGGCAAACAAGGCCACATGAGCCGACCCACATCTATGTGCACCAACCCTTCCTCAAAGAATGACTCTCCGCAATGCATTTGTTATTTGCCTCACTCTGACTTCACTGCTACTTGGGAACCACAGCCCACCTCCTTGTTACTGCCTGCTGGCCCTTTGTGGAGATGTGTCATCACAGTGCCTAAATCCAGAAGCAGTAAAAGCTCAGACTCTCCTGCATGGCAACTCCTGCAGGCTGAACTTCAGCTTCCATGGCATTTGCCAGGGACTGTATTCATGCCACAGTCTTTCCCTCAGAAAGGAAATCCATGGGCTCTCTCTTCTCCATTGACCATTTCCTTGAACGTCACAGTAAGCTCAGCACATCTCCACCTTTCTGGCAAGGCACACCACACCTGCATGACCAGAAGCCAGGCAGTGTGGGTAGGGTTCAGCTGTGCTACCAGAAGGACAAGGGCTGGGAGGGATGGTGTCCCCAGAGCCCTGCTGTCCAGACTCAGTTGATGGTGCTCTGCTCATTCAGAGCAGTTCTTCCCAGCCTTTTATTAATCACAGAGACATCTCTTATTTTTGAAGAGTCTCCTCTTAAGCACTGCTGTCACAGAAATTTTCATTTACAGCTGCCCAATGCAAAAGTGAACCCACCGTGCTCATTCATTTCTCCTGACTAAGGGCACGTGATTTCCTAGAATCACAGAGTCATTAAGGTTGGAGAAGACCTCGAATACCATCCAGTCCAACCAGCCAGTATTTCCCACTAAACCATGATCCTAACTGCCCTAAGTGCCATCGCTCTGTTGCCCACATCAACTACCAGTGGCTCATGCATTGACATTTGAGTTCAAGGCTGAGTTTAACCTGCAAGAGATGCCCTAGCTTGTACAATAGGGAAACAAAGATGGTCTACTTCCCCGGGACCAGATTTTATTTCAAGAAGGACAAGAAACCTGATGGTTCCTGCTGCAAGGGCAGATGTTTCCTTGGGCTGAGTAGCAAGGTAGGATCAAAGTCATGACTCCATTTACCAGCCAAGCCCTTTGCTGGCAGACCGAGCATCACACACCTGAGCATCCCCAACCCAGGGCAGAGGTCTGACCGCCCCACTGCCCATGGCTGCCTTTCTGCTATCTCCACCCTGTGGCTTCAGCCTGCTCTGGAAAATATATAAATAAATGAAGAGAAAAGAAAGATAAGGAGACCAGGAAGAGGGATCAGGTGAGGACGAGTTAAATATAGATTTGAAAGGCTGAGGGAACTCTCTTGCTATCACAGAGACAATTAGGATGAGTGAAATGCCTGGCTTGGGTACAAGTGGGGTGAGAACTAGCATGCAGAAGATGGTGGTGGGAACCAGAGGATGCTCCAGGAACACCCATCTTCCTCCTGCTTTGCTCTGGAGCACGGTCTTATGGCTGAGAGGTAGGCCGTGACTCCTTATGAGCAAAAGCAGGCTGGATGGGAAGCTGGATGCCCTGGTGCCAGCTCCCAACACCACGAGCTCATCCTCAGGCTCGTGCTGGAGCAGGCTGTGGGAAGTTGGCTGGCCCTTCTCGCCTATGCTGAACAAGCTGCTAATTTTAACTGGGAGTCACCTTGAGCTGATTGTTTGGAAGGAAACTTTGGAGAAGGGACATCTGGCAGCACCCTTGGTGGGTCTCAGCAAAGCCTATCTCCAGGGCTGGGTGAGTGTGGATGCCACGAGAAGAACAGAGAAAGGGTGCGGGAAGAGTTCTGGGAGAAAAGAATAAGGAAATTGGCGACGTAGGGTCCTGAGTGTAAAGAAGAGTGCTTCCCCAGGACCTTTTCCTGATGTTCTTCCTCACTGAGGCTGTTTCTGGGTGTTTGTGGAGCTGGAGAAGCCTTTCCTTGGGCAGATTTTTGGGGGATTCGGCCTCTGCTTTGCATCAGTACCACATTTCTACTCTCACCTAAACGGCCTGGCAATGCCACATGGCCTCCCCTCTCCTTTGCTTAGAGAGTGCTCAGGGATGGCCACCCACATCTTTCAGACCCAGCCCTGAGCATCACCAGTCCTGGGGGATGCTCTGAACCGAGTCTCTTGGGGAAGCAAGCCAGATGAGGTCCTTGGGCTGTGAGCACCGGGCTTACAGCTGAGTGGGCCCTCCTGGAAATTAAAAGGGTAAATATTCCTGTTAGTGGAGCAGTACAGAGACCAAGGCACAGCCTAGCAAAGCATTGATGCCCTTGCTTGCTCTGCATTGCTTACTGGGAGATATTTGCTCCATCCTGAGTAGGTGGAGGTAAAACAGAGTGAGGTGAGGGTTCCCCGCCATCTCCCTTTTTGGCGACCCTGCCTCTGATCACCTGCAAAGCTTGGATCCTCAGGGTACTGCTCCTTTGTCACCTTGGGAGAGGTCCTTCTTTCCCTCATCTTCCTTCTCCCTCCTCTTCTTGTTCATTTCTGCTAACCTCATTTCTGTCCTGCTCTGCCAAACCTCCGTGGCAGGGGGTTTGAAACTAGATGATCTTTAGGTCCTTTTTAACCCATGCCATTCTATGATTCTGTGATTCTAACTCAGCTTCCTAAAGACTTTTGGGAAAGACTACAGTGTATGCTGCACTTAATCTTTCATCAGACATCAGAAAATCCACTGTGTTGTGAATGCCTGGGTTATGGGAAAGGCCTCATCTGGAGCTTGCAGCTTATTAGACATCAGGGAAGCCACCTGATTCCATATGTTCTATGCAGCTCTGCCCTCCCACTGGCTCTCCTTTGCTGTCTCTCTTTCTCCCACCTCTTCCCTTTGGGCACCTGCTGATTTTTCCATGTCTTTCTCAGCCCTGGCCCAGGCTCCAAGTTTCCAGATGCACTTTCCACTTTGCTAACCTGTCCCAGTACACAGCTGTCACCTGGAGAAGGTGCTACACTTTGGCCAGGGGAATATTTCCACATTTACAAGGTGGACAACTCAAAAACACCACAAACTTTCCATCCAGAGCCTCCAACCACTTATAGACAGGGAGTTAATGAACAACTCCACGCCAATACAAGAGCATTAGCTGCACAGGTGGAATTTTTAGGTCAAGGATGTGGATGAAGTGATGGGACCAAGACCATGTAGGGTAGAAATAGCACAGACAGATAATGGAGGTCTGAGTCTTTCTGTACGAGGAATGGAAAGGCCATTTCAAGGGTCTTCACAAAGACTGCTTGGCACGTGGGGAAGAAATGAAAGGACCCTTCTGGTTGTCTTGTGAAGTATATATCATTAAGTATTGTCCGGGCCATTCAGTGAGCTCGTATTCTGTCTAAGGCAAGGATTACCTCTTATCTTGTAAAACACCTTGCAGAACCCGATACCTGCACAAAATAAACAGCATGCTCTCGCTAGGAAGCTTCACTGCCTCCTCATAAGTGAGCTGTTTGGGTAGCAAAGGATCACAGAGTGTGAGATTCCCAATCACTTGCACCCCTTTGCTGCCCATGGGGCTCAAGGTCTCTCTCAGGGCTATGGAGACACCCAAGCCCCATTTGCCTTCAGGAAGGAAGCATTTCAAGTTGTTTCTTCCCCCAGCTCTTTGTGGCAGAAGCACCTGGAACTGTGAAGCCAGGTGAGTGTCTGCCCCTTCCATTTGTCACAGGTGTGGCAGGGAACAAATTCAACACATGAATAATAGAGGCCACGATGTCCAGAGGAAGTGCAACTTTCTGCTTCTACTTTGTTATGTTCACCCTGGGCTTGGCCACGTGTTGTTGTTGGCCATAAAAATACCCAGTTCCTTTCTAAATTGAGCTACAATACTTGACTCTTTGGCCTTGGGTGATAATGAAATGCACAAGTGTTTAGCAGATACCCTGGAACTCTCCTTCCCTGTTTGTTCCAGCATAAAAGATCCACAGGAGCCGTTTCTATTTCAGCTGTATTTATTTGCAGCATGCCTTATCATTAATAAAAACAAGTGGACCAAGCCTGTTTAATCCCAAGTTAGCTCTAGGATCTGCTCATACAGGGCTCAGGAGGCCCAGCAGCAAGGCTGTGAAGATGGAGATGGTGGGATGTGGTTTGCTGGACCGGTCAGTGTAACCATAGTTGTCTGCTCCCTGTAATGCTGATTTGGAGGGTTACTTCTGATATCTTAGCAAAACTGCATCTTCCTCCATGAGAGGCAAAGCTGCCCGTGGTTCTGCTGTGAAAGGCAGTGGCAGAGCATGTAAAGATAAAGAAACAGCTGAGACACCAGGGGTTGTTTCACCTCCAGGTTTGGACACCTGGGAAGATCCTACAGCCCAACCATCGGTGTCTAATGCTCCTTTCTGCACTCTGTGCTTTTCATCCAGCTGCAGTTGCAGTGGTAGAGGGGTGTAGGTCTCCCATAGACCCCCTAACCATCAGTCCTGAGGCAGGATGTGGAGACGTCCAATACCACAAATCACCGGTGAGGTAACAAGAGCTTTGCAAAGCAGGAAGAGTGAGGGAGGATACTATTCTATTCTATTATTTTTATTTTATTTTGTTCCATTTTGTTTTATTGTGGACATTTCTGTACCATTCTTTCCCCCTCCCCGCTGTGCTCGGAGCCCTCAGATTCACGGGGAAGTGGAGACATCTGGTGGCCACACCACGAACCTCTCCTCTTCTCCTCCTCGGGCTGGGAGGATGAATCGGAATCATCGAGGTTGGAAAGATCAATCAGATCACCCAAACCAACCATCAACCAATGCCTGTGCCTACTCTAGACCGTGTCCCTCAGTGCTACATCCATCCTTTTCTGGAACTCCCCCAGGGACGGTGACCCCACCACCTCCCTGGCCCACTACATCACCACTCTTTTGGAGAAGAAATGTTTCATAACGTCCAACCTGACCCTCCCCTGGCCATCGCCTCTCATCCTATTGCTGTTACCTGGGAGCAGAGCACAACCTCCTCTCAGGGAGCTGGGAAATGGGAATGGGAAATGCAGGAGCACGCTGCCATCCTGACGGAGGAATAAAATAATGGAAAATGGTCTCTCCGGTTCTTTATTAAGGATTCAGGGTTGGCACCTCAGGCAGGGATGACTCCAGAGCTCGGAAGCCTGATGAGGGCCCAGGAGGTGCAGAGAGGACACCTCCCTGTGGTGTGGAGGGGACAGTGGCATTGCATGCAGCCCCATGCCACCCTCCAGGCAGTGTTCCCCTCTTCCTGGGGGAAGCTGGGGAGCTGTGACACCATCCACTTCCCTCACGTCCTTCCTTTCTCCCCATCCCCCAAATCCATCGTGGCAGCACACAGGAGAAAGGGAGATCCTGACAAGAGCCATCACCAACCTGTGCAGGATGGTGGCTTTCCTCTGTCCCCAGGTGCCGGTGGCTTATGGCTGAGGCTCTGCCTCATACTGCTTCTCTGTGGCCGTGTAAAAGTCCTCAAGGACAGACTGCAGGTACTCAAAAGTCGGGCGCTCCTCGGGTTTGTTTCGCCAGCATCTCAGGATGATGCTGTAGAGCTCAGCTGGACACAGATCCGGGCAGGGCATACGGTAACCCTGCTCCAGGTTGCGAATCACCTCAGGGTTGGTCATCCCTAGAGAAGAAGACAGCCCAGCATGGGTTATTCAGCACTGTGGGGATGCGGGGACAAGGGAAGACCCGATGCTGGGCTACATTTGAGCATCACCCCCGTCTGCAGTCCCTCATCCATCCAATCACCCCACCCCCAACTCCTTTCTGCATGCTTTGGCTGGATTGGAAGTACCCATCTGCACTGTCTGCAGGCATAAAGCACCTGAAGCCCTCATTAGATGCTTTGAAGCCATCCCTAGATTCCTTGAAGCCCTCAGTAGATGCTTTGAAGACACCACTAGGTTCTTTAAAGGCACCAGTAGATACTTTAAAGCCATCACTAGATGCACTGAAGCCATCAGTACATGCTCTGAAGCAATCAATAGATGCTTTGAAGCCATCACTAAATCGTTTGAAGCTGATGTATGCTCATCCCCTACTCACCATACCTGGATAAGGGATCCTGCCGTAGGTTATGATTTCAGTTAAGAGGATCCCAAAAGACCACACGTCAGACTTGATGGTGAAAACTCCAAAGTTAATGGCTTCTGGTGCCGTCCATTTGATCGGGAATTTGGCTCCTGCTCAGTGGAAGCAAAGGGGAATAAGGATGTGAAAGTGCCCATGGGCATGGCAAGGCATGAGCCCTGGGTTTTGCATGCTGTTGCCTGCACTGGGGAGCTGCAGTGTGACTTACTGAAGGTTATGAAGATGCAGCCAGAGGAAGGTAATAGTTGCTTTCATTAAAAGGTTATTTCTACCTGACAACAGTTTGCATCAATTTGGTCTTTCCCCAGTAGAATCAAAGCTGTTCCAGCTTTAATGATTTTCTGACCTGTCTGTGGTCAGAAATACACACACGTCCTGATGCACAGGGACCTGATTTGCTCTGGGTTTTGCTTGCTTGGGACATCTGTCAGCTTCCCTGTGTCCAGGTTCATGGCTCCCCTCTGCAGTCCTGCGGTGCAGTGACCAAATTACATTGCCATTTCCTCCCCTTTGGGCTGACTCACTGTTCACATGCAGGTACAGGCAGCAGGCTTCATTAGTGGAGATCAGAATGCAACCTGAGATTCAGCAGCACTCCTCCAAACAGTACCCAAAGGCCTTTTTCCCCATTTCCACCTGCAAACCTCATTTGTTTATTTATGTTCCCAAGTGCTGCTGCCTCTCCTGGGAGTCTGGTGCTTTCTGTGCCTGCTGCCTGGGTAATACAAGGGCAGAAATGGGGACTCTGGTCCCAGCCCAGCCTTTGGATGCCCCGTGTCTTGGCATGTCTACAAGGTAAGAGGGCTGGAGGTAAGGGAAATTAGAGAGTGAGGCAATGCAGGAATGACACCCACCTTCTTGTGCCAAGTATTCATCCTCGATGATCCTGGCCAAGCCAAAATCAGCAATTTTGCAGCAGAGTGTCTCTGAGACAAGGATGTTGGCAGCTCTCAAGTCACGGTGGATGGAGTTCATTCTCTCAATGTATGCCATTCCCTCTGCCACCTAGGGAAGGAGAATAGAGCCCATCTTCAGCTGTCACCTTCCCACGGACCACTTCTTAGCATGGCTGCATCTCGCCCACCTTTATAGACGCACAACTTGTATGTAGGGTTGCCCAAATGCCTCCATGTGCATGGGATTACATTCTTGGATGGATGGATGGATGGATGGATGGATGGATGGATGGATGGATGGATGGATGGATGGATAAGTGGATGATCAGATAGATCCATAGACAGGTAGATAAACAGGTAGACAGAAACATCTGCACACACACAGATGTTACCCACATATCTATGCATATGTGCAGCTCTACCAGCATTCAGCCAGTCTCTCAAAGCTTTGAACAGCCAAGTCAAGCAGAGCAGAAGCATCACTCTCTGTTTTGCTCAGAAGCTGTGGCTGTGACTCGTGTCTGTAGTGAGCTGCAGAAAGTTGAATCTGATCTGAAGCCATCACATCACTGGATTCCCAATTTCTGCCACAAGACTATCCCTTCTAGTTGGGATTTTAATCATCAATACTACAGATTAAATAACTGAATTGAAAAAGAAGAATTAAAAAAACAAACAAACAAAAAAAAAACACCACACTCAGAGAGCTTGTCTGTCTCTCAGTCACAGTACTAAAGTCCAGATCCAGGAGAATCAAAGGCTCTTCAGCAACCTCCTCTGCTCTCCTAAGCAGATCTGCTTTAGAGTGGGTTGCAGATCATTGGAGAGTCTTCTAAAATACACGTTATTATACATGTCATATTATATAATATATTATTATATGTTAATAATATGTTATTATAATACAATAGATGAGACTCATGTTTTCATCCCTTGGATTGGACCCAGAATAGGAATCAAGGACACAATGTAGCTGCCCTCAGATTTCTATGGGATGCAATAGAGCAGAAAACCCAGATACGCATTGTAATATGTCTGACATACAGGGTATGTCCCGATGCAGATCCCTTGTCCTGAGAACAAATTGCCTTCTTCAGTCACTTCCATACTTTGTGAGGTTCTTGCACCTGAGGTCGTCCTTCAGTGTTTAGCTCATTGGAGCAGCCCTGGGGACATATCTGGTGTGTGATGAACCCCTATAAATGAGGGCAGTGATCTTTTACCGCTGAGTGCTGGGTGGTGTGGTATGTGGGATTCCAAAACTACTGTATCAGCCAACTCCAGATTTGGGCCAGGCGTTTTTCAGGATGAATGGATGCACGCAGCACTGCTAATAATGGTTAGCACCTATTAAAGCTTTTAAACGCCTGTGGGTGATGGCAGAGCAATTTTCCACCCCATACAGATTCACATCAGCATCTCAACTTACATGTGGTTTCAAACAGGATACTAACACATACTTTCCAATGCTGCGTTTCTAACTTGTATCAGAACCCTTTCTGTGCATGTGCTGCCTTCTGTAGTGGAAAATGGAAGAATTGATGTCATTTCCTCTTCTGACCTAATGAGATAGGACCCAGTGATAGGCTCGTTCTGGCCCAGAGATCTTTCGAGCTTTCATTCTGAAGAGTGACCACAGGATCAAGTGCATCAGCCCAGTACTTTCTAATTTTAGCCCCAACGGATGCTAGTGGATCCAAAATTACGTTTGATGGGGCTGGATGCCTGTTGGGTCATCCCAATACCACAGACAGTCGTAGATAGCAAAATATCTCAAGAGACTGCCTTCTTCCTCCTCCTCGTCATCTCAGAGATACTGAGTGTCTGAAGCCAGCCGAGGAGGGAAGGGGATGATGAAATCTTTGAATTGACACCCACAGCATGAAGGATGAGCAGAATCCTTCTCATGCACTTCAGGCGGCTCTTGTGGGGCATCGCATTGCTCAGATGTGTGGGTTTTTGTCCTGGAAGCCAGGGGCAGTTCAGGATCCTGCAAAGAGTATGGAGGGATTCCCAGAAAGGTGCTTCCAGGTGCCCACGGAGAGGGGACATCCACATGCACTTGCTGAACCCCAGTGTCAGTGCCAACTATATGGGGACTCTTCAGCCTTCTCCACTGCAGTGAACGGGTTTCTGGGCAGCTCAGACCACCAGGTGACATTCAGGGCTCAAACCCTGAGCTCAGAGAGATGTTTAGGTGCTCAACTCTGGAAGCTGCACTGGAAAAGGTCTCTCTCAAGGTCTCCTGCAAACTCTGTGCTGTCAGACCTATACAACCCTGGTGCTGGTTGTATAGGTGCTGGCTGAATCCAGCAATTCTCTATCATTCTACACGTTCAGTATTGCTCTCCTCTTCCACAGAAATTCATTGAGCCATGTTCTGAGGTGTAAATCTCCTCTTAAATCCAATGGTTATCTGATAGCAATGGATTTGGATCATTATGCTTATTGTCAGATGTTTGAAACAAACCACAGGCAATATATTTCAAGAGATCAAATAAAAGAATGAAAAAAGGAAAGGAGACAAGTGGGGAAGGGAAAAGTGAATGAGAGAAGGAAGGAAGAAATTGAGGGAAAAATACTAAATAAGGGGGTTGCAGATGGGTTAAAACGACAAAACTTAAAAGAACAAAACCCTACAAAGGCAAAAAGTAGTTCTCATAAGGAATGGTATTGGCAGTTTTGCGGGGCAGAACATCTTTTATGCCCCATCATCAGGAGGGAAGAATTGAGGAAAACCAGCACATCTCTACAGTGAAACTCTCTTTGTTGAGTTTTCTTTTCCTTTTTGTCATAAGAGAAAAAAACCTTCTTCCTGCTCAGTAAGCCATAAAAATAAAACAAACCAAAAACAAACAGGTAAAACTATAACAATAAAAAATAAGCAAAAAAAAAAAAAAAAGAAAAAAGAAGAAGAAGTCCTCTAGCATTGCATTAAGTTCCTCTGAGGCTGCCCAAAGGCCAGCAGAGCATTGCTGATGTGACATGCACATTAAGATGAGGGCTGAGAGAGGAACCCTCTGACAGCATACCAGGAGGTGCTGTTTTCCTCTGTGACACTTGATTCTGGCACAGACTTACTTTGAACTTGCAAGGGACAAAAAGAAATGATGGCCTCCAGTTCATTACCAATGGCTGATCACTAACCTGAGCAGACATATCAATGAGTTTGGGGAGATTCAGTTGGCTTCCTTCCTCTGACTTCAAATAATCCAGCAAGCACCCTGCAAAAGAGAAGAGACTGCGGTGAATCTTCTGAATATGTCTGTGCATTTGCTTTCTCTGGTGCTTCTCTGAACAGGCAACAAATCTGTCCACATCCTGGAGAGAATCCAAGGGAAGGCAGTGGGTGTCCCCCGCAGCACCTTCTGAAAGTGTTCTGAAAAGCAGCCAAGTTCTTCCCTGCACACACCTCTGTAAAGTGCTGGACATTCTTCACTCAATGCCTCATGGTCAAGAGGGGCAAAAAAACAATTTCACCACGAGGAGAACAAACTTCTGCACTTCCAGTAGGAATGGGGGAGATCAGAGCTTGAGATAATCTTCAAATGGAGTGCCACCATTTTGTGAAGTGGCTTATGAAATATGTGACCATGTATTTAATCACTCAGAGAATCCCTTCGTTTTCCAGAAACAGGCTCCTAGGTCACTTATTGCTTTTCTTGTCAGTTTGGTACAATGTCCACCCATTACACATGGGAGTACCAGTCAGCTCATTGACCTGATTTTGCAAGAAACTCAACAAAAGCATTTGGTAAGGCTCCTTACCATTGGCCATGTACTCTGTCACGATGTAAATTGGCTGCTTTGTGACTACAGCATAGAGCCGGACCAGCTTATTATGCTGGAGCTTCTTCATCAAGTTTGCTTCTGCCAAGAAAGCGTTGGGATCCATGCTGCCCTCCTTCATGGTCTTCACAGCCACCTTGAAGTTGTTCTTGTAGTAGCCTGCAGGGAGATAACGATGCACTGAGGAATTCTGGCCTCTCTGCAGGCTCTGTTGGGCCACGTAAGAAGGAGAAGAGCATGTGGAGCAGGGAGCAGAAAACCACAGTAATAGCTTTCAACCTCCCAGCAAAAGGGAGTGGTAATCTCAGACCAGTAGGCTCTGAGCAACCAGCAGGTATAGGAGGAGATTGGAGAGGCACATCAGTCACATCTACCCTATGAAGCCCATGCAAGTACAACCTGTCTGGTCCTTCCCAGGAGAACAGCATCTACTGCAGCAGGTGTACCCACTAAGTACCTGTTCATACTTTAGGATCCCTATGCCCAGACCAGTCCTGTCTTGAGGAAAGAGGGTTTTCTGTCTCCTCTGTTTATACATTTCTTCCTTGGAATGGAGTCACTGTACTTACCCATCCACACTTCCCCAAACTGCCCACTGCCAAGCTTCTTCACAAGTTTCAGAGACTCCCGTGGGATCTCCCATTCATCCTGTGCCCAGGGCCTCTGGGGAGCCAGGGATGTGCAGGGAGCTATGAGCCTCTGGCACAGACCATCTCCCCTCTCTGTGTGAGCAAAAACCATAAGACAGTTCAGTGGACAGTTTGACAGCAAACTTTCAGCCCCAGAACTAACCTGCTCCTCCTTGAAGAGGAAAAAGCCAGCTCATGGCACAATTCCATAAGCCCACATTGTTTCAGCCACAGGGATCAGCACAGCCAAAATGGATCCAATGAAAGGAAGAGGCTCAAAAAGAGTCACAAAGGAGAGTATTCTCTTTAGTAAGTCCCAAACCTTCCCTTCAGTTCTCCATTCTCTTGGTGACTTCCCAGTTACAAGGTGGTAGACGGAGCTCAGCCTCACATTGCCCAAGGACAAAAGACAGGGCATGGAAGTCCAGTTTGGAGGAGAGTATCTTACTTATGAGAGTGGATGGAGTAATGGTGGTGGCTAGCAAGTCCACCCTCCCTCTGCCCACCTCCTGCTGGAAATCAGTAGGGAAGGAAAGCAACTTACGGCTGTAATGATGGATTAGCTCTGGCAGGGTGGCAAAAGTCATCCTTGGGGAGATGTAATAACCTCCACCATCTAAGGAGCGGATCCTGTAGTGTTTGATGATGTCCCCATGAGCAGAATCACTGTCTCTCACGGACAAGGAATAGGCACCTGGAGGTCAAGCAAGAGAAAAAACTGTGAGGACAAGCAGCAACTCAGGGACCAGCAACCCTCTCTTTTCTCAGCTGTCTGCAGCAGTAGGCACTTCTCCCTGCCCTTGCTGATTCCTTCTCATCGGGCTCCAAAACTGCTAATTTCCATCTTTCCATCTTTTTTGCGTTTGGATTTTGTGTTGAGGGTCATGGCTTAGTGAGTACTATTGGTGATAGGTGGATGGTTGGACTGGATGATCTTGTAGGTCTTTTCCAACCTTGGTTATTCTGTGATTCTGTGATTCAAGGCATGTGAAGAGGGTGAAGTTTCACCAGAGTTTGACCGGGCCAGTTGAGGATTGGTTGGGTAAGACTTGTCTGTGTGGTGACCAAAGGCCCTGTGGAAACCACACGGTCATCAAAAACACATCTTTTTAGGTCATCATAGTCTTTCCACAGCTTCCCTTTTTCGTCTGAGTTCTCTCAACCATACCACCTTATCCGGACAAAGCAAGTGACTGCAGACCTGCCAGTTTGTAGAAACAACCCATCAGAACAACTAGAATATTGGTTCGTGGGAGAAATAAGGTCAATGTGTCCCTTCTCAGTGTTATCCAAGATCTCCAAGGTCTTTCCCTACAGCCCATGGCCCAATCCCACACTGATCTGTTTTCTCCTTATAATGGGGTTATAATCCAACCCGTGGATTTATATATATATATATATATATATAATTATTTTTTTTTTCTCACAGAAAGAAACCAAAACAACCAGAACAGGGTAAATTTCAATACAGCTTAACATTACTTTTTTTCCCCCTTTGTCTGGATCGTATTTCTGGAGAAAGCTGTTACAAGCCTGCTGGGCTGTTAAGAGTCCAATACATCAACCGGGTTGATAGGCTGTTTTTTTAACATCTGAAAAGGCAAGGCTATATATGTTAAAAAGCATGTATCTGTCATACAGGATCATAAGCAGAAGTGGGGCATTCCATGCTGACTGTGAAACTTTAATCCTCCACATGAGGGGAAAGTTTGCCAGTATGTAATGCTGCCTGGCTGGTGTTTCTCCATCACAACACCACTTCTCACTGCAGTTTCCTGCACTACATCTGGAAACATTCCTTATGCTGATAATTTTTAAAAAGTAACAATAGAAAATAACTTCTGTGGACATTTACTCTATTGCTGTTGATTATGAGCCTCGACAAGCAGGATCTGAGAGAATATATGAGTTTTCCACGAGCAAGCAGCTGCTTTGGGATGAATTCTGTTCCAAACTATGAAATACAGTCACATAATCTTCATGGAAGACCCTCTGGTTTATATGCAGATCAAGGGAACACAAGACTGGAAGCGCACCGCTTGAGCATTATGGAGCCCTGCAGGATGCCCTGCCCTGCATCCTCAACTGTGCAACAAAACATTCCAGCAGAGGGCCAAAGAATGGCTCATTTTTCACAACCCATGTCTTGTTGATTAAAGGCTACAACTACACAACTAAGAGTGTCTTTCCCAGAGAGACATGTATGGTTCTTGTTGGGTGCAGAGAGGTGATGCCATAGGGCTTGTGTCCGCAGTGCTTAGCATAAGTTTGGCTAGAATGCAATATTATTATTGTCATTGTTATTATTATTGCTTCTATTATTGTTGCTGTGGCTGCTGGTTATTTTAATTTCACAGTGACTGAAACAATCCACAGGCCAGGCTACAGCTCAGCAAAGTTGGGCTTATAGGGCATGAATCCAAGAGCAAGTAGCATGCATGGACATGGCTTAGGGCATGTAGGGGTTTCTGCAGAGCAAGGTCTGCAAAAGGAAGGAGCCAAACATGGTGTGAACCCATCTGCAGTGACGAGACACAGCCCTGCAGAAGTGAGAGCAGGAATTAATGACTAACATGTGCGTATGTGTGCCTGGAGACTGCAAACCAGCAGAGATCTATTTGTTAGTATGGTTGCACCCCAAGTGTCTGGTCTCCTGCAGGACCTGCTCTCTAGACCCGACAGACCTTCCAAACCTCCTATATCTTTCAGAGCAGTGATGCGCAGCATGCAGCAATGACAGGGGCTCCAGGCATCCTCCGGGCCAACATATCACCCCCCTACTACCTGACTAATCCTTATCCTGTCATTAGAGCTAATGATTACATTTCACCCAAAGCCAGAGTTTGGTGTGCTGGAGTGAGTGCCATGGAGCTTTCCCTGTCATTCACTGTGGTTGGTTCCTGCTCCCCTGGGAGAAGTGTATAAATGCAAAGCATAAGAGTTGGAAAGCACCTGTTCTCTCTTCTCTCAATGAGAGCAGAACATTTAAAATATTACATGGAGTCATGTGGATGGCAAGAGTCTCATCTTCCCTAGTGATAATTAGGATGGCCAAAAGGGGTTACTGCCGCTCAACCACAAGGACTTTCCTTGTCCTACAGTCCTGCATCACATCCCAGCACAAACCTGGGTTTACATGCAGATAGGTCCACATTCTGTGCTGGATGCCAGCACATGGGAAAAGCACCGAAGGTACAAAGGATTCTGCTTCAGATCATACCAAGGGCTGTTTAGTCCCCTATACATGGGTATCACATACCTGTGAGATGTTATGGGCCTGGCAGGTATGTTGCAAAACTATATTTTATGGAGCATCTGGATGGCTCTGAGATGTCCACGTTTAGGCAACCAGATCAAGCCCCATTGAATCATAGAACCATTCAGGTTGGAAAAGACCTCTAAGGTCATCCAGTCCAACTCCAGCCCAGCCCCACCATGCCCACTAACGAGAACCCTCAGTGCCACATCTCCACAGATATGGAACACCTCCAGGGATGGTGAACCCACCACCTCCCTGTGTTAAGTATTAGTTAACAATAATATCCACTGCCTAAGAGGTGCAGAGATCTTTCCCCAGCGGTGTGTAGAAGAATCACCATTTAAAAAATAATAAAATAAATAAATGAATAAAAGGGAAAAGCAAAACAAGAGAGAAATATTTCCTTAGGGAGAAAAGGCAGAAAAAAAAAATTAAAAAAAGAAAAGCCTCTAAAGCATTGTTTTGGAAAGTCTTTGCTGCTTATCTCTGTTCCTGCATCTCTGCCACGAGCTGTGGTGATAGGAACCACCCTCACCACAGCCTGATCTATATGAGGAGCATCATGAGGACATCTAATGCAGCCCTGCTGAGCCTGGAGAGTGTGGTTCTGTCCCACAGCAAACTCCAACACTGGCACTGCTGAGCCACACAACTCAAGTCTGGAAGGTCCTCCAAGTTGTGCCCATGCCCAGCAGTTGCTCTGTGGATCTCACCTGTGCTGGTCTCACTCTCTCGAACAAGGAAGGAGCCAATTTTGTTACCAGAAGACAACAGTAGCCGTTCAGCATCTTTTCTGCTCAGAGTTTTAAAAAACCACCTGGGAGATAGAAAAGGTAAAACCATTTTGGAAAAGGAAAAGCTCAGAATAAAAAAAAAAGGACATTCTTTCCAGTTGGTTCGTTTTTTTACTATTACACTCTGAAACGGAGGGTTATTTTTATCAGTGAATAGAGTTTCATTTGCTGGAAAGTGGCAGTAATGAGATGTTTTTGGTATATAAACAGCATATTTCTGTCACTTTGGGCTTGCTTCACTGCCTGTTCAAGCAAAGCAGAGAGCAGAGTTTGTTCCAGTGTTGCTATATACAAGCCCAGCCAGAGCAGGGACCTACAGCTCACCTGGCAAACCAGTGAGCCCTGAAAGACCAAGTGTGAAGCAGATACATGGGCTGGAGGTGCTAACTGCTATTAAAACATATCCCTTGGATACAAAGAGCATCTATGCCTTGATCCCATTTCTGCATGCTGAACTCAGTAATGGCTGGCTCTCTCTAAGAGGCAATTGCCAAGGTGGATCCCAAGGGGGATTACTGGGGCTAATCCTCTGTAACAGAATACCATCAGGGAGGATAAAATATGGGGAAAAAAACTCTCCTTCTTCTGCTTTGATACAGAAACCCTATTGGATCAAATCTTTCTTTGCAGGGAAGCCTACATCTGGGCTAAAGCAACAGCTAGCGTCAGGATGCTGTTTTGGGAAGGAAAGTCCTGCATCAACCTTCACCCCTCACCAGTTTATGCACTTACTTTTCTTGTTCCAGGCTGTCTACTAGTGCAACGAAGTTGCTGGGGATATAGCCTTTCTTCCCACTTCTGAGGGATTTAGCCAGCCACCAGTCCCCCTCGCTGCAAAGCAAGAAGAAGCAGCGTCAGTGCCCAGAGGAGGTTTCACAAATGGGTAAGGATTAGAGGACAACACTGTTTATGGGGTTCTGAGCGCTCTTTAGGGGAGATGTTACTCTGTGAGGTCCCTCTCATTCTCCTAGGGTCACCACTTGGTTGAAGGTTGCTGAGAAAAACAGTGTGTGGCCTATCAGTGGCTTCTCCAGTTGACAGCTTCTTTCCATTGATGTAGAGGAAGCATAGACCCAAACCCCTGCTGTATACCAAAAGGGAGACATGGGACATCAAGGTCACCATCACTTGATTTTGTCGCTTGCACAGGGACATGGAGACTCCTCCATTCTGCTCCTACCTTTATCTACCAGCCACCAGCTTTGCCGTCCTACTCAAGCACCAGCCATGACAAAAAGCCATGCCCCTCCAGTGGGACCACCGGTTCCATGCTCCACGTGTCTGTTCTGTCCCTTCTGGAGGCCACCTCATGGGATAGCCAAGGACAGAGCAGCCCTCCAAGGCTAAATGGGAACAAAACTCACTCTTGCCCTTTTATGGGTTGGGTAGATTTACAGCTGGCCTCTTCTCTCGTGAGTTTTAGAAGAAGATGAAATGAAATCATTCATCTCCCTGGCTCAACTCTGTCCTTTCCTCTGACTACGCCCAACCCACATCCTTTGCAAAAGCACAATCAGCACAAAATACGCGATGGGCTACATTAGTGGTGTTACTCATGCAACTTCTGCACCCATCTGAACTGGCAGGGGAGAAGATCCCAGCAGCAGCCAGGCATGGACACAAACTGACCCCAAAGTGCCTGTAACACCAGGAAAGCAGGATAGTGTCACCTTCCACATCTCCAAAGCTCTGGTGGGCGGCAAATTCATGTCTGATCCCAAAGTCCCCACCTCTACCAGCCTGGTTGTGCTCGACTTTAAGCATCCCTTACTTGGAGAGGATCTGAAGTTTCTCCCCCTTGACCAGCTCCAGATCACGGTCACTTGAAGCAGCAAAGTCATACAGTGCAATCACAATGATGTCATCTGCAAGAAAAAGCAGCATATTGAATTCAGCTCTTTACTGGGGGGTGATACACACACTCAGTGGTGCAGTGGGGCACTTCCCTCTTCCCTCCATGATCCCAAAGCCAAGATTTCCCCCAGCCCATCTTTCCTGCCAGCCTCAACCTCTGCTTAGAGCTAACTCTATTTTACCCATGTTTCCTGTGCTTCACTTTTTAAAGCACTCCAGATCCCCACATACACAAAACCCAGCGTGTCCACAAGAAAAAGTTTTTGTGTGGAATAAGAAAAGTCACAAATAATCTGCCAGTGCTTGGCCTCGGTACTATATTGACAGTAAATGAAATCTGCTGTGGCAACATTGCCCAGGGATTTTGACTCAAAAAGAGGAGGCTTTCTCTGGTCTGGAGAAGATACGGAGACATTTCAGTTCCTTCTAGTGGAGCCCATTGCAAGGATCTGACTCTCCTTCCAAACACTCTCAGCTCAGCCCACATCTCTCCGTCCCTCTTACATGCCACTTCTTGCAGATGTGTCACCACGTGTAAGTCATGCTGCTGTCTCCAACTCCAGCATCCACTGCTCATTTTGGCTCAGCTACAATTCCCGTGAGGGCAGTGGTTGCTTCAGCATTTCCTCTCTCCAGACCCCAAAACCAATGCTCTGCGTCTCCCATTTCTCTTGCAACCCACTTGGGCCAAGGCTGTGAGCAGGACTGAGTCTCCATCCCCTATCCTGACACCCTACTTTAACTACATCCGTGTTGGTCAGGCACATCTTTTGGGCACATGAATTTCTGCACTCTGTTGCACACACGCTGCACTGTGCATGGCACTGCATGTGTGCGTGAGGCTGCTCTGTGGGCTGGGGGATCTCCATATGGGAGCAGAGCTGCTACATCTGCATCCCGGGTTGTGCTGGTGCTGCTCGTGGAGAGGCTGTGTGACCTTTAATGTGTGCTTGCAGCTGCTGAAGCAGAAACGAGCAGCTATTTTGGGGCAGAGCAAAACCTACGAAGGTGATCGGCATTCATGCACAAACACAATCAATGAACCAAAACGTGGTAGAAAAAAAAAAAAAGGGGGAAAGAAAAAGGGAAGAGAAAAGGGAAAGAAAAGAGGATAAGGAATAAGCAAAATAACAACAACAAAAAAAAAGTGGGATAAAAAAAACATGGAAAAGGAAAAAGAAAAGAAAAAGAAGAGGAAAAAGAAAAAAAAAGAAAAGAAAAAGAAAAGAAGAAAGGAAAAGAAGAAAGGAAAAGAAGAAAGGAAAAAATAAAAAGAAAAGGAAAAATAAGAGTAAAAATAAAAGGAAAAAGAAAAAAGAAAAAAAGGAAAAAGAAGAGGAAAAAGAAGAAGAAATGAAGAGGAAAAAGAAAAAGAAGAGAAAAAAGAGCAAAACAAAAAAGACGCTTTGCCGTGGAATCCTTTTAGCTTGTAGGCAGCCTAACGAATGCACCAAGAGCCATGGACAGGCTATACATAGCGTTTTTCAAAACAGACTGTCAAGCCACTGTCTCCGTGTGACCTTTTCAAATAATGCCACCAGCAAGAGAGCCAGACTGGCCCTTTGTCATCAGCAGATAAGACGTCTCTGGGGCAGCTCGGGCGCTGGACCCGCTGGCGACTGGCGGGCAATGAGGGATGTGGAGGGTCAGCGTGGGAGGGGTGGGAGGAGGGAAATGCAGCTTTGCAAGCCAAAGCTGTGAGCAGTTGCAAGGAGGAACTTGGAGGCGCAGGAGAAGTTTCAGCAGAGCTGTGCTGTTTCCTACATGAGGGGAAAAGCGTGGCCGGTCGCAAGGCTTTGAAGTCTTAAAATAGCTTGCACGGCTGTGAGCTTCCCTTTGAGGGATCTCAGAGCATTTGGCATTAGCAGTGCATCCATCCACTTGCTGCCTCCATGAGAAAGCAAGTGTTAGCTCAGCTTCTCCAACACGAGAGGTGCCGGGCATGTGCCTGCTACAAGGTGGCTGGTCGATGTGCACCATCCCACTCCTCTTGTGAGTGAAATCATGCAGCAGTTCTGCTTTTCCTTCGAAAAATAAATGTTAAGTATCGAGTAGCTGCATGTTCGAATAATTAAAAAAAAAAAAGGAAAAAAGAAAGAAAAAATAGTTTTGATCTTTAAGCAACTAAGGGAAGTACAAATAAACAAAACCAAAAGTAAACAACCAAAAAAAGAAAAACCAACCAACCCAAAAGAGAGAAATCGAGAAAGAAAGGGAATACAGTTTGCGAGGACAAGAAAAAGGGTTTGCATGGTGAAAAAATGTTGTGACTCCCTCTTATCCCCTTTTCAACATTCATGTTGAGAAACATTGCACGCCAAAGTGAGCCAGAAGAAAAGCGCTCTCCTTGGCCAAGCCAGCAGGACTTGCTGTCTCATGATGAAAGCAGCTCCTTCCCTCTCTGAGTCTGTCACCCTGCTGAGAAACAGCGGCGATAATTTGGGCTTTCTTGGCCCATTTGACTGAGTTAGGTCATGAAGCCGTCGGGGCTGCTGGGAGCGACTGCTTTGCAGATAGTGCTAGCAGCACAAGGGCTTTGATTGCGAGCCAAATGCGTCTTGGCTCAGAGCTGCTGTCAGGAAAGTGAGATACCAGCTCAGTTTGCGTAGGCCGAGTGCCAGTTTGATGGCTTAATGGAAATGATTCAACCGGGCTTCCCACCATTGCCCCATCATGAATGGAAGGTGTTTGCGAGCATCCCATGGTGGTGGAGCCATGCTATGGTTGTGCCAGTGTCTTACCGAGGATGGTGAATTGGTTTAGTGCTGGCAGTAGGGTTAAAGACAGTCGTGAGGCGCTGGAACAGGTTGCCCAGAGAGGTGGTGGGTGACCTTGGGTTGGAGACAGCCAAGGTCAGGCTGGATGGGGCTGTCAGCACCGATGGAGCTGTGGGTGTCCCCATTCAGTGCAGGGAGTGGGACAGATGGCCTTCAAGAGTCCCTTCCAACTAAAAAGATTCCATGATTCTGTGACACTACGTCGGCTCAACCAAGAGATATGCTGTTAAAATTGGGTCTTGTTTCCCAGCTCAGCAAGACATGGGCTGGTTCACCAAGGTCTGCTTGGAAAGCGTGCCTTCAGAACGTAAGTTTGCAGGGAAAGAATGTTTTCTGCCAGATACGTTTCTGCCTTCTGCGTCCATGCACCATTTTGACTCAGTGAATGTTTTTGCAGGCAATTTCTGCTTTCCTCATAAAATCATATCAGATTGTAACTTCTAACTTTTTTTATTAGGAAACTTTTTTTATTTATTTTCCCTCTCTTACTTTTGATTGAGAATGAGAATTTTGTACAAGAACTCCTCATTTCTCACTGAGAAGCCTTTTCAGTAGAAGCAATCTCTCTCTTTTTTTTTTCCAATAATAGCCACTTTTATTATTTTTCCAATAATTCCTGGCAGCATCCTTGTCAAGCTCAAACCCATCTTCAGGGAACAATAAAAATGACCAAGAACTTGGATGCTAATTTTGCAGTACTTCAAAGGACTTCGATTTCCAGAGCACACTCAGCTCTCACCTTCTGAAAATCAGAACTGCTCATGCTATGGTTAGTCAAAAACAAGCCCTGAGGTTGAAGAAGTTGCAGTTCCTCAATTGGAAGAAACGTTCTTGTGGAGAAGCTGATTCTTCGTGCACTCTTAGGTTATAATGATGCATGATGAGAAGCATCCAAAACAATCAGTTGTTTCCATCAGTAGTGCTTACATTCAGCTATGAGCAGCTGAAAGGGCAAGGGTGGGTGTTACTCTTCCTATCTGCTACATCTTATCTATCTAATGCAAGCTAAGAGCAGCAGCTCTAGCAATGGATCTGTGTGCTCAGACCTGGTCTATGATGTGCTGAGGGTTTTGGAAGTGCAGAATTAATGGTACGTTCTCACTTCATAGAGTGGAGGGAGGACCCAACACCTACCTTAGAGGCATTGTGAGCGATCAGGGATCTGTGGTAAAATGAATGAGAGACTCACATGATGGAATAACCCACAATAAGTGAAGAGTGGGTTCACAATGCTGCCACAGCTGAACTCAGAGTTATGTTTTTCTTGCCTGTCTTCATGCTACTTCCATTAAGTCAAGAAATGACAGGAGGAATTAGGATTTGTTAGCAAAAAATAAATAATTTCTAAGATGGCAGTGTGAAATCTTGAAGTTGTGGAACAAGATGCACAACAACAAGATCAGAAGGAGAAAAAAAGCCTTCATGAAAGGAAAGGGAAACAGAAAGGGAAGGGGGACATAAGGAAAAATGGGGAAAAGGGAAGGGAAGGGAAGGGAAGGGAAGGGAAGGGAAGGGAAGGGAAGGGAAGGGAAGGGAAGGGAAGGGAAGGGAAGGGAAGGGAAGGGAAGGGAAGGGAAGGGAAGGGAAGGGAAGGGAAGGGAAGGGAAGGGAAGGGAAGGGAAGGGAAGGGAAGGGAAGGGAAGGGAAGGGAAGGGAAGGGAGGGAAAGGTTGAGGTTGCTTCTCAATTAATATTACTTCTCAAGCATCTGTAGTCAACACTTTCACCTTGAAATGCTCTCACAGGATATAATTCAGATCTTGAGTTTTTGTTATATGATTGAATGGTCTGGAAATTACATTTTGTTTATCAGTTCCCTTGAATAATTCTTTGTCACCAGAATATTTCAAATGTCTCACATGGTTCCTATCAGCTCATGTTGCTGCACAGGATAGAGGCAGACACAGCATCATTCTGGAAACTTAGGTACCGACAGAGAAAAACAAGAAGTTCCTGAATTGTCAGTGAGAGTATTCCTCCAAAACTGGAACCATACCCAACAAGCAACAATATTTTTGACATCTGCAAATGTCTATCATGGTACTTAATGCATTTTTTTACATCTTTCCACTTCTGCCTTCTGGCATGAAGCAGAAGTAAAAGGCGTCTCTGAAGACTACTTCTGTCATGCTTCTAGACAGAGCAAAAAAACTTTGCTGAAAAAATAAGCACGAAAAAACAGTGATGTCTGCTCAGTTGTGGAGGTAGAAGACTTGTAAATGATTGTTTACATGGGTGGATAGTAATAGGACAAGAGGGAATGGATTTTAACTGAGACAGGGGAGGTTTAGGCTGGATATTAGGAGGAACTTTTCCACACAGAGGGTGGTGAGGCACTGGACCAGGTTGCCCAAGGAGGCTGTGGATGCCCCATCCCTGCAGGCATTCAAGGCCAGGCTGGATGTGGCTCTGGGCAGCCTGGTCTGCTGGTTGGTGACCTGCACATAGCAGGGGGTTGGAACTGGATGACCACTGTGGTCCTTTTCAACCCAGGCCATTCTATGATAAGACCATGAAGGCCAGATCTGCTGTTACACTGATCATATCCATCATCCCTTTTTCCTTTCCTCAGCCCTATCTCCCCTTCTACTCTTCCATCCAGATGAGAAAATGTTGTGATTTGCCAAACGCTTCTGTCCAAGCTTCCTATATATTTTTGCCTTCTTCTAATCATCTCTCTTGGTCTGTAATCTGCAAAATCTCTTTGACACAAATAACTACAAGCTGCTGTTGGAGGCTGGGCAGAGGTAGCAGAGGGCTTCCTGCTGAAAGGCAATCATCGTCAAAATGCCATCTGCAATCAGCTGATAATTGCAGAGGTGGTTGAAGCCAACAACTAGGTTCCGAGCAGGGGCTCTGAGCATCCTTATTTTGTACTTTGCTTTCTTCTCATTCTCTTTGTAGTCTCTCTCTGCTATTTCCTCTGAAATCTTCAGCCGGCTGGATATCGCATCCACAGGTTCTTGTGCTACAGACAGATGGATCTCATGCAGTTGGTGCCTCAGATCTCACTTTGCTCAGCCAGGGAAGGAGTGTGTTTCTCTCTTAATTTCTTCGATGAGTAAGAGAAACTGGCTGCTATCAACATGTAGTGATTTAAACTCTTTCAAAATGAACCAATAAACTCCTTCCTGGCAACACTAAAATTACAAAAACCACATGGTTGTAACATGACAGCTCATTCTCAAGACCTGCTGATGGAGGACCACCACTTTGCAAAGCCCCACAGGAAGGCAAGGGAAACAGCAATTGAGCTCAGCATCTTACCTTGTGCAGAGGCTTGGTTTAGATGAGAGAGGCTGATAAATTGTCTGCCCTTTGATTGAAACAGAACAAGAAAAGAAGACATAATTACTTTTCCATGTTTGCAGAAGGACCTGCTTTCAGCTTCAGAGATGAGTGGGAGCCCACTGCAGCCAGCCAACAGCCCCCACACCTGGATCCCTACGTGTCATGATGGTTTTAGTATGTTTTGCTGTGAAGTATCGTAGATGGCTTGACTGCCAGCTTGCATAAACCTTGACTGCCTTGTAAATCATAAAAATGTAACTTCCTAGCCACTCATTCCGACCCTGCTCTGTCTAGCTCTGATGCCCAGTCTTGCATTAATGGAGGATGAGACGTGAACGGCCCCACTGAGAAACAACTGTTGCAGTATTATTTGAAGCAGAGAACCTGGGATGCTCTTTGCTGTGATTGTCCCAAGGCTTGTGGAATATTTTTTGCTTGGGGATATGTTTTAAAAAGAGGCAGTGACTCTCTAGTAAACTAAGACCCACTGAAGGGAGCCTTTGACCGCTGCCAGGGATATTTATATATTTGCCAAAGGAGTGAACGACGGACAGAGAATTAAAAAACATGCATTGCTTCCAATCCATGTTACTCTTTGACTTCCTGCTTAGCAGCAGTGCGGGGAGAGAGGGAAGGCAGCTCACTCCCTAGGTTATGCCACCCTGCTCCGGGAGCTTGAGACCTGAGATGGTTTTCACATACTAGTTGCACCCCGAGTTTCTCTTGTGCTGCACTGCTGCAGGGCAGGAAGAGAGAAAACATCTTCATGTTCTCCGTACAGTGAGAGGCCGCTAGATTAAGTGATTTCCTAGGCTTATATGTGGAGTTTATTATTTTAGGGCACCAAAATCTGAAGCCAATAGCTGACTGATCTGTGCACGTGCAAACATGGGCTGTTTGAGTTCACAGGGAGCAGCAGGAGCTCAGCATTTCTGATTCTCAGCCCAACACAGATCAGCTGCAGACCCTCTATCAATTAAGCTCCTTGTCCTCCCTGATGGTAAAGCTTCCTTTGTGGTTTGAATGTGGCAGCTTTGAATCTTAGCTTGAATCTGACCCATCTTTGTGCTGTTTGCAAGTCAGCAACATGAGCCTGGATTGCAGAGAGCTGAAGGCAGCAGTGTCCAAGTGATGCTCGGCATAACACAGTGCTTCAGAGCACCATCACTGCAAGCACACTCAGAAAATTGACATCCATAACACAAGGAGAAAATGGAATCCAGTTTACAGAGAAAAAATCCAGAGCAAGAAGGTGACGATGGAACTGTTCACCCCATATTAAGAAGCTGATGGGGATAAGCCAGGTGTAAACATTTGTTTTCCTGTGCTTTGAACTTTTCCCAATCGGTTGACTAAATTTCAGACAGTAGAAGTACTCCAGCTCCTACTGGCACACACTGGTGTTGCCTGCATAACTCCAGACACTATCTGAGCTGCTGAGGACTTCAATAAGGACACAAAGCTGGAGACTTACTTTGGGTGGGGCAGGAGGAGGTCTACTTCTGTTTTTCGGATGGCTTCCTGATGTAAATTTCTCATTGGACATCAGCTGGTTTTTGCTCCCCATCAACCCCATCCTGGAAGAAAGACCAGAAAGTATTTTATAATTGAATTGTTCTTGGGGAAGGATGTAAGCAGAGAGACAAAGCAACCTTCTCACTCATGAAAAAGAAAGTGAAGAAGATGTGAATGAGGGGCAATGGGGCAGTGGGTGGATGAATCTAAAACCACCCCATCAATCCTACCTATAAGGTGTGGGCATAGAGCTTGATTCAGTTGGCCATGTACAATGCCCCAGTACTATCTGAGATGCTCTAAGGTCTCACAACCTTAGACGTGTGGGTCTCCTGCACGTCATGAATTATGTTTTCCAGACAGATGTGGGTGCCTGGAGAAGCACTAGACACAAATTAATAAATCTCTTTCCATGAGCTATCTTCTGGTTCACTCTAGGTCTTTCCATACTTGTGCTTGAGGCCTGGTTTAATTTGCAGCCCTGAAATGTAATTTCACTCTGATCAATAATCCCTGCATAATACCTGGTCTAGGTAAAAATAGCCAAACCACAGCAATCTTAGTCTTCTCAGCTCCTTAAACATGTAGGGAGCAGTTGAATCTAGCATTATTGAAAAGCTATTGGGAAAAGTATATAAAGTATCTACATCACTACATCATCCAGCACCAAACTTTGCTCTGGTCCCTGTTTTGAAAAAAAAAAAAAAAAAAAAAAAAAAGACATTGAAATATATAGTCAAAACATCAAGGAAAAGACAACAACAACAACAAATCAAATCCAAACTTCAAATCTCTGTAGCTGGTCAAAGACAACTTGACTTCTGTTTTTTCCGTAATACCTCAAGGTCTGCAACAAATACAAAGGACTAACGATCCAGGGAACAACATTAATAGTCATCTCCCCCTGTCTGATGCTGTGTCATGATAGTCAGAATCCAACAGGTGATTCTAAAAAATTTCCAGCAAATCAGACTCGTGGGAAAAAAATTATTCAAGTAAAAGTGACATTTTGTTTTCTAGTATGGTTCTTATGTTTCAAAATCTGGGCCCTTTGGAATGAGAAAGTTTCCAACAGAGCCATCTCAGTATTTTAAGGTGACCAAGAAAAGTCCTCAGTCCTTGAGAGAGAAGGAGATGGTAGCCCCAAAAAGAAAACCATGAGCTTCCAGAGAGGTGGAGAAGGTGAAGACCCCAAGGAGGAGGAGACCACAAGCCCTTAGATGATGACCTCAAGATGAGCAGAAGATGAGGAGCCTCAAGAGCAGAGAAGTTGGAAGACCCCAACTTCTTTTTTGGCCTTCTCTCTTCTGCTAAAATGAAGAAAATGGGTAGACCCGCATGTGTTCTTTTCCCCAAACAAAAGCTTTACAGCATCCATACATCTCTGGGTTTTTCTCAGACCTGAGCCTTCAGGTGGTCCATCCACCTGTAGACAGACCTCAGCATCTCTCTGGGCAGAGACTCAGTGCAGGTTGCCTTTGCCTTAGACACATATCTATGGTCTTTGTACATGTTGTCTAAATACCCATCACAGGATCTTTGATGTACTTTGCCCCTAAATGGGAGATGCTGGCATGGCAATTGCTGCCTTTTCTACGAAGTTAGGGTATATGAGAAATAGCAGAAGTCTGCTATATTTCAACCATCAATCATGCCACTGGGATTGTTTTATGAGAGGACCAATGAACAATATGCAGAATGAGGAATGCACGTTTTGGGGTCGTGAGTCACTCTCAGGGATGGCAGGGTGGACCAGTGTCATGGGAGGGCATGGAGAGGTGTCAGCTACAGCAAGTGCCATCAGATGACGAAGGGCTTTGTGGCCATCCCGTCTCTACTGACAAGGTTTGAGGGGAGCAGAGACCATGCTCTGAGCTCTACATGTCCACACAGTGTTGCTGTGTCCAGGGGATCATCCTTGTGACAGCCGGGTGTCATAGAACGGCTCCGGTTGGAAGGGACCTGGGGGATCATCAAGTTCCAACCCCCCTGCTGCAGGTAGGGCCATGTCCCACCACGGAGCTTTCTCCCCACATACGTACAAGTGTCAAGGACACAGCTGTGCAAAGCCGCACCGAGAAGCAAACAACTCGTCCCATCTCAGGCGGGAAATAGAACTGGTGAGAAATCTCTGGTAAAGGTCATCCGCTCCCACCCACATCTTTTCCTGCACTGCACACAGAGATTTGCACAGCTCTGGGTACTCATAACCCCTACAAAACCCAACGTTCACG
Organism: Meleagris gallopavo; assembly: GCF_905368555.1. NCBI lineage: Eukaryota > Metazoa > Chordata > Aves > Galliformes > Phasianidae > Meleagris > Meleagris gallopavo. The sequence goes on along the minus strand of NC_139405.1, from coordinate 106,414,537 downwards.
CTCACATGGCCTTCGGTATCCAATGAGCCCACCCTTCATGCCAGAAGGTCCTAGATAAATAGACAGATAATGCTGCAGTCAAACAGTGACCAAAACAGAACGCTGCTTGTCATCTCCCAGCACACTGCTGGTGAAGTTTTCATTTTTTTAACTTCCTTTTCCCCCCCAAAAAAAGGTGGATGAGAGGAACACACGCTATTCAAAGCATTTCTGCTTATGGTTAATTTCTTTTTAAACCTGTATCACACACAAAAAAAGGAAAGATTGAGAAAAATAACTAAAAGTAACTGATAGTTCTCCCGGCATTTTATTTGTTCTTTTTTTCTGTTGTAGTTTTGGTTGGTTGTTTTGTTGTTTGTTCTTCCCTAGAGGAAAAGAGAACTAAAGAGAAAATAGTAAGTCAGAAAAACATGAAATTTTCACCCATTTAAAAATGTTTGTTTATGGGCTGTGAGCAACCTGGTCTAGAGGGAGGTGTCCCTGGCTATAGCAGGCGGTTGGAACTGGACGATCGTAAAGGTCTCTCCCAACCCAAACCATTCTGTCATTCCATGATTTTTAATAACTAAAAGTGAGGAAACCTCTCTTTCTGATAGTCCTTGAGTATAGGTAAGAAAACTATACATCGCATTGCTAATTCTTAACTAAAATGCTCTCCTGTGTTCATTCTTTTTTTCACTCACTTCCTCAAGTCTACTCAAGTTCAAAACCAAGACCGTTTATTTTAAGAACATCTTTTTAAAGCAACCAGAGTTCAAAACTGAATAAAAGTATTTGATGCAATGCACATTTTTCCAGATGTCCAGCTCGGTTGCTGGCAAATTTTGAGTAAAAATATTTCACGTAGAAGTCTCCTTGAGAGAGTCAAGTGAGCCCCTGCTGAGCAAACTGAAAGACACGAGAACGGTGAGCTCTGTGCAGCATCCATCTCTGGATAAATGCATGACACATATGCACATCACATACACACTGGATGCTTGGATAGGACAGAAGATGGTCTTCAGAGGGGACATTTTGGCCCAGGAGAGCAGGATGCAGGTACAGATGTTCCTGCAACAATGGTCCAAGTGGGGTTTCTGAAGATCCCATCAGAGCTCATCTCAAGCAAAGCTTCCACTGATAACTGGGTGACAGATTTGTGATGGAGAATCAAGGATGTGACTGAAGGTTCTATCAATGCCCATCTTTGAAAAGGCTTGCAGAACATGCCCTACTGAAAAAAAACCATCAAGCTGTGCCTGAAGTCCCATTAAGGAGTCCAGTAGAGGTGAATATAAGTCTTTGCTGATAACAGGGTTTGGAGATCAGCCTTATCTCAATGCTGGGCCTTCTCAGTTCTTTAGGGTGTCAAAAAAAAAACCAACAAGATGGTGACAAAATGGACCTGCTGGATATACAGACTCTGTATTTGTTGTAGCAGATGGGAGAATAGGATGGAAGTACCTGTGCTAAGCCAGGTGTGGCAAGACCTAATTTTCCCATCCTCATTATGGGAAGCAATCCTATATCACAGGCATGCCATCTCCTGCAGTTGGCTTCTTTCTGCTACCCAAACAAATGTTTATTCTGATGTTTTCTGCAATGGGGATGTGGATGACACAGATGAACAGCCTTGGGATTGCATGGGCGTGCATGGGGAAACAACAAGACCGAATCTTGCAAAAAAGCAGAAGTCTCGGCTCGTTATTTGCTTCACGCCCATGAAATTGTGCCATGGAAAAAGAACTTAAGGCCTGAGCAAGCCAAAAGTGTTTCACTGTGAGGGCAGCTCCAAAAACCCCCAAGAAATCTCAAAATTACCTCTTTTACATTCAGACTTTAGAGGGGGTCCAGCAAAGTGTTTTCATAGTTGACCAAGATTGGATATTTCACTTCATTTTAAAGTTTCAGAAAGTCTTTCTTAAGAAAATGCATTTAAAAGGAAATGGCATTAAAAAAAATGCAAAACTATAAAAACATATTCTAAAAATGAAGGGTCTTGATTGCCGAAGCTCTCTTTCTCCTACCAGAAAAGATGAATGAAATCAACTCACTTTAGATACAGTGATTTAGTTATGCCAGATTTGCAGTTGTATAAGTGAGGAGAAAAAAAGATCCGTTGAAATTTTCCCCGCAGATCTAGGCATGCCCCAGATGCATTACATACTCTGGAAGCTTTCTTCTATCTTAACAAAATAGTTCATTACATTTCCAAACTAGGCAACCTTGGATTGCTTTGCAAGACACAGCACCAAAGAATTACAGAAGAGCTTGATTAGATCAGTTACTCAAATGGGAACAAAGAAGCCATCGCTACTGTGACTGCTTTCCAGTTTTGCTGGGGTTTGGTAAAGATGTTTTTAACACTACGTTTAAGTCTGCATGATTAGCGGGTCTGTTGCTAGGAGGTGGTTAGAAGTCAGAATTGAGCAACAAGAAATGTGCTATGCTATAAACAGCACCAATCCCACAGAAGGTCTGTCTCAGAAAGAAGGCAATGCACGCAGTGCTGCGTCCCTAGCTAAAGTCATGATCACTCCTATGTCCAAAAGCTACTTCTCGCTTGGAGGGACCAGAGTGTGCATAGAGGAATTAGAAAAGCAATGTAGAAAGTAGAGCTGGAAAGCACAGAGCAGTGAGTATCACGGCCTTCGTTGGAGAGTGAAGCAGATGTCTATGTTACGTGTTGCATCTACACAAAATCACTGAAGACCTGGAAGGTTCCTATTGGTAATGCTCAAACATCGTCCAGTTCAAGTTGGATATTAGGAAATACTTCTTTTCTGAAATAATGGTTATGTGCAGGCACAGCTGCTCAGGGGGGTGGTGGGGTCACTGTCCCTGGAGGTGCTCCATAACCATGGGGATGTGGCACTGAGAGATGTGGTCAGTGGGTATGGTGGCAATAAGTCAACGTAATTCTTCATGATCTCAGTGGTCTTTTCCAACCTTCATGATTCTGTGAATGTCTTTTGAGGACGCTTTCATCAAGACCTCAGCCCTAATGTTGTGATGGCCAGGTGGGGATGGATCTACAGGAGCTGAGATCCTGCAGCATGGGGATAGGGATGCAGTCAAGAGAGGAAGGAGGAGGACAGGGCCAGGAGAAGTACACACAACTCTCTGGGTGCCAGGAGTGTCTCTGGGGCTTACCATTTATGAACAATGTTATCACAAAGCTGCACTGCTGCATAACAATTTCTGTTGGCATTTCAGTCCAAAGCTTGTTCATGAGTTATAGGCAAGTTGGAGCACGGCAAAGGGAGATCCACTACACAGGCCAACTCTGACTGAGGTCTAAATCCTGTAGAAGTGGGGACAGCCTGTGCTCCTTGGCCAAAACCTGCAAAGCTCTGTTTTGAAATACTTTGTGGGCACATTCTGGTGATCTACAGGGATGTGGAGTGAGCCTGGCCTAAACCAAACTAGCCTTCAGCCATGGGGACATGAGGAAGGGCTGTGCCCTCAGTGATGGTGGCTTGAGGAGATGGATGGGGTGTCCCTCCACACCACTACATTTGGTCAGCCATATTTCTGCCCTGGGATATGCCCCTCCCACAAGCCCTCCCTCTGGAGACAACAGGAGTAGTTCAGATGAGCTCTCGTCAGCAAGGGAAGTTTTTTCCATTGGAAATTGATGGTATTTTGCAGGATCCATCAGCCCCTTGGGTCAGGCTCAGCTGGAACGATCCCCCTTCCCACCATGCTCAGATGAGGCCTCGGACCACAGGGAAAGATGTACATCTCCATGGGGAAAGATGGGATCTCCACGGGGAAAGAAGGAATCTCTATAGGGAGAGATGTACATCTCCAGCCCCCCTTCTGAACACTTCCAATTGCTTGGAAAGCCGGATCAGAAACAGATGAGCTCAGGAGCCTTCCCCTGCTGATGACAGCAGTGTCCAGCTCCAACCAGCGTCCCCCACACATACACTTTGATCTCTTCCACTGCAGGCCCTGGGGGACAGGGAGGATGGGAGGATCAAAGTACACACACCTGGCACACATTTCTCTCTTTTAGCTGCAAACCAAGGGAAAAGCCTCCTTGAAAACCATCCCTTGGGAGCAGGTTATAGCAACCACTGGTGCTGCTCCCATCTTCCCTCTCTGTCCTATGGATCGAAGGGGAAGGAAACAGGGCAGGGAGATATCAAATAAGAGGGAATGAAAGAGGAAGAAGATAGAAGAAAGCCTCCCCCACCCTCAGGGAAACGTTCAGAGGGGTGGGACGAGCCCTACTTGCCTGTTTCCTATGAAGCTGCTCCTGGAGACACGACCTGAAGATGGGCGAAGCACTGGTCCAACCCATGACTGATGCTCCATGGGGCTGAGAGCACTCAGAAAACTTCCCCGTTAGAGATCCCTGGCTCACACCACATCCCCACCATCCATAGGACTGAAGGCTTTGAATGTTGCACCCCCTCAGGTTGCAGAAGCAGCCTGATTTTGTGATTGCGTTTAATGGACTTTCTTTTTTTAATCACGTCTCCGTGTCAGAACTGACTCCTTTCTTCCCTCAGAGGATTCCTTGCTCTATTTTAAATACTGGCATGATCCATCCGGGAGGGGGGGCAAGTTGCACTTCCCAGACAATCTGACCAAAATAGCACTGAGGAAGGCGAGAAACTCAGAGAGAACCCAGGCACAAAACCCATCAAAACACACAGGCTACTAACAGCCGTCATTAAAATAAGCTATGACGACTGTGAATGGGTTGTGTTTCCACCATGCAAACCACCAAAGTTTAGGAAACAGCTGAACAAACTGTTCACTTTGCAGTGATTAAATACAAAACGAAAAATAATAAAAAGACTTTTTCAGATGAAATGCATTTTGTTCCAGGGAGCCCCAGCCCTCTATGAACCTACTCAACCATAGCACTGAGGGGGCAACACGGTCTAATGACGAAGACCTGGACAGAGACTTGTGGGTGACTATGAAGAAGTGACTTTCTCATTCTGCCTCAGCACGATCAGTAGGAAGGCTGCAATTTGTCTATCTCAGGAGACGACTGTTGTATAAGGAGCAAAACTTGTTCCCGCTGATTCCTGAGGCTTCTCATAGGGTGCTTATAAGGGGATTTTTTTCTCCAGGGCATTTTCAATGCGTCTGTGGAGCAGACCTGCTGGGCTGCTGTTTGTTGTCTTTAAGCTGTTGCAAGGACAGAGGACCCCCCCCCAAAAAAAAAAACAACCACTGAGTGACCTCTGTGAGTTGTTGCATGCTGTGGTTTTGTAACATATGGGTCAGCAGGAGGGAAGGGATGTTGGGTCTCTGTGCTCTTGAGGTTGGAAAGACCTCATGCTTTGTAGTTCAGCCGCTCTCACAGGGAAGACAAACGTAAGCCAACATCCGTTCAGTGCAGTGCACAGCCCCAAAGTCACCCACGTTCTGCTGATGTTGTTGGCAGAGGAAAGGCTTCGCGGGGCAGCACTGAGGTCAAAGCAAAGGACCCTGAATGGCCGTAAGACCCAAGGACAGGACGGGGTTGGCTGAGGTCACGATGCTGTGCACATGCAGAAGTTGGTCCAGGATGCACGTGCCCACTGCCCCAATGCTGCTCGTGGGCATCACCTCTGCAAGTGCTCTGTGCTCCTGGCAAAAGGAGAAAATCCCATGGAGGGCTGCAAGACCGCGGGACCTTAGGCTGGGCCTTAAATAGGAATCTGTGGCACTTTATCTTCTCTGGAGTCATTCCATGCCCCTTGACTGATAGCTGGCAGAGGCCAAGGTCAACACAGGTTCTCCCCGCAGACAACCAGGGCAGACACCCACTCGGTTGCCCCCAGCCAGGCGTGTGCAGAACCAGGCTGGCTGTTTGCATACCGAAGAGATACAGAAATGAGGAAGCCCTTGCAGATTTGTCAGACCTCTCCCTCGCCAGCTCTCATTCTGCTGTCCCCGCTCTCCTCCGGCTAAGGCCAGAGGAGCGGACACAGAGCCAGAGGGGGCCGGGTTGGGGCTGGGGAAGAAGATGGCAGTGTCAGGGCTAGCTGGAGCACTTTGAACTTCTGGGAAGGGCTTTACCCTTTGGCAGAGAGCTCATCTGAGGTACCTGACTGCTCTTTGCTAAGTGAGCTTCACTTCCTACTCCTACAAAAAAGGAAGTTGCTTTTTTAGAAGGCGGCTTGCCATCCACCGCAGAGGTAGGAAGGAGAAGCTGCCATGAGGTGCAGCAAAGGCTTAGAAATAAGGCTGCCAAGTCATCTTGGGAAACAAGGCGACCTGCTTCTGATCTGAGACACATTTCCAATTCTGGCAGCGGGGAAACCCAACAGCCACAGCCAGGCTGCTGTGCAGACACTTCCAGACATGGACACATTTAAAGCGACTCAAAGAGAGAAATTTAAATAAGCAAAATAGGTAAATCCATTGCATTCCAAGGAGATTTTTTGTTTCCAAAGGTATCCTGGCTGTGACACTGGCTGTTACCTGCAGGTCAGCCCTTCAACTATTGCTTCTACGTGCAAATCTCACGGCCCTGAGATGAGATCCAGAGTCTCGGAGTCCACACAAATGAATCCCTTCTGCAGTTTGCTTACTCAGAAGTGATGAAGCATCAGCCTAAAGGTGTCTTTTGAAAATAACTGGTAGGAAATCACTCAGAAAGCATACAAAAAGGGCACTAAAAAAAAGAAAATGTCTTGTATGCAGTTCCCAGATCACTCCAGATGGATTCCACCTGCCCCAAATTTCTCTATCCTGAAAATGCAGGCTGTTATCTCACCCTCCAAGTAGGGAGATGGCAGTGCATCAGTCCCTAGATGTTTTCCAGGAGCAGTGTGCAGTTCCATAGCTGCTTGGTCTCTGCTGCCTTTTATAATCCCCCAAAAGCCATGCATGGATCCCAGAGATCCAGCCTGTGAGCTAAATCATAGGGTCATAGAATCATGAAGGTTGGAAAAGACTACTAAGATCACCAAGTCCAAGCTCAATGCACCCCCCCAAGCCCACTGACCATATCCCTCACCCGCATGGTTCTTGAACAGCTCCAGGAGCAGTGACACTGCCACCTCCATGGTTTTTAGGTGTCTGTAGGCACCTAAGGACCTGTAGGACCTCAAGGACCTACCACTCCACAGGACTAATTTAGCCTAATTTATCATCTGAACCTTCCAGTTTCCATTCCCCTGGCAGATTAAAAGCTAATTTAAGGCAACATAGTGCTTCTTGATGAGGATGCTGATGTGTGATAAACAACCCGGCAGCCTCCATTTTCATAGGAACTGTAGGATAGGAACCAAGTTGGCAGGAACTCACAAGGATCACTAAGTATAACTCTTGGTTTCACACAACACCACCCAAAATCCAAACCATATGTCTGAGAGCTATGCCCAAATGCTCCTTGAGCTCCAGCAGCTCAGGGCTGTGACCACTTACATTTTCTGACCTCTGAAGGCAGCATCTCCAGTGATAAAATAGTAAAATCTCTCACCTTTTAAAATACGGTGGCTGCTGGCAAACTCCTTGCTAGGACTTTTCAGGGCTCTCCCTTGTTTAACCTGTTAAATCATGTGGGTACTACATCCCAAGGGACCGGGATGAAAACACAGCTGTGGCTTTGGCAGAATCTGTTCTCCTTGCACCCAGGAGCCTGCCCATGTGGGACAAGCTCTCCTCTCCCCAGCCCTCCCTGCCAGGCTGCTCACATCATGCCTATTCTGGTTATTTGCGTCAGCTGAGACCCTAACTGACTAGTATTCTCCCTCTGGTGCTGGAAACAAATGAGAATTTCTGATGCGTGTTTGCTGCAGTCATGTCTCAAAGAGCTGCAGACTTCTTCCTCTGCCTCTCAAGTCTGAAGGCCAAATACGTAAGAGATATTTGGGAAAAAACTCTGAGATAAATGTCAAGTAAAAGCTTTTGTATCAATTTCTCCTTTTGTTTAACACGGTCTTGGATCTCTCTCCTTCCATCACGATGCCTTAATATTTCCATAGATCTCACTTAACCTGTATATTCAAAGCCCATTTATTGCCGTAGAATGGCTTGGGTTGGAAGGGATCTCAAAGATCATCTAGCTCCAACCCCATTTTGAGCTGTGCTGCCCCTAATATTCTTGGTTTCAAGCCATTCACTGTGAGCAGTTATTCGCATAAAAACAGAAGCCATTGCGGCTCAGGTTTTGGGTAGGCACCAACCCGACCTGAGATAGGTTCTGCAACATCTTAGCTTCTCTGCCCACAGAAGGGTTTCCCTTTTCCCTGCTCCCTCACTGAGAAGGGGGGTACCCTCTTATGGAGGCAACCTGTGCAATCTGATGGTCCTTCACCACGTGTCACCATCACCTGGGGAAGTACAGGGGTCTGAGAAAAGAGCAAGCTATGACCTTCTGTGCACTAGGATACATCATAGTGCAGGAAACGGGGACCCTGCTGACTTGGACAGTTAATTGCCTCATTTTCCTCTTGGCCATAAAGACCTTTATGCAAATGACACCAGGAGTTTGTGCACCCAGCTTTTAACCTCCAAGAGTTGCGCATCCAACCATTGGTGAAGCGGCCCAGATGCCCCAGACAAACAAGTAATTTTTCACTCTTCTTCTCTCATCAGAGAAGCAAAGGACTCATTTGTATTTCTGCTCTATCTCCTACGTGCCTGACATGCCAGACACGAAGGATCCTGTGCGCTGCTTTTTGATCAGTAACAGATTTCTCTGTTCCCAGAGGAGCAGAATGTGTTCTATCAGATTCTGTCAAATCAAACAAACAATTTCATAAGTAAATACAAGTTTGCAGGGAGTAAACAGTAGTGAGTTTTGAAAAGTTTGTTTCCTTTCAGAACCGACATATGTTTTACAGGGTTGTAGGTTCTAGGGAACCCGTTCAGCACGGGGTTGGAGATGATTTCCAGAGGGCCCTTCCAACCCCTATGATTCTGTGAAATATAGGACTGATGCCTAAATGGTCATCTAGTCTGTCCAGTAGGCCTATATCATTTCTGGGAGACTGCCTAACTTGTGCTTACGGGCTCTCAGCGATGGAAATTCCAACTGCTCCCCAGGCAGCTTGTCCCAGCCCTCCAATTCTTACATCCTTAAGATGACTTCTTAATCATCAGCACTAATTACCCTCATTGAAAGCTCCATCTGCTTATCCTGTCCATCACGGGCGTGAAGTTTATTCCCTCCTTTTCTCCAGTGCCAGTGACACACATCAAACAGCATCACTTCTTGCAAAAATCCTACACTGTTCACCCTGTCTGCACCTTTGCTCAGCTGTGTGCCTCCGCTTTGGGCATTTTATAATTGGGTTTTCTTGAATAGGCAAAACCACAATGTTTTCCAAGTTAAAACTGACCAACATTAACAAAAGCAAAATTACTCTGCAAAACCCCAGAAACATTGTTCTCCAGCCCGGTTGCAACATTTTCTTGGAAGTGATTATAATTATGAGTCCATTTTTTATTTCGACACGAGGAATTGCTGTCTTTTGGGCTTTGTTTTTTTGGGAGGGAATTTTTTTTGGCTGGCCGGTGGAAGGAATTCAAGTGGGTTTAGCCCTGATATGGAAGACAGATCGATCTCTGAGAAGCACAGGGCTTGTCCAATACAAAGCACTGGAGGTCTGCTTTATGTTCCCGCCGGGTAAGCTGCGCTTTAACATTTATTTTTAAGCAATAACCATGACCCTGAATATCCTGTTTCACGCAGGGATGTACTTTCTTTTGAGTTCCATGGTGACATTTGACGGTGTAGCTAATTCTTCCACAAGTAGCAGGACCCTGAGGCTGTAATCTCTTGCCAAGACCTCTGGAAAGGGAGAATTCCATCCATCTTTATCCCCTCCGCTACTTCTAATCTCTGCTGTTTGCCATCTGCTGTAACCCCAACACAAAAGCTGACTTGCACCATCGAAGATGAATAAGTGAATGGAAAATTCGGGGTTGCCGATGGCTCCAGCAGGATTTAGCTCCGGAGATCTTGCAAAACATTTGCCCGTGATTGAACTCTCTGGGTCTGCAGGAAACTATTGACTGTAAGGGAGCTCATCCACACGGAGTCAACGCTTGGTTGCCTCCTGCATCTTGCAGGAAGAGCAGCAAGAAAACTCCCTTTTTAACATAGAGAAAATGGAAAGAATGATAGGAAGAAAGGAAGACAAATAACGATGAATTAACAGTGTTCCCCAATGCTCCTACTCTGCCCAGTGCTGTGCCGTGACTCCCATCTAACTCACAAGACCTGCTTCCAGATGGTATTGCTGGTGAACAGCAGCCCCTTCCCAAAAGCTATGTCTGCACTAGAAGACAGATTAATTAACCCATTGGACTTCGAAGTGTCCACAGAGGTTTCATAGAGTTAAAGGCTGAATGCATGGTTAAGAGGAGAGCCACAAAGCGGAAATAAAAGAGCTGATATTCTTGTCTGTAGTAGATGCTCAAATTGTTCCAAAACACACAAATGCTTCAATTTCTTTTAATGCTCAGTTTGAGATATCATGAGCTTATTTAACGCGGGTTGAGGAACACAACACTCCAGGGTAGAAATGCAAGAAAGAACACCCCAGGTTCTCTTAAGTAGAATATAGGAAGTTGTTACATAAGCAGGAAAAAAAAAGAAATTTTGGGGCACCTTGGCGAAATTTTCACTTAAATATGTCTTGGGTTCTTTCTCCTCCATCAGAAAACTCAGCCTTCTGCCTTTTAGCTGCAACCAGGGTGCAGTGGCAGCCCTATCTCGGCAAAGCAAATCAAGAATAGGCCGAACAAATTTATTTTACAGATCTTTGTGCATCAGCATAATGATAGTGCTGCAGAAGGGCTAGGAGAAAATACAAGATGTGTGCAAGAAACCACGCATTCTGCAGCCCTCAGACCTTCTGACAAAGATTTAATTAAACCTTCATGTAACGACTGGTGGAGCATATTAATGAGATGCCTTTGCTGGTCTGCAGCTGTCTTATTCTCCCTTTAACTTCTTGCTGTCTCCTCTCCTCCAGCACATACCAGACCTGGAACCACGTGTCAGTGCTATGTGTAGCACCTTCTCCTGGCTCTGTGTTTATGAAGATTCATCATCAACACAGTTTTCCAGCACGCTTACAGGATAGGCGACAAGTGCCCCCATTTCACAGGGAAGGTAACTAAAGTGCCATAAGAAAGCTTTAACTTGCCAAACCGGCCATGAAGCCTTAAGCAAACATCTGCAGAGCTCTGAGATGCAAACAGCCTACGTCAGTGCAGCTGCTCATCCCTCACAGAGGTCTCACAGTAAACACAGTGGTGTCTGAGGTATCCAACCAACAGTGAAAGGCATGGAGGTTTGTGGAGGATTGCATGCATGGGAATGGGAAATGACCAGGGAGAGAAGCATGAGGATATAGTTCCTATAACTCCATTGGAGTACTCCAGATTGCCAGAAGCTATGTCCACAACCAGCATTATTAAACTGCTGTTGGTTGTACAAGACTGACAAGAGGAGGTGGTGAAAGTACAGTTATTACCTCCAAAAAGACAAACAGCTTCAGCACAATCCAACCTATTTGTAGGGCACAACAAAGGAAAGAACCTCAGCCCCCAGTGACCTTCTTGGCAGATGGGGAATTAAAGCCTCAGCCCTTCTCTGCACCATATGCAGCATCCAAGCACTCAGTTCAGCAACCGCCACCAAGAACACAAGCATCAAAATTTTTACTTCCCTTTGCCATTTTAAGGGCTTTCATTTACTTATAAGTTTTTGGTTTCTTTTTAGGAGAAAGAGATTGATCAGTGCCTGGGTCAGCTTCTGGCTTAGAGCATCACTCCCACCTCAGAGGGTGCCCAGATTCCAGATGATACACGTTGCCAGAAGAGAAGGGAGAAATGCACGCTGTCTCAGCCCACAGCCAATTCCCTTTGACCATCCCACCACACATCTTGAAGGGCTCGGTCACCACTAATGCATGGACGATAACCACAAATGGATCACACCTTGGGTACTCTAAGAGGATGCATCCAGAGGCGGGCAAAAAACAGGCAGCAGAATGAAGCAAAGGTTTTGCAAAATTATCTGCACTTACCTGGCTGCTCCTTTGTCAGATTAAATCATAGCCCACGTGGTCCAAGTTGTCTACCAGAGTTTAAAAATCTCTTGTAGGGTGCGAACTTCAGAGCATAAGCTCTCCTTGATAAGCTTTAATCCTTACAGCACGTAGAAAGAGAAACCCTAATTCTTCTTGGTGTTGTCAGTTGGCTGCTGTTAGTGGCTTCCTGTCGACAACAGGTTTTTACACTTGTAGATATTGTAGGACTGGTAGTATAACCACACTGCTCATTTACTGCTAATGTTAGAAATGTGGCCACCCCAGCAGAACTGTTATCCACAAAGGCTGTAAAAAAGCATCTAAAAAAGACTGTTCCTTCTCAACAGATGCCCCAAATTGCTCTCATTCAGGCTGATGTGAGCTGAAAGGCACCTGTGAATCCACAGGGCGTTAAAGGTTATCTGTAAAGGGGAGGAGAAATATGGGTCCTTCAGTTTTCTAGATTGGCCCACTCACAGCTCAGAGCACTCTGGGCCAATGGTAGGAGTGGAGATATTTACTGTGCATGCTTAATTTTTGTGAGAGCTTATCAGGTTCTAGCCTGAGCAGTTTCCCATTTTGTGATTATCAAGGTTACAGTGCTGTAATCTCATTCACTTTCCATTTGAGGTTCTGCTTCTGCTTCAAATCTCATCTAAAGAGAACAGTCAGGTTCCTCCTCAGAGCTACGCTGTCATTAGGGCATGGGGAGGAGAGAGATGCAGGAGACAGATGACAGCACATAACCATATCTCTTTATTCCATGTATGTAAAGTCTCCTAAGATCTTATAGGGTCTTTGGGCACAGATTGCTTCCAACCACTCAGTGTGGTGAAAGGCGATCATCAACACTTTCATCAGCAGGCTTTCAGATCTCCAGACCCACCTAAAGCCCAGGCAGCTGACGTGCATCTCCTATTGGTTCTGCCGGGTTTTGGATGGAGCCTTTGCCGAATCAACACAAGCCAGCCCAAGCTTATTGCCAAACATAGGGATCCTCCCTGAATCTGGTTCATCGGTGGGTGTTCACCAACTAAGTTTTGAGATGAGGACTTACAGTTTCATCTAACAGAAGACTGAATCTGAGGTCCTGCAGTTCAGGTAGCACCACTGGCTGAGACAACATTGCCAAAGGCAATGTGGGAATTGTGGACTACCTCCAAAGGGTGGTCATTGGAAGTTGAGAACTTTTCTTTCAATGGTTCATTCCCTACCCTGGAAAAAAATACCCACGAAGCAGAAGAATCTAAAAAGCCATCATATTTCACTTGCTATTTTCATAGTGAGTGCCTACAAAATGGGTCAGTTTTGTTCAGAAACAGCAACCAAAAAGAAAAAAGAAAAAAAAAAAAGGAAAATCAAACTACTGGGCGGAAAAAAAAAGTCAAAAACAGCTCTGTCTGTCTTTCACTTGTTCTCTGAGCAGAAGCTATTGGTCAGATTCAGTTTGTCATGCCACCAAAGGATGAAGTGAAACTGTTTTTTTGTCTGTCAATCACATACAAACCCAGGAAATCTCACCCAGTTCCTGCCATAGCAGTGAGCAGATGCTGATGCAGAGACCAAGAGGGGTGCTAAGGACAGGGATGCTGCAGCCTGCATCTTTGGAGGACACTGCTGTGACCCAGGGCAGCTTTCTTACAGCTCCTGTTGGCCCCTGCGGATGCTGATGAAATCACTGGGGAATTGAGCTGCCCACGCTGTGCAACCCACCCCGTGCTGTGACACTCAAAATATCATAGTGTGAGACTGAGCGTGAACTGAGAAATGGCTGAATCCTAGGGAGCTCATCCACCATCATCATGTGGCCTCTACTTGTACATGCGGGGCCTCCGTGACCTTTGCAGAAGGAGCCAGCAGGTCCTTTGGATGCTGCCCAGCAGAAGAGGTCCCAGACAAATGGGGCACACAGCTCTGAACTGGTGGTATTGATCAGAAACAGCATGACAAATATAGGAAGAGGTGGACATCTGGGATGTCTCACGTCTCCAGATCAAGGGTAGTAAGCATAGGAATTCCCTCAGTGAGTACTCCTGGAGGTGCTCAAGGATGGGCTGGATGGAGCACTGGGCTGCCTGGTCTGGTGGGAGCATCCAGCCCATGGCAGGGGTTGGGACTGGATGATCTTTATGGTCCTGTTCAAATCAGTGATTCTAGAATTCTATCTGAATCTCAATACATAACCCAAGATGGACACATCATTCCAGAAGGGAATTCATCCCATCTTAAAGCAGTATCTGAGATAAGCTTTCCTTACCTTTCTCTTCCTTAGATCAGTAAGCCATGGTAACAAATTTAGGCCAGACAGAATATTTGAGCTGAAGTCTGGGTAGGTGGTATCCAGCCCAATCCCTCCACTGTCACGTTTTTCAAGGAAGATGTCCATCTGGCATTTTACTAAGTAGCCTTACTGGAAAACCAGGTAAGACTGGAAGGGTAATTCTTGGTTCACTAGCACTTCTGGAAAATAATTTACAATGATTTTGGATGAAAGTGTATCACACATCCTTTATTTTTTTTTTTCTTTTTTTCAGCAAGATAGAGAGGAGTAGAAAAAAACTACATCTTGTTCCCAAGATTCTAAATGCTTTTTCTTCTTTGGGCTGCTGCAATGAACTGGGGTTAGCAGATTCTCAAAGGAAAGCAGTTACAAATGAGCTACTTCAAATCCTTGGAAAAGGTTATGATTTTCTTTGGAAATGATTTTCAGTTCTTCACACCTTAGAGAAGTTTTTGGAGTTGAAGGGAAGAATCACTTGCTACCTTAACACATACATTTACAAAGTTCTGCAGTCCCCAGATTGATTCTTTTTAAGCTATAAAAAAAAAGAGTTGGCTCCAACCCTTCCGTTGGGGTGGTGAACTGCAGTGAGACGATATGAAGGGGCAAACAGCAATTACCCATAGTGACACCCAAGCTGGATTGGGTCTTCCAAGTAGAGGTCCCCAGTTAAGACATGTTGCTTTTCCACGAGGATGAGCTTAAAATCATAGAATCATGAAATCATGAAGGTCGGAAAAGACCACTAAGATCATCAAGTCCATCCATCAACCCATCACCACCATGCCAACTAAACCACGTTGCACCACCAGGTCATTTCCATTGTCCTGGACATCTCCTGGTCCCTCCAGATCCCCCAGTGACCCCTGGCCATGAGCAGCCATATGTCCACAACCCCCTGCACACATTCTATGTACGCAGTGGTTCCCCTGCAGTGACCAGAGCAGAGCATTCGCTGGAGTCCTGCTGCCCTCTGTAGGTGCCTCCATCCCATTTCAAGTTTGACAAGCACACAAAAGGCTCTCTGACCATCCCAGAGGACATTCCTGGTGCAAGTACCTATGCAATGATTAGAAGCTGCTGGCAGCTAGGGTAGATCAGTAGTGGTATCCTCTTTCATTGCAGTTCTGGCAGGCTGGGCTTCAGGGACTTTGTCTTATGGAAAAGGCATTTAGTTGGTGACCAGTTAAGAAGCCACCACTGATGCTCTTCCAAGACACTCCCAGCATATGGTACTACAAAATGGCCAACTTTCGTGCCGGGAAGTCCAGCTCCTCTGTGCTCCATTTTCAGGATGCCTACAAGTAAAACTACCTCAAAGCCAGGGAAAGGAGCAGATGATTCAAATCCTAGCTGCTGTGAGCAGCTGCCCTTATGAAAGAGGAATGGCTGCTTCTTGTTTCTGGTGACAAAAAGGCAGCATGGAGGGTTGGGCAATGATTAGCTGCCTATGGGACACATCTACCTTGTAACAACATGGCACAAGAGATTTGGGTTCCCAGCAAAGCTTGAAGAGAATTACCTCTGCAGCAAGCAATTGCCAGCATCGGCTTTGCAAAACCACATCCCAGCATTGACCCAGGCCTTTATCAAGGTGTTTCAAAGGATTCAGGCGTTCTGCTCAGGGATACTGAAGGGTGTAGCTCTGGGCATGAGCAGCTTTTGCAGCTCTGAGTGCAAAAGAAAGGCCTCACCAAGCATAAGGAAAAAAATTGAGCCATACGTATGGACAGCATAGGCACTGTAGAGGTTTATTCTGACTTCTTACACTCAGTCATACAATAGAATCATAGAATGCCTGTGCTGATCATAGAATCACAGAATCACAGAATGACTTGGGTTGGAAGGGACCTCAAAGATCATCCAGTTCCAATCCCTGTGTCCTGTGTGGGCAAGGATGTCAACCACTAGATCTCAGATGCTAATCTCAGGTGCTCACCACAGGTGGTTGGGGTTAGAGCTTCATCACAGAAATGGTTTTGGTGGAAGGAGAGGATCAACTCCCCGCCACAGATGCTTTGAGTGAAGACGATGAAATAAATTCAAGCCAAAAATATTAAAAACCCATGAGAAGACTTCAGAGGGATGAGGCTCCAGCTTTTCACTGGCATCTTATGGCAGCTCATTTGAAATCCATTACACAACTAAATTAAAAATAAACATTTACAGAAGAGGGAGCGGGTGGCCATGTGTGGTCTGTTACAGCGATGACAGAGATGTCCAGCCTTGGCAGCAACACCTCAGCTCCTAAACTAACCCACACCATAGCTTCTCTTCTTCTTTTAGGACAAGGGGGAATGGTTTTAAACGGAGACAGGAGAGGTTTAGGTTGGATATTAGGAGGAAGTTTTTCACTCAGAGGGTGGTGAGGCACTGGAACAGGTTGCCCAAGGAGGCTGTGGATGCCCCATCCCTGCAGGCATTCAAGGCCAGGCTGGACGTGGCTCTGGGCAGCCTGGTCTGGTGGTTGGTGACCTGCACATAGCAGGGGGTTGGAACTGGATGAGCACTGTGGTCTTTTTCAACCCAGGCCGTTCTACGATTCTCTCTAGCCTTGAGGCCAACTTACCCTCTCTGGCCACATTGTGCAATGAAATGCTCCTGTCAAAGCTGGGTGGCTGCATCCAAATTGTCTTCCTACAAGGAAGGGGCCTTGGTCTTGCTCACTTCTGAACAATGCTGATCCCACGTCAAAACTACATGTCCCTGGGTTTTGTCCATGCCTTGATAGTGTTTGGTTCATCCAGAGCAACCTGATCCAGTGGTTGGCGACCAGTCCATGGCAGGGGGTTGGAGCTAGATGGCTTTAGGGTCCCTTCCAACCCAAGCCATTCTATGATTCTATGATCAGCACAGACTCAGGATTGTTTCAATGAGATGCTGCATGAAATTTGGTGCTAAGACTAGAAATTCAGCTACAGCCCCGTATCAGAGGGTTTAAGCATCAAGGGAGCAGCTCTCGTGTCTCCTCAGTCCCCATTCAGCATCAGCAGCCCCAGGAAGGGTGGTTGCGAGCTGCCAGGTGGCTGGGAGAAATGATTGCCAGGCTGTTTGCATTTGCATATCTGAAAATTGACAAAACGAGGGTGCTGTCCAAGCAAAAAATAATAATAATAATTGCATTTGCATCAGAAATGTGAAAATGTTGCTCTTCACTCTTTGAAGTCTGCATGGTCTTGCAGGGCTGTACCCTACGCTGGAGGGGCAGCATGGTGTGGGGAGGGGGGTGGTTGGGATTGCAGCCTGGTGATGGGATTGTAGGGATGCTGGGCTCAGGGAGGGGCTGTAAATCATTCCCCACTGCCCTGGGGGAGAGGAGGGTGGGGAAAAAAAAAAAAAGAAAGGAAGGAGGCTGGCTATGGGAAGGGGCCGGGGTAATGAGGTGTCTATGGCCAGCACTTAACCCTTCACACCACCGCGTTTGCAGGCGCTGTCCTGAGATGCCAGATGTAAAACAGCTGCATGTGGGGACAGATGTAGGGTTTCTTTCCAGAGGTACCCTCACGTGTTGCAGGTTTAATTCTTAACCCCTGGGGAAGGAAGGAAGAACACGGTCTCAGAGTCACTGAGTCACTCAGCAACTGGGCTCGTGCCTCTATGGGTCCCTTCATAGAAGCAGTTAAAATGGTTTCCAACCCTGCTGGGTGAGATGTGGGAGCAACAGGGGCTTTCCCAGTACAGCAGATGGGCAACAACTGGTTTCTGGGTGGTGCCAGCAAGCAGTGCCCCAAGTTACCCACCCCACGGCTTCCCAGAGACACCCACACAGCCTCGCCAAATTATCCCCATCCCTTTTTTCCTTCAGTATACATGCTCACCTCTAGGCAAACATTTGGGAAACATTATCTTTGAGCTCTCCCTAGTGCCAGAGGTCCCCATCTCTCCGTGGAACGTGATGGGAACAGCCACGGGGATGCCATCCGAGTGTCTCCTGTGGGCTTTTTGGGGTCCCTGCCCTTGCAGCAGCCTTCCATTGCCAGTAGCATCCTTGCCCCTCCTGCCTGGAAGGAGGATGTCTAGGACCCGGGCGGTGCGGCTCCTCCCTTTCAGGTCTTTCCAGGGTTATTGCTTGGTGGGAGGTAGGTTCGGGGCTTGGTGGTATGAATGAAAGAGAGACAGGAAATCTGGACTGAAAAGCTCAAACTGGAATAGCTCGCCTGTCTCCAGGCAACAGGCCTGACGCAACCACTGGAAAAAAAAAAAAAAAAAAGAAAAAAAAAAGTCCCTTAAATTAAAAAAAAAAAAAAAGAAAAAAAAGAAAACAACAGAGAGAGAGAGATTTCTGAAGCGAGACAGGGAGGAGGATGAGACAGTCTCCTGGTGACATCGCTCTGCAAATACCAAGTTGGAGCCCCGGGGAGGAAGGAGGGAGCCAAGATGTCCGTGCAGCGCCCCTGCTGAGAGCCTCCCCGGTGAGTTGGGGTTGGGAGGGGATACCTGGGGTGGGAGCCTTGTGGAAATGGGGCTTGGCAAGGAGCAGGTCCTCAGGGAGAGAGTACTGGGGTGGGGGCAATGGGGACCCCAGCACGGTGATGGTGCCCATGCCCGCTCCCCCGCTGTGGGGCTGAGGACTCATTCCTCTCATTCCTCTCGGCCAAAATCCCTTGGAAACATCAGACTGGTGGCAACCCGACGGTTGGGATGGGTGGAAATCACTGCAGTGCTTGCACCCCTCGCAGCTGGGGAGAGGTGAGGGGCAACCACCACCTTCCAGGGAGGGGAAGGGATTTTTCTCCACTGTGGGCTGTGGTGTAACAGAGAAGAGTCTGTCCCCTGCTCGGGACGATCACCTGTTGCTCCCTCTGTCCCCTCCCGGACATCTGCAAGAGCCCCGGAGGGGTTTGTGCAGCGCAGACATCATGGGATGGAGCCTGCTGGCCTCGCAGGGCGTCACTACCTGTGGGTTTTGAGGCAGGCACGGTGCTGAGCAGGGTGGGTTTCCACCTGCTGAGGGCTGACCAGATCAGACTGAGAAAACAAAAAAAGAAAACAACCCCAAAAAATCACCCAGAACTTCTACAGAGCCCTCTGTAAGAGCTCGGGGTTAATTGCTAAAATGAATGATCAGCCTGCACCCCTACCAACGCCGGCACAAAAGCACCCCGCTCCCAGCCCCAGTGCAGAGCTGGAAGACCCCTCCCTATTTCCCCACCATTCTCCCTGCATTATTCACCGCTGCTTTGCCCCTCGAAGCTTTCCCACATTGGGAACCTCGGTGGAAAGAGGGGGAAAATGAATGAAAACCGAGCGCCTTGTTGGCAGTGAGGGGCTGTGTCTGGCTTTGTCTGCCCAAATCTGATGGATTCCCCACTTTCCAGTGGGAACGAGACGTGAGTTTCACCCCCCCCAGCCATCGTTTTGGTTCCATGGCTGTTATTTGCATGCCGTGTCCCCTCCGCATCCCTGTGCCCATTCCGGGGGATCTGAACGGTGCATAAATAAAACAGAAAGGGAAGGAGCTCACAACAGCCCCGCAGCCATTCAGGTTTGAAAAATGTAGCAGAAACACTGCAGGAAAAAAAAAAAAAAAAGTATATATTTATAAAAATCAGCTTGAGAGTAATTCATCCTTTCGGAGGGGAGGGAGCAGGGATCTGTTTGTGAGCAACTTGCCTTAAATGAGATATTGAACAGTAATATGGGGATCAGCGCTGGTAATGCTGGGGAGGAGCAGGTCTGAGAGCAGTGCTCGTTGGCTGCTGAGGCGGTAATTGGATGGGACAGGCGGCATGTAGAGGGGATTAGGGGGTCGTGGGGGCTGATCCTGCCCCTGATCGCTTTAATTTGGAGCTGGAACTGGCACTTGCTTCTGCAGGGGAAGCTCAGTGCTGGGCAGAATGAAAGCAGGAGAAAGGTTTGTTGTTTCTTACCAGGAATGTACCCTTCTGCTGCTGCCTTTGTGCTGCATTAAGGGAAAAATAACTCCCCGTGGCAGCCCCCTGGGAAGGGAGCATTTCTCAGCCTGATCCAGCTCGTTCCCAAGGAGTCCTGGCTGCGCTGGCACAGAGGTCCCTGCCATGCTCTTTTCATGGGTGAAACCCAGCAGGGTAGGGGGGTAGTGGGGAAAGTGAAGGAAGGAAGGGGCTCTGCCAAATCACTGGTCCTTTGGGGGCCCACTGGGGAGCCAGGGTGAGGTCCCACGTCCTGCTGGGACCTTGGGGCAGTGCCTGGAGGAGCGATGCTTGCCCAACGCTTGCAAGAAGATGGCTGTTGTGGATGGAGTATTTTCACCAAGGGGATGCAAATTGCTTTTTCTTCTGCAGCCTAACCCCTTCTAATAACAATTATACCTCGCTTTATGCGGTGGGCTGAGAGGAAGTATTGCCCTCCATCCACTTTCTACGAAGTCTTCCTGGTCCCCCACTCATCACCAGAGGAATTCCTGGTTTGCAGGAATACCAAACATCTGGCAAAGCCTGGACCATTTTCATGCTGGGTTTCCACCCAACCACTGGAAATCTGCTGATGGAGGGGAAGTGGGCTGCTCAGAAGATGGGGCTGCCAGGACCCAACAGAGGCAGTCTCCATCCTGCTGCCTCAAAAGCAGCTGGCTGTGACTTGTGCAAGGAATGGGCTCAGAGGTAGATGGGTATGAAGGAACAGATGTACTTCTTGAAGCAGGTTCTGACACTACCACTGAGGCTAGAGAGAAATGCCAGAGGGAGAAGTGGTCCCCTCTTCTTATTTTCATCCATTTGTCCGGATTGGCTGCAGTCCCCCACCGCTCTCTCTCCTCCATTGCACCTGGGGGCTGTTTGGGCAGAAGGAGATGTTGGGATGAATTCTCACTGTGCTTCAGGCCACGCATGACTGGAAAAGCCCAGTCCTTCCCTCTTGCCCCCATGTATTTGCAAATGCCACAACTGCACCCTAAGGGCTGAAGGAGCAGGATGGGCTGCTGTCCTGAGCATATGAGCTACCTGAGAGGGTTTGGGGGCATTGTTCACAGACATAAATGCATGGGAACATCCAGTGCACTCAGAACCCTATTAAGTCAGTATCCCAGACACAGCATGATGTAACTCTGAGATCACACTTCTCAACCTTCAGTCAGCCCGGGGACAGAAAGCTGCTCGACTCCCTGAGCTTCTGTCATGCATTAGGTTAGAGGTGGGTCCATGTGTGAGAAAGGGACACAGGTAACACTGCTATCCCTGCAAGTGTGGGGGATTCACCAGACCTGGAACTGTGCTCATGCTCATGATGCCCAGCTTGGCCATTTGCTGGCTTCAGGATCAGGATGATCTTTGGGCTGCAGGCATCTTCTGCTGGGAGGAGGGTGGCTGAAGGTCGCTTCAGGAAGGCATCCTCTTCACCATCCCACTGCCAATCTGCTGCAGACCACAAAGAGGTCAACCATCCCCATCCCCATCCCCATCTTTTTGCTGTACCCCAACAGCTGGCTCTGCCCCCCTCCTCCTGCTCTATTCTTCATGAGGTTTCATCACCCACCAAGGATGGTGTTGTTTGGTGCAATTTCTACGTAAGGTTTTCTTTCATAGGGTGAAGGGCTGGGTGTGTGGCTCATAAAGTGAAACCCATACAAACTCCAAGAGCAAATGGCTGCCAGCAATCTGGGGAACCTCATTCTAAACACCACGGGTCATACAGAGCATCCCTGCTCTGATAACAGTCAGAGTATGGACACCCAGATGGGAACGAGACACTTGAAGATGCTCTGTATATCCCTGAAGATCCTCAGAGTTTGGCTCCTGAAGGCCAGTTGTATGAGCTGCCTAACCAGTCAGAGGGATAAAAGGGGCTAAAGTGATTTTTGATGGTCATTAATAGTGCAAGCCCTGTTTGCCACATGCCAGAAGTGTTATCCATGGTCCTTGATGGCACTTCTTCATCCTGCTAAAGGACTTCTCTCGGCATGAGCTTTGTCACACACTGAGCTGTGTTTTTATTCTCAAAGGAGATAAGCAGAGTAATGTAGACTCTTAAAATCACTGCTGCTCCTCTGCAATAAAAATGGTATTACTGCAAGTTGATGTCCATCAGGAGTAGTGAAAGGAGCAGAATAATTTTTTCCCCATGCCTATTGTAACTGATGGCTTTGTTTATTCTGCTTTTTTTCCTCCAATTTTTATCCTGAGTATTTCTCCTTCCTTTTCTTCTTTCTTCCCCTAGACCTCTTGCTCCCTGACATGTGACCTTCCAAAGCACTGCACGCCCTTATTTATGGCCCTAAATTGAGCAGGCTGTAAATGTGCAAGCAATGCTGCTTCCTGAAAGCCTCACATTCAGAGCAGAGCAGGGCACGGAGAGCTGATGGGAAGGCAGAGATGTATAAAATTTTTCAGGCACATAAAACTCCCACAGGGTGTAGCATCATTTTATGATGCCAGCATCACTTTGTGCAGTTTCCCTTTTGACCATAAACAGCACCTGAACTGTGTTGTTATCCACTACCAGTGAGATAAAGCAAAGATCTTCTCCCACCCCAAGTCCACCTCCTGCTGCCTACCTCATCTCACCAAGGCTCTCCTGATGGATGGGCATAAGGATGCCTGAGAGTGTGTGGTGGGGACAAGGTCTGCTGCATCTGCTTCAGGGGTGGAGGAATTTCTGCAGTGGGACATCACGGTGGCCAGTGGTGCCACTGGACTTGTAAATGACTGTGCATGGGTGGATAGTAATAGCACAAGGGGGAATGGATTTAAACTGAGACAGGGTAGGTTTAGGTTTGATATTAGGAGGAAGTTTTTCAGCCAGAGGGTGGTGAGGCACTGGAACAGGTTGCCCAAGGAGGCTGTGGATGCCCCATCCCTGCAGGCATTCAAGGCCAGGCTGGATGTGGCTCTGGGCAGCCTGGTCTGCTGGTTGGTGACCTGCACATAGCAGGGAGTTGGAACTGGATGAGCACTGTGGTCCTTTTCAACCCAGGCCATTCTGTGATTCTATGATTCTATGACTTGGTTTCTTAGAGTACAGGACTTCCCAAGAATTTCACGAGGTGTGTCAGGTGTGGGAGACGGAAGGGTTTGCTCTGCTGACTTGCAAAGGTGTAAAAGCCAAGCCTGAAGGCATGTTTGCTCAGTGAGTCTTGGCATGATGGGACTTCACACCCCATCCAGATGACAGTCCTGTTATTCCTCCATCCTGTTTGCACACCGCTGCTAATCCCTTTGCACTGCAGCTTACCAAGTGTGTCAGTGAAGCCGACTTTTCCATGGAAGCCTGACCCAACAAGGAAATGAAAGGCATTCTGTTGACCTGGTGAACTGATGTGTCCTGTACGTTCAGGATTGATAGCTTTCATGAAAGGAAAGGGGGAAACCCGTTGGGTTTTGGTCACCATTTTGGTGCCAACCTCTTCTTACCCCTAATTTGGTACAGCATGAACCAACAGAGAGCAGTTGTGATAAAGAAGACAAATCAAGGGTTAACTACTCCAGTTCTTTTTCTTGTGAGGAAAGTGAGCGTGGAGGCCAGGTTTGTTCCTGGGAATTAGCTAGCTCTGGGGCAGCAGGCAGGTTTGGATTACACACAGACATTTTTCACACGTACAAATTTCAGAACTCTCTTTCTGCAGCAGGTCTTTCACTCAAGTCTGAGATATCAATATGAAATTTGAGGCAGCTCCTTTCTGCCTATTTTCATTTTGGAGAAGCTGGAGGACAGATGTGAGTGTCTGGGGTCTGTCCACTAAATTATGAGAAGTTTCATATTGCACATGGGAGGTGTAGGGTGAGCTGAAATGGTGCACGAGTATCCAATCCCTCAGCAGGCAACACAAGCTGCTGGTTTGTACTGGAGACACAAGATGAAAGAGTTTGTGGAGTCTCTATTTTGATGTTGTGATGCTTAACAATGTCAGCCTTACAGTAAGAAATTATCTCTGTTAAGGAGCACCAAATCCAGCAGCCTGGCGTGTTCAGCTTTTGGACAGCTGGATTCAGCCACAGCTAGCAATCACCAACCCACCAGAGGGAAAAACGCTTGGTTACTTAATGGAATCATAGAATCACAGAATGGCTTGGGCTGGAAGGGACCGCAAAGATCATGAAGCTCCAACCCCCTGCCACATGCAGGGCTGCCAACCTCCACATTTCATAGTAGGTCAGGCTGCCCAGGGCCCCATCCAACCTGGTTAAAGTCCCTGAACTCATCAGGTGCTACCCTTTATTGACTTTGATGGGCTAGAATGCAGTGCTGGAGCAAAATTTGTCAGTGTGCTCTCAGCTCAGTACACAAGCTAGTGCATGTCCTGGCTCTCTGAATGGGCAGCCCTCTTCTCGCCCCTCCCTATGATTTATTTTTCAGCAGAAGAAAGAAAATCGTGCTGCTCCAGGCATGAGAGCTCTTGGCTACAAACTGGTGTAGTATCTGGGCTTGCTCCCACTCACCGTAAAACCCTCATTAGCATAAATAGGAGCAGGAACAAGACCACAACATGAGTAATTCTCCACCCCCAGACTGTCTGTGTGTATATTATCAACTACTCATTCAGCCCATGTGCCTCCACACAACTGTGGGATAAATCTTGCTCACTGTTGGTGTTTATTTTAAATTGAATCTTCTTTCTGAAAAGGTTCGAGTGGCATAATTATGGTCTGGGTTTCAGAGCTGCACACGTCTTTGTGGGCACACATAGCAGGGAGGAGAATGGCTGATTTTACTCATATCGCTGTGTTTTAGTGCATCCAGCTAGAAACTGCGTACGTCCTGGCTGGTCTTTCTGGGCATGTTACCAGGCAGGCAGAAAGTATTTTGTTTTGTGTTTGACATGTAGACGAGAGCTCTGGATCTATTCCTAGCTCAGCTGCAGATGAATATATGACCTTGAGAATGTCTCTTATCTGATCCCACCTGAAATGTATGCAGCAGCTGCCTGAGCTTAACTCCCACAGAGGTATTCAAGTCCTGGCTTTGGCCCAAGTTAGCTGACCCTCTCCCAGACACTACAGGGTTGCAGTCTGGAAGTTAGCACAGGTGATGGACCATTTCCAATTGGTATACTGGAGATAGTCAGAGTTGGAAACCACAAGTCCAGATTTCCCTGGGAGTAAGCTTCTGAGCCCAACCACACCAGTGTCCCAGTTATTCCCAAAACTGGCCAGGGGCCATGCTCCTGTCCCAGGCTCACTGGATGGGTGGAATCTGATTCCCATGGCTAGAAGCTGGTGTCCTTAGCAAGCCTAAATCTAAACCCAAATCTGTGAAACTGGGTGAGAAAACAAATAAATAAGTAAACACATAAACAAGTGAAGACATTTGTCCAGCTCTCCTTTTGGCTCAAACTCCTGGGAGAAGTTTACGTTGTCTTACTTTATCTGTCCCTATCTTGCATAAGTGAAAAGAAATAGGATTGCCAAGCAGGACACCCCATCACTCAGCAACAGCCACTGCTGCCTCCAGAGGACATTGGGCAGTATGATTTGTGCTCAGAAGGTTGTGTGAATGTGTCCTGGCCTCATTGGCAACCTTTTCACAGCCCCTTAAAGATTGGAGATGTAGGTAACCAGAGCTCCACTAATGGCTGGAGCCTGTCTGTTCCTGCCCCAGAAGCAGATAGCTGAGATGAGGTAACACACCTTGGCACTGTGCCTTTCCCAAAGCCAATGCTCTGCAAGAGCTGTCTCTCCCTTCTTGCTCCCTTTTCCTTTTAAAAGTGGAAAACAATCCTCTGCTTTTCTTCTAGGTATTCACCCAGGTTTGGCGTGGGGCTTGAGCAGGAGCTGTCATCCAAGACCTGGCCATCAGGGCATCCTACCCCACCTCCGACCCTTGGGATCCCACCATATGCTGTTTGATCCCCAGGGAGAATGTCCCTACCTAAAATCCAGATAGAAGAGGCCCTGGACAGAACAGACGCTGGCACTGGAAGTGCTGTTCCTCCTGATGATCACCTAAGGAGCCTCAAGGCCCTGACTGAGAAGCTGAGGCTGGAAACAAGACGCCCATCCTACTTGGAGTGGAAGGCAAAGCTGGAGGAGCAGGCATGGAAGAGCCCCCAGCCCGTTGGGGATGAGGAGGGGAACGAGGCCAAAAAGGGCACAGAGGACACTGTCCCTCTGAGAAATGTGCAGCTGCACCTCAACGGGAGCCCTGCCCAGGACAAGGTGACACTTACCTCAGGGAAAATAGGCGACTTTGAGAGCATCGATGAAGCTTTGACGTGGCTCAGGAAGGAACTGGTAAGTGGTTTCCTGTCCCAGATAGATAGCACTCTTTCTCAAGAGAAAAATGAAGGAAATGAGTAGCTCCTTGTTCCCACCTGCCTTCAATACCTGCTGGAAAGGCAACCATTAGTCACTGCAACTGCTGTGGGGGGCTGTGGGGAAGGGAAAGGTGAATGACAGCATCTATTGCCTCAGAGAAGAAGCTGGGCCAACCTCAGTGTCCTTGCTGGGATCCCAAATGCTCAGGGAATACAGTAGCTTTTATAAGTTGAGATTTTCAGCAGTTTGCTTCTTCTGCTTCTCTAATCACACATCAACACTCATATGAATACAGAAGGTATGACACGTGCATGTAGCTGCTGCAGTAGCCCTTCTCTGATGGGGTTCAGGAAGGGATGTTACACCAAGGCTGTAGAAAGGAATGTGCCTAGCTAGACCTGTCCCCTAGATTTACCCTTGCTTCTTGAGGCTGTCAGTATCCTCAGTGGGATGCTGTCTGCAGAATGCTGCATTTGACAAGCATCTGGTAATGTAATCTCCAAATGATTGCCTATTTCCCTCTTTTTTCTCTTTTCCTCATTTTTTTTTTTTTTTTTTTTTCAACTCATAACCTCCTATAAGATTTTGGGGTAACCTGCTTCCCCCAGGTTATTTCTGCACTGCCCTCAGTGCTCCTTTTTGTTTCACATTACTCTGTACCATTTAAGAAAGCATATTTTCCTTCCCCTGCTGCATGTACAGTGTCAGAGCCTGATCTCAGACCCCTCTTCAGCCAACTCTTACAAGTTTGTCTGCTTCATTAGGCTCTGGTTGATATTTCTGTCAGCCTCTCATATCAGACAAGCACACCATCTTACATAAATCCTTATTTATGGTAGTTAAAAACTAATAGATTGAAGGACTGGAGACCTTCTACCTTGTCAAAGCAAGGAGGTGGCTGGTGGCTTTCTGAGGGGACATGGCCAACATGGGGGCCAGAGCCATACAGCCTTCACTGCCCTGGCTCCATGCAGTTCAAGGGAAATCAAAAATGCTGTTAACTATGATTCAAGGAGAAGAAAACAAGACATAAATGCTACATATATGCTAAGAAAATAAATAGAGCTAGGGCACAGACACTAGAAGAAGCTCAACTTTGACGTGTTGCGTTGCTGTCATGATCTTTATAGCACTGCCCCAAGCTGCTCCCAGCCCAATTTGGGAATCTGAGGACATTTCCCAGGAAGAAGCATAGATGCATCCTTCATGGAGGCCAGGGGAGGTCAATAGGATAGACAGCCAAACTGGAGCAGCCGTTTTCAGGCTGGAGAATAGACACGTGGGCCCTTCACATGTGTAGGAACGAGACTGAGACTTCACTTCCCACGATCCTTCCCTTCTAGAATGAAAATGAAAATAGAATGAAGTTATTTGGCTCGTATAGCTGGAAACTGGCTATAATGGATATCACGTGACTCTGTTGCCTAATTAGATGTTTGCCTATGATTGCCAATAGCATTTGCAGCTGTTTGGACAGCAGCAATCTTTGCAGCATAGTCCCCATGGACTGGGAAAGCATGTGGGCTTCACAGAATCACAGAATCACTAAGGTTGGAAAAGACCTACAAGATCATCCAGTCCAACCATCCACTATCACCAATAGATCTCACTAAACCATGTCCCTCAACACAAAATCCAAACGTTCCTTGAACACCTCCAGGGTTGGTGACTCCACCACCTCCCTGGGCAGCCCATTCCACTGCCTGACCACTCTTTCAGAAAAGTAGCATTTCCTAATGTCCAGCCTAGGTCTCCCCTGAAACTTCAGGCCACATACACCTGGGGACATGTTCCTGTGCAAGGGCTTTGCTTTTGATAAACACTGAAAGTCTCTGAAGAAAACTTCCCATGCAAAACATTTTTTAAACACATCTGTGAGTTCTACTCCAAAGAATGTTTATTTGACAAATTTTTGTTGCTCTCGCTGATTTTGCCAAGATCTCTAAAGTAGTTACTGACAGAAGTGGTCCTGGATGTCAGTTTTGGTGGTGGAGATGTTTCTCAGGACCGTGGCTTTTGGAAGACAAAAGCAGAACTTCAGGAATCCTGGAATATAACAAAGTGTTCTGAATCAATCTCATTGTTTTAAGATGAGAGGTGATGACCTTAAGTTGCACCAGGGGAGACCCAGGCTGGATACTGGGAACAATTTCTTCTTCAGAAGAGTGGTGCTTCATTGGCACAGGCTGCTCAGAGAGGTGGTGGGGTCACCATCCTTGGAAGTGTTCAAGAAGTATAGAGATGTGGCACTGAGCGACGTGGTCAGTGGACATGGTGGGTATGGATTGAGATTGGACTGGATGATCTTAGAGGTATTTTCCAACCTGGATGATTCTATGGTTCAATGATTCCCACTCAGTGCTCTGGAGAGAATATCAGCTCTATCAGCTCCTAATCTCAGCCCTGAACCTCGGTCCATGCTTGCATCTGTGATGAATTCTCACATTCACAGAGGACTAGATGTAAAACCCAAGTCTCAAAATGCCCGAAGACAGGAAGGGACAGATTTTTCCTTCTTAGTGTCACAATTCTTAAAGCGTTTGCTTTGTTCTTTGGTCTTCTGCCAAAAGTATAAATTGTCTTAGAGTTCAATTCTACCCTTTAGACTGGGGTGTGGTACATCAAACATCATAGGATGAAAATCTAAAGTTTAAATTAAGGAAGAAAAAGGGCAAAGTAAACCCTATTTTTTGCTCACTTTCCATTTTCCTCTGTCTTAATTATACCAGTCTTTGCTGGACTTGGACGTGACTCACATAATTTAGAACAATTTCCCCAGAAGAGAGAGCATGTATTTGACTGACCACATAGCTGAACTGCTATGTTGGAGGCAGTGTTGTTGGTCAGAGCTGCCAGCGAGGCCATCGTTTCACAGAGTGCTGGAACAAAAAAAACGCATTTCACATTACATCTGAAGAGTGAAAAAAAATTATTTTATTTTATTTTATTTTATTTTATTTTATTTTATTTTATTTTATTATTTCTTTATTTATTTTGGTAAATTAACAAACTTCCATTTATCACAACCAGGATTTTTCCTTGTTTACCACCATTTCATGATAGTAAAGCAAACAGGAAGGTTCAGAGCAGGATATGGTTGTTTGAGTTTCTACATCTACTTAAGGCAGGATCATGGAATACTAGAATGATAGAATGATAGAATCATAGAATGGCTTGGCTTGGAAGGGACCTCAAAGATCATCTACTTTCAAGCCCCTTCTGTGGGCAGAGTTGCCAACCACTAAATCAGGAACTAGGATCCAAGACCAGAAAGGCCAGGAAGGGCTCCAGTACCCATCCATTTGTTATGGTCACCCTAATTGGGAAATAAATCCTTCCAGTCTTCCTTAATGTAAGAGATGAAAGATGAAGGAGGCCAGGGCTCAGTGCCTGTGCTATGCTCTGGTCTTCCTTGCCCTGCAGTTACAGACACAGCCAATGTGAGTATCTGGGCAGCTTTTTGAAGAGCATCCAAAAATGATCCAGTAGTCATAGCTGGGTGAAATCTGCTTCTGCCATGCTGCCTTCCATCACAGGATTCTCCCCATTTTATGCATTCCTCCAAGAGAAGGCAAATTAGTGTATGTACGATTCATCTACCTAACAGAAGGGCAAAAGCTGCTGCACATCCAGAAAACAAGTGGACCACCAGCCTGTGCTCTTAATGGAATGCAGCAGTGCAGGATGTACATCTCCATCGCTCACACTGTGCAATCCTGTCACAGCTACAAGCACATTTAGGCAGGGTTGGTTCACTAGCATGGCCCCAGCATGGTTCTGGCTTGTACCAGTTAGCTCCTTGCCAAACAGCTAGAGCTTCAGGAGTTTGCACATGCTCCCAATAAGCAGTTTGTATTAGATCACCCAATTCTGGAAGCAAAGTGAATTTAATGTGTATACCCAGATTTCCACTTAGCAGAATAGGCCATAAGAATAGGCCATACGAATTAAAGCTACCTACTAAATCTGAAGCATTAGTCCCAGTTCACAAAATGAGTGTCATCCCATGCTGCAGGGAATTTGCATCCATGTATCCAGAATCTGCTCAGGTTCAGGTTCAGCCAGGTTCAGGCTCTTCCCATTCAGAAGCAAAGTGAGGGACAAACCCAAGGTCTTACTGAGCATCTGCTGCTCTTGGTCTTTCTCCCCAGGTGACCCATCTCAGTGCCGGATTCTGCCATTTGCACATGAAGATCTGGCCCTGGTATATAGGACTGAATATGCCCACTGAGCTCCAGCCAGCCCCATCAGCTGGCACCTGCTGTGAATCTGGCCCTGAGAAGCTGATTTATTCGGACATGCAAATTCCTGCTCTTGTTTTTGTGCTGAGAGGCTCTGTGTAGGTGTATGAGCAAATTGCAGTACTCAGCATGTGTTGAACTGCCTGAAGGCTGGAACAGTTCCCTTCCTGCCTCCTGTCTCTTCTTTGCCCTCTTTGCTTTTCTCATGTCAAATGCGGCTGCTTTTCATCAATGCTGAAATAGTTTCAAACTAAAGGAGGGGAGATGTATATTGGATATAAGGAAGAAGTTATTTACAATAAGGGCAGTGAGGCACTGGCACAGGTTGCACAGAGAGGCGGTGGTGCCCCATCCCTGCAGACAGCCAAGGTCAGGCTGGATGGGCTCTGAGCACTGATGGAGCTGTGGGTGTCCCTGCTCAGTGCAGGGAGTGGGACAGATGGCCTTTAAAGGTCCCTAACAACTCAAACCATCCTATGACCAATGTCTTGCTGGTCAGACATACAGAAAAGAGCCATGTTGGAGTGCAGAGGTGACTGGACTGGTGGAGGACTAAACCTGAGAGTGGCTGAATTCCCAATGGATTTCTTCCAACGGATTAAGCAAATGTTATTTGATCCTAATAAAACAGCCAACAAGGGTGGCAAAGACCTTAACGATTATCAGTGTCTCCATTTCAGATCAATTTGCTTTCCCCATCAGGAGCAACATGAGTTGTCAGCATGGTCCAGATATTATTCTGAGTTTTGACATCAATATTAGTTGAAGAAGAGCTTCTAAAAGAGATTTTAAACAACAGGGTGACACCAAAAGTGTCATCATGGGCTTCGTTGCTGAAGCAATGAACAGCCTTGTTTCAGACTGTGGGTTGCACCACAAGGGCCTGAGCATCCAAAATTAGCCACAGCAGGGTGTCATCTGAGCACCTTTGAAGATGAAACCTCAAATCTAAACATAGACCTAACCAATTTCTCTGAAGTATTTTGGCAAGGGTTTAATGACCGGCCTCTGCTCAAATCCAAGTGGTTGCACCCAGTTGGGACGGCACCACTTCACCTTTCATTTTCTTTTGATCTTTTGGATCCATGGAAGCGAGCATTTCTCCACTGATCACTACCCTGAGCTTCACGGACCACAGGTTGGGAACCTGTCCATGGGACACTTCTGTCTTGGGAAGAGGTGCCAAGGAGTTCCATGACACCTCCATGCCCTGGGATGGTCTCTGTTGCTATTTCCCTCCATAGCAGCACAGCAGGAGGTGGACTAATGGCAGTGGGAACAGTGATAGTGTGAGTGTGACCATACAGACAGCCCATGGTTAGAGACAAATTTGGAAACAAACCTAGGCTGCATCCTGAGCTACATCTGAATATTTGGGATAAGCCACCTAGACTGGACAAAAGGCAAGGACACAAGGACACATCCAAAATATTCCCTCCCTCCCTCCCTCATTTTAAACATTCCTGGACGACTCAGAGGCCCAACCCAAACAGAAAATCCTTCCTAAGACTCGCTCATTCAGATATTTGTGGTTTTGTGATTCAATTTGCTGGTTGCAGCCGGTCTTCTGCCAGGAAGGGCTTGGGTTTGGTTCCCTTTTCCAGACCCACACAATTCTTTGCCTGCTGGAGCTGGGCCGGAAAGAGGCAGGGAACATTGTTAAAAAGTGGTTTGTGCAAGCGAGAAATACGTGAGATTGCTTCTGCACTTGGCATGCAAGACTTGGAAACAATGCATGGCTGCTGCTGGGTCTGCCCTGTGGATTCCTATGGGACACTGCAGAGGGATCTGTTGTCGTCCCATTGAGTTGCATTATAGTAGCTGTCCCTGTGGGTGAGCTGCATAAACCAAAAACCCACAGCTAGCTGTGATGCAGCCCCTGTAATCCCATTAAGTCTTTCCAGGAAGCTTTTGGAGCTTGCTGATCTAGCAGTTCTCCTCTTTGAAAGAGGATTTCTAGTGATGGCTTGGTCCTCGGTGTGGGACATCTTACATGTCTGTAATACTCATGAGAAGCTTGTAGGAAAAGGAAGGAGAACTGGTATTTCTGGGTTCTGATCCAGATCCTGCTAAGATTTTGAGTGTTTATGAACAAAGCACATCACTTTCCTGTGGACTGCCCAGTCCTGTCCATCATCACCTCCTCAGACAAGGCAAATCCTGTATCTCCTGGTGGTAATCCTTTAGTACATCATTACAAGACGATGTTCCTCATCCATCCTCCTTGCTTTCCTGGAGGGCAAAAAAGGACTTTTTCTCCCTGGGAAATCAACATATCTGACATCTTTTGCCCTGCTCCCCCGCTGACCCCCAGAACATAGCAAGGGCTCGTCTAGGACAAGAAATGATCAATGTAGGTGGGTGCAGATTTTGCCCCACACAGCGCTACCCCTCCTATACAGGAGGACCTGTGGTTGGCATGGCAATGAGAGATGCCATTTCCACAAACAGCAGGGTATGGTGGGCGAAGAGAATGAAGACTGCAGATGGAGCACTGGAGGACAAAACTGGGATCTAACACCAATGGCCCAAGCAGCTTTGTCTGTGAACCTGTATGAAAGCAAAATGTGTTCTTAGAAAAGCAGAGAAAGAAAGAACTGGTCAGAAAGATGGCTTGTAGGGGGGAAATAGCAATTTTCATTTATGCCTTTCCATAAAGGCCTCTTAATTAAATTTTAAACCCTTTTCATATTTTTTTTTATCCCATGTTCATCAAAACCTTTCATGAAAGCATTTTTTGACGTTTCTAATGTAGCTTGATCAACTGACAAGAAATACTGACCAAAGGTTAGCTCAATAACATCCATGATCACCTTCCTGATAACATGTCAAGTTGCAGAGCTCATTGTGAAACAGGGGAAAATGTCATGAATACGAACATTTTTTTGTTGCAACTCACGTGGGGGAAGAAAAGCTCCCTGAGTGGCGTTGCTCTGCTCAGTGCAAGGAAATAGTGGTTTTCAGAGGACGGTAAATTGCCCCAGCCATGACAACCATTCAAAAGGAAGTTCAGAGTGAGATTTGTACAAAAGTAACTGAAACCTCTTCAGGCAACAGAGCTGGAGTCCAGTTGCTGGCTGAGAGCACCAGGCAAGGTCCTCCATGGTGTCTCCATGGTGCAGGAGAGAGAAGAGCCTTGCTTGGCTCGGATTAACTTCCATTATTAACGTCACCTCTTGGCTTGAGCTCTGAGCGTTGCAAAGGGCTTCCCAACAGCTGCAGAAAACACCTGGAGCAGAGCCAAGCTCTTCCCTGTGAGCCTTTCAACCTCCTAACGCTTCACCTTGCTGTGAGACTGGCAGTGCTGCAAAGGCCAATCCTGATCTCTTTGAAGGCATTGCCTGCAGAAGGAGAGATTGTGCCACAAACCAAAGCAATGGCAGTGCTACCCTGATTGATAGCCTGGTTGCAGCATACCCCACTTCATGTATCATAAAGACCTTGTGTAGAAATACCAGGGCCACCTGTGGAGCATCCTGATGTGAATTTTACCTCCTCCTTTCCTCTCTGCAGTTTCATGTTCCAACCACCAACCAGGAATAAAATGACCTCTCACTCCTATCTTCTGTACCTATAAACAAAACAGCTTATTTTCATGCTTGGGGGCAAATTGGTATGGCCTGGCCATGCCCATGCTGTTAGGATCCAGGCAAAGTGGTTGCATCCTAATGCCTACCAAGGATGAATCCTACTACGTCCGCTTCTGAGGAGTGCCTATGGTGAATCACTTAGGGCTGTGTGATAGACTCAGCTCAAAGGATGCCAGGACCTTCCTCGCAGACAAGCAGAGAGAAAGACTTTGTTGCCACGCACAATTTCACATATTAATATACTTGTAGTCTGGGTCTATTTCTGAGCCTCTCATTCAGACCACGGGGAGCCAAGAAACCAGTGATCCAAAGCTGTCCCAGTGCCTCAGCAACCTTATTGTAAAATTTTCCCTATATCCAATCTAAATTTCTCCTCTTTTAGTTTGAAACCATTTCCCCTTGTCCTGTCACAACAGACCCTGCTATAGAGTCTGTCCCTTCTTTCTCACAGCTCCCCTTGAGATACTGAAAGGCTGCACAGCATCTCATGCACAGCGATGTTGCTGAGGACTGCGCATATCTATAGGGAAGAAAAAATAAAGACAAAACCAGGAGCCTTGGTACATGAGTGTTTTTTCAGCCTGTACTGCTCCCTCCATGTTTCCAAGAGTTAAAGACTGATTCAAGCCACAGGGTTCACCCTGATCTGTTTGGCTTCTTTCCCAGCACTCCCTTTTCTCTGTGGCTTTTGTGGTTTGTTGCTGTTCTGCGAGGAGGGATGTGGGGTGAGAAGTGGGTTTTGACTTCTTGGCATCGGCTCTTTGACTGCTGCTTCTGCTTTCCAGATGAAGGCTTATGCTCACCGTGAATCTTGCCAGGTGTTCACCTCTCCCAGTATCCTGTGACAATTTTCTGCTCAGTTATAAGCTGGAATTTAAAGTAATAACAATAATAAATCCATTTCCTTTCATCACTTCTAAGTCTTCCACCTTTCAGAGTTAGACGCCAGGGGAGGATAAACCCTCTGAAACACTGAGCCCATTAGCCCATGGGATAGATATTCTCCTTCCCATGGGAAGCACGGAGGCCCCATCCCAAGATCTGTGTGCAGTCAGTGAGATGAGCCACAGGAGATGCTGACTGCCATGTTCCCTTCTGCCATGAACCAAGCTGGATTTACACAGGCTGGAAACCTGTGCCAAGTAGTTGGGGATCTGTTCTCTGGGGTTCTTTTAATTGGTTCTTTCCACCTCTAATTGCTACTTCTCACTCTGTGGCTGCTCCCTTGTGAGCAAAATTAATTTGGGCTTTGTTTAAGGTTGAGATGGAGGCTCTGAAGCTCGCACTGACTGATATCCCATTCAACAGCCTTGGCATGGCTGGATTTAACTCCAGTTTCTCAGTGCTCCTGGAAATCTGACCAAGCACAGGCTGCTAATGCTAAAGATTCATCATCCTGACCTGAGATGCACTGCAGGGAATACCCTAGCCTCCCTCCCAGCTCTTTGCATCTCTATCAAAGCTACATTTCTCATGATTTGCTGCAGCCTCCAGCAAGGACCGCTACGAGGAATGCATTTGCTGTGCCTTTGCTGATACTCTCTTCCCTCCCCCCTCTCTGTCGTGTGTTCCAGGCAGAAATGCGCCTGCAGGACCAGCAGCTGGCCAGGCAGCTGATGCGCCTCCGCAGCGACATCAACAAGCTGAAGATCGAGCAGACCTGCCACCTCCACCAGCGTATGCTCAACGACGCCACGTATGAGCTGGAGGAGAGGGACGAGCTGGCGGATCTCTTCTGTGATTTCCCCCTTGTCAACTCCTTCAGCCTCTCCACGCCTCTCAAGCTCATCGGGGTCACCAAGATGAACATCAACTCGCGCCGGTTCTCGCTGTGCTGAAGAGGGAAGGATGAGGGAGAAAGAGAGAGGTTTGGGCTCTCTCTGCCTAATGGCTGGGCACAAAGAGGCCTCGGAGGGGCAGAGGGATCAGGAGCAAACGGAGAACCCACCGCTGGTCTTGGTGGCAGGGCAAGGCAGCAGAATCTGGCACCAGGATGGCTGAGAGATGCCCATTGGGAAGACAGGACCTGCAGGAAGCACGGAGAGCATCTGAGCCCAGCATTTGCTCTTAGCCTGTTCTTTTGCAAAGTCCCTTCTCCCCTTTATCCTTTCCCTGCAGTAACAAAGAGGTGATGCATCTCCAGTGTGGTTGGTTGTACTCAGAAGTCCAAGGGGAGGTTTAAAGATCAGCCAAAAAGCAAGGGAAAAATCCCCCTTCCCTTTTCTATTACCTTCTCCCAGGCTAGAGCTGTGGCTTCAGAAAATACCTCTCCCTTCCCTGGATGTTTCCTCAGATCTCCATCTTCTGCCTCTGCTGCTCCAGGCAGGAGGTCTCTGGGGCTGCTTCAGGTGGAAAGATGGCTCCCAGTGGAAAGGATTCATCAAGTGAGGGACAGCGGGTTAAATGTATCCCAAAATGCGGTGAGAATGTGCTTGCTGACTTGTTCTGATGAGTCCACTGTATTCTACCTTACTTTTGCCTGTGGTATCTATTATGGATGGATTGTGGACACATTTATGTAGCCTTTAGGTGGCCAGGAGTCACTTGTGTGCCCTAGAATTTATACCCAGAGCAATACATGTTCCTGATCTCATTGCCAGCCATGGCCACAAGGCAACCTGCGGCTAGCTCCAAAAGTGGTAAGATAATGGATGTAGTTTACACTGATGAAATCCCGTATCAAAGAAGTCACCTTAGGCTGACATTCTCCCAAAAGTAGCACCAGCAAATCCTGGATTCTCTGTAGCAACACACATCCATCAAAGAAAGGACACTCAAGAGGAGAAAAGGGACTTCTGCATGATGAGCATCCAAGTGCAACCATAAAATTAAAGGGAGAAATATTGCTGTGATGAGCTGCCGTCAACAAGCTTTAGACCTGCAGCAGACACATGGGATTCTTTCCCTACCAGGCAGTGTGTGAGATGGATGCTGTACTTTCTTGCCTTTCTGTGCACGCTGCTGCACGCTATGCTGCAAGGCTAGGGACATGAGTGGTCTAGCCACAGCAGCCCTGGGACACCTGGCACCAAGATAGTCTGTCCAGAGGGTGTTTGGCTGTCTTTAGGCTTCAGCATCTCTCAACCCATCAGCCCTGCTCTCTGCCAGAGCAGCTGAGAGAAAGTGACTGTTTCCACGCAGCATCAGCCCAAGCTCTGGAAATGAGCTGGACATGCGAGCCAGTGCTGAGCTGGAAGCTGTGTGGCCATATGGATGTGCCTCTGCCTGTACTTGGCCGTGTCTGTGAGCTGTGTGTGTGCATCAGTAGTCGTGTGTGTGTGTGTTTGTGAGCCCGCAGGCTCGCATCATGAAAGGGTTCGTGGCCACCTGGGAATAGGGGCTGTTTTCAATGCCCTGCCTCCAGGGGCTCCATTGGATGTAACCCCACAGCGATGCCTCCCCTCCAGTTCATAACTCACAGGGTGACATTTCTTTCTGCTATGGAAGAAGATATTTGGAGGGCACAAGAGCTCTGTCTATACTAGTAAGTTAAGCAGTGTTGTGCCTGAATGTTGAAACTTGTACTGCCCAGGTACCGATAGGGTTGTGGCCAGACTGCCAGTTGGCCTCTGGACAAGACAACCAGCCGTGATGCCGTTTAGTTTACTGGTAGAAAAATAGCCTTATTTCCCCACGGACATTTTGAGGGGGGGGAAAAAAAAAAAAGGGGGGAAGAGAAGAGAGAAGAGAAGAGAAGAGAAGAGAAGAGAAGAGAAGAGAAGAGAAGAGAAGAGAAGAGAAGAGAAGAGAAGAGAAGAGAAAAGAAAAGAAAAGAAAAGAAAAGAAAAGAAAAGAAAAGAAAAGAAAAGAAAAGAAAAGAAAAGAAAAGAAAAGAAAAGAAAAGAAAAGAAAAGAAAAGAAAAGAAAAGAAAAGAAAAGAAAAGAAAAGAAAAAAGAGAAAAGAAAAGAAAAATCTCATTGAAATTTTTCTTTGTTTACTTTTTTAATTAAAAAAAAACTATTAATGTCTCATGTGGCTTTTCAGAGGCATTTTCGATCAAAAATAGCAGCGACAAATTTCAGTGAAAATAATGCCTTAGAAGAGGGGGACTGTCTCTCTCTAGGGTCACCTAGAATCAAATACAGAGAATTCCTGCCTCTGGGCTCTTGTGTGGTATCTGAATGCAGAAGGTTAGTATAAGCACAGCCTTTGGAGGTCATTATATATGGAATTAGAAATACCAGACGTCTGGTTTGCAGACGTGTATTTTCTGCAGCGGGGATGGTTATGACTGCCAGCTGTTCATCGAAATGCACAATTTTTTTTAATTATAAAATGATGTCTGTATCGATTTCTTGCCTCTGGTCTCTCACTGTGCTCAATGGCTCCAGTTCTGCTTGCAGAACAGCCAGGGAATGCATGGGGAGTTTCTGTCTGGTTCCCAACCTCTAATAGCCACCATCAGCAATGACCCAACAAGCGATCTCCTGCAATGCCCAACTCCACAACCAGTCCCTTTGCAAACGCAGACAGCAGTGGAAGGCAGGAGACATGGTTTGAAGCACCAGGTGGTCCCAGCAGCTCTGAACTGCAAAGTACCAGCCTGGTGTTTTCAAGATGTGTGCTTGTGCAAGGTTTCTCTATCCATGCACATCGTCAGGACAGCTCTGTGCCTACAGCAGTGGGTTACGTGTTTATTTTACTTATAAGCATATTAATGTGTAACCATTGAGAGCAGCTCATTCGCTCTCAGGCATCGTTTTGTAATGAATAGTCAAAATATTTTCCCTGAAACAACCTTAATGGAACTTCTCTTTCAGTGGTAACAGCTAGGCCCAGCACTTAGATGCAACCAATCCAAAGATCTGTGTTGCTTTACAGTGTGAAGAAAAAAAACCCTAAATCATCAAAAAATAAGTGGCCTGCCTTGATTTTTGACATTGAGTCAGTCAAGAAGCAGCACAAATCAATTCTACACATTTCTGCTTACAGTCCATTGGCCACGCTCCCCAGCATGGTCCATCACAATCAATGGACAACAGACCTCACTACTCTGCCACAGCTCTATCCAGCAAAGATAAAAAGGGTTATTATTCCTGAGGGAAATGCCCCATTCCTTTTTCTTTTGGCAATGTGAAGTGCTATCATACAATCTGTGAGCGATTTCTGTGTTGGTGTCTCCCACAGTTGATTCCATACAACCCCTTAAGGAAACTGAACAGAGAGACCATCACAGAAATGTCCCAGTAAGTCCCATTTATACTGGAAAGCTGGAGAATGACATGTTTGAAGACCAGAATCAGGCTTGTTGCCCTCTCTGTGTGTTTCATATCCAAGTGCCATGTCTGGAGACACGCACACGAGCACAAGGCATCTGAAAGACCTTAGCTCCACACGCACTTCATTCAGGCCAGCTGGGATTTGGATTTTCTCCATCCATCAGCAACAGGAGGACAATATGGAGCCCCTGCAATGCCAACCCTGGGGCAGCCAAGCCATCGTGCTGACTGTCACCTTCAGCACCTCGATGTGTAGGTCAGCCACTGGGAGAGGTCTATAGTGCTCTGGTCCCGAGCTGTTGGTGGAAGATGCTCAATGCTACACTGCTGTCACTTCCCCAGCACTCATTTTTCCCTTCAGGATCCTGCCTGCTGCCTCCCAGGGGAAAAAGAGGAGGAAGGAGGCATTACACAATATGTTTTTGTTGCATTGATGAATTCCCTGTGCCAGCTGGAACAGACTGCTCATAAACGCAGCTTTCTGGAGGGGTTTCAAGAGTGTTACATTCTTAGATCATTGTCTCTACTCCCTGGGAACAATGAGGGTAGGAATGAGCTGCTCCAGAAACGCTACGAGGTGATTTCTATGGGATAGGGATTGCTTGGGGAGACAAAGGGAATTTTCCCCCAACTGCTTCAGACTGCAGCCCGGATAGCTTACGGAGGCAACTCAGTGGGAAACAGGAATGCTGTTCTCAGTGCTCTGCAGAGAACTGCGAAGGTCAGCTTCTTCCGACTCCTCCAGAAAGGCAGAACAATTATCCACCAATTATAGGGTGGAAAATGAGATGCGGGAAGGCAGTGCTGTGCCCCAGGCTGCAGCTGCTCAGTCTGAGATATGCTGAAGGATCTTCTGGCCTTGAGTTTCAGCCTTGGCACGCTCTGCAAGTCCCTTGCCACTGCACTTAAGAAAGCCTGTCATGCAGACAAATTAAAATTGGAAGGCCGATGCAAAGCTCCTAACCAAGCTTTCTAACCAAATGAGATGGATGGAGCTCTTAATTCTAGTAAGTCCATACCCACCCCATGAGATCAGCAGCTGGTTCGGGTGTCCTGTCCCTCTCCCTACACTGGTCATTCCAGCCAAAGCTTTGGTGGCTCTGGCATTTGGCTTGCCACTGGTGAGCTCTTGATTCTAAGCATGGTTCCTGGTGTGGTTTTGTCCTGTCGGTGGCAGATATGGCTTAGGAGGTGACGTGAGCCAGGGACCAACCCTGGGAAGTGATTTGGGTGCAGCCACCTTTTGGGGGTAGGAAAGTTGAACTGTTTGAATTGTTTGGCCTCATGGACAGAGGAGGGACCTTGGTACAGTTCAGTTGCAACATCTTCATGAAGAAACACAACCAAAATGGGGTGCAAGCAACCTTTCTCATAATGCAGCAATCACTAATGACTCATAAGTCTTGCAAAAGGAATTTCCTAATGCACTTTCAAGCCAAGGTTGTGGAGACAAATTCTGCTTGATGCATGACATGTGCAGCTCCCACTGCGCTGTGGCTTTGATTTCCTCCAGGCAAACATGGGACTGATCCACATCTCCTGTTTCCTAGAGATGTGCTCCAAGTGCTGCTTCTCAGGCTGATGTTGAGCTCCATTCAGTTTTAGGAAGAGACACCACATCCTCACCAGACCCAAGCAGGTGTAGTTTGGAAGGGACCTTAAAGATCATCTGGTTCCAACCCCTTGTCAATCACCATTATTTTTCATGCCCAACAGGCAGTCTCGTGGATGTAAAGGCACTTAATTTCACCAGATAGTCCCAAACCTTCTTCTTCCCCCACTGCTGGCTGCTCTTCTCCTTCCCAAATGTTATGCACAGAGGTTTGGGACAAGTCCAGCCTATGAAAACTGAGGCAAACAAAAAAAAGGCTCTCAGCTCAGCCAGCTCAACTTAGCTATCCCCCTATTTAGAAGCAAACTCACATTTTCCCTGAAGTACGCTATTAAAATTGTAAGCCCACTTCTTATTATGCTTAGCATCCCTGTCCAGGCTTTGCTCCAGCTGGTCTTTTTCTCTCCTGCTTTCTTTCCTTAAGTACCCAAGCAACGCCTTTGCACTCTTCTTTCATTTTTCCTCTTTATTTCCATTTCTTGTATGCTCCCTTTTAGCAGCTCAGTTCACCAAGAAGTGTGTTAATTAGCCAAGCAGGCTTTGTGCTGAAATTCCTCATTTTCATGTGCAAAGGCAGCATTTGTTTCCAAATTCTGAATAAGTTTTCTCTAAAAAAAAAAAAAAAAAAAAAAAATCAACCGGCTGTCTTGGACAACTCCTCCCTCATAGCAACTTCCCTGCTGAAATCACCTCTCCTGAGGTTCAGAGTGCTAAATTCAGGTCTTTTCTTTCCAAACCTCTCTCCAGACACAATCCCAGCCATCTCACAGCCATCTCACACCAAGCTGCCATTTCGGACCACAACTACCCCCTCCAGGTCAAGCATATTTGTGGGGATATGGATTGGAGTTACCTGGGAACATCAGATGGGCTTTATGCTTACCAGGGAGGCAAAGATCCCTGCAGGTAGATGCTCAGACACCCTGACGGTGATGGTTTTCCTTTCCTAGAAAACTGGGTTAGAAATAAGGCCAGTTCTGCTCTCTCTGGAACTGGCCTGAATCCCTTCCAGATGCCAATCTCCTTTGCTAACTGCTCTCCACCTCCTCTACCTTTTCTCCCATACGATGATCCATGTATGACGATATCCCAGATGTATACTTGGCTTTATTTTTGTTTTTTGTTTTTTTTTTACCTGGTCTAACCAGATGAGTGGGTTCCCCTCGATGCTCCCCATGGAGCAGCACCAACTCTAATGCACAGGAGGGGACTGTTCAGGGGTAGGAATGAGGGACAGGGACAAAAATCCTCCTCTCTGCCATGTTGTGTCTAAGCAGCAAGCCTGGCCAAGGACTTCTGGCCTGTGAACAGCACAGGGGGGTGCTTTTGTCCTTTTATTGCTGGTGGGAGAGTCAGGCCTGGCTATGAGGATCACAGCCCGCAGGAAATAAAGCTTCTGAGTGAGTTCAAGGCCGGCAGATCTGCGTGATCCCGGCCTTCTAAGTTCAGTTTGTTTGCTTTCAGAGGGGCTCCTCCTCTGCCTCTTAGCTTTCCTTTCACTGCTCGGCGGCCACAGGGCTTTGATCACCTGCAGCCCGTTAATTACCATGTGCCACTCTCCCCATGGAATGCAAAGGAAGAAAGGTCCTCTTTTAGCTTCCCCCCAGGGACCCTTTTTTTTTTGTGTGTGTGTACGGGCCTCCGGTTTCCTCACAGAGCAGCTCTGCCCCATAGCCTTGTGCATCATCCCCTTTGCACAAAGCCCTCTTTGTGCTCATGCTGGGATGGAGCCAGCCCAATCTACAAGCACATGCTTATCTTCAAGCAGAAGTAGCAACACCGGCTTCAGCAGGAGCTGGAAACAAGGCATCATCACATCAGCCCCAGATGCTCCATGGTATGCTCATGAAATGCTTTTCTCCAGATACACGCTGCACCCATGGGTGTGCTTGGCCGTGTTCCTCCTTGTAAAGATCAGAGCCAAGGATAGGGGAAAATCATGCTGTGGGGTGAGAGGTAATCCCAGCATACAGTAAGCTGAAATTTGGGGGACTCGGGTTTGCTTGCAGCCTGTGTGTTTAATGCAGAGCCATGCAAAGCGTTGCCCCTTTTCCATGCTTTCCCAGTGTGGGATTCCTAGGGGCTCATCCTGGTCTCCCAGGGCAATGGGGAAGGGGCAGGGGGAGGCAGCAGCACGACGCCAGCATCACTGCTGGGATAACACTCATTTCATCATGTCTGGGTACAGGGAGGAGTAATCACAGAGGAGGCTGTTATCCTCCTGTCTGAGTAGAGAGGGAGATAGAGGGATTCTAGAGTGCCCTTCAGCTCTCATTTTGTTACAGTAGGGTTTTTTTCTATGGGGAACACCCTGATTTGTAAGCATGAGCAGTTTCTCTGGCCGCTTGTTGCAGCTCATGCCAGCTCACGTGGGTGCTGGGTTGCTCCCTGCGAGCAAAATCTGGGATGGAAACAACAAACGTGGGGAGTGGAGAGATGTGGCAGACAAAGGCAGGGGAGGGGAGGGAGCAGGATGGATGGCTGCGAGGCTGAGAGGGTTGCCATGGATTTCGTGTTCTTGCAGCCCCCTTCACCGCCTGCAAGAAGAAGGAGGGAGGGTTTGGGACTTGGAGGAACTGTGCTTGTATCTGCATGGCTATGCCAAAGCCCTCAGTTAACAACCAGATCTTGCTAAGCTAGAAATAGGGCAGGGTTTGAAGACAGCAAGGATGAAGCATTAGCAAAGCCACCTCTGTAAAGTCAAGTGTGATGCTAGCTTCCCCAAAATGCAGCTGCCTTGGGCAACCAAGGTGAGGGGCTTAGAAACATTGAAAGGTTGAGTTGGAAGGGACCTTAAAACCCATTCAGTCCCAACTGACTGGGGAGGCCTCCACCAGCTCAGGTTGCCCAGGGCCCATCCATGGCCTTGGGCACCTCCAAGGATGGGACACCCACAGCTCTGGGCAGCAGTGCCAGGGCCTCATTGCCCTCTGAGTAAGGATTTCTTCCTGACACCTAACCTAAATCTCCTCTCTTTTAGTTTAAAGCTATTCCCCCTAGTCCTGTCTCTATCTGCCCATGAAAATAGTCAGACTCTTCAAGTGCTGGAAGAATGCTCACTGCAGTGCACAAGGAATCGGAGCCATCATCAAGCATTCAGGAAGGCAGCTGCACGTCAGAAAGCTGGGGTTTTGAGGGCTCCACACACTTCTATGAAGGGATTATAGTTTATTAATGTGACTGTCAAAACTCATTAATTAACCTCAGACATGTGAAGAGATCTCAGGCTTGGGATCAGCATCTGGGATGTGAATTGTGGTGTCTGCATGTGCCACATGCTGTGTGCACACATCTGCAT
This sequence comes from Meleagris gallopavo, assembly GCF_905368555.1. Taxonomy (NCBI): domain Eukaryota; kingdom Metazoa; phylum Chordata; class Aves; order Galliformes; family Phasianidae; genus Meleagris; species Meleagris gallopavo. The sequence goes on along the minus strand of NC_139405.1, from coordinate 106,370,147 downwards.
TCTGTGGGTGTGCACACATCCTTAAATCCTGGCACTGGTAGCACCTCCCCAAACGAGAGCCACTGTCAGAGGTTGGCTCCTTGGGGCACGTTTCCTTCCCCAGTTCCCTGCCCTATGCATCAGTCTCCCAACCCCCTCCTTGCATCGTTCTCCATCTCCTCTCCCACAGCTTCCTCCAACACCACTCTTCTCCAAAATGCCCTCAGCTGCAGGAGTGAGATAAAGATGCAATGACAAGGTAAGGATGAAATGGACGCAGATCTTCCTTCAAGGCCAGGCTAGATGTGACTCTGGGCAGCCTGGTCTACTGGTTGGTGACCCTGCATGTGGCAGGGGTGTTGAAACTAGATGATCATTGTTGTCCTTTTCAACCCAGGCCATTCTATAATTCCTCCTTCCCAGCCCCTTTGATGGATGGATGATGGTACCAGTACCACAGAGAGCTCTGCTTGAGCAGCCTTACCCTTCCTCTGCATCCCAAACGTTCAGCTATTTGTCCTTCTTTGCAACATCTCTTTGTAGAAATAAGAGAGAGGGTAGGACAGCCCATCTGTTTCTCCGTATCAGTGCAGTTCTCATTAAGAAGAGAGGACATCATTAGAGAAGAAATAAATACAAACTGTGCTGGTCCTGCTTTGCTGTTTAATGATATTTTCAGATGTTTTCATTGCTTGGTTGTCAGTGCTTGTTCAGCACTGGCTGCATTCAAGAGGATCCTGCAAAATGTAGAGCTTGTAAGCATGGATGCTTAGATCCTGAGTTAAAGGGACCTCTATATTTCTTAAAACCACACCAAAAGATTTCTCCCATTAGATTTCTCTAATCCCCCCCCTGGAGTCTCCATACCCCTTGGGTTCTGCAGCTCTCTTGTTATGGGGGAGCATGCAGCAGCCCAACTTCCAGCTCAAAACCAACCAGTGCTGACCCTCCTCCTGCCCCAGCCTCCCCTCGCTCAAGCAGGAAGGGGGGGATCGCAATCCAAGGCAAAACTGGGCTAATTCAGCATGGAAAGGTCTTTGTCTCCCCATTGCTCACTTCTCAAGGGAACAATGTGCTCCCTCCCCATCCCTGCTCGGTGCCAGCCTTCTCCATTCGTATTCTGAGCTCATTTGCTGCAGTGGGAGCCGTGCGGCCAGGAAGCACGTCTGGATGGTGATGTAATCAGAAATGCAGGTCTCCAAATCAATCCCCGACCTTCTGCTGCTCCACAAATTGCATGTTGGGTGTGGGAAGGGGAAGCCTCAGCCTCATTTGCTGCCTCTCTGCTTCCCCAGCTTCCTCAGAGGCAGAGCTGGGATTTTTTTGCTGGCTTGAATTAATCGTGCCATATAAAATATTCCCGTTTGTCCTGCCCTCTTGGCATCAGTTCTTACAGTTGCAGTTTGGAGGATCCTTTATTTAATTTATTCTGTGATACTTAGGAATGACTTTGAGTGTCTGTTCCTCTGTCATCCACCCCTTCTTCCTTCCCAATAGCTTTTGAACCCTGATCTCTGTCCAGTTTGACAGATCTGTGGCTCTCAAAAACATCACATTCCCACAACCGTTCCTCAAGTGCTCCTCCATCAGCTATTTACCCAGCAGCGGACGTGCTCGAGGCCTGTCCATACCACTACTCTAAGCATGGAGTGTCAAATAAACACATAAATATGGAGAGATTTAATATTTCATTTGTAAGGGAGGGGAATTTTGCTCGTGTTTCAGTATTTGTTTTAGCTCTCCTAGGGTTTTACCTTCAGCTTGTTGCTGGATACCAGAGCATCCCCAAACAAACCCACGCCTGGCTGGCATTTCTCTGAGCCCTCAGATAAAAGGTCAGCTTTTGGAGGAAGATTTGGGGATTTCATTATTTCCATTTCTCTTGAATCCCTTTGGATGAGGGCATATGGGATGGTATGGGTGGCTGTTCATCTCCTGGGAAGAGCACAGAGTCTGCAGACACCACAGGAGATCCCTGAAGCTTAACCCAAATCCCATTCCCATCAATTCTTTACCATCCTAGGCTGCTATGAAATGTGGAGATTGGTGGCCCTGCATGTGGCAGGGGGGTTGGAGCTTCATGATCCTTGGGGTCCCTTCCAACCTGGGCCATTCTGTTATTCTGTGATCCCACTATGCTGGGAATTCTTTGTTCCATCAGTGTTATTGCACTTTGGAGCTGTGGATATGCCAACTCTTGGCCTCACTGTGAGCTGTGCAGAGGCAGTGCCTGGCTGCTGTGTCCCTTCTGTATCAATCAGTTTGGGCACTGCCACCCTCGTCCTTCCTTCAATGCCAGTAGAAAAGCAGCCCCAGCCAGCAACGAGGCTTGCTGAACAACTGCAAGAACCAAGTATCTCCAAGACCTGTACCCCTAAATCAGACAGGGTTGTGATTTGCCAACACATTTCAAGGTAACTAACCTTGTAGACCAGCAAGTGGTATGGGTTTCACATGGCTGCACAAGCTTCCTTCTTTAGGAAACACAGCAAACCAGCATTTCAGAGCCTGGAGTTGGCTGTTGGCTGTAGTGTGGTTTCATTTCTTCCAAATGTTGCTATGTAAACACTAATCAGGCCAAATTATTCAAATCACAACTGTCGAGTGTGGAAGTAGCATTAATGAGGATGAACAGGGAACAGATTGGTAGAGCAGAAAGTGTCCTTTGGCTGAAGGTTGGTGGCTCCCATCCAACACATGCAACTCTCACCTCTTGCTCTCCCATAGCCCTTGGAAATGCCTCTTCTTGGGAGGGAGCATTGGGCCAGGTGTCTAGCAGCCCCAAGTTTTCTGGCTGTCTAAATACAAGGGGATATTTCCCTCTTCTATGGAGACTATAAGCACCTTGGGGTCCTGCTCAATCCTGAGATGTCCCAAAGAATGGAAGGGCTTTGTCCACCTCTGCTGCCTTGTTTGCTCATGGCACAGCTGGACACAGTCCCAAGTGAACTTAGTCAGTGCTGAGTGGGATGTTGGACTAGAGGAGCTCCAAAGGTTCCTTCCAGCATACATTATTCTGTGATTTTAGATTGATGTTGGGATCTGCACTAATAAACAAACCAAATGAGGAGGCTGTTCTGATTCAGCACAGTGGAGCCGTTTTCAAAAAGCAAAGAAGGTGTTATGTGCAGAAAGAGCAAGCCAGGCTCTGCACAGAGTCACATCAGCACTGTCCCATGGAAAGCTGCTGGTCTACGATGAAAATCAGCCAGAAATCACCTGCATCCACTGTAACTACGACCACGACCATGATCATGACTATGACTATGTGTTCAAGAAATGTTTAGATGTGGTACTAAGGGATGTGGCACAGTGGGGGCAATACTGGTGGTAGGTGGACGGTTGGACTGGATGATCTTGAAGGTCTTTTCCAGCCTTGGTGATTCTATGATTCTGTGACATCCAACCATAGCATAGGCTACAGCAGGAAACCATCAAGTCAGCTCTTGAAGCTGCTGTTTAAACAACCTGGAAAATATCCCAGACATTAAATACTTGGAGCTATTAGAATAAGGTCAAAATAAGAAAAAAACTATTTGTGAAAGGAAGGAATGAATCCATCCATCTTCAGGCTTCAAGAAGAGCTATTTTAAAACTTTTAAGGGGATTTATTTTGAATTTGGCCAGAGCACCATCAAACACTTCATCTGTGGCGGTTGAGTTTCTCTCTTTCCCCTGCTGGCAGTCCTGTTTGGCCCCAGAAATGTGGAAAATATGGGTGCTTCACTTTGTGGCCCTGCTCCTTTCTTTTCTGAGGTATGAAAGCGTCCTTTTATTCTCACTGCACCCAAAGCAGCAGCAGCTCCCAGAGACAGAGTCAATGCCTGTGATCAGATGCTAGAGGAAGGTGTCTGTGTTTCTCAAAGACTTATTTCTACCATTTTCTACCCAAGCCCAATTCAATTTGGAAAGTGCAACTGTAGGACGCTTTGCTGTGGTATGTTGCTGCTGCCAAAGGTCGACATGGAGCCGATGGGAGACCAGATAATTTCACCAAAGTGACACTTCATGTTGGTAAATGAGTGCACAGAAACCACAGCCAGGAAGACCTGGAGGCACAGATGAGTCTGTAAGAGTACTTGGAGTAACAGAATCATCCAGGTTGAAAAAGACCTCTCCAATCTCCAAGCCCAACCTCAGCCCACCCCCACCATGCCCATGTCCCTCAGTGCCACATCCCCATGGTTCTGGAACATCTCCATGGATGGTGATCCCACCACCTCCCTGCAGCTGTGCCACTGCATCACTGCTGTTTACAAGAAGAAATGTTTCCTAACATCCAACCTGAACCTCCCCTGACACAACTTAAGGTCATCATCTCTCACCCTAAAAATCACAGGGGCTGGAAGGGATTTCTCAGTCCTTCTGATCTCACTTTTCTCAAGCAGGGCCACCCATGGACCATGTTCAGGTTCAGGTGACTTCTGAAGATCTCCAAGGAGGTGACCTCATAGCCTCTCTGATCCCTGTGCCAGTGCTTCACCACCTGAGCATTCCCATCAGCTGTGAGAGCCAAGTGCACCTCACAGCATCCACCACAGAAAACAAAGGGATCTCAAAACTCACTGTAAGGACCTGCAGTCCTCAGAGACATGCTGGGAAGGCCTTCTCATGAGTTACGGAGTGGTGCTAAGGTCAGAAGAGGGCCTTACTTCCAAATGAACTGATTTGAGGAGGGACTTTTGGCTCACTGATCTCAGTCCGACATAAGTAAGGACTGGCATGAATCACAGAATCGTTTGTGTTGGAAGGGACCTTTGCAGGCCATCCGGTGCAACTCCCTGCAAGAACAGGGACATCTACAACTCAAACAGGTGCTCAGAGCCCTGTCGAGCCTGACCTTGGGTGTCTACAGGGACAGGGAAGGTATTTACCTGATCAGGAATACACCTCATCCACCACAATGTCAGCACTATCCCAAAAAACTCAAACTTTGACCAAATGAAAGACAGAAGGCAAAGAGCAAGGCCTGCTGTTCTCCATCATGAGATGCGTCCTAGGCTAAGTCCTAGGTTAGCCAGCACTTGGACCTGACAGAAGGAATTCCTTCCTTCAGAGCCCATACAGTCAAACAGTGGGGAACCTTCCTCAGTCTCTCCACCAATCCCTTTTTCTTCCAGATTTGAGGGAGAAATCCCCAGTCGTGTAAGCAGTGTGACAAAACTGTGCAAGAGAACGTGATAACCCAGTGGAGATGGCCATGGTCCAGCAAATAGGTCCATCCCTTGTCCCTGTTTTGTCTGAACGAATGTAGCCAACAAAACCTACTTCAGCCTGCCTTGCATGAAGCCTTACATGAGATTGATATGGAACTTCACCTCGTATTAACCCCATGTTCTTTCTAGAAGACGTGGAAGGGACCCAAAGTTCCTCAGAGGCCAGGATACAGTTCATTAGTATGTAATTACATGAGCAATTACAGCAGAAAAACTGAAATAAACCTAAACAGAAGGGCCAGCCTCAGCCACAAGCTGCTACATCATATCCCTGTCATTGTGCAGCACTTTTGAGATGCAAAGGAAAGTCTGATGGCTCCAGGAAGTATAATTAGCCTGCAGTGATGAGTGGAAGACTGGGAGCAATATTACTGCAGCATATATCATCTTTTAAATGAGTCCTGTTTATTTATAACAGGCTCCCATGACCTGTACCCTGAACTCAAACTTCCTCTCTTTGCTTTCTTATCCACTCATCTCTGAGTTTTTACACTGCTGGGAGAAAGGGAAAGCCAGGCTGCTGGTTAGCAAGCCTCTATAGCTCTTAGGAAATGCAGATTTAATGAAGCTGGAAGGGACCCTGAGAGGATGTTCAGTCCCTTTTCCTGTCCCATGAGAGGAGAAACAATACCCAAAATCAGTGCTGATGGTCTCATTCAGTATCCCACCTTCACCATGTATGTCACCTCACCTCACCTCTGCCCTGGGCTTTCTCTGCCATGATCCCCTTTGTCCCTTCTCCATCCCAAAGCTCTGTGTGACCCTGCACAGTTCCTTATCTTTGCCATTTCAGGCTGGGACGATGTCCATGGCATAGAGAGGTTGGCAACGGGTCCTTCATCTCTCTCCTGGTGGTGTCCATTGGAAAATCATTCTTTCCCAAACAGATCAATTTTCATAGTCCACAAAGATGTGTAACGGGGTGTTTTGGAATCAGTGCTACTCATCCTGGCCAACCTTATACCCATAGCTGAGTAAGTAACAGGGTGCAGAGCAAGTACACAGCTCTGAGCCCACATGCAGCGTTACACAGGCTCTGGTACTGCATTTCCCACACAGCTGTGACTAAGAGAACTGATGGATTTCTCAAACAAAGGGACAATTTTCTACCTAAGCCCAATTCAATTTGGAAAGTGCTTCACCTGAACTGTGGGATGCCTTGCTGTGATAGGCTGCTGTTGCTAGAAATTGATGTGGAGCTGATGGGCTGCAGGCAAGAGTGGGCCTCAGCACATCGTTCCCACCTTGCAATGGCCAAGCTGACCCCAACACCAGCCTTTCTCCAAGGCACAGTGTGTTCCACTGTGCTGTGGCCTTGTATCCAAGTGTCTTTGGGGTTGAAAACTCACTCCCAACTCTTTGGCATTCAGGTATGAGTGGAGGAAAGGTTTGCAGGAAGGCTGTGCCATGCTTGGCTGGGCTGGAAGGAGAGCTCGGAGCCCTCGTGCTCAGTCTCACAGCTGACAAGTAACACTTTTCCCCCATCCCCCTGATGGTTCTTCCCACTGGTTCAAGGAAAGGAGTCCCTCAAGCAGACCCTGGCCAAGCTATTGCTGCAAACCCTTCCCAGAAACCCAGCCAGGAGCTGCACATGGAAAATATCTTCCTCAAGAGCATCCCTGCTTCTTGTGGCATCCCACAGTGGGGATTTCCTTGCTCTCCAGCGAGAGATTCCCATCCCCAGCCCACTCAGGTCTGTGGCATTCATACAGAAAGCTCTCTGCATGGCTCAAAAGAGAGGGCAAAGCAGAGGAGACCAGTGGGACTGTACTGCTTTCTGCTCAGCCTCTCTTTTTAAATGAAATATCTCCAGCCTAACTCTGAAGCCCCTGAATGAGGGATGAGGCAGACGGGGTGGTTTGGAGGAACCACTATTTGCTGCAGCTCAGATTTTCAGGAAAGAATACCATGAAATCACAGAATCACAGGATATTTGGGTTGGCAGAGAGCTTGGGGCCCAACTATCCCCAACCCTGCCATAGGCAGGGACACCTCCCACAGCCCAGGCTGCCCCAAGCCCCATCCATAGCCTTGGGCACTGCAGGGATGGGGCACCCACAGCTCTCTGGGCAATATCAACAGATAACATAACGAAGACCCTTTTCCTTCTCCCAGCTCCTTTCACGGCCTCACTGTGTACAATCTGGGTTGAAGACCCCTTGGACAGTCCCAGAATCCTCCTATAACAAGGGCAGCCAGTGGCAAACCACACCGTGTGCTCAAAGCCATCCCAACCCTCCCCTGAAGTCCCCCCTCCCCAAGGCCATCCATCCTTCCCTCTCTTCCCTCAGCTCAAGCCACAGAAAAAGAAAGAAAATGCATTCCCAGCTCCAGCCCATGGGGAAAAGGCCCGGGGAGAGCTAATTATAGCCCAATGCATCGGTGCTGTTAATAATTCAGGAAGCTCTCAAATTGAGCTGGAGATGAGGCAGAGGATGGATCTTGCTTGGATGCCAAAGCACCCAAAGCTGCTCTGTCTCCAGGGTGAGGGTGGCTGAGTGGTGGGAGGACACACGGGACACAATGCTATAGCCCACATATTTCAAGGGGCAGAGATCAGGCTCCCCATCCTTTCTCCTGCTTCACCAACAAAGCTGATAGGGTCCTGCTCCTGTCTAGGTTTCAAGACACCAGGCTTCAGCTTGCTGCTAGGATTCCCATTCTCATTTATCACCTGTACCCACACACAGACCTGCATTTTCCTTCTCCCTCAGTAAGGTTTTCACCTTACTGGAACAGGATTTTCTCTGTAAGGCTAAAGTTACAGTATTTGTACAGCACTGAACACTTTCTGGCACTAGAAATTTCCCACTCATCATCTTTGAGATGCTGGGATGAAGCTGTGCACACACACACCACGATGTTCAAATACACAAGAAGTATTTAGGGGTGGCTGAATTCAGGTTCCCAGCACAGGAGGAGGAGGAAGCAAAGAGAAATCCCAACTAAAGCAGCACCCAACATGATTAAAATTCAGGGTGAATTTTTCCTGCGGTTTAAAACTGCCATCCCAGAGGGAAATGGTCCTTTGTTCTGACTGTGCTAGGACGTGTCTCCAAAAATCAGAGCCCTGAGGGGCTTGATTTGTTGGGTCTGCACCACAAATGCACCTGGGAGCAGCTCCTAAGGGACAGTGGTGGCTGTGTGGTTGTCCCCAAGCTGTCACTGCCATTCTGCTGCTCTCAGCTAGGGCTCTGGCTCCCTCTCCTGACACCTTTTTCTAGTCCCAAAAGCTGGTTGGGAAGGCACTGGAGTTGGTCATCAGCCAGCAGGTGTGGGCCACAGGTGTGAACCAAACCAATGCAGCTGAGCATCCCCCAGAATCCAGCTTGGTAGCAAAGCATGGTCACTAATGTTTGCATGTAGGATATACGTCTTTCCAGACCTGTGGTGAGCTGTCCTCCATGCCCATCCCTTTGCAATGCAGTGGGATCTGCACACATCAGAGCTCCTCTTGCTCTGTGGCTGATTTTAAAGCCCTTTGTCCCTACATACACTCATACCATGGCCCATCTGTGGCTCATCACTGGGACTGGCACATCGAGCGAGGTGAAACCAGGACACCCACAGCAGGGACAGGCTGAGCCAAACCCAGGAACAAAGATGGGAGACAGTCTTGGTACCCCCAAAAGAGGGGTAATGCTATCACAAGGGTGTGTGTGTTCAAACAGATGTTAGAAAACCAGCCGCCCTGCTCCAGCTCCTCTGCTGGGCTCCCACCAGTAGATGGCAAGACAAGTCCACGTTTTGGGGTGAGAGCAGCCCTGAGCCCCAGGGAAAGAGGGCTGAGCCAAGGAGGCATTTCTATGGTGTCTGATATGGGCTTCAGCCTGCCCCACAGCACCTCCTTCTTGCTCCTTCCACCTGTCTCTGCCCTCAGATCTCTACAGGCTGGGCATTTTTGCCTACAGCCTTTGGTGCAGCTTGGCTGAAATCGATCATGGGATGCTGCTGTTGCCAGGGGAGTGCTAACAGGCATGAGGACAGACAGTCAGACAGATACTGTTTCATTCCCTTAGAAGCAGGTTAAAATGATGCCCATGGCATTGCAGCTTGGGGAAGGAGGAGGAGCAAGAGGGAATGGCCAAATGTTGAGCTCTTTAAAAAAATAATTGCGAAAGCATTGCTGGTTCCAAGCAAACTCCCTTGCAGGCCACTTGGTAGCATTCCCCGCCTGAATCTGGCATTTTGAGGAGACATTTGGTTCACATTGCTGTCCCCTAAGGGTGCCTGGGGTGACTATGGGCACTTTGGGAGTTGCAAAAGCCACTGTGTGACTGAGGCTCTTCCAATTATCACTGGGCATTGGGGTGTTCCATGACAACATGTGTTAGAGAGTGGTTGAGATGGGATGGAATAAAATGGGGGGTGGGAGGGGTGGGGAGGGGAGGGTGAGGAGGGGGAACAGTTTAAAGCAAAATGCATCATGTTGCTGAGTAACTGTACTTGCTCATATTGTAAGTAATGCCAAATTCACCCTGAGATGCCAGTGCTGTCTGGACAAGGAGAGATGTAGCAACACAAATTTGCTCTGGGCTCACTGTCTGGAGATGGAGAATCCCCTTCTCCTTCCCCACTTCTCTGAAATTGCTCCTTGAGCCCCTTCTCTCAAGTTGACACAGAAAGCTGTGCCTGATGTGCCTCTGGCACCAACCTTGCTCATGGAACAGCTCCTTCCAAACCCTTCTGCTCCAGCAGCATTGCTTGCATCTCACCCAAACTGGGCCAATTGCTGCAAACTCAAGCATCTCTATCTCCCAGTCAGTGGCAGCACTGATTAATTAACAACTTCCTGAGAGAGGCCGAGTCAAGTCTTAAATTAAGCTTTCCACTTCAACAGGCAAGAATGGGGACCCCTGCCCTGGTCTGGTGACAAACAAAGCTGTGACATGGGGAATGCCCTGGAGATGGAGATGTGGCTTCTAGTGGCACAGAAAGGGCTTTGGAAAGCAGAGCACCAGAAGCTAATGCCCCAACCTCAGCAAATAACTAATCACCATCCATGTGGAAAAAAAAAAAGCACTGTGGAGAAACATCAGCCAGAGCAATGAGCAGAAACAACTTGGCACTATCTGCAAAGTGTTGGGGGAGCATCTGGGCTTCACGTTCCCAGACTGAAGTCATCACCACACACATAAAAAAATAAAAATACAGAAAAAAATCCCAGACATCTTCCTTTGGTGATGGAAAGAGTTGGGAGTTGGAAGAAATTTGGGAAAATCTTCCAAGGTACGAAGCTGAGTCCAGCCATGCTTGCACTCCTTGCAGACGAGACAGGGCTGGGATGCTGCATTTGTCTCTTTTGGGGGGGAAGGACATGTGGTGGAAAGCTCAGACCACCTCAATGCACTGATCACTGAAGGTCCAGCAATCTTCCAGTCTCAAATCCTCACGGTCTGTATAGAGAGCATTCATAGGGAAATCCAAAACACCAAGGTAGGGACCAACAGTCAGATTTCATGTCCTCCTCCTAATTCTTCTTCTTCTCCTCTGGATTCTCTACTACATACCTTTTTCATTTGTGGCCAAATCCAGAACTCCTCAATGTCCACACTACACAAGACTTTCACATCTCTTCTTGGCCTCTTTTCAAGGCCAACAGACTACTGAATGTTTTAGGGAGAGGCACACAGGAAGAATAGAAGATGATCCCCATTGGTCCAAAAGTCAAGAAGACTTTGGCTTCCGCATTTCTGCCCGAAGAGGTGGCAGATGGATGCACACGAGCCTCACACCAAGGCTTCATAGCTGAGAAATAGGGGATGAATTTAGGGCGGTCCTTTGTGAAGCCAGAAGTTGGATTCAGTGATCATACCTAGAATTAAGAATGGCTTAGGTTGGAAGGAACCCTGGGGAGCACCCAGTTCCAACTCCCTGCCATGGGTAGTGTTGCCATCTAGTAGACCAAGCTGTGATGATGCTGTAGGTCTCTTCCAACTTGGGATATTCTAACCTCTCCAAACTGCCTTGGACACTTGCATAGATGTCTTGTCCGGACCCTATCATGATGTGATCCCAAGAAAAAGGACACAACCACCCAGGATGGTTCTTTCTGGCCAAGGACCCACAGGGTCTGCAGGAGGCATGCATGCCTGGGGATGGAAGGGAAACGTCCCTGCTCTCTCTTCCTGAAGTTCAGCTTATCTTGGACAATTGGCACAGCTGCTGTTGCCAGGCAGAGGGGTAAGAGGTAGAAAATCTACTCTTGGCATTGCTTCCAGGACCTGCTGCCAACAGAGCAAACACCCCGGGCAGCCACGTGTCATCGGCAGCTCAGACATCTCTGTAGTGTTTGCAGTATTTCATGAGTGACGGGGGACACAGAGTGTGTCCAGCGAGCACTGGGGTCCAATTGCAAGATCCTAGATTATACCCATTTTCTTCCCACATGATTGATACAAGCCCCTCCAGTTGTTTATTTATCATCCCCAGAGGCAAATGCAATGGGGAAGGGCATGGAGGGACGCGTGCGTGTGGGCATGAGGACGCTGGACTAAGGCAGAGGGAAGGGGCTACTAATAAAAGGGATTGGGTTTTGATTAGTTTAAAATTCATGAAAAGTTAGCTTCGTGAGAAAAAAAAGCCATGAAAAAGTGGACCTCAGTGGAAAGGACCTTTGGAGATCACCTGGATGAACCCAGAACCGGACACAGTGCTCCAGATGTGGCCTCCCCAGGGCAGAGCAGAGGGGAGGATCACCTCCCTCTCCCCACTGGCCACACTCTGTGTGATGCGCCCCCATGGAACCATTGGACTCTTGGAGGCAGTGCTTTAAAAACATACCAGAATCTCATGAATCTTGAGCTGCAGGTCCAGAGAACTGGCAGTGTCAGTTGAAAGGGAAGCAGACAGCTGGTGGACAGACTCTGGACTTTGTTTTGTCTCCTGTGATGTTGGTTTTGCAACAGTTCAGCTGATGACGGGTTTTCACCCTACCATTACTGAAAGTCCTAGATTAAAGACCTATTGCACCAGATGGGTAAGGAGAAATCATCTTTGCAACAATGACCATTTCTTGCCAAAAAATGATGAGTTCGCTGGTGTCCTTGGAGCAGAACTGATGTCCCCTGCCAAGAACTCCTCTACTGAAGATTGGCCTGAAGGTTGTCCAACCCATTCGTCAACATGCCATGACCCCACTGCAGAGCAAAATGCCTGGGGATTCATTTATCCTGCTGGGAACAGGGCTTTTGCCCTGTCCCATGATTAGCAGGGGGTTGTGGATGTCCATGGGACTGGGACCAAATGCAGGGATAAGTTGAGCGACTTGCAGCAAGGTGGGGGAAAAATTAGAGTGCTGAGGTGATGTGTAGAGCTGTCTTGGAACCATCCTGCCTCCAACCATCCTGCCTTCCAACCTTGGAACCAACCTGTCTCCAAGCCCCTTTTCCTTTCCATCTGTCCTTACACCAGCTCTTATCAGCCAGGAACACTTCTGAACTCTGGGGCCACAATGATTTTTCCACAGATTTACAGCTTGGTTGAGGTTGGAAGGGACCTTGGGTCCTTCTGGACCCAAAGCAGTGTGCCCAAGACCACGTCCAGGTGTGGCTTTGGGAGTTCTCCAATGAGGAGATTTGACAACCTCACTCCATTTGCCTATAGATTAGTGTGGGGGTTGTTCCCTATTTAAAGACAAAAGTGACTACAGTAACGCAACAAAATAAGAAAGCCTTCAAGCACTGACACCTGTAAGTGTTTTCTGCTTTTCCCAGTGCCAAAATGAGTTCCACACAAGCAGAATGAGAAGAGATGGCAGCTAGAGAAATCAGCAGTTCTGTGCTGGAAAAATGCCTTCTGGATCAGAAAAGGAATGGGATTTGCCACTGGCTGAAATCCTTTGATACGGAACACATTTCAAGACAGAAGGTTGCTCTAGACAAAAATAAAACTGAATATCCTGTTGTAGTAAAATCTATATGGGAAGTTTCAGTCAAAACCCATCACTTACAGGAGATCTAGATATTTTTCATATTAATGTCAGAATTTTCTGCTGTAGGACCCACGGAGGAGAGGGCACTGAGCCCTCTAAGGCTTGAAGATCTGCATAGTAATTCTGTACACAGCAATCCCATTCGTTATAAATGAAGCACCAGGCACCACTCAAAGGGCATGCACAAGCACACCCCTCCACACACCTCCTGCACTCCCCCCTCCAAGTGTAGAGAATTTAAGCTCACATACAGTTATGGTATTGAGCCAAAAATAGTCTGCAGATCACTCGTCTGGCCCAAGCTTCCAGGATAAGGGCAAAGGTTTCACAGCTCAAGCCAACGTCTGACTGAAATAGAAACAACCTGCCCCGGGTATGCCAGCAAAGCCCCCTCACTGCCTGAAGCATGAATGGGAGCTGAAACATCGGCATCCCAGCCCTGCAGGCCCACACAGTGCCCTTTGGCTAACCTCAACTTCAGCTCCTTCTCTTCTTGCCCCTCGCTCCTCCTCCCTGGAGGCACACAGAGCCTGGGTCAAATGGCTCATCGGCGCTACATTAGGAATCAATCATCCAATAGAATCCTGAACCAGACAGGATTTGAAACTATATCCCTGACTCAGAAGGTGGCTTTGCACAGGACTGGAAGATCCTTTCCTGAGCACTGGAAGCAAGCTCTGTTCCAAGCTCAGTAGCATGGGCATTAATAGCACATTGCCATAGAAACACCATAGTTGAGCACCAACTTTGAAGCCTATGGGATGCCAAACAACGGACTCCAGCAGCATTCTCACCTTGAGAAAGTGCAGAGTTCCTTTGGTAACTTTTTAGCATCATTTACCAAGCACCATGGTGTCAGCATTGCTCCAGCTCTGTGTTCCTTTTTAAATGGGAACAGAGGAGAGAGGTCAGCAAAGTCAATGGCTGACTCCAAGGCAATCCAAGCAGAAGTAAATCTGAGAATTAAAAGTAAAAAGGTTATGAGGCTTTTGTTTTTGCTTCATGAATATGGTTTCAAGGTCAAGTGCTCTCAAATCTCTGAATAATGGAGCAAACTGTGATATAGAGTTTTTTGCAGGGGCTTATTTAGGATCTAAAGTGTAATCACAAAATCACAGCACTGCAGGGGTTGGAAGGGATCTTGAGAGATCAAGCCCAACCCCTGCTAAAGCAGTTCCCTACAACAGATCACATAAGTTGGCATCCAGATGGGTCTTGAATATCTTCATAGAAGGAGACTCCACCACCTCTCTGGGCAGCCTGTGCCAGTGCTCTGTCACCCTAACTGACAAGAAGTTCTTCTGTATGTCTGTACAGAACTTCCTATGTACAAGTTTCAGGCCATTGCTCCTTGTCCTACCATCGTGCACCAATGATAAGAGCTTGGCCTCATCCATTTGCCTCCCACCTCCCTTTAGAACAGTGATCTAAAGCTATCTCCATCAGAACATTACTATTTTTTTTTGTGATTTTGAAGATGCAGAGATAAGAAGAAACAGGACTGAGCATAGACCAACTAGCTTTCCATACCCTACAAAAGGGGTAGGAAATCTAGAAGTGACAGAAGAAAATCTGAAAGCCAAACTGGGCTACAGCCACCCACCACCTACAAAGCACAGCGCAGACACTTGCCTAGTGGCTTGCTAACGTTAAAAGGGTAAGCATGTTGTACCTGCTTGTGACCAAGTGCCTACTGTACAGAGCAACTGGAACAATCAGCAGAAAGTGTAGATACAAATGTCTGAGAGTCACTGCACAGACTGCCAAGGGATGGATCTCTGCTTCAAATTATCCATCACTTCTGCAGCAAAAGGAAAGCCTTCAGCACTTACTACCATCCTGCAACATGGATCAGAGTACCTACATGATCTAACAAAGGACAAAGCAAAGACATCTGTATAGAACTTTATTAAAGTAGGCATCACCCACAATTTGCAGTATTTGAAAAAAATATTTCCAACATTTTTTTTTTTTTTCCTGAACAGGTAACAGCTGCAACACTCAAATATCATGGGAAAAGTCTAAGCCCAGAAGTCAGACTTCATACAGGTAAAAAAAGTTGTACACTTTGTGTCACATCAAATTGCTTTAGTACAGAAAATACTGCAGCATAGTTATAACAGAAGTTACAGGGAAGATATGCAAAAAGAAAACTCAGGCATTGCTGGTCACAAGTTAAAAACCAGAATGCTCTTAAATTAGTCAGCAACTTTTGGTAAACAACACACTGTTTAAAATGCCATAGGTGCGATTTTCATCTGCATTTTTCACCTGATTTTTTCATCTGCACTTTAACAACTTAAACCTTTTGTGCAATGCCACAGTGAAGGACAGCTTGCTTCAGAAGAAAGAGTATTTTTTGTTCTTCACTCCTTTTAGCATTAACTAGAGCTCTGAACAAGGGCGAATGGAGTGGGACCCCATGACTTTCTCTGAGTTAAAGAAATGGAATCAGACCCATCAACAACTCTTTGGTTGGTTTCATGGAATGGAGGCAAGGAGGAGTCCCTTGGTGCTGATTTAAGAAGGACTAAAATGGACAAAACATCTTAAATCCTGTTAAGCCCTTTATCTGAAGGATCAGTGTAACAGTTTAATGGTAGATAATCCTGTTTTGGCAGGCCAGAGGACAAAACCAGAGTCAAACTATTCTTGGATGGTATGATATGAATAAGCCCAACTTTGCTGGCCCATTGGACCAAACATTACACTTGAACAACATGAGAGCTACAACAGTGGTGAACATTTAAAAACTTGCCTTTTTCAGAAATGTAAACATTATAAAGAAAGTTTTAAGAACAGGCCACAACCATAGAGGGGTTTTGAGCTTAAGTACCTAGGAAATGCACGCTTTGCCAACGGATAAAGCAGTAAGGTATACAAAACCAAGAGACACAACTTTAATAAATGTTCAAAATGATTTCTGGTTTTCACCGTATCATCTTTGTTTGAAGGTTACTTCTATGAGAAAACCATTTATCCTGTAGTATGTAGATTCCCTCACAAAGTGACAGAGATCAGGTCATGTCAGTTAGCCACTAACTGAAGAAACACCGCAGGGTTACAGAGTGAAGCAGACTCTCAGTTACCAAAGCCTTGCCACAGAAAACTTGGTGAACAACACAGACAAGAAAATACTGAATGTGATACCTGCATGGGCAACTGGAGTTTACAAGAGGAAAAAAGATGGAGAGCTTCATCTAGGGAATTTCCAAACATTTTGAAAATGAAAGATATTTTTTTTCTTTGAAAAAGTAAAATACAATCCAAGTTCCAAGATGTTGTTTCTCAAGGCATACTACTCCTATAGTAGCCCATGGCTCAGATTCAAGACTGCAGTTTTACCTTGAAAGGCTTTCCTGTCTCTCCAGTCTGTCATTTCTCACTTTCAAAGTCTCGAATGTAGCTTTTGGATAGACACATCTTCTCTGCATCCTTCTACTAAGATTCCCTTGTTAATCCCAGAATCTCCTGTGCATTAAACTCAATGAGCAGAATAGGCTTAACTGTAGCTAGGAGATGGTTTCAGCCTCTGGAATCCTCTCTGAAGAATAGAAGCGTATGACAGTTACACATAAATAGCATCTACAAATACATCTACAGCACATACAGAAAAAGCAGCCAACATGAACAGATGTCAAAGGTCAACCTGACTCTAATGTAAATAAGTCTCCATCATCAGTCCAACTTTAGAACTTGCTCCAGGCAGCATGTCATAATGCTAGCATAGCAAACGACTGGGATAACCAGAAGTAGCACTAATTAACAGTAACCCCACTCCTGGGCATTGTCTTCTTGAGATAAACCCTGAATTCTCACAAATGTAACAGCTTTCTGTATTTTGGATTTACTGATGTTAAACCGATGGCAGCAGCATTTTGAAATAATAGGAAAAGCTTAGTTTGTAAACCCTGTCATTTTTAAAGCACAAAGAATTCAAGTTATATTCCTCTTCACATTTATAGGCATTACAAGAATAATGTTACTCTGTATGCCCTACATACGGTATGTTTATACAATAATATACATAAATATGAAACACTAACCAAAATTTGACTTCAAACTAGAGTTGCAAAAACCCTGCCTGCAATTTGGAAGCATCAAGTAGCTTGTTTCTCTCTTCTGTAAGCAGAGAGGAAAGATCATATCTTACTGTGATCTAATAACCTCCACTAGGGAAATGAAAAACGTTTTTAACACAGTGGGATCTTCCTGAAACATCAGGTTTGACAGTACTGCCCCATGTTGTTTGCTGGATATAAGGCAGGAAGAATGACTGGAGATTCATCAACCAAGAGTACGTGCTTTTTCTTCCTAGTTCCTTGAATGTGAAAGTTCTAGAGTTCTGTACTATGGGTGCTTGGAGACAGCACCTAATGATGTTGTTTATCTAACAGAGCATTCCAGCTACACTATACTTCTGCCCGACTCCATTGCTACTTAGGAAAGCTAATAATTGACATGCTTTAAGACTCAAAACTATACAACTGATTCAGCCATTTCTTCCTGGTCCTCTGTGGAAATCTGGAAACATCTGATAAAATATTTCAGTTAGCTTGAGCAATCCTGGAATCAGACCCAAGGAAGCTAAACATTGTAGACACCAATTCAGGGAGGTCATAATCATGTTTCCATCCCCAGTCTCTCCGGGCATTGCTGTCATCAAAGTTCATTGGCCAGGTGTCAGCTGCAGTGAAAAGAACAAGAAACAAGGAGCATAAGGCTTAGGAAAAAATCATAGAATCATAGAATGGCCTGGGTTGAAAAGAACCACAGTGTTCATCTGGTTCCAACTCCCTGCTATGTGCAGGTCACCAACCAGCAGCCCAGGCTGCCCAGAGCCACATCCAGCCTGGCCTTGAATGCCTGCAGGGATGGGGCATCCACAGCCTCCTTGGGCAACCTGTTCCAGTGCCTCACTACCCCTTGGGTGAAAAACTTCCTCCTAAGATCTAACCTAAACCTCCCCTGTCTCAGTTTAAAACCATTCCCCCTTGTCCTATCACCATCCACCCTCACAAACAGCCGTTCCCCCTCCTCTTTAAAGTACTGGAAGGCCACAATGAGGTCTCCCTGAAGCCTTCTCTTCTCTAAGCTAAACAAGCCCAGTTCCCTCAACCTTTCCTCACAGCAGAGCTGCTCCAGCCCTCTGATCATCTCAGTGCCCTCCTCTGGACCTGCTCCCAGAGCTCCACGTCCTTTCTGTACTGGGTGTCCCAGGCCTGGACGCAGCACTGCAGACTGGGCCTCACAAGAGCCAAGTAGAGGGGGACAATCACCTCCCTCTCCCTGCTGGTCACCCCTCTTTCAACACAGTTGGCCTTCCGGGCTGCAAGCGCACACTGCTGGTTATGTCCAGTTTCTCATCTACCAGGACCCTCAAGTCCTTTAAAAGCAGTATCTTTAAACTCAAAGATGTATCATCTCTAGTTCATTTGAACTATTAAAGCTCATTTCTGGACCATAAGACTTGAACTTTGCAGTAGACATTTCCAAGTGTCTCAAAGGAAAAACACTTTTGTTCCTGACGTACAGCAACCCAGTATTTCCCCTTACCCACTGCCCACAAACAATACCCACCTATGGCCTGCCTGACCGCATCCACATTGTAGGTCACCTGAAGCTCAGGAACGTGCTTCTGCACCTCTTGAGCCAGCTCTTCAGGAGTGAAGCTCATGGCACTGATGTTGTACGTCCTCATGCTCAGTGCCTCTGCAGGGGCCTCCATGACCTCTAGAGTTGCTTTCAGACAGTCATCAATGTACATCATAGGGAGGCGGGTGTCCGGCTTTAAGTTGCACTCAAATTTGCCAGTCTTAATGGCATCGTGGAAAATCTGGACAGCATAATCTGTGGAAAAGTAGAATGGATGTGTGTATCTACCTTAGTCTGTTCTTCACATCATAACAGTCAACAATCTTCAGACGATCACAGAATGGCTTGGGTTGGAAAGGACCTCAAGGATCATGAAGCTCCAATCCCCCTGCCATAGGCAGGGCCACCAACCTCCACATTTAACCATCCAACATAAATCTTCCCTCCCTCAACTTCAAACCATTTCCCCTTGTCCAGCTGTTATCAGCCCTTTCAAAGAGTTGATTCTCCTCCTGTTTGTAGGCTCCTTTTAGGTACTGGAAGGCTGCAATGAGGTCACCCCACAGCCTTCCATTCTCCAAGCTGAACAAACGCAGTTCCCTCAGCCTGACTTGATTACCTCTGGTGTCCCATCTAAAACCCAGCAGAACTGTTTGATTTACAAGATACAGCAGAATGTGAGAAGCCATCTCAAACTGTCTTGAAGTCATTCTAGCATTTGCACATTGCAGCAAGACAGCAGATTTGAATTTATTCTTTTTTTTAAAGAAAATGGTCTCACAATGAGCATAACTAAGCCAAACTCTGCCAGACAGTGCTTAAAGGTAAAGACTACCAAAGTACACCCTAAGGTTGCAGTGGACAGAAGAACTGTCGTAACTTCCAGCTGCAATAGAATCTCTACACTGATTAAATTCTTATTAAATTCTATAAACAGATTAAAAATGACTCCATTGGCTTATGGATTTGTTGTTCTTGTCTGAAACATTGACAAATGCACACAAACAGCTTACCAGTTGTTCCCCCACCAGGCTGAGAGTCGGCAGATATGATTCCTGGGTACCTCAGGCAGCGAAAGTCGAGGCCATATCGGTAATGGTAGTACTACCAAGGGAGGAGAGAAGCAGTTTTACACAACAAAGCTAGGCTTTACAGCTCACTGTTTCCACAGGAACAATCTCCCGCAGGATAAACCGTCATTCTGCAACCTTCCCTTTACAGGGAAAGAAGAAAAGGAATTACTGAACAGTCTATACTCCCTATCAGGCAACTGAGCTGTCTGCTTGTCTAGTCTTCATCCACTTCAGTCAATCATAGAATGGTTTGGGTTGGAAGGGACCTTTAAGATCACCTAGTTCCATATGGATTGACTTTTAACATTGGGTCTAGATTCAGCATTCAGAAGTTCCTGATACAAAGCCAACAGAGAAATTTATAGAATCACAAAATGGTTTAGGTTGCAAGGGACCTTTAAAGGCCATCTGTCCCACTCCCTGCACTGAACAGGGACACCGACAGCTCCATCAGTGATTAGAGCTGATCCAGTCTAACCTTGGCTGTCTGCAGGGATGGGGCACCACTGCCTCTCTGGGCAGCTTGGTACAAGTTATGCCTGTACACTCTCGTGGCTTTGACTGTGCAGAAGTGAGGGTTTTTTCTGTTTGTTTGTTTTACTTTTTGCAAAAGTCATCATTGCCTACTGTGCTTTCCCAATGCTTTGTGTGCTTTCATTTATGCAATGTCATTCACACTGGCAGATAAGGAAGAGAAGTCAAAGTCAAAAGAATCAGAGAAAGAAATGGTATTGAAACTCAAATTGGCCAGTTTCTAATTCTTAGTGCTTATTCCTACAAAACTCAAAAATACTTTTTCCTGCTGCTTCAGACTGCTAGAGTACTGAAGCCTAGAGGAAGGAAAGGGAGGTGGAAAACCCACTAAAAATCAATGAAATTCTCCCAGAACTTTAATGAAAGAAGACAAGTTCTCACCTCTCCCATCAGTTCAGCATGAACCTTGGAGACACCATAGATGGTCCTTGGTCTCTGAATGCAGAGATCAGGAGTCGGATCTCGAGGAGAGGTGGGCCCAAAGGCTCCAATCGTGCTTGGAACAAAGAGTCGCAAATTATGCTCAGCTGCAATATCCAGAACGTTGTGTAAACCTGGAACAATATCAAAATTTATCAGAACACCCCCTGCACTTCCTCAAGCCTCTACGGGAAGCCTAGAGGAATCAGGAATTTGAGACCCTTGTCACATACCAGTAATATTTACAGCTCTGGCCAAGGGGACGTTTGCTTCTCCAACAGCACTGAGCAAAGCGCTGTAGTGGAAGAGCCACGTTATGCGGTTATTCACCACTATCTCACGTAGATTCTTGTAGTCCAAGATGTCTGAGTAGATGAAAGGCCCTAAAAGAATGGAGCCAGAAGGAAAGTGAGCACCAAGAAGCATGGAAGTCAAGACGAGCCCAAGATGAAACTCAGATTGCTTCTTTCCCATTCCTCTACTTGGGATTTGACTGCAGAGCAAAACGGACCCCTGGTACCAACAGCAGCCAATACATTAGGAAATAGAGAGGAAAAATTAAGGTAAACTGTCACCTTCTCCTTAACAGATTGACTCAAGAACTCCTCTTTTACCCAGTTAATGACATGAGAAAAGGAAACACTCAGTATTTCCTATTCAAGTATCTATGTACGTTATTAAGCTGTGATGAGAAAGAAGAATCTATTCAAATTTAATGGAAACTCGAGAGTCCAAAAAACATTCTACATTCATCTTAACATCTAAATTGCCTCAGAATGGAGGAACAAAACAGAAGTTTCATTTACAACATCTTCCCTCCAAAAGAATAAACATTTCTTTTTACAGCCGGAGCCCGAAAGCCAACTCCAACTTGATCTGAACACTTACCCTGGTCAACAAAGTGGCAAAGAGACAGTAAAATAAATGCAGAGAAAAATTACTTAGAAAGAGGGAGTAACTAATAGATGAAATCCATGTCTGGGCAGGATTTCAAAACAAGAAGGCACTATCCAGAAGTTTCAAGTAGCAACCACACACCATTTAGACTTTGGTAAAGTCAGTGTATTTTTCCATCTGCTCCCCCAGGCACTTACCACTATAAAAAACATGATCTGCTGGCTTTCGAATGTCAGACAAGATCACATTGTTCTTTCCAAATCGTTTCCTGTAGAAAAATACCCACATGGTACAGTGAGTCCACAGCCTTCACAGTAATTCATCAGTTGCTCTTCTGCTGCTTTGATTAGCAGGAGCAATATCAAAAGGAAAATAAGTTTTTCAGTGAAATCAGTTGCTCTACTAAAACAAAACAGACCACCACCACTCTCTCTTTAGTATCAGTATGGTGTCTTAGGAAATCAGTAAATTAGTTCTAGTAGTCTTTCTATTGAAAGACAAATCTTTCAGAAAATAAGTTGAGAAAAGTAAGTTCTTCCTGCTCTCCTCTTGCTGAAAATTGTATCCAGAAAATCTATTCCCTGCCCAGACACCAGAAAGCCACTGGGTGAGCTGTAACAGCAGCTGTTTTCCTATCAGCAAGGTAAACAGAACTGATAAAGTAATCTCAGCCTTGTACTGTTCTAATCAGCACAGTCTGGGAAAGCAAGTCTGACGGAATCGGAGTGCAGTGCAGCCTTCCATTATTTGTATGACTTTAAATATATCACAGAAATGGTTGAAAACACTCAAACTGCAGCATGGCATCAGATGCAGCACTTGGGCTCACTTTTATCACAGTCCAAACACTGCCTGCATGCAAAGTACTCTCTGGAGCTGAGTAGTGAGTATATGGACAGTGATGAGAGCTCATAGAATTTTGGAAAAGTGTGTGTTGTGTGGTGTTGTGTGGTGTTGTGTGGTGTTGTGTGGTGTTGTGTGGTGTTGTGTGGTGTTGTGTGGTGTTGTGTGGTGTTGTGTGGTGTTGTGTGGTGTTGTGTGGTGTTGTGTGGTGTTGTGTGGTGTTGTGTGGTGTTGTGTGGTGTTGTGTGGTGTTGTGTGGTGTTGTGTGGTGTTGTGTGGTGTTGTGTGGTGTTGTGTGGTGTTGTGTGGTGTTGTGTGGTGTTGTGTGGTGTTGTGTGGTGTTGTGTGGTGTTGTGTGGTGTTGTGTGGTGTTGTGTGGTGTTGTGTGAGAGGTAGAGGAACAAAAAGAAACAGAAGGGATACACTTTGTATTTACTACTTCTGCCACATCAGCCCATCTTTTGTCAATTATAAAATATTAGAGTACACAATCTTGACAATCTTGAAGGAAGTTTTATTTCTGTTTGCACTGCACTAAGCAGGGCATCTTCTTCCTGAAGCAGACTGACTAAAACTCTCACAGAGAAAAAGGTCAGCAGTTCTTACGTGCAGTTGCTGGGCAGTTAGCAAAGCTTCTGCTTTCTTCATGTAGGTGTTTGTAGTCCTTTCCTCTCCCATAGTACCTATATAAAATCCCAACCTTTTCCTCTTGGGCAGTGAAACACAGCCTTATTTGGCTGCCCACACTCTGAGGATATTGGTTCTGAATACTCCCATTGAACTAGGAACAAGCTGAACTCAGTGGTCAAACTCTCAGACAAAATTATTTCGGGAACCACGACCAATGTACACACAGAAAGTACGTCAGTGAACATAAACCAAGTACAGAAATTTAAAAAAAAAAAGTAAAAGTTTAAGGTTATGTATGAAACCAAGCAGCAAAACACTCTGCATTTCTCACCAGGATTCTTTCAAAAAGAACTTCCCTGAAAATTATCGCTTCTCGAAGCTGAAACTCAAGTTTGAATTCTTCACTACTACTGAGTCAAAAAATCATAACGTACCTGAGGAGCTTAGCAAGTCCCACACCAAGCTGGCCGAGCCCACCTACAAGACAACACACAGGAGACAAAACGGATAAGTGGTACTGAAACACAGCATCTCAGTATTACATGCATCACATCAGAAACATGCTTTTTCTCTTCTGACAATCATAGAATAGTTGGGTTGGAAGGGACCCAAGGATCGTGAAGCTCCAGCCCCCTGCCACATGCAGGGCCACCAACGTCCACATTTCATAGCAGCCCAGGCTGCTCAGGGCCCCATCCAACCTGGCCTTGAACACCTCCAGGGATGGACGGGGCATCCACAGCCTCTCTGGGCAGCTGTTCCAGCACCTCACCATTCTCTCTGTGGAGAACTTCCCCCTGATACTCAACCTAAATCTTCCCTCCTTCAACTTAAAGCCATTTCCCCTTGTCCTGCCATTATCTACCCTTGCAAAGAGTTGACTCCCGTCCTGTTTGTAGGCTCCCTTTAGGTACTGAAAGGCTGCAATGAGATCACCCTGACCTCATTCTCTTCTCAGAATCAACATGTTTTCTTTGAGAACAGTTTAAAACTCAGTTGTTTCTAGTAGATTTCAGGAATAAAAACTGGAAACACCAGGATCACAGAATTGCAGGTGTTGGAAGGGACCTGTAGAGATCATCAAGCCCAAACCCCCTCACACATGGGGGATTCGCATGGGATTCAGATCCTATTACCATACAGGAAAGACCGTAAAAATTCCAGAAAGTTTTGACTATTTTTTGGTCTGAACATCTTTGCTTCCATTATTCTGCTCACTGGGGAGAGAGGAGGGGAATGTGGAATTCCTGGAGCAGGCATACAGTTACAACAGGAATGCTGACCTGTAATTAGCACCCGAGGATGATCAGACTCGGAAAAAGAAACCGAATGAAAGCTAGCATCAGAGGCCACCTGGCGGGGTGAGATGCCAATGCATCGAACAGGCACGATGGAAACCCCACATCCACAAGCAGAACTTTGTAGCAGCTTGCTGACAGCTCTGCTCACGTTTCTAACGACTGGCATCTTCCTTCTTCAAGCACGCTGTGAGAACAGGAGAAAAATATTAGTCACAACTGACTCAACCACGCTCAGCTTTTTCAGTGCTCCTTTAGAATACTCTTTTAAAGAGGCCTGATGCAATCCAAACCCCAGCTGATGTGCCAACCGAGAGCCACGTCTGCTGGAAGGAGCCTGGGAAGGAAGATGAATAGAGGTAATGCATTCACCAGAGAGAGCACAAGAAAACATCCAGAGCCCCAGCACAGGCTCCAGTGGAATGAACATAGAATTCAGTTCAAATTTAAGCCTTTTTATGCTAGAAACCATGATTTCAATCACAATAGACAGCAAATGCAGAATTCTTTCTTAAAATCCTTCAACTTTTAACTGTCTTCTCCAAAATGTAGCTTGCTTGTGATCACATTGTCAATTATGTTCCCTTCCTGTTGCACATACAAGCAAGAAATATGGGAAGATGGAAGGCTGTAACAAGAAATGACACTAGCTAATTGCTGCAGATGTCTTCCAGCACCAATTCAGAGTAAGCACAGAAAAGCAAGCAACCTATTAATTAGGGTGTTCTTTTCACTTATAGCAACATACAAGATGGGGAATTTTCTGGCACTTGAAAGAGTCCTATTGAAGCTTTTTGAACACTATTCCTGGACTTAATCTCAGATGTGACTCATTGCTATCCAAGAGGCTGTGAGACCTCTCTCCTACCTCGATTCTCTAGTGTTGATGAGCACAGTTCAGCTTACAGTGCTGCACTGGAAGGCAGCCCTGCAGGGAAAGGTCCTGGAGGGCACAAAGCTGAACATCAGCCTTGCACAAAGAAGATCTCATAGGATACCTGATCCGTAACATTTTCCCTGACAGTACCTCAAGCAGTATTTTACACTTGGAGCTCTAGATGCAGAGTACACTGATTAAAATTAGTTGCTGTTGAGAATGCCACGGTGGGATCAGGTTGGTTTCCAACTCACTGAATTAGTTTCTCCAAATGCACTCACAGGATAAATACATAGGCTTAACAGGGGAATTTATGTGCAAGTCCAGGCTAACCCAAAAGAGCTGTAAACATTCTACACCAGACACAGAAAACCCTTTAGTTAGCTAAGCAGCAAAACTTAATGCAAAAAAATGCCGTTTATGTCATGCATCCTGCGTTCCTTCTTATTTTAAAAATAAGAGGGGAAATTGAGTGATTAACTGCTGAAATCATAGAATGGCCTGGGTTGAAAAGGGCCACAACACTCATTTAGTTTCAACCCCCATCCTACATACAGGGTCGCCAACCACCAGACCAGGCTGAAACACTGCAGTTATTTCCCCCAACCCCACTGATTGAACCAACAACCAACACTACCTTCAGGGATGACACACACGACATTGCAGAATCCATTCCCTCCTGTACTCACCTGTCCCTCAGCCAGCAATAGGGCAGAAGCACACCGCAGACTGCAATTTATAGGACACTGCCTCTTTGGGAAGCCAATCAAAAGGAGACAGAAAGTAGGAGTTGTCCCATAGCTAAAAAAAAAAAAAAAAAAAGAGCACGAGGGTGAGAGCAGCAGGCGGGGATATCGCTTGGTTCACATCTGCTTGGTTCTGAGGTGTCTGTAACGCTGTGATAGAGGAGGCTGGAGCTGACAGATGCATCCCATCCGGGGTCATCACTGAAGGATGGGTTTCGAGCCAATGGTGGCAGCGCACAGGATTAGCATGGAGCAAAGCTGTGCTGAAATGTAAAGCAAAAATAGCCCCTGGATAGCAGAATTTTCTGGATTTTGTGAACTGAAAGCAAAGGGAGAGGGAAAAGAGGGGGAAGGGAGAAGCTTACGAGCTGACATTGAGCAAATCGCAGCGATCCCCGCCGAGCTGTGTGTTACATAACAGGCAGGCACCTGTCACTCACCTTACAACAAAAACATGCTTATGCAAGCGAGTATTTTCTCCCGTATTAGTTACCAATAGAACGTTACAGCGATAAGAAAGATAAGAAACTCGCCAGGCCGTTCTGGAAAATCCCATAAGGGGCAGAAGAAAGGGAGGAGGGCCTGAACGCGGCCGTCCCGTCCCTCCCCGCCTCACCCAGCGCTTCCAACCGGCCCCGGTCCCGCACTCACCGCCCGGCCCCGCGGCCTCCCAGGGCTGGGGGGGAAGGAGGGGAGGCGGAGCTGAAAGCGATCTAGCGGGGGGAGGGGGTGGGGGGTGGTGACGTCAGAGTGACGCAAACGGGGTGTGACGTAATGCTGCCCCCCCTCCCCAACCCTCCCTTGGGAGATGGCGGCTCGGGGGGGAGGGCCCATGGCAAAGAGGTGAAGCACAGTCAGGTGAGGCGGACCCTGGGGAGCCTCCAGCTTCAACCGCTCTCTGGTTCTGTCAGGAGACAAACAGGTGTAGAACCACAGAATCATTCAGGTTGGGAAAGACCTCCAAGGTCACCCAGCCCACTGACCGTGTCCTTCAGTGCCACAGCCCCACACTGAACCCCACTAGGGACAATGACCCCACCACCTCCCTGGGCAGCTGTGCCACTGCATCACCGCTCTTTAGGAGATGAAATGTTTCCTAACATCCAACCTGACCCTCCCCTGGCACAATGTCAGGCCATCACCTCTCGTCCTATCACCATTATTTGGGAGCAGAGGCCGACCACACCTTACCACAGCCTCCTTCCAAGAGCTGTAGGAGCAATGAGGTCACCCTGAGCTCCTCTTCTCCAGACTGACCCGTCCCAAACCCCTCAGCCCATAACACTTGTGCTCCAGATCCCTCACAGCCCAATGACTGTTCTGTAGTGAAGGGCCCAAAGCTGAGCACAGTACTCACCAGCCATCCATCCTTCATCCCAGTGGTGCTGGCAGAGGCCTTGTTTGTGAAAAGAAATTAAGGATGTGTATCAGTCTGGAAGGTACAAGGCCAGAACACCAACCACCGTGTAATGCCTTGCCCTAGGATTGCCCCCTTGAAAGCATGACTTAAAATAATATTTCTAACCACAAAACATCTTCTGATATGGCTGCGAGGTAAGAATGCCACAAAGCCTGTCTGACTGTGAAAAGGATGGGGCTAATTCAAGAAACAGTGAAGAAACTTCTCATTGTGATTGCATTACCTCTTTCTCAACCGCTGCTGAGGATAAGTGCTGCTGTTGATGACCCCTCTGGGTAGAAGGAAGGAGCAGCTACCTGTGCGCCCAGCAGAAAACCTTTTGGTTAAACAACTGCTGAGGAAGGCATGGCAAATCATAGAGTCATAGAATGGCCTGGGTTGAAAAGGCCCACAGTGCTCATCCAGTTCCAACCCCCTGCTATGTGCAGGGTCACCAACCAGCAGACCAGGCTGCCCAGAGCCACATCCAGCCTGGCCTTGAATGCCTGCAGGGATGGGGCATCCACAGCTTCCTTGGGCAACCTGTTCCAGTGCCTCACCACCCTCAGTCAGTGAGTTCTGCAAGATTTACATACTTCGAAGTAAGACTACTCAATAATCAGTATGCAGATGGAAAATCCTCCTGCCTCCAAGAAGGACTTTGCACAGAGGTTCAAGGGCACATATATTTGTCAGAGTAAAGTGACAGAAAGGTTTTCAAGTAGAAGAAAGGAAGAAAGGAATCAGAAGCTCTATCATGGAAACAATAGAAGGGCAAGGTTCTTCAAGACCCTAGTAGTTATCTTCTGACTACTGATGTCATGAGTTAAGGTATAAATCATAGAATCATAGAATGGTTTGGGTTGGAAGGGACCTTTAAGATCATCCAGTTCCATTTGCTTGTCTATATAGAAGATGAAAAAGTAAAAGCTGGAAGGTATTTTATCTCCTGTTTTCCCCGCTGCAAAGTTTAAAACCAATTTATGGGCAGAAATTAGTCGAAATATCATAATCTAGGAACCACCATCTTACGAAAACATAGGTGACATTTCAAAAAGACATGTTTAAATGTGAAATCCTGGTCAAAGGAGGAGGCTTGTTTGCCTTCAGGAACACCTTCAAACACCCATAGTACTGCTGAAAGGAGAGCGTTTGAGGGTAAACATGACTCAAGCAGTAATCATTTATAAAAGAAAAATGATAAGCTCACCACCATGAACGTGACTCCATTGTAGGAATGACAAGCAGGTGGGTCCAGCCAACAGGAAGGGCCCATGCTGGGCAAATTATTAAAGTGTTACAACTAAATAAGAGTCATTAGTGCAGTCAGGTTCTTTATGCCTCGGTGCTCTGCTTACAATAAGTGGCTTTGAAAACCAGCATTATCAGAAAGTTCATTTGCAAAGCTCTGTCCTCATCCACTTCTTGCTGTGAGTGGGCAGGTGTTGCTCAGCACTCAGACAACCACAGCAAACCAAGTTCATCCTGCTCTATTTTCTGTGTCTCTTAACAGCAGTTGTTTCCCTGCAGTTCTCTCTCAGATCTCTGCACTCTACAGCTGAAGGAATTTCTGAACCAGACACAGCAACTTCACGTTAAGTGTTTTTGCAGTCACTCTCCTCTATGAACTCCTCCATGTGCTTTCAAACTCAGGTAAGCCTTTATTATCCATAGTGGATCGTATGCCTGCTTCACATATAATTTTGTGCCCTCTAATTATGTGTAGCTAAACTGTTATGCAATCCCCAGCCTGCCTGCCAAGGGGTGAAATTCATTAGAAGGAGGGAAGGGAAAAAAGTCTTATAAACATCTCTGTGGTAAGCTAATCTTATCTCAAAGTCTTTGTTCTTCAAGATTACTTGGGAAATTAATATTGTTCGTGTTTGTGCAAGATAGAAATGCTTGAAGTAAGGAGGGAAAAGTGTGGATTGCTAGAAGTACAGCTCAACAGAAGTAAGAAAGGGTCTGGAGTTCTGGAAGCTCTTTGTATAGTTGCAGCTGCAAATAAAACTTGTGAGGATTGGCTTAGGAAAATCATAGAATCATAGAATGGCCCGAGTTGGAAGGGATCTCAAGGATCATGAAGCTCCAACCCTCCACCACAGGCAGGGCCACCAACCTCCGCATTTAATACCAGCCCAGGCTGCCCAGGGCCCCATCCAACCTGGCCTTGAACACCTCCAGGAACGAGGCAGCCACAGCCTCTCTGTAAAAAAAAGAGATTCTATCAAGTTCTGCCTAAAGATGGGCATCACTGATTGCATTCCCTGTTCGGGACTTCTGTGGCCCATCAAATCAATGCTTGAACAAGCATGGTGTCCTGTTTGCCAGAAGCTTCTTTCCTTTATCCTACTAATTCACATAGTCACAGTGCCCCCCGTGAAAGGAAAGAACACATGCTTCCCCTGCCAGCAGCACCTTATGCTGACAGAAGTCACCAGCTCCCTCAGCCAGGAACAGCATGAGAACTTTGATTTAGGAATAGGATAACCACACTGAGCCCTGCTTCTTAGGATAGAAAAGCCTGGCACAGCAGGATGGTGCTAAGACTCTGAGAAAGCGTGATATGAGATCAGGTTTAAGTCCAGATACTTTGCACAGGCTGCTCCATGCCCTCTAATCCTTCTGGATGCTCAGTAAGAACTTCTTGCGACATACAGCTTTGCACAGGAGTGTCAGGAGTGTCTGGACTGCAGCAAACCATGGCATGTTCATGGGTTTTTGCAGTTTTGCCCAAACAAGACCCCCTTCTATCAGGATGCTCTGCTGTGGCCTCCAAGAAATACACAATGTTGTCCATGCTGCCTCCATACTGTTTTGCAGTATCAATCATATTGATTTGGGGAGTGGCTCTGCATGAGCCCCACCAGATGGGACTGCCTTTCAGTGGGTGTTTGCAAACAAGAACAGACTGTTCAGGACATTTCCTTTAAGTAACCCAAGCAGACAAGGGCAGGGAGGAGTACAGCAGTAACAGCATGTGATGAACTGAGGAACAGAGCAGGAGATTGCAGCTCAGTGGTGGGCAAAAGAGAAGGAATGAAGAGGCTGAGTGAAGGACAGTGCTGGAGAAAACAGGCAGAACTAGCATACTGAGGTACCAAATGACTGTGTGAGCTGCGTGTTGCATGCAATCATTTCTCAACGGAGGCTGTCTTTGTGGGGCTGACACGAAATGCATCTAACCCCTAAGAGTCCATTTCACAAAGATGTGGTTGGGGGTGAGAGAAGGATTTGTGGAAGCTGCATTCCCTGACATTGATATAAAATGTGTAGGAATGTGTATCAAACAGTTCCTTTCCCCAGAAGGAAAAAGAAGAGGCAGAATTTCTAAGCAAGAAGCACACCAAGAGCTCTGGAGGATATGCACAGGGGAGACAGTAGGACTCAGAGGACACATTCCTGTGACTGAGATCCTGAAACATAGGGTCTAGGAAAATAACCCACCAGGTAAATATTTACAGTCCTGCATTCCTGTCTTGCACAGAAATCTACCATTCATGTGTTTCAATTAAAAAGAAATCTGCAGTGGATACTCCCATCCTATCCCAGCTCAATATACCTGGTATCACATGCATTCCCTTTCTCAGATCGTTTTAGTTTTCACTTACAGAGTTTAGCAGTATCTGACAGTATCTGAATGCTGATGCTCAGTGGGACTCTAGTGGACAGAGAGCCCCACTAACTGCACTGTATGGCCTTCAGCTTAAACAGCAACTACATCGATAGGGTGAGTTTTCTTCTTGGAACAGCAACGCCCATCTCCTGCACAAAATCAGCCAGCAGACTCTTGTTTGTGATATGCTTGAAGCTACACAGGGGTTTCCTGAACTGCTCTGTCAGCTGGGGCTGTAAATGTGAGCCTATGTACTGATAGGGCATGTGTCCAGTTTAGAAGCATGGTGTATAACTGCTCTGCAGGCAGCTCAGACACCAAGTAATGACTCTTACAGGTTCTGTTCCATGAGGATCCTCTTGACTGAACAAGGTTGGACACTGGTTTCTGCTCCTAAGACCAACCACGTCACCCATTCTGCTGGGCAGAGGCACTTTGGACTTCACACATCCATGAGCTGCTGAGCTTGATGGAGAAGGGAAAACCATTTCTTTGTGATATTTTCCTATACAGCAAAACCTGGCTCAGAAGCACTGTAGAACTCAAGAGGTCCCAATCTGCCACCAGGCCAGTGACACCAGTAAGACTGCAAGCACTGGAAACCACATCCTAACAAAGGGAAAAGAAGTCTTTACAGCTCTTCATGCACAAGAGCCACTGAAAGGATGCAACACCAGGAAAGGCAGCAGCAGAAGTTTGAAATGTGAAGGTGAGGATTAGCAAGAGAGAGATCAGTTAGATACTACAGCCTTCCAATATCTGGGCAGTCAAGGAGAATTGCTGTGGTGGTACAATTAATAATCTTCAAGGCAAAGTAACTAAAAAAACATTCCTTTCAAATAAAAGCTAAGCCTGTGATTGTTTCCAATTGCCCACTTAAGCTAACACTCCCACAGGCTCCACCAAGAGCCATCTCTCCATACTGTCACTTAATTCACTGCCTGATTCCTTCTTAACAGCTGTTGCAATTAACAAAGTACTTAAGGCGTCCTTCCCTCACAGGGATGATACCTGGCTTTGTTAAGACTACAATTATTCTTTGGAGTCCATCCCTGAAGGCTCTGTTAACATTGGAACGATTTGTTTCCCTTCATTTTTTCTTCCCTGAAGCTGTGTATCTGCAATCAGGTGAGAGAGAACTAGGGAGCAAAGGGGTAGATGCTGACCAAATGTTCTCTCACCATGATTGTTGTTAAAGCTTTTGTCTGACCT
The DNA here is from genome assembly GCF_905368555.1 of Meleagris gallopavo. NCBI lineage: Eukaryota > Metazoa > Chordata > Aves > Galliformes > Phasianidae > Meleagris > Meleagris gallopavo. The sequence goes on along the minus strand of NC_139405.1, from coordinate 106,337,879 downwards.
ATCTTAAATTGTACTTGAATTATTACACACTTGGAGTCCTTATATTCTCTGACAAACAGCTCTTGAGCACATGGACTGAACCAGGCAATGCTAATGGAAAGCTGAGAGAGCATGCAAGAAACTGGACCCAGGTCACTCAGTTCATGTTACCAGAGACTTGTATGACCAGATCACTCACTTGAGTAAACCAGGAGCCATCCTGACTTACACTTAGTGAGAACAGCCTTGACTTCATATGGTCTATGACCCTCAGACCATAGCAGCCAACACCAATGAGTAAATTATCAATTCTGGATACCACAAGTTTTTGTTGTCACCTAATGTGCCACAGAAGCCATAAAGAGTCACTAAGAAAGGAAAGTGAACTTCAGTTTGGTGACAGCTCAGCCACAAAGACCGTAAATAGAACAAACATCTTCCCCCTGTGGCACTGAACTGTTCTAACCCTGATGTTCATCATCCCCAACAGATCTGACGTGGGCTGTGCTTGTGCACAGGAAGGTGTCACACTGTGTTGGCAGGTGAGGGAAAATCTCCCAGTCAAAGCCAGTCCAGTCTTCCCTCTGTGGATGACTGGCATTGCTTTGGCACCCAAACATGTCACAATGGATTGCTATTTCCTTGGAGGAGAGGAGATGGAAAAGATTTTCTTGAGAATACTTTTTTTGTTGTTAAAAGAATGATTGTTGTTAAAATCACTCTCGTTGATTTCATTAGATTTGCTTTGCCTTTTTTTTTTTTTTTTTTTCTTCCCAAAACAAGAGGCAGAGAGCTGTGCGAGCCATTGCTGCAGTGACTTGAACATCATTCACCTGGCATCACTCCAGTTCTTGTGAGCTCATGCAGTGTGAAAACACAGGTGTCAGCCCCTCAGGTGGGTGAGCAGGAGACGCTCTTCTGCTGGTGGCATCCCCCTACCTGCCTGTTCAGCACAGTGTAGGGCCACTGCCTGCAAAGCAGCATTTTCAGCTGGTTGGAGAGAGGAGAGGGTTGTGCAGCAGGTTCTCCTCCAGCACTGCAGGCATAAATCTTACAGACTGCAGTGGCTGCAGTCACATTTCTCTGTGTAAGGGGAACGTGCAGCACCCTGCACAGGAATGCTGCAGGATAAAGCCTCCAGCTCTCCCTGGATGCTTTTGTCTTGTTACCTTCTACCAGTCAACATTTTGTTGTGAATGCAGGGTGATAACCCTGCAAGGACCCTGTAAAGACAGCAGCAAGACGTGTGAATGCTCGGATCTTTTACATCCATGATGCTCATTTCCACCTTTACAGTAAAGGGGTTTTGCAAGAGAGGTGAGACAGTTAATGACTACAGAGACCAGGAAGCCATGCATTAATAGCAAGGTTATATACTAGGGCAAACTTTTAGATATAAGAAGTCCTGGAAAAGATAACTTGGGAAGGAAGCAGAGTTTCTGTCGCCAAGAGATTTAAGAGCAGGTTTGGTAAACCTCCATCGGTGGCAACGCACATTTAGTGGATCTCATTTTGACACAACTGAGGAGGCTTAGGGCCTGAATCTCACCATGTTTGCCACTTCTGCTGCTCTGAAGCCTTTGCAGTATAGCTCTGCCTGCATACAAACTGCCCTTACAGTTCTAAGATGATCAGAGGGCTGGAGCACCTCTCCTATGAAGAAAGGTTGAGGGAACTGGGCTTGTTTAGCTTGGAGAAGAGAAGGCTCTGGGGAGACCTCATTGTGGCCTTCCAGTACTTGAAGGGAACGTATAAAGAGGAGGGGGAACGGCTGTTTGTGAGGGTGGATGGTGATAGGACAAGGGGAATGGTTTTAAACTGAGACAAGGGAGGTTTAGGTTGGATATTAGGAGGAAGTTTTTCCCCCAGAGGGTGGTGAGGCACTGGAATAGGTTGCCCAAGGAGGCTGTGGATGCCCCATCCCTGCAGGCATTCAAGGCCAGGCTGGATGTGGCTCTGGGCAGCCTGGTCTGCTGGTTGGTGACCTGCACATAGCAGGGGGTTGGAACTGGATGAGCATTGTGGTCCTTTTCAACCCAGGCCATTCTGTGATTCTGTGATTCTGGTGTCACCCATAGAATTGCTTGTGATTTATTTCATAATCAAGCAGTGCATAGAAAACAAGAATAATTTTTATTCTGAGAATATTCCTAAAAGGACATTGCTTCTAGCTTTGAAGGTTACACAGTCCTTGAGGAAACACTGCAACCAGCTTGTAGGAATTCCAGCAGATGGATTTGTTATTTCGGGGATGGAAACAGCTCCATTTGTTTCCTGCACACTTTCTTACACAGACCCATTTCTGCACTGCCTGCCATCTAAGCAACTGTCCATCTAAAACGGGTGGAGAATACATCTAATGCATAAGAAAAGTACTCTGAGATATGTGTGCATAGAAAGAATTGTGCCCTAAGACACCCTTCATGCATGTTTGCCTGTACAGAGTGTAATGTTTCTAAGAAATCCACCAATCCACCACAAGCTGATGTTTGCCCTTAAGCAGGGTTTTCACACCCCTACAGATAAAGAGAGCTCACAATGAATGAGCAAGGCTTTGGTTCAAGCTGACTTTCAGTTCCTTTTTGCTGATTTTCCCAGTTTCTTCTTTACTGGCCTTGACAGCCAGGGATGAATTTGAAACAAGTTCTGGAAATGAAAGGCACAATTAGTGCACAGATAAGTGTCTGCTGTAAGCAGGAGCAGCATCCCAGACAGCTTTTAGGCTTATTTGTAGAAGTCTTCTCCAGTTTCAGGCTGGATGGGATTCTGAGCACCTTGTTCTAGATGTAGGAGGCCCTGTTCATTGCAGGGAGTTGGACTAGATGGCCTTTGAAATCTCTTCTAACTCAATTCTATGATAAATCACAGTCTGCTTTCCTACAGGTCTTTCTCCTACTAAGCAACGCCCAACCTGGTTATGAAAACAAGCTGCTACAGGTCTGTGCTGAGCAGATGTTGCAATGCAGTAATGGTTAAGGAATGCATGCTGGGAAAGGTAAAAACCAGGCTATTTTAAGCAAAAATCCAGTCAAAGACTCAAACCAAGTTTATCACACACAACAAAGAACCATGGACATAAAGGCCACTGGACAATTTAATTGCCCTCCTCAATGAGGATTGATTGTAGCTTCCAGTATTCAAAGGGGAATAATAAACAGGAGGGGAATCAACTTTTTACTTGGGTAGACAGTGATAGGACAAGGAGGGATGGTTTTGAGCTCAAGGAGGGAAGATTTAGGTTGGATGTCAGGGGGAAGTTCTTTCCTATGAGAGTGGTGAGGTGCTGGAACAGCTGCCCAGAGAGGCTGTGGATGCCCCGTCCATCCCTGGAGGTGTTCAAGGCCAGGTTGGATGGGGCCCTGGGCAACCTGGGCTGCTATGAAATGTGGAGGTTGGTGGCCACTCCTGTTGTGGGGGGGTTGGAGCTTCGTGATCCTTGAGGTCTCTTTCAACCCAACCATTCTATGATTCTATGATTGAAGTTCTCCTGGATCTGGCCTTCCAGGGAATAGCTGGGCAGTTCAGTGGTACATGAGCTGCTGCAAGCAGAACATGCAGTGAGATTTCAAATTCCATGAGAAATAGGAGAGTCCAATGGAAAAGATCCAGACAATCCTTTCCTTAATTACAGTAAGGGAGAAAAGCCTCAAGCCTTCCGCCACGAGCCTTCCAGTAGAGAAGATACTCCACAGTCACAGGTACACCTCTTCCTTTCTTCATTCCAACAGCACTAATTCTGATAAGTTTCCAATCCAAACAGCATCCATCTCAGGCTGGCATTCATCTGCACTTTGAGACAACCATTGCAGCTGGGATGCATTGTTAAGCTTTGTGTATGGAGAGATCCTTTGGTGCTAGGGAGGATTGGAAGCCACAAAAGGCAAAACAGACAGCTTTGAAAGATATATTTGTGCTACCATTTTTGTAACTTAAGTGTGCTGTCAGTGCAATGATGTATCTTCCTGAGAAGCTCAGAAATCAAGAAAATGGGAAGTGACCAGCTGATCTGAAAGGGGTGGACTACATAGTGGTTTTCTCTCCTTCGAGTGAATCATAGAATCCTAGAATGGCCTGGGTTGAAAAGGAGCACAGTGCTCATCCAGTTCCAACCCCCTGCTATGTGCAGGTCACCAACCAGCAGCCCAGGCTGCCCAGAGCCACATCCAGCCTGGCCTTGAATGCCTGCAGGGATGGGGCATCCACACCCTGGATCAGCCTTAGATTGCTGATGGACTGCAGAGTTTCTTAATGAGTGTGTCAGCACATACACTATTTTTTCCCAGTACACATGCAGTTATCATATGAACAGGGCAATGAATGCACCTCTTTGTAATCATAACCTACATGTATTGAGTAGGAAAGGCTCTGCATCACTCCAGTCCCTTCCTCACCATCACAGACAGCTGAACAGAAACAACACGAGCATCAGCTCCCTTAAAGGGTCACTCTTCTGCAGTGGAACAAAGCAGAGAAGGAAACGGACTCCGGTTTCATCTGCTAACATAACAAAAGTCTCCCTTTTAGGGTCTCAACACCTGGTAAAATCTTTGGTTGCAGTCTGCCAGATCTGGGATTAGGTGCACAACTGCTGAGTGCAGCCACTGGAGGTTACTGTGGTCTGGGGAACCACCACATTTCACATCTTAAAATATGTAACCCTCATGAACAGACTCGAGAAAAGCCTGCTAAGTGCATATCAGTGTATTTTATGAAATCTGCAAGAGTCTCCTGGATGTAAATCCCTCATCTCTGAAGCTCTCTGTTCAATTAACCTCAAAACTTTGACTTGAAAGCAAAGCTGAATTCTGGCAGAAAACCCGGGGGGGAAAACTTTGGGAGAGAAAAGTTAAAATGCATTTTAAAATGAAATCTAAAATGGCTATCTTTGCAAAACAGAGCCATAAGCACAGCTGCAAAATCATTTGTCAAGTGTGTGCTTGATGCATCAAGGAGAGGCAGAAGTCTTTCCCACAGCCTCCCCAGCTGCTAATATGGAGCAGAGCAGCCTCCAGCAACACGTGGAGTATCAGTGAAGATCAGCTTAAGGATTTAAAAGTAGTTCTTGCTTTTGCTTGAGGGTAATAAGGCACTGCAATGGGAGTGGGGGAGAGGCAAAAGACTGGGGAATTCCATATCCCATACGTTATCATTAGATAATCTTTATAATTTGACACAATGCCCCATCCCTGCAGGCATTCGAGGCCAGGCTGGATGTGGCTCTGGGCAGCCTGGGCTGCTGGTTGGCGACCTGCACACAGTTGGGATTGGGACTGGATGAGCACTGGGGTCCTTTTCAACCCAGGCCATTCTATGACTCTGATTCTAAAAAGAAGGGCTTGTCAGCTCAAGCAACTTGGGAATTTTCCATACACAAAAAGAGCAATTTCAGCAGGAAAAAAAACCAGAGTTGCCCTTGGGGATAAAATGGGATTTCACCTACATTTTTCAATTTTCTTCTCATTCCCCATTAAGTCAGACATCAGCATTTTCTTGAACTAAACCCAAAGTGTTTCAAGCCCTGTCAGTGTTAAGCTGCACGATTTCAGGCCATTGCCTGCCTGCACTGCGCTTTTGGGTGTCATACATTCAGAGCCTTTCCAAAGCAAATGGGACAACTTCACTTCCTACTCCTCACAAAGTGTGGCTCAAGCATTTGGTCACTGAAATCCCAAAGGAAACATGAGAGAATTAGAAGACAGCTCCATAGTGACCAATGAGGATGACAATCCAGATATGCATTTTGCCCCAAGAAGTCACTGCAGTGTTTGCAGCTGAGTCAGGCAGATCCCACATCCTCTTTTGCTTCGTTACTGGAGGTGCTCAAGGCCAGGTTGGATAGGGCCCTAGGCAGTCTGGGCTGGTATTAAATGTGGAGGTTGGTGGCCCTGCATGTGGCAGGGGGGTTGGAGCTTCGTGATCCTTGAGGTCCCTTCCAACCCGGCCATTCTGTGATTCTGTGTTCTCTTCTTATTCATCCACTGTTGATGGTTGCTGGAGATGAGCACAGAGCTGCGTGAGCCTTCATCCTGACCAGCATGGCTGCATTTACTGCTTTCATGAGGCCAGCTCATCCCTGTGTCCTGCTCTGGGGAGCTGCCTGGGCAGCATCCAGACCATGAAAACACAGCACAAAGAGTCTCAGAGCACGGTACGCTTCAGTGATCTGGAACCTTCAGCTCAGCAACCAGAAAGGAAACCTGAAATAGTAAACTGCTTTTGTTAAAAGTACCAAAAGTAAATACTCTGGCAAGCCCAACTATGCCAAGAAAAAAGACATACATTGTACAAAAATTATCGATGTATGCATATTTTTTGAGTTCTTACATTCCAGTCAGGATAAAGGCCAATCTTAACCAGCAAAAGCAATTTCCCAGGAGGGAAACCTTTCACAGAGCTCTACTAGCAAAAATAAAACCCTCCACTGCACACACATCTCCCTCACCAGAGATCAGAGATGGAGCCAACCACCTGTGACAGCTATTAATCGCATCCCTTAACGCCGGCTGGGCAGGACGTGGGCATGGCTTAGAGGACGAGAAAAAAATCCTACACAAAACACTGGTTTGTGCTGATTGCAATAGGAAAAAGCACTTCAGATTCACTGTTCGGCCTTTTCAAATGGATGAATGCTTTGCTGTCGAAAAAAATCCCTGGCATTTCTTGGAGATAGGAGATTAAGGTTGGTTCAGGATTGGGATTTTTTGTTTAACAAATAGAAGGGAAGCAATGAATGAAGTGACTTTCAGATAATTATAAAGTTAAAAGTAAATGGATTGCCCTGAGAGGCGGTGGGTGCTCCATCCCTGCAGACACCCAAGGTCAGGCTGGACAGGGCTCTGAGCTGTGGCTGTCCTTGTTCATCCATCACAGTGCAGGTGGAGTAGATGACCTTTAAAGGTCCCTTCCAACTCAAACCATGCTAAGATTCTGACCAAAGCAAGACTGACCACTGTGTCATAGAATCATAGAATCATAGAATCATAGAATGACCTGAGTTGAAAAGGACCACAATGATCATCTAGGTTTTTTTTGTGGTTATGTGCAGGGTCGCCAACCACCAGGCTGCCCAGAGCCACATCCAGCCTGGCCTTTCCAGGGGTTGCAGCCTTTGGGCACTAATAAATAGCCAATTTTTGGAAGCTGAGCTCGCAATGCATCGATATCTCAGAAAACCACGGCGCAGCAGAAGTTGCAGGCAGAAAATATTTTGCTAGCTGCAGAAGCTGAGTGCTTGCAACTGCGGGCTCCCAAGCACCTAAGTGAGTTTGAGAGAACTGTTAAGTACCTTTCACAAAAAGAGCTGTCTCTCTTAAATGCTATAGCAGGAAAATAAACTCTGCAGAGCCTCAGAAGTGCATTTAAAGCCCTTGGGAATGTAGTGCTACAGGTGCTTCAGCAGTATTGCTTCATCTGCTGTGAACTGTGCAGCATCTTCAGCAAACCAAGTCAGACTCACACACACTGCAGAAGAACACCTCCATTGGGTTCTGTTGAGCAGAAGGGCTTTTACTGCTCAAGAAAGATGATGCACAGAGCATCTGAATTGCTCAGCAGTGGTTTTCACATGAAACTAGATGGTCATTGTGGTCCTTTTCATCTCAGGCCATTCTATGATTCTATGATTCTATGAAATAGTGGTCAGTCTTGCTTTGATTAGAGTCTTAGCATCATTTGAGTTGGAAGGGACCTTTAAAGGTCATCTACTCCACCTGCCCTGTGATGGATGAATAAAGTTCAGATCTCTTCTTGATGAGTAATTGTGCCAGCATGGTAGACTGACAAAGAGGCAAGAGGTTTACATGTCCTGAGGGACATAGATTAGTGGGAAATGTTGGTGATAGGTGGATGGTTGGACTGGATGATCTTAGAAGTCTTTTCTAATCTTGGTGATTCTATGATTATAAGATTTAGTAACAATTTGACCTCCTCCAGCACCAAGAGAACCATCCGGAGGATTGAACTGGCATGAACATGGGCTAGACAGAACTTGCAACAAGCTGGCCTCAACACCACCCTGTCCTAAAGGTTCAGCTGAATTCCAAGGCCTCCCTGATAAGGCCCAGCTGGATAACCCTGCCTTTGGGTATGGAGGTTGCCAAATTGTGAGAAAGAGCACAGAGCCCTGCAAGATAAGAAAGAAAAACCGAGGACAGAGCGTCAAAATGTGATAGGTAGCAGCTCAAAGGTCTGAAAGGAGAAAACTCAACAACAGAGTGGCAAAAGATCCTAAAAGGGTAAAAGCTGAACCCCATGAGCACATTAGTAGCTGATGATCCACCCAACTGCTGCCTGTGGGCAATAAATACAACGTTGGGTGTCTTTTTCAGTGGTCTGCATAATCTTGTGCCTCACTAGTCCTTGCTATCTGTTATGTACAAGAAATGCTCCAGGAGAAGCTGTGGATGCCCCATTCCTGCAGTGCCCAAAGCCATGGATGGGGCTTGGGGACAGCAGGGGCTGTGGGAGGTATCCCTACCCATGGCAGGGTTGGGGCTGGGTGGGCTTATAGCTCCCTGCCAACCCAAACCATTCTAGGATTCTGATTCTACGAGAGGCAGCAGGTTACAAACTATTAAGAAGCTTCTGTGTTTTTAAAACCCAGATAGGATGAAAAAATACAAGTGTAAGAGCCTGCAAACAGGAAAAGCCAGTCTTAAGTCGAGAAACTTACTAACAAAGGAATATTGGAAATGCAAGCTAAGAGAGCAGGACATGTTCCCACAAGCTGCTCTGCCTCCCTGAGCCTCGATGACAGGGAAGGGAGAGTCATATCTGGGCTGGAGGCAACATTCTTGTTGGAAAAAAGGGCAGGGAGCTGAAGAAAGGGCAAGAGGGCTCTGTGAAAGTCAGTGACAGGCTGATGGTAGCTCAGGAAGGAGGATGGCAGGATCCCAGCTGTGTTATGACATAGCTCCTCTTCTTCTCCCACACAGGAGCAGAACTGAAGATTTGAAGGATGGTCAGCAATTTGAGAGCAGCCCACCTTTAAGTGATCCTATTCTTTAGCAGTTAATCTTATTTCTTCCCAGCCAGAACTGATCCGCAGCAGCAATTGTAAAGGTGCAGTGCAAGCTCGAGCGATGGCAGCACACAGGCCATAGCAATCTCCCAGGAGGGAAGAGTTCTTAAAGCACAGTAAGGTGGCAAACTCTGAAGCATCTTTTGCACAGCATGAGTGCACAGCACTACCAAAATGGCCAGAGCAGGGACCAGGGCTACTGGGAACAACTGCTGTCAGGAGTCTCCAGCAACAGAGCCATGCATACTCTTACAAGCAGCACAACACCAGGGAGCTGATGGCTCAAGAAAACTCTTGTCATTCTCCCTAATCTATTTCATACTACCTTCTTCTTCCTTTTCTTTCCCATGCAGCATCCACAAGTGCTCATAGAATGGTTTAGATTGGAGGGGTCCTTAAAGATCATCTTGTTCCAACCTCCCTGCTGCAGGCAGGGCTGCTCCCCACCAGCTCAGGCTGCCCAGTATCCCAGCCAGTCTGGCTTTGATCACCTCCAGGGATGGGACACCTCAACCTCTCTGGGCAGTGCTGCCAGGGCCTCACTTCCCTCCAAGTAAAGAATTTCTTCCTAACACCTAACCTAAGTCTCCCCTTTTTTAGCTTAAAGCTATTCTCCCTCAAGATCACAGACTCAACCAGGGCATGTTTGCTGCAGCCCAGGCTGCCTCTGATCTTAAGGTCTTCAATAATCTCCTCCACATTAGCGAGCACCAGGCCCAGCAGTTCTTCACCTCTTGTGAGTCTGTCCAATACCTGAACCAGACAGTTATTGTCAATGGAGTCTTCTTCATTGCTTGCAGGCTGCTATGTTGTTTTTCCAGGAGACATCCAAGCGGTTGAACTCTCCCATCAGGATGAAAGCCTGCAAGTATGAAACCTCTTGCAGCTAAAGCAAGAAGCCCTCATTAGCATGTTCCCCTTGATCAGAGGAGCCGTCCTTAATTGCTCCAATCCAATAACCAAGACCCTTCACCTTTTTTTTTTTAGCAGCACTGGTTGTGACTCTGGTTCTCAGTTGCACCTTCTTAACATGGTTGCCCCTTTTTGGCTTTGAACCACTACCCTTTCCTTCTCCTTCCATCCCCACAGCTTTGTATCTGCTGGCTAGGAGGACTGCAGGGACAAATGGGAGAGGCTTCTCCATCTGCTCCAAGGAGAGACAAGCTTCCAGTCCCCCTCATCCTGTATGTTTGCTGTCAGGTTGGAAGCCTTATCTATTTCCCTTTGCCGAGACTTAGACAGTGCTGCTGTTGGCCTGCCTGTGCCACTGCGTAATACCAAGCATCACTCTGACTGCTGGATACATCTCAGCCTTGGTGACTTCCTCTTGCATCCTGCTCAGCTGCTCATCTTGTTCAGAGCTCCCTGCAGCTCAGCCTCACCACAAGCCTCAAGCTGGATCTCTATGCCTAGGTGCCTCCTGGAGCCACAAGCAAGCTAGCTGTAGACATGCTGTCCTCTTGCTTTGCTGCTCTGCACATTTGCCCACAGAATATGGTATTTCAGTGGACCTGCTGTTTTTAATCCTGTTGACAATGGTGCAGATGGCTTTCAGCAAAGTGCTAAGCAAGGTGGTAGCTCCACCTGGGCTCCACTTCTTGCTCCAGCCTCCAATCAGAGCCCAGAGGCTGCTTCTGCTCAAAGCCGTACAACAGCTGAGCATTCCACTCCAGCAGTGAATGAGAGGCAGATGAGAATAAAACATTTTATCTGGACTACCCCCAGAAAGCACACTTGCCTGGACACTGGCAACATCAACCCACGCAAGATGCCACCAACAGCCCACGGCAGCGGCAGGACCAGGGTTTTGATCTTCCAACCCTATGCCTTAAAAATCAGTCATCCTTCCAACCTGCATAGGGATCCCACTGACAGGGGCTTAGATGACATCTCATTAACCCACACGGAGTTTTCATCTCACAGATCTTTGTGACTTAATTGCTAAAAGCATCATCAGAACGTTTACCACCACAGATGGCGATTCAGGCTGCAAAGCTTTCTCCTTCTGGCTGGCTTACTTATCATCCACAGCAGTTTCTCCCAGTAAGTGTGCTGTGTGGAATCACAAGCAGCTGGGCCAGCACAAGTGAGGAGGGAAAAGAAAATGTAGAGAACAGCAATCAGACCCATGAATAGGCCGAGTACCTTATACTGTTCATCCTATTTTCATACCTATAGAGCATCTTTAAGACCGACAGGACGTGCATTTTACTGTAGCACATCAGCCATTTCGTGGACACTTCATCCCTATGACAACCCAACATTCACAGAGCTCCAGCTCTCCTGCACATGGCACTGCAACAGTAGAACCTTCAGCAGTTACAGCAGTGCCTCACCAGCCCAGTATGACCTACGATGCTACGATGATTAAGATCTCAGAGGTACCAGTGATGCTCTTACAACAGATAACCAAAGCATCATCAGCTCCACCTCTGAAAGGTGAACACCACAGTTGTGTCCTCATGTTCACACAGCAGAAGAAGTGGAGAAGCATCTCAGTCACATTCAGGGCACGACGGTGGTTCTTTCTCATTGTTTGCTTCCACTGCTTGGGGGAGAACTGGCAGCTTGGAAGACAGCCCTGCAATGGCACTAAACGAAAGCATTTGGCTTTTCATGAATGCTTATGGGCACAGTCTGCTGACTTTTAACACCCTCAAGATCCATTCATGCCACAGCACGCACAAGATACAGGGATTTGGATGCTGCACAAACACCACTAACCCCAGGTGCCCAGGATTTAATGAGATGAACTCACACACAGTCCATTCACAGAGGTTAACAGGCATGAGGAAATGTTTCACCACGAGGCAGTGGCACTGCTGGCCACGGAGCTGTAGGTGCCCCATCCCTGCAGTGCCCAAGGCCATGGTGGGGCTGTGAGAGGCATCCCTGCCCACTGCAGGGCTGGTGGGTTCTAAGGTCCCTTCCAACCCAAATGAGTTACAAGTCATCCTGTGAAGCTTGGGACTGCACAAGCTGCAGGGCAATGGAGAGCCGATCTGCTGAAAAACCAGAAGTCACACAGCATTCTTTTACCTCTCAGTGATGGCCCAGGGACACAGCATGCTGACCCACCCCCTTTCCTGGCATGTAGAAATGATGCTACCTACTGTTTTTAAGTGAGGCGGGGAGAGCCCCAGCACTACTAATGAGCTTGCAAGGTTCTGCTTCAGTCCTGCCCACTCTCCCTTTAACATCTGCCTGCATCATAGAATAACCTGGGTTGAAAAGGGCCACAATGCTCATCCAGTTCCAACCCCCTGCTATGTGCAGGTCGCCAACCAGCAGACCAGGCTGCCCAGAGCCACATCCAGCCTGGCCTTGAATGCCTGCAGGGATGGGGCATCCACAACCTCCTTGGGCAACCTGTTCCAATGCATCCTTTAAGGAATCTAATACAAGCATAGAACTGTAATTTGTTTCCTGCACCACGTGCAGAACTGGTGACAAAGGACCAAAACCATGGAAGCAGAGCTCTGCAATCCACACACAGACTTGAAGTCTCAACCTTTTCATGTAGCCCTGCAGCACAGCTCCCCTCTTTGTCACCGCTGTAGGAGAAAAATGCACATCAGCCAGGAAAAATAAGCTTTAGACAAGTGTTTGCATCCAACTCACACACACAATGAGAACTGAAGGCAGTACTACAAGATTCTCCAGCACTGTAATTAAAGAATCCCAGTCTTCAAGGTTTTAATTGGAACATTTTAATTTGAACAGACAATTCTATTATCTTCTCAACATATCTACAGTGAAGCTTACAGCCATTTTGTGTCTGTTTCTCCCCCCTCTAATGGCTGAGCCATTTCAACCACAGTCATTTTTTTTTTCCCCCAGTATATTCAACACCACAGCAGCCAGGATTCTGTACATGTTCAGCATACATCTAACAACAACACACAGCTCCCAGCCCTGATATTTAGTTTTCCAATGAAGATTGATGCAGCAGCCGAGTCCAATTAACCATTCCAGATGTTGAGACAGAAGTGCACTCATCACTTCAGTTTGCACAGGCTGACGGATAGATAGCACACATCACACAGTGCTATTCAGTGTCACAGTTACAAGAAAGGAGTGCTATTACAGACATCTTCCCTTGTACAGGAACCTGTACACGACAGCACTTTCCAAGGCTTTAGCAAAGCACAACGAGAAGCCGACATGCTGTACAGTGCAATTTCAGTTCCACTGTATGCAACGTGGACAACAGTGCACTTCAACAGGTCTCCACATTCAAGAGTTAGGTCGATACAATCAAAATATTGAAGGTACATATTTCCCTTTGTCTTTGTGAAAACTGTGCAAGTTTGATTCCTTTTCCCTTTTTTCTTTTGGTTAATGGCAGCATGTCTGCACTGCCCACAAAGGCTATATGCTAAGGAACAGAAACGCGCATCCCAGCAGCTGTGCAAAGCAGCATCACACTCACAGCCTGGGAAGACACAGCAGTGTGTGGTTAACTCCATGGGGTGAGCCCTGCAGGCTGAGGGGAAGCAAGCTGATCAAAGCAAGGGAATAAGTGTGATAGACATAAGCTAGCAAACAGCTGGAGTGCTCCACAGTGTGGAAAGCACTGGAATGGAAAGGTGAAAAGAACTGCAGGTGCCATGAGACATCTGAGAAGCGTTTGTTTTCCCCGGAGGATGTGTGGGGTCCAGACGTTGGGTGAGCTCTACCACACAGCACCCAGCAGTACTGTAACACTGCACAAAGGGAACTATTTGGAGAACTGGGGGGGGGAAAAAAGAACAACCTGCTGCCACTGCTCACAATGACAGTGTCATTTTCACACCAAGGCTGCCAATCCATGCCATCTCCCCAGATGCCTGCAGTTTCTGTAAGAGATAAGAGACTACAGCAGCCAAGCAATTACATTAAAAAAGAAAAGAGAACCACCTTCTTTGCTCCTCTATTATTTAGCTCGATATATAATTACTATGTTAGGAAATTGCATAACCTTTAAGTGTGTTTTATGTACAGGATCTTTCAAATCCTTCTCGTCTGACTCATGATGATGTGTTTTGGACATACAGCAACAGCAGAAGTTCTGAATGGGATGGGAGTACAACATCCAGGCTGCTGCAGACAGCACAGCCATAGCTCTGAAGGGTGAGCAGTAATATTCAGGGCTTTCATTTGCAATATAAGCAGGCAGCTCCAAAAATCCAGAGCCTGGAAGTGGAAGAAAGGCATGGCCAGCTTGCATCTCCCTTGTGGTGTGCTACAGGTCATCAGCCACTCTGATAAATACAAGTGTTCCCTATGTCAGCTGTAATCTGGGGAACAAGTTTGCTCTACGAGAGTAGGAAGAAGCAGGTGTTACAATGAAGTGTTTAAGCCACAGGACTTTAGAAGTTTAGGCTACTCAAGAAGAAAATTAAGGACTGAAGCAAAAGGCATTAAGGTAGACTTAATATCAGTCTCCTTCATTATGGAACACCTTTTAAAAAGGTATTTTTAGGTGTTACGCAGAAGGCTGCTCTCCAGATACTTCCAAGGCAACTGAGGAGCCTCTATTTTCATATCTTTATGCTAAGTGGCTTTTAAGCAAAGGCAGCTTCAATCCAAAGCATCAAAAAAATGACACTTAAATTCAACACTTGTCAAAGAGGTCAAGATTGACCTCATGCAGCTGCACTGGTTTCAGCAGCAACAGGCTAACAGTGAGCAGCTTACAGTAATCCCAGCCACATGCACTGCTTGATTGATTTCAAGTCTCCTCAGTTATGGGTAGCTATCAATGAAATCTAGTTGGACAAACACCAACATGAGTTGATGCACCACACCATTCTCATCTGAAGGAGAAAGAGACTTAGAAAAAACAGAACAACCTTATAAAATAGCAGATTACAGGCTCAGAGACAAATAACTACAAAATGAACTTATTTGGAAGAAAATCTTCTCCAGCATCTTTGAACAGTTTTAGTGTAAGTCATTTGCAGCTGCTGTTAACACTTCTGTAATGTGACAGCCTTCCCATCTGCAGCAGCTACCTGGTATGCTGGATCACGCCAACTCAGCTTTAGCTTTGGATGTTTGACAAAGCATACAGAAAGAGCATGAGAGAAGAAACAAAATGGAGTAATAATGTTTTGCTGAGCAGTAAATTAAGTGCTGCTTGTGCACCGTGAACCTGTTCAAATGTATGGAAACAGACAGAAGTTCAAGAGGGTAGTGTGGCTCTAAAGAGCACAGCTCCAAGTCCCTTGCTTTGCTCAGCAAGTGAATACACCTCCTGCAATCACAGCCTTTTTGTTTTCCAGGTAGAATAAAAAATATTTTTTATTCCTTAGGAGTTACTTGTCCACGAGGAACAATTCCACCTGAAGGTCACAGCTTAAACATTAGCAGCAGAATCCCTATTCAGTTCTGTATTGCACTGAAATTTCTTACCTGGTACGTAACCTACTGCTCCCAAACCAGAAAACCCCCAAGTCTGAGATGTGAAGGCTACTGAAAGCATTGTTTGGACTGGTTGGTCGTGTGGTTAGATTATAACTTTTCTAGGAAACTAAGGAACTAAGCTGCCCTAACTACTTGAGGAGAAAAGGTGCTCTCAGATAGAATGCCTTTAACCTATCTATACATAACTTCGTCTTTAATCCCGCAAAGAATGTTTAGAAAGTTCAGCAAAAATAAAATAAAAAAAAGATCAAAGTCCAAAATAAATCTGTAACATCTCTTGGCCCATCGTGGTCATCCATACAGCTGGGTGGAGGTAAGAGTTCCAGCTTTTGCTGACACTGCACAAGTAAGAGACAAGAAAGCTGCCAGGAAAGGAAACTATGCCCAGTTGTACCTTCTGTAAACAAAAGAAAATTCCCTCCCAAAAAGCAGGGAGGTACATTGTGTGAAGTGAAGGTTTCAGCAGTGGAGGACTGAGGGTCAGCTGTACCAGAGGACTCTGCAATACATGCACTTTCCATGTTTAATCTTTAACCTAAAAGAACTGGAAAAGAAAGACCTGAGACAAAGCCCTGGCAGCTCACGGGTTCTCCTGCACCTTCTGCACCTCCTGTATCTCCTGCACCTTCTGCATCTCCTCCACCTTCTGCATCTCCTGCACCTCCTGCATCTCCTCCACCTTCTGCACCTCCTGCATCTCCTGCACCTCCTGCACCTTCTGCACCTCCTGAACCTCCTGCACCTCCTGCACCTCCTGCATCTCCTGCACCTCCTGCATCTCCTGCATCTCCTGCACCTTCTGCATCTCCTGCACCTCCTGCATCTCCTGCACCTCCTGCACCTCCTGCACCTTCTGCATCTCCTGCACCTCCTGCATCTCCTGCACCTTCTGCATCTCCTGCACCTTCTGCATCTCCTGCACCTTCTGCACCTCCTGCATCTCCTGCACCTCCTGCATCTCCTGCACCTTCTGCACCTCCTGCACCTTCTGCACCTCCTGAACCTCCTGCATCTCCTGAACCTCCTGCACCTCCTGAACCTCCTGCACCTCCTGAACCTCCTGCACCTCCTGCATCTCCTGCACCTTCTGCATCTCCTGCATCTCCTGAACCTCCTGCACCTCCTGCATCTCCTGCACCTCCTGCATCTCCTGAACCTCCTGCACCTCTTGCATTTCCTGAACCTCCTGCACCTTCTGCACCTCCTGCACCTCCTGCTCCTCCTGCACCTCCTGCACCTCCTGCATCCTGTCCATCCCGTCCTCCGTTTCTGTCTGCATTATCTGCTTCCTCATTGAATTAACCTTATCCAGAAGAAACCTGTTGTAGTCTATAATCCTCCTCATTTCTTCCTCAGCTTCATCTAGGAATCTGGAAGGCCTGTTCCATCGTAGGAATACACCTGAAAGCCCAGAGACAGAAAAAGTCAGAAGGATTTCTTGTAATCAGAGGTGGAACTGCTATTCTCATTCAGTCAGCTCTCAAGTAACATGCATATAGTTTACATATTTTTTTCTTACTCTCTTCTCTAAACAGCACTTAGCAATACTGAACCTGCTATGCATCCATCATTCTATTAACTAAGGTTAAAGAATTTGCCTTCCTTTTTTCTCATACTAAAACGTCCATGTTCAGTCTCTGGCCTGCCAAAACAGCCTGCTTACTTCATTGTCGTTAACTTTTTAGCAGACACAGAATCTTAGAATGGCCTGGGTTGAAAAGGACCACAGCGCTCATCCAGTTCCAACCCCCTGCTATGTGCAGGTCGCCAACCAGCAGCCCAGGCTGCCCAGAGCCACATCCAGCCTGGCCTTGAATGCCTGCAGGGATGGGGCATCCACAGCCTCCTTGGGCAACCTGTTTCTGCACATCACACATAGGTCAGAGAAAGTTTCTTGAACAGATCATCTAGTGCACAGATTACCCACCTATTGGCCGGGAGGAAAAGGTCTTGCTTACACAGAATAAAGAAAGCCTGAGGCTTACAGAACTTACCATAGATAAGGCTGCATCACTGCAAAGATACTGTGCTAACAAGTTAAATGGTACTGAGAAGGTTCAGTGTGACTCCTGCCAAAAATGAGCATGTTGCTAAACTTCATGAGGAAGCATTATGCTTCTGGGTAAGCTACATTCCAAACATATTTTGGAACAGATTTCAAAGGGAGTGAGAACGTTAACAGCTGAGACAGACCAAGCATGCAGCAGAGACAACAGAAGCAGATGCTTCCCCAGTAGTCACAAAATATATATGAGCTTGGTTTACCTTCCCAGAGCTGCAGGCTCTGTGGGGCCACAGAGGGCCAGATGACAAGGCTGTTGGCCTCAAAAAGAGGATTCTGGAAATTTTTCAGCTCTTCGGGCTGGTTCACCCAGGACCACAGGGACATAGTCTTCTGCTGCAGCTTCAGTTTAGACCTGGCAAACCCAAAGGACCTAATTAGCTTTCAGTTTTAGACTAAGAATCATAGAATCCTTAGAGTTAGAAGGGTCCTTTAAAGGTCATCTAGTTAACTCTCCTGCAATGAATAGGGACACACATAGCTAGATCAGGTTGCCCAGGGCTTGATCCAGAAGAAGACAACTCATTTTGTTTTGTCAGATTAGACTGCCACAGGCTTTCCTATGTGCTACTACTATCCCAAAGTAATGGATCAACAATTCAAGCTCATCCCTTCAGTACCACTCATCAGCATGGCACCAGCTTGGTAGAAATCTAAAAGCAGATCACTCAAGTACTGTTTCCCCAGCTTTTCTTTGTCATTTTAATTTGGGTGGAAGTTAGCTGCCTTCTTCTTTCCGGATGTCAGTCGCCTACCCCAAAAATAGTTTGCCTGCCAATTTTGCAAAAGGACTCAGTCTTGTTAAGATTGAGTCGTGAGGAATGCTGGTAGGTCAACATTAAGTGCAATTCCTGGTGTAGGCTGAAGGCAGAATTGGATACGGCCTGTTAGATCCCTCTGGTGGCAGGAAGCATCAGAGCACAGAAAGAAACGTTTTTTCCTGGGTCAAACCCACCACCTAGAGTTAAACAAGGGTTTCTAGTCGTTGGATTCTAGCAAATCTCATCCTGTTGAGCTGCCACCCAGGTGGGATATTTGCCATCCCCACGAATACTTCAGGCAGCACAACCTTAACACTGGACTTCAAACATGCTTGTGATCACAGGTGGATGCACTCAGACATGACAGAGGTTATTACACCTAACATTCATATTCTTCCAAATTTCATTTGATAAGTTTTAAACCTGACTTAGTTTTGCAGTCTGACCAGTTCAGCAGCCCTGCAGAAGACAGGAATCTCTTCTAAGCAAAGGTTACTTTCAGGGCTGAGAGGTTTTGAAAGGCTTCACCCTGCCTTTATTTGTATTTGTATTTATTTGTATGATCAGCACTATTTTTTTCCCTCTGTTCATTCAGAGGTCTTCACATATGGTCTTACTGGACTCAGGAGACCTGAAAACAGACAGGTTTAAGATAAAAAGAGGAAATGAAACCACTGGCAGCTGCCAGCTGTCCTGTGGGGTTCCTACCCTCCTGAACTCCAGCAGCGCTGCTCAGTGCGTGCCCAGAGCTGCCCCACTGGTACAGCACAGCATCAGAAGCTGAGCAGGATTCAGATGCTGAATGTTGGCCTGCTCAAGTGCTTGAGAGAAGGAGAAGCCCCCTAGCATTGCAGCACACCATGCAACTGCATCAAGAGAAACTCACCTGTGTCCAGAGAGACCAAACCATCACCCTCACCTTTTTTCAAATCAAGCAACATTTCTGCCAGATACAACCTGATATTTAAGGGGTTCAGAGCAAGCAATCTCACCAACCTTTCATTTTCGTTGTTTCCCAGGAAAGTCCCAAATTGTGAAGCGTAGGCGTGCTCAAAGAGTGTAACAAGAAAGTGTTCGTTGAATTCAAAAGAGCAAGGAAATTGATGAAGGATTTGCCATACACAGTCCAAAAAGAGAAGGAACACTGGGGCCTCAAATTTCTGCTTGCTATTTGAGTAGGCTGATTGGGCACAGCGCTGCTGAAAAGGGTGACCAGCCTATAAAGAAAAATCAGAGCATCACAAAGAGCAACAGAATGTGAGTATCACAGAACCACAGAATGGCTCGGGTTGAAAAGGCTCAAAATGATCTAGTTCCAACCCCCTGCTATGTGCAGGGTCGCCAACCAGCAGACCAGGCTGCCCAGAGCCACATCCAGCCTGGCCTTGAATGCCTCCAGGGATGGGGCATCCACAACCTCCTTGGGCAACCTGTTCCAGTGCCTCACCACCCTCTGAGTGAAAAACTTCCTCCTAAGATCTAACCTAAACCTCCCGTCTCAGTTTAAAACCATTCCCCCTTGACCTATCCCTCTTCACTCTTGTAAACAGCTGTTCCCCCAGAGCACATGCAGCATGTGCAGCTTCAAACACCCAGTGATACTTTTCTGCCTTTTCAGGCTATGTAGTTGATGGGATATTTTTAACTAAGAATGAACTGCTGTAGGGGCACCAAAGAACCGAGATGAGGATATTAACTCCAGTAATACAAAGAGTGAAATGAAAGTTTTCTGTTTCAGTCCAGATGGTATTCTAAAGAGTTGTTCATCTTACGCACATAAAACAGGCTGCTGCCCCAAACTGCAAAACTGCAGCGAGAGGTACAGGCCCCATGATGTGCCAGAGGTACAAGTGACTCGGTAACAACTTTACTTGAGATCATTAAAGGCGTTAAGGTTGGAGGCAGCCTAGCTGCAGTGAGCATGTCCTAGTCGAGTTTGTGATCTCAAGGGATGTGCGCCTGGCAAAGAGTGGCGTCAGGACCCTGAATTTGGAAAAGCGAACTTTAAGGTGCTCAATGGACTGTTGGCCAAGATCCCCTGGGATGCCATCTTTAAAAACAAAGATGTTGAGGAGAGCTGGCTACTCTTCAAGGACGCCTTTCTGAGAGCACAAGAGCTCTCTGTCCCTCTGAATAAGAAAGCGGGCAGAGGAGGTAGGAAACCAGCATGGCTCAGCAAGGTCCTGCTGGGCACTGAGGGCAAGAAAGGTGCGTACAAGCTCTGGAAACAAGGCCGGGTCACTTGGGAAGAATACAGGGATGCCATCCAGATCTGCAGACGTGGGATCAGGAAAGGCAACTGAACTTGGCGAGGGATGTGAAAAACAATGGGAAGACATTCTACAGGTACACTGGCCAGAAGACACAGGCCAAAGCGAGTGTGCCTCCTTTGGTGAATGTGAAGGGAGAACTGGCTTCAATGGATGAAGAAAAGGCTGAGGTACTGAATGACTTCTTTGTCTTGGTCTTCACTGGTGGCCAGGATTCCAGTACTTCTCACGTCCCTGAGCCCTGCATCCCTGAACCTATGAGTGGGGACCATGGCAGTAAATCCTCCCACACTGTAAGGGCAGAACAAGTCCGAGACCGCCTCATGAGACTGGATGTGTACAAGTCTATGGGGCCGGATGGCGTCCAGCCCAGGGCGCTGAAGGAGCTGGCTGAGGTGGTTGCCAAGCTGCTCACCATCATATTTGAAAACTCATGGCTGTCAGGTGAGGTCCCGGATGACTGGAGGAAAGGTCACATCCCTCCCATTTACAAGGACCCTGGGAACTACAGGCTGGTGAGTTTCACCTCTGTGCCTGGGAAAATCATGGAACAGGTCACAGGTCATCCTGTATGACATGCTTTATCACATGAGGAATGAGCGTGTGATCCGAGACAGCCAGCAGGGCTTCACCAGGGGAAGGTCATGCTTAACCAATCTGGTGGCCTCCTATGGTGGAGTGAGGGCATTGGTGGACAAGGGAAAGGTGACTGATGTCATTTACCTGGACTTGTGCAAGGCCTTCGACAAGGCCCAGACACATCCTTATCTCCAAATTAGAGGGATGTGGATTTGATGGGTGGAGCACTCGATGGATAAGAAACTGATTGAAAGGCCGCAGACAGAGGGTGGTCATCAATGGCTCTGTGTCCAGGTGGAGGCTGGTAACGAGCAGTGACCCCCAGGGCTCTGTCTTCTACACCAGTGCCTGCACCTTGTGTGGCCACTGTGCAGCAAAGCAGGCAGGGCTCCTCTTCTGCAGTCAGCTGGTACCTGCCTTTGTCCTGTGCCACTGCTGAGAAGCTCCCATCTATTTGGGAGCCCTTCTCAGGGCGAAATTTCAGCACTACCCAACTCAAAACTCTACTGAAATAACCCAGGGAAAAGTGCTCTTTAACATCTTTATCAATGACATCGATGATGGAATTGAGTGCACCCTCAGCAAGTTTGCTGATGACACCAAGCTGAATGGTGCTATTTACACGGTGGAAGGAAGGGATGCCATTCAGAGGGACCTCAACGGGCGTGAAAGGTGGGCCTGGGTGAACCTGAGGTTCAACACAGCAAAGTGCAGAGTTTTGCACTTGGGTCGGAGGAATCCCAGGCATCCATACAGACTGGAAGGAGCGGTCCTTGAGAGCAGCCCTACATAGAAGGACCTGCGGGTCTTGATAGATGAAAAGCATAACATGAGCCAGCAGTGTGCTCTTGCTGCTTGGAAAGCAAATGGTATCCTGGGCTCCATCAGAAGAGGGGTGGCCAGCAGGGACAGGGAGGTGATTGTCCCCCTCTATTCTGCTTTTGTGAGGCCCCTTCTGCAGTACTGTGTCCAAGTCTGGAGCCCCTAGTACAAGAAGGACAGGGAGCTGTTGGAGAGGGTCCAGAGGAGCCACAAAGATGATCAGGGGATTGGAGCACCTCCCCTATGAAGACAGGCTGAGGGAGCTGGGCTTGTTCAGCCTGCAGAAAAGGCGGCTGTGGGGTGACCTCATTGCAGCCTTTCAGTACCTAAAGGGAGCCTACAGACAGGAGGGGAGTCAACTCTTGGAAAGGGTAGATAACAGCAGGACAAGGGGAAATGGTTTTAAGTTGAGGGAGGGAAGATTTAGGTTGGATGTCAGGGGGAAGTTCTTTCCTGTGAGAGTGGTGAGGTGCTGGAACAGCTGCCCAGAGAGGCTGTGGATGCCCCGTCCATCCCTGGAGGTGTTCAAGGCCAGGTTGGATAGGGCCCTGGGCAGCCTGGTCTGGTATGAAATGTGGAGGTTGGCGGCCCTGTCTGGGGCAGGGGAGTTGGAGCTTGATGATCCTTGAGGTCCCTTCCAACCCTGGCAATTCTGTGATTCTGCTTCTTCAGACAAGGATTATTTGTTCACACATGTACACCAAGATGTAACCTGTTTACTGCCTCTCAGGCCATTTCCCAATGGAAATGCCAAGAGAACAGATTGACATTTTGTCCACCAGGACCTACCTGTAGCCACTCCCTGACAAGAAGAGATTCAAAGCCTTGTATGGTCCTGCAGTCTGGATCCAAGATAATCTGTGCCAGAGAAGTTACCTGGAGTGTTGAATCAGTTCCTTCAGTCCCATGAACCAACACTGATGCACCTTCCCTGTGAGAAAGATGGAAGGGAATAACAGTATGAATGAGCAGAACACATCCCAGGAACACACCCCAGTGAATGACAACACATCAGACTTTGCTCATCATTTATTGTTTTGCTAAGTACTCTGAAATGCTCCCATACCCTCTGAAGATGGATCATCTTCCCAAATGTTCTGTAAAAAGTACTGTGAGATTCTTGCTCACACCTGCACCTTAACTGCTTTCCTGAAAGAGAAGCAAGCCAGTTCAGGAGAAAGAATGGAGAAAGGCAGAGCTTGGTCTCTAGAAAGGGAGATAAATTGTTTGTCCTGAGCAAGAAAGCTTGTCTAAGAGCCAGGAACAAAGGCTTCCTGCTCACCAGCCAGCACAAGTGAAGCAGCAGAACATGAGGAGCAAAACACGTGGCAGTTTGGGACAGGAGGGTCTTGCATGCTGTTAGGGGCTCACATGACCCACACCCCAGGACAGCTGATTCCCTCTGGTCTTCCTCCATCCTAGGCCACATTTAGATATGCTTCCAGAATCTAATTTAAATACTCATGAAGGAAAGACTGGATGGTATTAAGTGGCATTTATACCCCTTACTCCTCCCAGACCTTGAACTGATGTCTCAATTCTGCTAACATCATTACATAGAAAGGAGATTCACTGCAGGCTGTATTTGTTTCTGTGCAGATACCCAAGTTTAGCAGCAAAGCGTGGGTAAAACAGCTCCATCTGAGAAGCAAGTAATCCTGCAGATAGATGTTATCTGCTTTTTGAATTGAAAAGCAGTAATAAATCCATACCTTAAACATTGCAACATCTTTGTTTACAGTCCTAAACCTAAAATAAACCCAGTGCTTCAACAGTTCAGATGATCTTCAGATATTTTCTCTGCTCCTCCCCCAGACAGCAGCAGAGGCCCCTTCACTGCCAAGCACAACTGCAGAAGTCAATCACCAAGCCTATGCTCTCATCAAAGTGGAGCACATGGGGATAACAGTTTTACATTTCATCTTTTTTGCCCCAGAAAGATGTTCCAGCCACTCCCTCCCTGGGGCCAACATAACTGAGCCACTTTTATCAGCTCAGCTACCATCACCAGGCTCCGAGCGAGGCAGGCAAGGCATCAGATTGGTGCTGGCATGTCAGAACTCCAGGTAAACAGAAAAAAGGAGAGCTTAAAAATGACAAAACCGTCTGCTCTCCCGAGAAGCCAGAGGAGTTTCATCACTGATTTTTCTCAGTGTACACAAGGGGAAAGAATTACAGATAAAACCATTGATTTGAGAGCCATCCTTTCCTGGCACAACCTATAACTAAACAGATACCATCAGTGCTTTTAGAACGCACAGTAGCTCATATTTCAATGCAGTAATTCTACCAATGAGGCTGCATTTCAGCTTTGCTTGCGTAGCTGTGTAATGTTCCCCAGCTGCTATGAAAAGCGAGGGCTTCTTCAGCCTTGAGAAAGGCTTTCTCCTTCCAGGGCCACAAAAAGACTGCATTTACACCCCTACCTTTGGTCTTAAATCCTGACACCTGACATTAAGCTTCTCTCTCAAGCTTGAGGATAAGTTAGTCAAGTGAGGAGCATTTATTAAAGAAATGTTAGGTTAGAGTCACAAACACTTATAATAAACGAGCAAGATTTCTCAGATAGACCAGGGGGATAAAGGTTGAGAGCTCTTTGCAATGGACCAATTCCTAGGAGAATAATAAAAAAAATCCATTTCTCCTAGAAGCAGCCTGAAAGTGACCTGGGGTACTGGAAGCTTTCAGTTGAAAAAATACTTTAAAACTCCAATAAAACCAACTTTGTTAGAGCAGTAGAAGCAGACACAGGAATAGATCTCATCTAGGTGAGATAATACTCACCCTTAGTCAACATTTCCTCCCTCAGGCTTGTACTCAAATGCAAACGTGAGGTACTAAAGGAATATTCTTTAATCATGACGAGGAAACAATGCTGTGCATTAAGTGCAAGCAAGCTAGTTATGGTGGCCAGTTACTAGAGGTTTAAGTATTAACACCTAAACAGGAAATAAATGTATTTAACAATTATTCTAACCAGTGAATGAGAAACCCTAGGCTCTTTGAATAAGAAATAAAAAGCTTTACCTATCAATACACTGAGCAGCTAGGCAAGCTGCAGTGAGTATCTCTTTGATGTAAGTCATCCAGTTGGAAGCTTCCAGTTTACTGAGCCAGCGGTCCATGTTGTGTGACTGGTCATTGCAAGCTTCTACGAGTTTGATGAGGCTTTCCTGCAGAATATTAAACCTTTGGGAAGAGCAAAATATTGGAAATATTAGCAGTAATGCAGAAAAACAGACAAAACACGCACTGATCTCAGAATTACTGATATCAAAATGAAGCACTGAGAGTTATGCACAGTTACATGAGGAAGGATGACCCCAGGGATGTCATGTCATTATTCAGAGCCTGCTTTCGCCAGGAATCCCAAGCCATGGCTAGATGCCAGCAGAACACCACTATCTGGACAGAAGTTGTCTCTTCCATTTCAAAACAAATTGCTTCATGGGGTATTACAACAGAGCTCAGATCTGAGCTCTGCCTGCATTCAGCCATACCTACACTTTATATGCAAAGTGCTTCAGAGCCTTAGTCCTCTTACCAAACACACGTGTCACTGCAGTCTGGCATGGATGTTAGCAAGCGTGAGCCAAGCTTCAAGTGTTTTGTTTCCTGTTATGCTGGCTGCTTTAACCTGCAGAGCTGCAACAGTAACCCAAAAACCATTCATCACATAACTCCCACTGCAACACAAAACTCTAAGCCAGACTCAGCTTCGCAATGTAGGACCACACAAAGATTAGTTTGGCTAAGTGAATAAGGTAGAAGATTAAAAGGATAGGGAGAGGGAATGCATTTTGTTTCACTTTTGCAGTTGAAGTGCATCCTCAAGATCTGGAAAGCTGGCATTCTGCACGCAGTGGTAAAGTGAGCTGCTTCTCTGGCCCTGTATCACAACATGCCATCCAGAAGCATCAAACTACAAGTGGATCAGATGTCACTTCCCAGTGACTCCAGCACGTGCTCAGGGTAACAAAGGATGCAGCCAGTAGACTAGACCTCAAAAAGCTTAAAAAAACCTTACAAGAAATGCAAAGAGAGGAATGAATAAACCTGATGCCTACCATCAACCTGCAAAGTAACCGACAATTCTACAGTTTTGAGAAGCAAAACCTAACAGTTCAAAGTAGAGGATAGGAAAATCCTTCTATTAGCTTCTCAGAAGCTAGCCTACACAGCAAGTAAGAGTAACTGACTTTGAATAGACCCAGCAACATTACTGCATGCCCATATAGAAAGACTCCCCAAAACCAAGGCTCAGGAGCAGTAGAACAAAGTCAGATCAAAGGTCTGTTTACTCCAGCAACTTGTCTCCACATAGCCAATAAAATATTAAATTTCCAGAGAAAAGTACTGGATACAAAGTTGTGACAGCCACGCTCAAGTCCTCTCCTGTAGCAATTCCCTAGCAAAGGACTTCTTCATTCACATGCACTGCAAAAAGGAAAGCTGGATTGCAACTACGGATGGTCAGAAACATAGATGGCACAGGGAGACTGCAAAATATCTGAAACCTGCAGCAGCATCAAGCTGTTCAAAACAAGCTGCTCCAAAGCTAAAAACCTGCATTTTGCTAGAATGCAACCCTACTGACAACAATCAAGATGCACAGCCATGTCTTACAGAAGACAATTATTCCATGGAGCTGGCGTGGCTCTGCCAACACAACCCTCCAAAGCCCAGTGCAGAAGAAGGCCTGTGTGATCTCACCCACCTCTCAATGCACCTGTGAATCCTCCTCCACTGGGGATAATACACTTCTTGTTCAAAGCCTCCTCCTTTAGCCCTGGCCTGCTGGGCAGCATTCAGGGACCTCGTGTCAATGATGTACCCACGCTTCCCAGGACGAAGAGTGGCATTAACAAGTTTCTCATCTTCTTTACAGCGTCTCCCGTTTGTACCTGTCAGAGGCTGGCTGCTTCGCATCATCACCTGTGGAGACAAGTAATCCCCAATTAGGAAACAGAGTCTTAAGACTCTCAACCTTAAGGAGCTTCTTACGTATCTGCTCAGAGAGGAAAATGGCAAATGGAGCACTCCTGGATCTGTAGTTTTTCTGTGGTGTCCTTCCAGTATTTGAGAAGAGCGTATAAACAGGAGGGGGAACGGCTGTTTGTGAGGGTGGATGGTGATAGCACAAGGGGAATGGTTTGAAACTGAGACAGGGGAGGTTTAGGTTGGATATTAGCAGGAAGTTTTTCAGCCAGAGGGTGGTGAGGCACTGGAACAGGTTGCCCAAGGAGGCTGTGGATGCCCCATCCCTGCAGGCATCCAAGGCCAGGCTGGATGTGGCTCTGGGCAGCCTGGGCTGCTGGTTGGTGACCTGCACATAGCAGGGGGTTGGAACTGGATGAGCATTGTGGTCCTTTTCAACCCAGGCCATTCTGTGATTCAAACACACCTCTCATCCCACTGCACTTCTCATATCAGCTTCAAGTTTGATCCACAACATCAGGACAATCAGAAAAACGTGCTCGTCTGCACTGTTTGATGCACAAAAACACTGACCCATGTTTCTCTGGTTCCTCCTGTTTCCCCTTGCCCTGAATCTTCCATTCTTTCAAGTGCAGAGACTGAGCTTGTTGTGCAATCATTTGGCAGAGTACCTCTTACATTAGACTTCTCAGAGACCTGATCCCTTTAATTATTATCACAGGGCCATCTTCACAAACTCCTGCCTATAATTCCTTCACAAACCAGTGTTTTTAGGATCATCATTTTTAAAGTCTCTTTCCAAATCTGTGTGTGACTCGAGTATTCCAGGTGCCAAAGATGCAGGTAAGTTAGGAATAGCTCTCCTCAGCAGCTACACAAATAAGCCCTAGTTCTACAGATCTATTAGCTGAGATTTTTCTTTCATAACTGCTTTTCCAACTAGAGTTCTGCTTCATACCAACAGCTGAAGCATTCAAGAGGTGAGAACAGCCAGTCAGCACCCCCAGCTGTACTGGGAGCCCAAAGCCAAGAGAGCAACACGACAGACAGCATTACTGTCACAAGTTCACGCACTGAGACAAATGCTGTTACATTCCTCACACCTGAAACGTGCCCAATTCAGATGGGTGACTGAACAAGTCTTCCTTCAACAGCTTTCACCCAAGCAGAGAAAGAGCTGAATGCGTGACTTAGGAAACTGGAGGCAAAAAAAAAAAACAACCCACAAAAGTAGAGTACTGCAGGATTAGATTAGGTGTCCTTACAAATCTTGTCCATGGGAGGTGAGAACGCAGCATCTGACCCAGGAACCTGGATCAGGGATGCAAGCTGGGCACCCCAACATCCTCAGAACCGACTACATCAGCAAGATGCAGGGAATTACTCAACGATTTCATAAAGTACATTTAATTATAACGTATCAGTTCCTGGAGTCTGTGCAACAGCAGGATTTTGCTGCTCCTGAAACACGTTATACTGAAAGGCTTGGAGAACAGATTGTTCTGATCACTCAACCAACAGTTACACAGCAGAAGCAGTGCTGGCTCCGTGCACACTTGCTGTCACCAAGATTCCACTGTGAAGGAGGCAGCCCATCACCCAGAGACAGGACAATGTGGTTTCTGCCATCCTTTCAGTACGAAGCCTCTTGGCAGATAAAGCAAGTTAGGGTGCCAATTATGGCTTTACAAGCTCACAGCACTAAGGGCAAGATGAGACAAGCTCATGCCACATATGTGCCCAAACAAGCACATTAATAGCTATTTCTAAGATGGAGATTACTCATTCCATCACCCAGAAGCAGTTTCGAAGCTTAAAAATAAGTCGGAAAATAATATGAGAGAATGTCTCATGAACTGTATTAAGTCTAAAGCACAAGTTGTTTGTCATTAAAGAAGGCTGATGAGATCTGAGCAGGTTTATATGCCTCTTTCAGGTACGACCAACTAACCAAATGCAGCTTACCATGCCGTTCTTCTTATGATAATAGCTGAGGACCGGGAAGCGACCGCCATGGCGATACACTGCAACTTTCTGAAGTGTTTCATCATCGATGGATCTGGGGACAATAACCACTGGAGGGTAGGAAGGGCAGATGGAGAAGTCCTTATTGATATAGCTGAGACGCCATTCATCTGTCTGAAAGAGACGAGCACATCCAGGCATTGGGTCAGAACACACAGGCTGTTACTCCTACAGTAAGGCTTACTAAGGAGCTCCCACAGTCAGATACAGAAGGTATATCCCTGCCTATAGGACTGCTAGCATCCACTTATAGAATTGCTGATCCTTTCCTCCCCCAAAAAACCCCAACCTCCTGATGCTGTTTGCAACCATACTGCAGCAGCCCTCAGAAGCTCATTACCCAGCACGCAGGTCATCTCTTCTGCTGCCTGCAAAACACTGAGATGATTTTGCTTCTTGAGGTGTGCAATTTGTTCAACAACAGCTCCTGATTTAGTTTTTCCATATCCTCAAACAGCACAAAATTCACCCACGTGGTCAGAACTATGTGGTTGTGGCTTTGAATTATTTCACAGGCACAGCAAGAAACATACCTGCAGTACACACTACGGTCTAAGTTGCTAAGCAGGCAACTTCAGTCTTAGAGAGAGAGCACAGCATCTCACTTCCAGAGTGACCTCAGAACAGGAATGTATAAACACTGCTGTAACAAAGAAGGCCAAGAAAGGTAAAAACGTTCACCCATTTCAGGTGATGAAGCTGCTTTGAGGTTAAAATTGCAATTTCACACCTCCACTCTGGGCTCTGCTTTACGTAAGGCACTACAGCTCCTTCTCCAAAAGCACTTCCTAGAACCACCCCAGCACCTGAGCACAAAGTTCTCATCGTGAACTCCCATTACATAATTTTCCAGCTTCCAGGAGCTCAATGCTTGTGCAAGAACCTGCAGGCTGCCAGCATTCAGTCGGTGCTATTTCCAACAAGTAGCTGGCAGAACACATGGGCTATCAGATACCTCGGGTCACACACGACAGTTGGCTCCATTTCAGGTAAAACCAAAGGTCAACAAGTGGTCTCACCGGTGAGAGGCTCTCACTGAAGTCCAGGCTGGACACTGCCCTACCTGAAGCCTTGGACAAGCCCAGCCTACACGCTCAGCTCAGCACTGACACCATCCTGGGACAGCAAAGCATTGCAAGCTTTGACTAAAGGCAGACTTTCTGTCTGTGATCATATGAAGAAAATTGATTCATAGAATCATAGAATGGCCTGGGTTGAAAAAGGCCTCAAAGATCATCTAGTTTCAACCCCCTGCTATGTGCAGGGTCCCACAGCCCCCAGATCAGGCTGCCCAGAGCCACATCCAGCCTGGCCTTGAATGCCTGCAGGAAGGTCAGCTCTGATCAGGATGTCTCTTGTCCTCTTAGCTTCTCTCCACAGACATGCCACCTCTTGCCTTACACCTCCTGACTGATACTCAATCATACTTGCTACTTGCCCAGCTCACTGGATCAATTTAGAAGTGTTTCCTTGCAAGGAAGCATTCCCACCAGGTGAACAAGCTGATCCAATCCACGACACGGCTTCATCATCAACAGATGCAATGCAAAAGGGATGTGGAGCCCGAGAGGCAGCAAAACTGTCTTTTGGTGGCAGACTATGAAAGATGCTGGAAAATACAACTTTGTGTATCATCAAGGACAGCAATTGCTACCTGTGTTCAGTTCATTTACCTCAAGACAGCTTCTTTGAATATCTACACTAAGGAGTGAAGTCTTTCCCAGATGCCAAAGTTAAACTGCCTCTGGCAAATGCATCACAGGAAGAGATGAAAAATGCCTTGATTGCATATGAGAGGCTGACTAGTGACAGCTCATGCTTTTGGTGCATCAAAAATGATGTTTTTAGAGCTCGTTGGGGTGCCTGTGTCAAATTACAGCACATCTGAGATGACCATCCACAACTTATTTACAATGGAAAATAATATGCATGGACATAGAAAGGAACTGACAAATATTTGACTGTCACATAGGATGCAGGGAAGGCAGAATCAAAACTCTGCAATACACTTTTTGAGAGACTGGCTGTCACTGATATCACCAGCATGACAGGGAATGAAAGCAGCAACCTGATTTATCTCCACTGGTAACTTCACTCTGTCCACAACTGTCTCTCCTCACCATTTATAACATGAGACAGATACTGTTATGTCATCCAGTTGTAATCTATATGGCAAGGAAGAGGAGAATGGCAGCAATTAGCACTATTTGCCTTCTGCAGCATGGCCACTTCTGCAGAGATCCAGTTACCCTCTGCAGAGCTGTCAAAGCTTACTCCAGCATGAACTTCTCCCAGCAAGAGATGAGTGCTTGAAGGAGCCTCAAAACCAAATTCCACTTAAGGCTGGAAGTGCAAAGGATTATGGAATGAGCACAAAAGGGGAGAAGACTCCAAAGGAAGAAAGGTAGTCAGCGTTAGTGTGAGATTCTCACATTTCTACTTTGTTTGCCTTGGTACTTTTTAGAAATAGCAACTTTCAAATGTTACTGGGAGGCTAGAGCAATAGCTATCCTTCCTCCCAAATGCTTATCATTGCTAGAAGAAGTCACTGTAAACAAAAGAGTATGAAGTAATTTGGGCTCTGCTAATAAGACTTACAAGAGCACTAGAAACCTACCTAGGAGCCAGAAGAACCCTGCAAAGCAGCAACAGGAGGTCCCTACCAGGAACAGGCAGATGGCTGCAAGCCCTGCAACAGTTTGTGCAGATGAGAAGGATAACAACAGATGCCAAGATTGATCCTTGTCTGACAGAAGTAAAATCTACACCGATGCAAAGTGAGCCAGAAAATTCAGTTACTCATAAGAAACTCCAGGAGGGTAGATAAAAGATGTCTAGGATCCTAAGCTCTTTGATGACTAAGGAAAAAAAGAACCCAATTTGGTGACAATGAAATACTCTTGTGTTGATTACATTGTTAATGTACAAACTTTTCAGGGCCTTTTCACCTAACTTTAAGAGGAAGCTGCATTTTCAGAGTTACAGCTCACAGTATGCTGCAGTCCTACAAGTGAGCAGAAGGGAAGCCTGTCCATCCCCACCTATTAGCTCTCCTCTGATTACTCAGACAACTGGAAAATCCAGCTGGGTATTCTAATCCCATTCAGCCACTCACTGTCCTTGACTCCTCTCACACATTTACCTTTAAAGTCTCATCTGACAGCACAGCAGAGTGGAGCCTGCAGGCACTCTGGACTTTCTGCTCTGCTCCTGTGACATTTATACGAAGCATCAGCCCAGCACTTCACTGACTGATCCTCAGCTGAACTACTCTGTCCATTTGTTGGGTATAGCAGAACAGCTGCTTTTGGAGTCAGTGCTTGATGAGAATCCTGCTGTCGTGCGCTGGAGATTATTCCTTCGAAAATAAATATCACATTCTGCAACATTCTTCAACAACTGACAGCACACTCAAATTAGTAAATTGCTCTATTTTCTTCAGATCAAATGAAATCCTTTATGGATTGAAGGCGAGAATGTGTGGCAGAGGAACAGCCTCCCAAATCCCAAACCTGAGATAGAATGGGGAGTGCTGTCTGTCAAGCTCTGGGAGCAATGCTGGGTGAATCATACGATTCTGTGAGATATTCCATCAGACCAAAGCATCAGGAACCACACAGGCAAGTCTCAGTGTTGGGAGAACAACATCAATCAAGAGAAATAGACTATTATTACACAGCAAAATATCACAGTAAAAAAAAAAAGGCAATATATTACATCATCTTTTTTAAATTCTAACTTGTATACTTTGCCATTTCAAGTGCCTAAGAGCTTTAAAACTGTCCTGTAACAGACAATTGTTGAATGCACTATTGGAACTACCATGGGTGATGAGGTGCTGCCATACAGAGGAAGGGAAGGCACCACACATATAGATGGATAACATAAAAGAGGAGACAACCTCCTTAATTCCATTCATTTGATTTAACAGAAAAAAAATAATTGGTCACTTGTTGTAGTCTGTCACAGAAGCTTAATTACAGAACAATAAGTGTTTGCTCAACAATATTTGCCTGTTGTTTGGGGAAAGTAAGTCAACTGAACATGGCTTTTGTCTCCATTTCTTTAAAAAATGGAAAGAAATGCCAAAGTTTGAGGTTAAAAGCCAAGAATTAATCAACAACTGTTAAAAATACTTCATTGAAAGGAATGAATCATTGCCATTGAGACAAGGCACTACAAAGTAATGAGGTTTTTAAATGTAAGCCTCCCAAGAAACGTATGTTCAGAAAGCTGAGAGATCCACAAAGAAGTTATCAGAGCACTTTTACCTCTCTATAAGAAAAAGCAATATACCAATAGATGTGTGTTAGCAGCTGCATCTCTGTGCTGGTACATTCAGAAGTCAGCAGCGAGCCAATGCCTGAAATCTAAAAAGGTTTTCAAATACTCAGGAAAAGGAAAGCATCTCCTGCATCCTCTCACTGAGCTCCAAGGTCTCCTGCTGCTGCCTTCCTGCTCTCACACGTCCTCCCATCACACAGGACCCGATTCTGTTCCCTTCCTTTTGATTCCCACTGAAATGCCTGCATGTTTCTGCTGCTGAGCTGGGCACACATCTGCTTCTCTGCCTCCACTGCTGAGCTGGGCACACATCTGCTTCTTTGCCTCCACTGCTGAGCTGGGCACACATCTGCTTCTTTGCCTCCACTGCTGAGCTGGGCACACATCTGCTTCTCTGCCTCCAAACAGGAGAGTGCTCTGATTATATGCCTGACTCACCTAACTGCGATTAAAACAAAAGCTGTGGTGCTGGTTATTGTAACAGATCAGCTTGCATGACTTCTGACAGCAGGTAAAGCTAGGACAAGTGAGAGTACTCTAATTATGAGACAAAAAAAGAAAGATCCCTGAACTCCCTTAATTTCCTAGTGATCTCACCATAGGAATCCAGCCAAGCTGATCAGATCCAGTTATTACTCAAACAGGAAGCAACAAATCCTGCAGGCAGGCTGGACTGCAGATAAAAAAATCAATATTCTTTGATGTTGTACTAATGGATGTAGGCTCAGAAAGCCAAGATGATGCAGCAAACACACATTTCATGTGAAACAGAGTTGGAGCAGAGAGGCTAACCCAAGGCACTGTTAAAACAGACAGGGTTCAGCCATCTCCCACTACATCAAACTCAGCATCCTAAAATGAAGAGATTCAACATGAAATTCCATAAGAACAATTGAGAGCTGGAGCACCTCCCCTATGAAGACAGGCTGAGGGAGCTGGGCTTGTTCAGCCTGCAGAAAAGAAGGCTGTGGGGTGACCTCATTGCAGCCTTTCAGTGCCTAAAGGGAGCCTACAGACAGGAGGGGAGTCAGCTCTTGGAAAGGGCTGATAACAGCAGGATGAGGGGAAATAGTTTGAAGTTGAAGGAGGGAAGATTGAGGTTGGATGTCAGGGGGAAGTTCTTTCCTATGAGAGTGGTGAGGTGCTGGAACAGCTGCCCAGAGAGGCTGTGGATGCCCCGTCCATCCCTGGAGGTGTTCAAGGCCAGGTTGGATGGGGCCCTGGGCAGCCTGGGCTGCTATGAAATGTGGAGGTTGGTGGCCCTGCATGTGGCAGGGGGTTGGAGCTTCGTGATCCTCGAGGTCCCTTCCAATCTGGGATATTTAGGCATTCTGTGAACAATTGATACCCCTCAGGTACCAAAATAACATCAACATGTCTTCATGGCACCTGGAAGAATGCAACTAGAAATCCTCTTCTCTGAACCCTCCCAGTATTTCTCCAGCATAAGCTAGAGCAAAGAGTATTTGGGATTGGGCATTGATATGTCACCCTCCAAGCTATGAAATTTCTACTAATTGTTAAAGATTTTTTCGTAGATTTGTTTAAAAATATCTTGTTTCAGTTAAGAGGTTGACAAAGATTCACTCTTCTCCAGATGCAAAATTAACTGGAGCAAACCCATGCCAGAGATCCTGAATTAATTCCTACAACGAGGCAGCCATCTCCAAAGGACAGAAGATGTTTGTCTTCCCAGGCAGGGTTTACATGGGCCTCAGAACTCCATTTGTACAATGAAATCTGTACACCAGATGGTAATATTTAGCAGAAACAGAAATGCCTGATATTCAGAGAGAATACTTGAATGACACTTCTTTCCTACCCAGGCACTGGACAGCTATTAGAATCAGAGATTTTCAGACCAGACACTATAGGAGGAAAACTCTTCATAGAATCACAGAATGGCCTGAGTTGAAAAGGACCACAGTGCTCATCCAGTTCCAGCCCCCTGCTATGTGCAGGGTCTCCAACCAGCAGACCAGGCTGCCCAGAGCCACATCCAGCCTGGCCTTGAATGCCTGCAGGGATGGGGCATCCACAGCCTCCTTGGGCAACCTGTTCCAGTGCATCACCACCCTCTGGGGGAAAAACTTCCTCCTAAGGTCTCACCTAAACCTCCCCTGTCTCACTTTAAAACCATTCCCCTTGTCCTATCACCATCCACCCTCACAAACAGCTGTTCCCCTCCTGTTTATACTCTCCCTTCAAGTATTGGAAGGCCACACTGAGGTCTCCCCCAGAGCTTTCTCTTCTCTAAGCTATATTCAAGGACTACTTGCACAAGCATACCCAAGTGCCTGTGCAAATCTTTAAATTCAACTTACCACTGAACTGAGGACTTCAAACTCTTTCTCAGGCAGAAAAGCACTCCATCCATCCTCAACTATTTCAAACATGGGCCGGTAGAAGAACGGGTACATAAGAGTGACAGAATCCAACGTAGAAAGTGCCTGTGTGGATGAGAGAAAGAAACACATGGCTAAGATTCAAACGTTTTCCTCTAAAACACCACTTTCTGTATGATTTTTCTCTAATACCGATGATGAAAGCTTAAGAAACTTAAGTGATCCAAACATATACAGCTATCAAGCTTGAAATAGGCACCTGAAGGGTAGTTTAGCAGTCACACAGCCAAGTATCACAAGAAAGCTGATAATCATCTAACCATAATAGGGGATTTGCCTGCATAGTAACCCTGGTGCAAGCCATGATATTTAACAGCACTATAAAGAACAGGACATGTCCCGTGTGACATTTACCCCCTTACTTGAGCTAAAGCAGAGGTCTGAGAATCCATGTTTACCATTTTAAATTCTTACCTCAATAGAGCTAGCAATGTTCAGACACTCCTCCATTCCAGGAATATCCAGCTGAATAATTCGCAGATCTTTGCATTTTATAATGATGGTTCCCACTGAGCCCAGAAACCTAGAGCAAGACATGAAAAAAGAGCCTTTTCAGAACGTGATGAAGTATTATAGCTTTTCCTACAAGACAAAATGCCATTAGCAGTAATTCCTCTACAATACATACGCTATAATCTTTCCAAAGTGTATATACATTTGGTTGTTTTCAAGCTGCACTCTGCTTTATTTCATCTGTGTGGAGTGGCATTACAGGATGGAAAAGACTTTCATCCCAACTTTGCTTTAAAAGATGAAAGAAGGGGCACCTTCAGTTATTTCCTGGTAAGACTGGAAGCATTCAGGACCAGGCTGGATGGGGCTGTGAGCAACCTGGTCTAGAGGGATGTGTCCCTGCCTATTGCAGCAGGTTGGAACTGGGGGATCTTAAAGGTTCCTTCCAACCCAAACCATTTCTATGATTCCATGAAGTTCTCAGCCTCCTTAGAGCGATATGCTGAAACTTCAAGGACAGCTGAAAACAAGTGAGCAGAATTTGAATTTTAAAACATTTCAGGCTGGCTATATTATATCTCTTTAACAAACAAGTTTGGTTTCTGATACCTGCGGTGCCACGGAGCTATCTGTTCTATGAACCTCAGAAGTTAAGCTCTTATCACAAGCATTTACAAAGCAAACCAGAAAAGCTCTATGCTGCAAAGTAAACACAGCACACAGACGCCCTCTCCAGTCTTCCTTGCGTATCTGAAAGCTGGATGATGCCTGAGCAGGAGTGTTTTTTTTCCACCTAAAGTTGTCAGCAGCGTTCACAGCAACAACACAGATTTCAGTTTGCACAACAGAGAGCTAAGGAAGAGCAGCAAAGTTTCCTCATTCATCAGAAGAGCTGCTTGCAGCAGCCAGGAATGATGTAAGAAACAGAAGCAGATGAGAATTGAAGGGCAAGGTTCCAGTCAGAGCACACGCATAGAGTCAGAACTGTACCTGCTCTAAAAAGAGACTGTTGCTAAGCTGTGGTTGCCTCACCTGGGCTCTGAGAAATGCCTGTAATTTAGAAATTACTTCAGCTGAAAGGAGATCATCTATTTCTTCAGTGCTAAGGTCAGCATGCAGAACCTGTTATAATTTTAGTACTGCTGAAGGAAGAACTAGAGGCACTTTGAGGCACTTCTGCATCTCCAACACAGAGCTGGTCTGTGCACAGCACTGCAATAAGCACATGCAATTTCAGACTCCCAGTGTGCAGAACCAGCAGAGTAGCACTCCCTTTCCCTGTTACTTTAAGGAAGAGCTCCATGTGAGATCACTTGAGACTTTTTTTCTTCCCCATAAAAAGGACTGTAAGGTCATATTAAGTTGTAGGAAAAACCACCAGAAATTGAAGAGCACCCTGAGGGCTGGTAAGTTATGAAAAGACTTTCAGACAGAATACAATGAAAGTGGGAGAAAAGACAACAAACCTGACATGTATCACAGCTGTGGTGCACTAATAACCTCAGGCAGTGCCAAAGAGGAGATTCCTACAATCCTTATTGGCTTGAAGAGCCTTTTTATTGCATTCCCTCTAGCACTGAGAAGAACATGCTCTCCCATCCTTTTGTATAGGGACAATTACTCACACAAAGCCATTCTCTGGGAGGAAAACATCCAATCCAGAGACCTTTTAACACTCCTTGTTCCTTTGGTATTAACTTACTTTTTCAGTGAAACTCAAAAATTCTTTAGAGAAGAGAAGGCTCCCAGGGAGACCTCATTGTGGCCTTCCAATACTTGAAGGCTGTATAAACAGGAGGGGGAACAGCTGTTTACAAGGGTGAAGAGGGATAGGATAGGGGGAATGGTTTTAAACTGAGATGGGAAAGGTTTAGTTAGATCTTAGGAGGAAGTTTATCCCCCAGAGGGTGGTGAGGCACTGGAACAGGTTGCCCAAGGAGGTTGTGGATGCCCCATCCCTGCAGGCATCCAAGGCCAGGCTGGATGTGGCTCTGGGCAGCCTGGGCTGCTGGTTGGCGACCTGCACATAGCAGGGGGTTGGAACTGGATGAGCGCTGTGGTCCTTTTCAACCCAGGCCATCCTATGATTCTATGAAAAAGAAAGAGAAGCTTCTTTATAATCATTTCATAAGACAGAGCTATAGCTGGTTTATTAGCAGCAGCAACGAGGACAAGGCCAAACCTCCCTGATGACTGAGCAGTGCCAGATGGGAGCAGATTTCCTTAGGTTTCACTCTGTTCCTCTCCACCCTCAGGCTATTAAACAGCATTTCTCAGAAACACTGGGAGAAATCAGAGCCAAAGGAACAAAGTTAACCAGTGCCAAGTCCTTTACCCATTGTGAGAAAGCCTGATTTTTATAACCATTGCTGCTGGACCTTTCCTGTTTTTGTCAGAAGGGAAACCTATTCTTCCAGATTGCTTTAAAAGAGGAGAACAGGGCAGATCTATATTATATCACCATACTGAGAAAAGGAGCACAGTGAAGCAGCAGTGGGTTATGGCCAGAAAGGGGACTGTCACTCAGCAGAACAAGGGAAGCACAGTGAGGAAACAGCGCACACAGAACAGAAACAATGTGGAGAAGATTCATCTCTGAAGTTACTGTGACAAAAGGAGATGGACAAAGGTAAAGCGCCACCGGAGAGTCACAACACAGCTTCACCACACCGTCCTGGCAAGAAGCATCACAATGCTAAGTGCTAATAATTCCTGGAACAGCAAGGGGGAGAATCACAGAATGGCTTGGGTTGGAAGGGACTTCAAGGATCATGAAGCTCCAACCCCCTGCCATATGCAGGGACAACAACCTCCACATTTCATACCAGCCCAGGGCCCCATCCAACCTGGCCTTGAACACCTCCAGGGATGGACGGGGCATCCACAGCCTCTCTGGGCAGCTGTTCCAGCACCTCACCACTCTCTCTGTAAAGAACTTCCCCCTGACATCCAACATAAATCTTCCCTCCTTCAACTTCAAACCATTTCCCCTCATCCTGCTGTTATCAGCCCTTTCAAAGAGTTGATTCCCTTCCTGTTTGTAGGCTCCCTTTAGGCACTGTAAGGCCGCAGTGAGGTCACCCCACAGCCTTCTTTTCTGCGGGTTGAACAAGCCCGGAGAAACCAGACGGGCGTTAAGAGCTGCGTACGGAGCCCACCGAACCCCGAGACAAGCACGCAGGAGGGCAGGGAGGCAGGCGGGAAGGCCCGCACCTTTTCTCAATGCAGTCGATATTGGAGTGCAGCAGCCACAGCTCCTCCTCGTTATCCTGGCGCCGGGAGGAGAAGATGAGGTGGTGCCCGGTGAGGCACAGCGTTCCCTCCACGGTCGGGTGGAAGGGCCGGTGAAGGACGGCGTTGTCCGCGCGGGGAGTCTTGATCAGCTCGGCGAACTCCATGCTGGCAGGGAACAAAAGAAACCGAGAGTCCCGGGGCCGAGGGGGGCCAGGCCGCCGCCAGCACCCCCGGGCCGGCGGGAGGCGCCGAGCGGAGCGGAAGTGGAACGGGCGGATCGCCCGCCGCTAACGGGACGAGGCGGCGATCATGTGTCTCGCCGCTGACCAATAGTGGTCCGAGTGGGCGTGCTTGGGGAGGAAGGAACCCCGCCTTTACCGGAAGTGCTTCCCCTCATTGGTCCGGCGCACAACGCGCCCCGCGGCCGCGCGTTCCGCAGCACAGGGCGGGCACGGAGCGCGGTGGGCGGGGCTGAGGAGGGCGGGCAGAAGGGGCGTGCGCGGAGCGTATGGGTGGGCTGCGTCCAGTCCGCCCATCGCCCGCCCATCGCCCGCCCCGTGTTTGTAGAAGCGTGGAATCATTCACGTTGAAAATGACCGCTAGGATCCCCGAGTCCAACCCCAGCCCACCTCACCATGCCCACTGTATCTCGCAGTGCCACATCCCCACGGTTCTGAGCACCTCCATGGACGGCGACCCCACCACCTCCCTGCAGCTGTGCCGCGGCATCACCGCTCTTTATGAGGAGAAACGTTTCTCATCCTATCGCCACCCCACCTCGCCACACCTCCTGTCAGGAGCAATGAGGTCTCCCTGAGCTCTTCTGCTCCAGACTGACCCATCCCAGCTCCCTCAAGCACTCCTCATGACGCTTGTGCTCCAGACCCCTCACAGCTCCATTGCCCTGCTCTGCACACGCTACAGGCCTCGATGTCTTTCTGTAGTGAGGAACCCAAATCTGAACACAGCACTCGAGGTGCCTGCCAGGCACTGCCTGCTGCTCTTTGCCTGGGGAAAACACAGAGCCTGCTTCTGGCTTTCTTCTTTATCATCACAGAATCCCAGCACTGCTGGGGTTGGAAAGGACCTCAAGGGATCATTGAATCCAACCCCCTGCTAAAACAGTTCCCTACAATAGGTCACATAGGTTGGCATCCAGACAGGTCTGGAATATCTCCATAGAAGGAGACTCCACCACCTCTCTGGGCAGCCTGTGCCAGTGCTCTGTCACGCTTACTGCAAAGAAGTTCTTCTACATGTCTGTACAGAACTTTCTGTGTTCAAGTTTTTAGGCCACTGCTCCTTGTCCTATTGCTATGTGCCACCAAGAAGAGCCTGACCTCATCCATTTGCCTCCCACTGTCCTTCAGATATTTATAAACATTGATCAGATCCCCCCTCAATCTTCTTTTCCCCAGGCTGAACAGACCCAGGTTACTCAGCCTTTCATTTTTGAAAAGCTCTTTGAAAATTCTGATATAAATCCACTTTCTCTTTCAAACCTAAGTCCCAGCCTGTGCCATAATCTAAGATTTCAGGGGACAGTGATGCCCCAGCACTGCTGGCCAGAGCAGTGGGTGCCCCACACCTGCTCAAGGCCATGGATGGGCTCTGGGCAGTCTGAACTGCTGGGGGGCACCCAGCCCACAGTAGGGGTTAGAACTGTGTGGGCTTTAAGTGACTGTGTGTGACTGTAAGATTTTCCTTCTCCCTGTGCTCCTTCCATGGGGCAGCACTGTGGTAGCATCACCCTGTGCATCATCCTGAAACTTTCTCAGTGTCAGAAGAATTGACTGTAGCTGCTACTCCATGGCATGAGATGCCTTGATGGTTAGAGAACCATTAAGGTTGGAAAAGACCTCTGAGAACCCCAAGCCTAACCCCAGCCCACCCCCACCATGCCCACTGCCCACATCCCTCAGTGCCACATCTCCACGGTTCCCTCAACTTCAAACCATTTCCTCTCATCCTGCTGTTATCTACCCTTTCCAAGAGCTGACTCCCCTCCTGTCTGTAGGCTCCCTTTAGGTACTGAAAGGCTGCAGTGAAGTCACCCCGCAGCCTTCTTTTCTCCAAGTGAACAAGCCCAGCTCCCTCAGCCTGTCCTCATAGAGGAGATGCTCCAGTCCCCTGATCATCTTTGTGGCCTCCTCTGGACCCTCTCCAATAGCTCCCTGTCTTTCTTGTACTGGGGGCTCCAGACCTGGACACAGTACTGCAGATGGGGCCTCACAAGAGCAGAATAGAGGGGGACAATCACCCAGGATACCATTTGCTTTCCAAGCAGCAAGAGCACACTGCTGGCTCATGTTATGCTTTTCATCCATCAGGACCCCCAGGTCCTTCTATGTAGGGCTGCTCTCAAGGACCGCTCTTTCCAGTCTGTATGGATGCCTGGGATTCCTCCGGCCCAAGTGCAAAACTCTGCACTTTGCTGTGTTGAACCTCATTAGGTTCACCCGGGCCCACCTTTCAAGCCTGTTGAGGTCCCTCTGAATGGCATCCCTTCCTTCCACCGTGTAAATCGCACCATTCAGCTTGGTGTCATCAGCAAACTTGCTGAGGGTGCACTCGATTCCATCATCGATGTCATTGATAAAGATGTTAAAGAGCACTTTTCCCTGGGTTATTTCAGTAGAGTTTTGAGTTGGGTAGTGCTGAAATTTGGCATATATGCTGAGAAGGGCTCCCAAACAGAAGGGAGCTTCTCAGCAGTGGCACAGGACAAAGGCAAAAAAAAGCTGACTGCAGAAGAGGAGCTCTGCCTGCTTTGCTGCACACTAGCCACACAAGGTGCAGGCACTGGTGCAGAACCACAGGTCTTGCTCAGCACAAGAAGCTCCAGTTCCTCAATCTCATTATCTCTGGTGAATAATAAAGCATGAAGATTGTGTTATCAGACATATCCACAGCTCTCTTTGTCAGAGAAGAATAGTTGCTTCATACCATCCTATCTACGATTACCTTGGTAGGGCAAGTTCAAGGCTGTTTAGTCCCCACATGTTGGAAACAGCATGGAACTATCAGTGCAGATGCAAACAGACAGCTTTTGATGACAGCCAGTTCTAGACAATTGCACAGGAGAGAGATTGCAGGGCTATTTAGGTACAGTGACCTGAATTTGTATAATCACCTCTGTTGGTGAGTTCACTCTCAGTTTGTCCAGACTCTTCCTTGCGTGTTTTATTAATGCTAGCAATTTAGATGATTTCTATGTCTGAACATAATTTGAAAGTCTAATTAATGGCATTTTCTTCTCCCAGATACAGGCAAAGGTTCATAATAAGAGAGTTTAATACTCTTCTCCTAGTGTTGGCACTGCCCCACAACATCAGCTATTCTAAGAGAAAAGAGAGTTCTCTCCCAGTTCTGGAGCTACTAGAGCATGGCAGTCCGGTGGGTAACTTAAAAATGTATCTGCACTTTTTTAGTGCAGTGCTGGGATGGCCTCGAAGCAGCACTGTACCATTTCTCTCTGCGTTTTGCATGATAGCCTGGGAAGCCTTTGGTGGGAATCCAGAGCTAAACAAATTCTCTCACCTTTAGGTCATGAGGGGTAGCATTAAAGTGCTGCTTGCCTACACAGCTTGTCCTGGCTCACAACGAAGAGCTGCTTCAATGTCCGTTATCATGACAGGGCATCCCTGGAGGTGTTCAAGGCCGGGTTGGATGGGGCCCTGGGCAGCCTGGTCTAGTATTAAATGTGGAGGATGTGGAGGTTGGTGGCCCTGTCTGTGGTGGGGTGTTGGAGTTTGATGATCCTTGAGGTCCCTTCTAACTCAAGCCATTCTGTGATTCTATGATTCTACGATTCACAGTGGAGGTTCCCATGCAAGTGCATGGTGTGGGTACAGCCGTCCATCAGAAATCCTTGGCTTAACCTGACTAAATAAACCTGGAAAAGAAAATGAAAAGCATATGCTCTTGGGAACCAGTATTCATTTTTACCTACCCTCATTTCTAGGTCCATCTGCCATCATTTCCAAGACCAGAGCACAGGGAGCAGAGAGGGTGATAGCCCTAGACATTTGCTGTGCTGCTCATCTCCTGTCTGA
Source organism: Meleagris gallopavo (assembly GCF_905368555.1). Lineage (NCBI taxonomy): Eukaryota > Metazoa > Chordata > Aves > Galliformes > Phasianidae > Meleagris > Meleagris gallopavo. Next base: position 106,294,585 of record NC_139405.1, on the reverse strand, counting down.
CTTTCACCCATCTTGTAGATCTGAAGCCACTAAGGTAAAACCCAGCTTGCCATTTCAGGAGGGTAGGTGCTATGGTGATACCTTCAGCCACAGGAGAATGGTCTCCATACAGCCCCTTCTTCCTTATGCCCCATCCTTGTTCCTTGGGACCTTATGCTCCATCCTTAGAGATGCTCAAGGCCAGGTGAAAAAATAAGTTGGCTCAGTTCTCTCCCCGCTCTGAGCCTGGCCATTCTCCAAGGCTTGTTGTCCCTCCTGTGAAATAAAGAAGGAGGGCACTTCCCACATTCCCATTTTCTGGCTGGAGAACTGTCTGGGTCTCTGGCCACGCTTCTCAGGTTGGTCTGATGGAGGTCCCTCTCCCCCCCAATGGCAATACATCTCCCACAGGGAGGTAATTAGCATGATACTGGGCTTCTCAGTGAATGAGTTCTTGTCCCCTCTTCTGCTCCTATCAGCTTTTGCCTGTCATATCCAAAGCATAATTGGCTGCAGAATACCAGAGGATCACCCTCCATCTGCCACAGTTTCACAACCAGTTGCCTCTTGGAGAAGCACTAGTACTTTTGTAGGGCTCTGCTGTTTGTATGTTTTCATTCCTGAAACAGATTGCAATTTGATTATCCAAACACCAAACCATTCCCTCTCCTGACGAGGAGTGGAGGAGCAGCAGGCACGAAACAAAGGATGTTTGTGGCTGAAACCCACCTGAGACTGCAGAGAACAAACCTGTGGTGGGAAGCCCAGACTGCCAAGGCAGCCATGAAGCCTATGTGCTCTAACCACATACTGGGCATGAAGGTGTCCTGGCTTCCCAAAGAGGGATTTGCTTTTGGAGTATCAGTCTCTGTGCTCTTGTGGTGGAACTGGCTGGACTGATAGACAGCAGTGTGAACAGGTTGCCCAAGGAGGCTGTGGATGCCCCATCCCTGGAGGCATTCAAGGCCAGGCTGGTTGTGGCTCTGGGCAGCCTGGTTCTGCTGGTTGGCGACCTGCACATAGCAGGGGGTTGGAACTGGACGAGCATTGTGGTCCTTTTCAACCCAGGCCATTCTATGATATGATTCAAAGAAAAACCCACAGTTCTGTGCTCTCGGGGTATCCTCAGGGCAGGCCATCCGAAACGCATGGACAGCCTGATGCAAAATTGTATGCAATTATTCTGACTGAGTGAGAACAATTGCTCTGATACAAAAGTTCTGTCCCCAGAACTTTCCCCAGCACTCCCTACCACCCATATGGAAAGCTTTTCTGATACCTACAGTTGGCTTTTCTGCATGCTGTGAAGGAGAAAAAGAAAACTCAAACTCTGTAGAGAATGGAGTTGTTTATAACATCAGCTTAGGCCACCTAGTAGGAGTCTGAGCTGGTTTATTAGGCAGAAGCATGAATGTTCTGAGGGCTTATCTGTGACCATGATTTAACACTTAGAGCTCACTCAAGCAGGAAGAGGCAACACAGTGGGGTCTTATGGTTCCTTCTCAGGCTCCATGTTTGCCTTCTGAGAAGGAAAAGGAGCCCAGGGTGGTGGGAGAGACACAGAGGGAAGAAAATGGCACAGAGGAAAAATCCCTGAGGTTATAAAGGTTTTATAGCAGACAGCAGTGTGAGAGGAGAGGAGAGGAGAGGAGAGGAGAGGAGAGGAGAGGAGAGGAGAGGAGAGGAGAGGAGAGGAGAGGAGAGGAGAGGAGAGGAGAGGAGAGGAGAGGAGAGGAGAGGAGAGGAGAGGAGAGGAGAGGAGAGGAGAGGAGAGGAGAGGAGAGGAGAGGAGAGGAGAGAAATTAATGAAATGATCTCAACCTGTGCTTATACAGTGACTGCAGTTGTAACAGAGACGAGTGATTTCTCTGGAGTCCAGGAGAAAGCATTACATCATTGAAGTGAGCAGGGCTCTTCTTCCACCTGCTCTTGAAAGAGCAAATGAGGATAATATAAGCTGATAAAGCAATCTGCTTCTGATTTTTTTTTTATTGTTAGTATATAAAAGCTGTGGTGCTTTCAAAGCATAATTCTGCATGCTTTTCCATAGGATACGGAGCTCTGAGTCCCAGGAGGTGCATACACCAGGGTAATTCCTCCTGTCTTCAAAGCTGGGCTCTTGGAGTCTGACCCAATTTAGGAAATTACCAAATCATTCCTGAGGAAGCTGCATCATGAATTGCCTCTAGAAAAGTATAAATTAATCTATCTTCAAAACCAAACCCTCCTGGGCTTGATGGAGATTTGGTGAGGTCTTCTGCTTAAAAAGAAAAAAAAAAAAAAGAAAAGAAAAGGAATAAAGGGATTTTATGCTGGAAGATAAGAACAAGTGAAACCTGGCAAGCTGCTTCGTAGCAGATTGCAGCCTGTTTAACTACTGTTTCATCACTACAAAGTGAAAAGGATTGCCATGATCTGGTAAGGGACTAAAGAATTCATTTCTTCTCTACACACCCTCATGTCCCCTTTATATTCTCTACACATCCTATATGCTTTCAGGTTATAGCTGTGGTTTTCTTTAGGGCCCTGACTAACCAGAGGAGAGTATCTTCTGAATGTCACTGTTTATGTTCAATTGAACAGCTACTCCAGGAACCATTTAGTCACCTCCAGGGTGTCTTTCTGATCTTCAGACACACCACTGTGTAAGTCTGATTCTTGTAAGCTTTGCTTGAGTGAGCTGATGAACTTGAATTCCCCAAGAGGAGAAAGAAACAGTGAAACCAGCTCACATTTAATTTAGAATGAGCAGAGAACAACACATTTCCATGGATTCATAGAACCGTAGAACGGCTTGGGTTGGAAGGGACCTCAAAGAACACCTATTTCCAAACCCCTGCCATGGGCAAGGTTGCCAACCACTAAATCAGGCACCAGATAAGGCTGCCCACGGCCCCATCCAACGTGGCCTTGAGCACCTCCAGTGATGAGACACCCATATGTTGTAGAAGAGGAGAGAAGAAACAGCTGTAGCTGACCATCTTTGTTCTTCCTCTGCAAGCCCTCCTTGGCCACCAGGTCAGCATCTCTACACAGCAGCCATGCTTCCCACAGTTGCATTTTCCCACAAATGAGCTGGGTTTGTGCACACTGGGTAACGGGAAGCATGCAGCTGCACATTTCAGTCTGTGGGTACAGGTCCTAGGAACTACACGACCATGGGAAATGGCATGTAGCATTAGAAGTCAGGGAGTAGAGCTGCATGTGGCCATTCATTCAGCAGTGATTTTGGATTGTGGTGAATACTTCAGATCAAATCTGAATAGACTGCATTAGGATTTGCTAGGCTGAGTACAGCAGCTTGAGGTTATGTCTGACAAGAAGAAAAGGTGCTCAGCTTGGGAGTAAATGTTCTCTCTGTTGCATGTTCTGAACTGCAAATCTTTTCATTCAGAACCCAATTAACAGTTCCAGTTAATAAAGAACAAATGGACAGAGTGCCCACGCTTATATGTGACAAAAAGATAAGCAATAGGATAGCCCAGCAGGGTCAACCATGCTCCTATGTGCTGAAATGCCTTTTGTTCCACTCCCTGTTATAGTGAGTGGGATAAATTCAGAGCAATGAATTGTCATTGTGAAAATCAAAAAGGACATAAAGTAAGCACTGGCAAAAGTCAAGCTGTGCTATAGCTCACCAACAAGTCTCTGGAGCTGTAAGATCAGAGACAAAGCAGTGCTGCTATTGTAGTGGGGTAGTTTTGCAAAGTCTGCAAGAGCAGCTGACTGATTTTGTTTTAGTGTCCAGGAAGAAGTAAGTTCAGAAAACTGAAGAAAATTGGAAGTGGCCTTGCTGAAAGTCAGCCTCAGAGAATGGGACAGTCTTATTTAGAGGAGGGGATGGGATGGGATGGGATGGGATGGGATGGGATGGGATAGGATAGGATAGGATAGGATAGGATAGGATAGGATAGGATAGGATAGGATAGGATAGGATAGGATAGGATAGGATAGGATAGAAGGGTCCCATAAAGATCATTTAATATTATCCTTCCCCAAATTCAGAAGAGGGGCTTGTAATACCACAGTGAAACAACAGGAATCCTCGTTCATTGCAGAGGAGTTGAACTAGATGACCTTTAAAGGTCCCTTTTGACTCTAAGGATTCTATGGTCCTATGATTCTATGAATTTCTCAGGGATCTGATAAGAGTGTGGCTAAACAAGTTTAAGAACAGCAAACATTATTACAGTTCTGATTGACCATCCATGTGAATATGATCTGATCTCAATATTGTGCAAGGCTTTGAGAACAAACAGACAAGCAAGAACAAAAAATAAAATGCATCAAGGGTTCTCAGCTGCATAGATTTCAGCAGACCAACCTGATGAAATAGCTTGTTTAACAAAGAGAAGGCACCAGATCTTAGGAAGGCAAATGCAACAGAGAGTTCAAACTCCAGAGAGAAACAGAGCAGCACTTGTGCCTTTATTGAGATCTTCCTTGCATGAGGAGACCAAATGACAGAGGACTCCAGATGCAGTCCCACAAGTGCCGAGCAGATAGAGATAATCCCTTCCCTTGACCTGCTGGCCATGCTTTTACTGATACAGCCCAGTTTGCCTTCACAGATGCAAGGATATTTGAATGCTTGTGGTTGATGATGCTACAGGAAAAGATATGCTTTGGAAAAGGATGTGGTTTTATGCAGTAAGACGGAGGAAAGTTTACCCTGAGGAAAGATAAGGAGCTGAAATCAGTGAGGTTTATCAAAGTTCTATGTGCAGGAGTTGTCCAGTGCAGGATGTGTTTTCACAGGGAGAAAATGCCAAAAATCAAAGGGAGCTCTTTAATTAAAGACATAACCTCCTGATGCTTCTTAGTCTGGCAGGCTTTGCATAGACAGAAAGCTTAGATCTTTCTAAGGAGAGATCTAAGAGAGGAGAGGAGAGGAGAGGAGAGGAGAGGAGAGGAGAGGAGGGGAGAGGAGAGGAGAGGAGAGGAGGGGAGAGGAGAGGAGAGGAGAGGAGAGGAGAGGAGAGGAGAGGAGAGGAGAGGAGAGGAGAGGAGAGGAGAGGAGAGGAGAGGAGAAATAATTAACAAATAATTAACAGCTACATATGAGTCTAATTAATCTGACTACTGTCATTGTTGCATGGCAGAAGACCTCAAAATCTACTGCTTTGAAGCAGGCATATAGGTAGACTTATGGTGGTGGTGAGGAAACAGATCTGCCTCGGAGGCCAGTGGGCATTGTACAGCTCCCAGTGCAGCGGGCACAGCCCTGCGCTGCTGGACATCAGGGAGCAGTGGGTGCTCTCAGCCATAGTGTTTAGGCTGTGCTGGATGGAGATGGGGTTGGGCTCAGTGATCCCTGCAGCTCCCTTCCAATTTGGGATACTCTGGGATTCTATGAGCGTGAAACATGGGACAAGAGGCCCACATCCCTCAGTGCCACATCTCCACGGTTCCCTCAACTTCAAACCATTTCCTCTCATCCTGCTGTTATCTGCCCTTTCCAAGAGCTGACTCCCCTCCTATTTGTAGGCTCCCTTTAGGTACTGAAAGGCTGCAATGAGGTCACCCCACAGCCTTCTTTTCTCCAGGCTGAACAAGCCCAGCTCCCTCAGCCTGTCCTAATAGCGGAGGTGCTCCAGTCCCCTGATCATCTTTGTGGCTCCTCTGGACCCTCTCCAACAGCTCCCTGTCTTTCTTGTACTGGGGACTCCAGACCTGGACGCAGTACTGCAGAAGGGGCCTCAGAAGAGCAGAATAGAGGGGGACAGTCACCTCCCTGTCCCTGCTGGCCACATCTCTTCTGATGGAGCCCAGGATACCATTTGCTTTCCAAGCAGTAACACACTGCTGGCTCATGTTATGCTTTTCATCCATCAGGACCCCCAGGTCCTTCTATGTAGGGCTGCTCTCAAGGACCGCTCCTTCCAGTCTGTATGGATGCCTGGGATTCCTCCGGCCCAAGTGCAAAACTCTGCACTTTGCTGTGTTGAACCTCCTCAGGTTCACCCGGGCCCACCTTTCAAGCCTGTTGAGGTCCCTCTGAATGGCATCCCTTCCTTCCAAGGCAATGTCTCAGTTTTCTATCTGAGACATTAGTATTACTGCGACTAATACTTTGCATGGGGTCAACAACAAGCATCCACACCACACACACAGGAATCTTTTTGTTCTCTTTCTCTTTATTGAGCAGAGGGGATGACACGTGGGTCAGAGCATGGAGAAGCTGCTCCCAAAGCCACCGCCGTGCCTCCTCTCCCCCAGGGGCTCCTCCTCAGCCCTTATTTCCACTTCCGGTTGGCAGGCACGCAGCAGTGCACCTTGCAGTCGGAGGAGTAGGCCCAGACCTCTGCCTTGGAGCACTTGCTGGAGCAGTAGCCGATCTTCGGGCAGTACTTCAGGACCTGCCCATAGCCTGCGAGGGGAAGCACAGAGTGTTTGGCTCAGGGTGCTGCCTCCGTGTCCCACTGTCCTGTTCCCTAAAGCCAATGGAGCCCCTGCCACCCCAACCCTCATCCCTCTGCTCTCCCACCACCCTCTGACTTCTCTCCCAGTGCAATGCCCTCCTACCTGGGGCGGCCAGGGAGACCAGCAGGAGGACAGCGAAGACGAGGCAGAGGAACCTCATGGCTGGAGGCGAGCTGGGCTGTGAGCGAGGCTGGAGAGAGCTGGAGGAGAGGAGCTGGGTGCTGCTGAGGGCAGCGCTGGCATCCTGCTACTTATAGGGAGTGTGAGCAGAGAGGAGGGCTGTGGGGAGGGCCTCCTGCTCACCGCACCATGGCTCACTGCACTGCACGCCTGCTGGCTCCTCCGCCCAACACCTAGTTCTGCTGGCAGCACTCTGCCCCCCCAGCCCTGCTATCAATACCAAATTCAAAAGAAAACCATTGACTTTTATAAATGACCAGAGAATGGATAGAATGGATCTGCTTGGGCAGAGGAACCTGATGGAAATCAAGATCACTATCACAGGGATTCAGGTGTTTCTCAATATTTGGCAGAGATGTAACTCCACGCAATAGGGCTGAGCGGTGGATATGATGCAGCAATAACTCTCTCATTGTGGTCTAGTCCTCTGGGTCCACACATGAGAGGGAACCTGGTGTGAGCAGCCTTGGCTTGGGGCAGACCTGGGATCTGTGTCCCCTTCCTCACCATCTCAGGAAGCACGAGAGCAAAGTCCTTCCCCAGTACAAGAAAGGCAGAGAGTTGTTGGAGAGGGTCCAAAGGAGAGTCATGAACATGATCAGAGGGCTGGAGCACCTCCCCTACGAAAACAGGCTGAGGGAGCTGGGCTTGTTCAGCCTGCAGAAAAGAAGGCTGTGGGGTGACCTCATTGCAGCCCTTCAGTACCTATAGGGAGCCTACAGACAGGAGGGGAGTCAGCTCTTGGAAAGGGTAGATAACAGCAGGACAAGGGGAAATGATTTGAAGTTGAGGGAGGGAAGATTTAGGTTGGATGTCAGGGGGAAGTTCTTTCCTATGAGAGTGGTGAGGTGCTGGAACAGCTGCCCAGAGAGGCTGTGGATGCCCCGTCCATCCCTGGAGGTGTTCAAGGCCAGGTTGGATGGGGCCCTGGGCAGCCTGGGCTGCTCTGAAATGTGGAGGTTGGTGGCCCTGCCTGTGGGAGGGGGTTGGAGCTTCATGATCCTTGAGGTCCCTTCCAACCCTGGCCATTCTGTGATTCTGCGATTCTATGATTCTGTTGTAAATTTAACTGGCATCGTGTTCAATGCTGTTTTGTGGTACTCTCAATACTGGGGAGGAACACTGAGAGTCTTCTCCCAGGAGCCTGTACACAGTGACAGCATTGCAAAACTTTGAGTGTTGTAACAGAAAGAGAATGTTGATTTTTCATTTCTCATAGCAAAAGAAGCAAAGACAACATACGAAAGGATGATGCACTGAACAAAGAAAGTCTTCTCTCACACCGCACACAACAGGGTGCTGCAACTCACTGCCGTGGCTTATTGTGGGAGGAGAATTTGTCCGTGTGTTCAGAAAGCAACACAAACCATTCTATGATTCCGTGATTCCATAAGTGCTTGCCCAGCTATAATCCTGCTTTTCCATCTCCATGACAGAATGGTGTACTGTTAGTTGTGTCCTTGTTGCCCACTGCAGCTCCACACCTCTCCTGCAATACTTCTGCACTGTCAGTTACCGCCTGTCCCAACTTCTCCATCAATCTTCTGCAAACAGTGCTGATTGTCAGCATTCTCCAGCCTGCTGTCTGCAAATTCAGTAAGCACTGTCTTTATTCCATTATGCAATTTGGTAATGAAGACCCTGGTTAGATCAGGACTCAGAACAGCCTTCTGAGATGTCCTTCTACCGTTGCCATGGTAACTGGCAAATGTAGTAACTGATAGTCCCGGACCATTTTGTTTTCATTTCCTTTAAGACAAAGTCACTATTAATACTGAGGGGAAAAATTGAGAAAAAATACCCAAATAGTTCTCAGGTCAAATGAATGGAGAGAGCCCACTGCAGGGAGCAGGGCGCTGGGTGCCTACAGGTAGATTTGGAGGAGGGGCATCACACCCACATGTCCAGGTTGGGGCTGGGAGGTGAGGCCTACTGGAGCATGGCCCCAGGCGCCAGGCAACTTTGGCAGTGGGTGCAGCAGGTCGGGGTGACATTGCACACACCAGAAAGCAAACGCTGCCTTTTTGGAGGTGGCTTTGGTTGTGTTCCTCCTCCTGCCATGCCACTCGTATCAGGAATGCACCTCTAATTAGCATCTCTGTCTCTGTTTCTGGTGAGGATTGTTCTTTGTTCCTGGTGTGCCGCAATCTCATCTGGTCCCCTGGCACGAACATTTTCTTCACTGCTTTGCTTTTCTCTGGTGTTTCTCCATGCACAGCTGGGTAACACTGCAGCTGGGAAGCAAGATGGAGCAGGGAGAGCTGGAAGCTCACAATTCAAGACTACCACCTTCACAGTGCTCTGGTCTAGGCAAGCTGTGCTGGAATGCAGTAAGAACTCCAAAAGCCATAAATCATGTATGTGAACTTTTCTGAAGAATAAACTGGAGAAAAACTCATTCTCCTTTCTCCTTTGCCCTTTTATCAGTTTCTTCTGTTTTAATCCCAACTGTCTGTCACCACATGCCCGTACCATCCCAGCTCTCTTGTTCATCCTCTGTTTCTCCCTTTTGCCTCTCTCTGTCCTATTCCAGTTTCCCACGAGCACTGTAGGGAAATAACTCTGCTCATTTCTGCAATTGGACATTTGTAAGTTTCTTGAATGAATAATGCTATTTATTTGAATTAAACTGAGAGCATCCTCTTTATTTTTTTCTTGACAAGCAATTGTTTATAATACAGATATGGAATGTATAAGTTCCTACAAATTCTTGAATTAGGAGAACCCCTTATTCACGCTATTCATATTTGAATTGAAATGAACACCACTGCTCATTGCTAACGTTGGCTCAGCATGCAGAGCCACAGTGTTTGTGTGGATCCACCTCTTCTGGATGCAAAAGGAGCAGCTATAATTCCCTTCCCTGAGTTGAGGCACAAGGACTGGAAAGGTTGAGTCCAGATGAGTCTGCAAAGAGATAAAGAGAAGCAGTGCTGGGGGATGTTGAGGTTCTCCATTCCATGGGAGAAACAAGAGCTGGAGATAAGGCACAGAGGAGAGAAGGAAGGTAGAACTACAGAGTATCTCAGGTGGGAAGGGACCCAGCAGGATCGTCAGATCCAACTCCCAGCTCCACTCAGGGCCTCTCACAGTGCAAACCCTATGTCTGAGAGCAGTGTCCAAATGCTCCCTCAGATCAGGCAGGCTCAGTGCCATTCCCGTTTCCATGGGGAGCCAAGAGAGGTGTGGTGAGCAGGAGGCCCTCCCCACAGCCCTCCTCTCTGCTCACACTCCCTATAAGTAGCAGGATGCCAGCGCTGCCCTCAGCAGCACCCAGCTCCTCTCCTCCAGCTCTCTCCAGCCTCGCTCACAGCCCAGCTCGCCTCCAGCCATGAGGTTCCTCTGCCTCGTCTTCGCCGTCCTCCTGCTGGTCTCCCTGGCCGCCCCAGGTAGGAGGGCACTGTACTGGGAGAGAAGTCAGAGGGCGGTGGGAGAGCAGAGGGATGAGGGTTGGGGTGGCAGGGGCTCCATTGGCTTTAGGGAACAGGACAGTGGGACACGGAGGCAGCACCCTGAGCCAAACACTCTGTGCTTCCCCTCGCAGGCTATGGGCAGGTCCTGAAGTACTGCCCGAAGATCGGCTACTGCTCCAGCAAGTGCTCCAAGGCAGAGGTCTGGGCCTACTCCCCCGACTGCAAGGTGCACTGCTGCGTGCCTGCCAACCAGAAGTGGAAATAAGGGCTGAGGAGGAGCCCCTGGGGGAGAGGAGGCACGGCGGTGGCTTTGGGAGCAGCTTCTCCATGCTCTGACCCACGTGTCATCCCCTCTGCTCAATAAAGAGAAAGAGAACAAAAAGATGTAACCCCTGTGTGTGTGGTGTGGATGCTTGTTGTTGACCCCATGCAAAGTATTACTGTGGTTCCCTGAGCACACCCCAAAGACCCGTTAGCATCCTGTCTCAGCGGTGGTTTTGCACACAATTGCTAACAAAAGGGCTGAACACGTGGAGTTTTCCTCCCTGGGAGCAGCAGGAGAAGAACGGATCGCATTTCGGTCCAAAGCACGGGGACATGGAGCTGTCAGACTGAGTGCAGTCTGTACTTATAGCAAAGCAATGACCCCTCAGGGCTTCTTCCAGTTTTCACCTCCCAACAAGGAGGAGATTGAAGGCTCCCAGATCTCCCGTTTCTCTCTTTGAGTGGCACGTAGAAGTCTCAGTGCCTCAGACACTTCCTTCTTCTTGCATGTGGATATCAGCTGCCATTAAAAATGAGTTTGATGTGCATCACTTCTCATCTATCTCTGCTGGGGTTCATCAGCAGGTTTATGAGCCAGCCTGGGTATAAGGAAGAAGTTATTTTCCATAAGGGCACTGAAACACTGGCACAGGTTGCATAGATAGAGAGGCAGTGGTGCCCCATCGCTGCAGACAGCCAAGGTCAGGCTGGATGGGCTGTGAGCACTGATGGAGCTGTGCGTGTCCCTGCTCAGTGCAGGGAGTGGGACAGATGGCCTTGAAGGGTCCCTTCCAACTCAAACCATTCTAAGACTCTATAGAGTCTCATTTAACATCCATGGAATGGCTTTTCTTTTTCTGGCCATATCCTGCCCTTCATCTCTTCACAAAGCTCCCTGCTCTAATATGTTTGAAATAAAATGTTTATTTGGGGAGGCTTCTTTGCTTTTGTCAGGCACAATTTATTACCTTTTCTGTTTTCCGCATTTGGACACAATTTCAACTTCTTCCTTCTAACAACCTTCCTCATCCCACTGTTTTACTGTGACCTTTTCTTTCTGCTCTTTCTCAGGGCTTTTATTTTAATAGGTGTCATACATTCTCTCTGAATCTCCAACACAGTGGCCTTAAATTGTTCCCGCAGTGCTTGCAAATAATCTATCTGCAAAGGTTTAACTCCTTTAGCTGTCCCTTTTGTCCTCTTTTCAACCTCCCCCCCTTTTTTATCTAGCTCTCTTATCACAATTAAGCACAGAAATAGTGGCCTTTCCGTGTGGCTTGAGCCCATAACTGCTCTTTTCTCCCTGCAAACACAGAAAAACTGTGCAGCAGTAATTTATCAGTGCTGACTTTCTAAGGCATAAATATTCATCTAATAATGGCTTTTAAATAAAGAGGGCATATCACTGGAACAGGTTGCCCAAGGAGGCTGTGGATGCCCCATCCCTAGAGGCATTCAAGGCCAGGCTGGATGTGGCTCCGGGCAGCCTGGTCATCCCTGGAGGTGCTCAAGAATTGTGGAGATGTTGTATTGAGGGACATGGTTTAGTGGGGAAATATTGGTGGTAGGTGGATGGTTGGCTTGGATGATCTTGGAGGTCTTTCCCAAACTTGCTAATTCTGTGGTTCTATTCTATGATATTTTAATGGGGTCTTCATACTTCAACATCCGTGGTCCTACAATTGCATTGCAGTCACAGTCCATGCCAACACTAATTCACTTCTGGGCATAATCTACTCCCAGTCATGGTCTCAGCATAGTTTCTGAAATCTCTGTATCAGATCCCAACTCCAGCAAGAATGAGTCGTGTCTCCCAGCCCCACCACACACCATCACACCCTAAGCACACAACAAGTAACGCACCATCAAAATGATGTTGTACAATGTGTGATGCTAATGTGGGTTACTATTTAAGATGTTTATTAATGACTTTCCTTTCAAGAGACTGGTTGATCTTTTGCTCCTATCAGCTCTTGGCTTGCCCACAGAGGGATCTATTGAGATCCTGGATGCTATTTGCAGAGGGACATTTTGTTGCCCATTTGGGAAGACAGTGTGGACAAGCATCGCACCCATACCACAGAAACAGCACTTTGGTGGCCAAAACATTGCAATAAGCACCCAGTGTCCCTTGGTTTCTGCTCCTTGCTTTTTTCTTCTGAGGACACATCAGTAACATCTACAGGGCAGTAATACTGGGGAGAGCTCTCTTTCTCCTACCAATGGAAATTTGGAATCGGCTATTGGTATCAAAAACTTTCTTTGGCTACAGAGTACAATTTGAAGGCTGGAGATGCTGTAGAGCTAGAGACACTTCTTCAAAAACCCATTTTGCAGCTCATTTTTTCCTTTCTTCATGTTATTGTAGTTTTCTTGGGGAATAATGGCAAAGAAACAGAGAAGGGTTCATTGCTGTTGTGGTTTGGGGTTTCCTCTTGCATGTTTTAATATTTGATCATTTCAGCCCCGTATGGCTGTGTCATCTCAATGTCAGCACACAGTTCTTTCAGGCTTTTCCCCTTTGTTTTCAGAACCTGTTGTCTGGGGCCAAGGGAAGCTTGGCAAACCACTGCTCCTTACTGGCTGCCAGGTGAGCAGGATGGGAGCAGCTCACAATGGCACATCGTACACCAGTGCTGGAGCCTTTTGCTGTGTATGAAGAGCCCCATTTCTGGTAACTAGTTCTACTTTCTGGAGGGTTGGACAGCACTGTTGTCTATCCCACAGGGCAGTCAGGAGTTGATCCTTCTTGGCACAAAGCATCTCACCCTCTGATGCTGCTCCTTAGGCCCCTCTGGATGCAGAACCTGAAGCAGGTTTATTGTGTGATAGAGAGGTGGGGATGGGGGCACTGAAGAACTATGCAGCTTTTCTTCTGTTATTGGTGATCCCCGAGGAGTCTCAGGGTACTTAACCTCTGGTGATGGACATGGACATGTATCCGTGGCCCGTGGGCACTTGATCATGGATTGCATTGATGAGTCCCCTGCTTTGTCTTGTGCCAGAGGCAGCTGCAGGATGTGAAATCTGGGTGCCTGCACTGGGTGAGGATGCTCTAGAGACAGCCTGGCAGTGGGATTTTGGGGGTGCAGAGATGGCTGTTCACCCCAGCCTCTACCCCTTTGGTAGGCCAAGGGCTGAATGGGATTGAGGGGGCCCTGGGGGCTGTTGTGTCTTCTCTAACTAAATTGTGATGGAGGAAGATGCAATAGTAGGCAATTCATTCAACTACTCCACGCTCTGCTTCAAAGCAGGGCTCCCAAAGCCTCTTCCCAGCCTGTATGTCATTTTGCAGTCCCAGGTCTGGGGCTACCCGAGGTGTGTTGTGCAGGGATGCTGCAGAGCCCTTCCTGGTTCCCCTACCCAGAGGTGTACGAACCACACAGCACACAGAAATCACATCAACTCGTATTTATTTCAAAGCAGAAGAACACCATCTGTCACTCAATGAACACAGCGCTGGTAGCTCCTCTGCCAGAGCCTCTCCTGCTCCACTGCTGGACCTGCTGGCCATCATTTTCCCTTTTTGGGAGGGGGAAGGCAGCAGTACATCTTCTTGCAGGACTGGTGGAACGTCCACTCATCCTTTTTGTTGCATGCGGAGGCGCAGTACCCTTTGCAGGTGCCCTTGTGCTGCCCATACCCTGCGGTGGGAGAGATGGAGACAGGAGATGACATGTGGGAGAGCAGAGCCCAAAAGTCAGGATTTATCATCTCCTTGCTGGCTCATAACACTGTGCTCATGGTAGGGTAGGATGAGTGCTTTCTTTCCCCGTTGACCCTGCTGGACACTGGGCACTCAGCTCTACGCTTGTCTGAAGCAGAAGGGAGCAGAGGGAAGCAGGGAGGTGAGCTGCAGTGCCAGCACCATCACCTTCTGCCTAACTGCAAACTGGAGGGAAAAGACAGGAGGCACAGGGTGCTGAGATCAGAGGATGGAAGGGAAAGCGAGGGCTGAGTCTATAGCGTGGAAAGGAGAAGATCAGCATGTGCTTCCAGTACATCCCTTGTGACTACGTGCCACTAAAACCCAAGGGAAGCGTTTGGGGATGCTTCTGCTGGAGGCTGTGCACCCACCCGCACCCTCAAAGCCTGGGGACAGTGTTGCTGGCTTACCTGGGGTGGCCAAGGAAAAGAGCAGGAGCACAGCAAAGAGCACGCAGAGCAGCCTCATGTCTGGAGAAGAGCGGAGATCTCAGCACACTCAGAGCAAAGCAGGTCTGGCACGGCCACAGTGGGCAGCTCTGGAGATCCTGGGTTTTATAGAGGGATTCCTGATACGAGCGGCATGGCAGGAGGAGGAACGCAACCAAAGCCATCTCCAAAGATGCAGTGTTTGCTTTCTGGTGTGTGCAATGTCACCCCGACCTGCTGCACCCACTGCCAAAGTTGCCTGGCGCCTGGGGCCATGCTCCAGTAGGCTTCACCTCCCAGCCCCAACCTGGACATGTGCGTGTGATGCCCCTCCTCCAAATCTACCTGTAGGCACTCAGTGCTTTGCTCCATAAAGCTGGGGTATATGATCTGTGGATATTTGGAAACATTTCTTCTCAGAAAGAGCAGTGCTGCATTGGCACAGCTGCCCGGGGAGCTGGTGGGATCACCATCCCTGGTAGGGTTCAATGTGGGACTGTGGCACTGAGAGATGTGGTCAGTGGGCACAGTGGGGGGTGGGCTGGGGTTGCACTTGGAGATCTTTTCCAGCTGTAATGATTCTGTGATGCTATGATCACATCCATCACAGAGAATTGTTTTCAGGTTGCATTCATCCCTGCATTGGCAAAGAGGTTCCTCGGGGGTCTTTCCCAACCTAGTGCTTCACAACAATAGCCTGAGAGATATTTAGGTAATTTTGTCTGAATGTCTTCCAAAAGGCTGATTAAATGAGATAGGCAGATATCTAAATGAAGCTAAGAAAATGGAATCGCACACCATATCTGGTCAGAAATCTGTTGTGAGTCCATAACTGTATTGCCTAAGGATTTTTATGGTCGTCTATAGAACCTACTGAATATATTCATAGATAAGAAGTTGAAAGGGACTTCAAAGCATTAAAGGACAGAATTAGCAATCCCATGGATCTTTTTGTGCTTAAGAAATAATAAAACAAATACATGGAAAGCTACCTTCTCTGTACAAACAAGAGCAATTTGCTGGAGAACACGAAACAAAGAGCCTGCAAAAAAAAATAAATCAGATTGCAGTGGGTCATAGGCAGGAACAAAACAAAGGAGCAATGTCATGGTGCTGGAAGGACAGAACCAATTGTCTCACAAGGATAAACAGGAGCTGGGCTTGTAAAGGGCATCCAGCCAGTCCATGTACTGTAGTTCATTTCAGCAGGATAAGAGCTGAAGGCTGTTGAGAAAATGACAGGAGATTGAGAAGATAAGTAAGAGAAGACTGAAGCCAATAGAAAGATGAGGGCCAGGCTGGACGGGGCTCAGAGCACTGATGGAGCTGTGGGTGTCCCTGTTCAGTGCAGGAGTGGGACAGATGGCCTTTAAGGGTCTCTTCCAACTCACACAATTCCTCAATTCTACAGTTCTATGACAAGTGCATGGGAAAGAGTGCAGGAATGTGTGTTTTCAATCAATAAAACTCTCCAGCTTGCAGTAACATGAAATCTGGGGACTTCTTCAAGGAGGATGTATATATCTAACTTTTGAGTTTGCGTTGACTTTGTGAGTTTTTTAATTGTTTCATGTGCTCAGTGTAAAAGAGGGCTTTTTGGGGTTAATTTCCTAATAAATGCATGCTTTACCATTACATTCTACCCAGCTTTTGAGTCATAAAATACTGGAGAACTGGTTGGTTTGTAGGGCAGGGATAATGAATAAAATGTCTGCAAATAGCAAGCTCACCCATGTGCAGGGTAAAGGGGTTAGCCACAGTGCTCATCAGTGGGGTGAGGGGCAACAGAAGGGGTTACGTGGAATATGAGGTTTGCTAAAGTAGAGCTGTGTTGGTTCCTGTGACACTGGGGATGGACACACAGGCCCCAGGTCCTTCCCAAGCCAAGATTGCTCACAGCAAGTCCTCTCTGCAGCCAGTCTCTCATGGTGATGCGTCCAAACAATAGGGAGAGTTATCAGCACACTGTGGCCGTGGCTCAGCTCTGCTGCATCTCTGCCAGAGGCTGAGAAAGGCCCAAGCCCTGTGATATCAATCTCATTCTTCCCACAGATGTCCATCAGGTCCCTCTGACCCATCCCTGCAGGCATTCAAGGCCAGGCTGGATGTGGCTCTGGGCAGCCTGGTCTGCCGGTTGGTTACCCTGCACATAGCAGGGGGTTGGAACTGGATGAGCATTGTGGGCCTTTTCAACCCAGGCCATCCTATGATTCTATGATTCTATGACGCATCGATCCCATCAGTCCTGCTGTTGACAGTCCCTATTTCCTCATGCTCTCTTCAAAGGCAGTGTGTTGAAATGATGCCTGATATTGAGCAACTGGACCCAGGGAAGCAGGAGGCTGCCAGCACACCTGGATGCATGCAGGAAGTTCTGGTTCTCGTTCCACAGCTGCGCGTCCGGCCACAAACAGCACAATCTTGGATGGATTCCCATGCCTCCCTAGCATCCTCCGCTCAGCAGGGGAACGCTCTATAAATACTGGCAGCCACAGCTTCACTCCATACCACCTCTTCCCATTGAGACCTCTGCAGCTCCTCTCTCTCCAGCCTCGCTCAGACCCCAGCTCACCTCCAGCCATGAAGTTCCTCTACCTCATCTTCTCTGTCTTCCTGCTGGTCTCTCTGGCCACCCCAGGTAAGAGGGCAAATGGGGCAAGAAGAGCTGATACAAACTAGGATTAGTTCATTTAAAGTGATTTAAACTCTCAAAAATATACATATCATCATGGGAGGTGATTGCTATCCAGGTTAGGTACATTAGCAATGGGGCTACGAAATAAGGACTAGCTCAGGCAGATTTGAGTGAGAATAACTTCAGTATTCAGTCTGGGAGTGAGCCCAGGAAAGACCATTTCTCAGTAAGTGTACAGATGTGCATAAATCTGTTGGGGGCTACGAGTGGTTCGTGGTACCAGAGAGTACTCATTCAAATTGATTTCTGTATCGAGGAGCAGTCCTGGGCGTATCCGATTTACTGATGTGGCACAGCTATAGTTGTTAATGATTCTTTCTGTGACTTTGGTCCTTCTACAGAAGGCAAAAGGAGACTTTGGGCTAAGTTTCCCAGCTAGGCCTTAGGAACCCCGTTCAGATATCACTTCTCATCCACATGTGCACCATCAGCTGGTCCTGTAGTCACCAGCGGCAGGGAGAGGGAGCTGCAATTAGTTTCTTGAGCTTGTGTTCTTCAAGTTTCCTTCCAACTTCTGTGCTTGGGCAGTCATCCCCCTCAGCAGTGCCTGTGCCTGGAGGTGGCACTGGAGTCAGCACCCTGAGCCAAACACTCTGTGCTTCCCCTCGCAGGCTATGGGCAGGTCCTGAAGTACTGCCCGAAGATCGGCTACTGCTCCAGCAAGTGCTCCAAGGCAGAGGTCTGGGCCTACTCCCCCGACTGCAAGGTGCACTGCTGCGTGCCTGCCAACCAGAAGTGGAAATAAGGGCTGAGGAGGAGCCCCTGGGGGAGAGGAGGCACGGCGGTGGCTTTGGGAGCAGCTTCTCCATGCTCTGACCCACGTGTCATCCCCTCTGCTCAATAAAGAGAAAGAGAACAAAAAGATGTAACCCCTATGTGTGTGGTGTGGTTGCTTGTGTCCCCGTGATTCCACACAGAGCATTAGAAGGGTATTCCAAACTCAACCCAAACGATGACAGCCACAGTCACTGGGAATAGTCAGACAATGGTTTGGAGAGACCTCAGTGTGTGGTTTCACTTCTCCCTAAATGAAAATCTTCTGGTCTGTGAGATGAATGACTCCCCCAGTTCCACAGACTGTGTTGAGCAGATGTCTGTCATCTGTCAAAGGACTGTCGACACCCAGAGCATCAAGATTGAAGTGTACTCATTTCAAAATCAATCCTACTCAGAATGAATAGCAAATGTTTCTGTAAGTCCTGCTCCCCAGGGCAGATAAACCCAACCTGCTCCCAGGCAGTGCTGGAGGGAATGGTACAAGGCAGCGCCAGCATTGTTTGGTGTGAAAGGTTCAGTCACTGCCAGGGAACACAACTTGCAGTGACTGCTCGGGTTCAATTGCTTTTTGGGGTGGAGGTGCTGTGGCTGCTATTTCTTTGCCTCTCTGCAAGAAGAAAGAAGGGAGCTTATAAGCAGGAGGAGGACTGACAATTTACACTCCTATGACTCTTAGTAATAGGAGAAGGGGGAATGGCTTTAAACTAAAAGAGGAGAGATTTAGGTTAGATGTTAGGAAGAAATTCTTTACCCAGAGGGCAGTGATGCCCTGGCACTGCTGCCCAGAGCTGTGGGTGCCCCATCCCTGGAGGTGCCCAAGGCCATGGGTGGGCACTGGGCAGCCTGAGCTGGGGGCACCCAGCCCACTGCAAGGGTTGGGGCTGGATGGGCTTTAAGGTCCCTTCCAAGCCATCCTATGAAGTGACATGTAAATCACAAGCTGATGTAGATGTAAATGCTAGGACTTCTTTTCACTTTATAGTGTTGGAGATTCTAAGTAAGCAATAGAGGCAGTGCTTTTGATCATCTCTGCACTTATTTCTTTGCTACATTCTACTCATTTATGTTTAAAATCCAACATTCAAAGGGTTTAGGAGAATAAGCAACTAGGACTGACTTGCTGATTAATTTATCTGCAGAGTGTTGCTTCCATATCCCTTGGACATATTGATGAGTAGGAGACACCTGGGGAATGGTGCTGGCTATCTGCATTCAGGCAAGTGAATTAAGCCACAGCTGATGAGCTTAGACCAGTGATCTTGCTTTCAGATAGAATCATAGAATCATAGAATGGCTTGGGTTGGAAGGAAACTTACAGATCATGTAGTTCCAATTCTGTGCCGTGGGCAGGGACTCAGTATATAAGAACCAAGCACTGTTTGACAGTAAAGAAGTGGGAGTGGTTGGAGTGTTAGCTAAATTAGAGATACACAGAGATCTTTTGCAGGAAAGTTATTTCAGCTTTATAACACCTTTCTTATCCACTGCCACACTACTCTGCATCCAAGAAGAGGATTTATGTCTTGACATGCTGTTGAGAATGCATATGGTGGCATTGGCCCATGGACTACCAGTCCTTCTCTAGAAGGGCACTCTTATCCTTCTGACCCTCTCCATCACAGCCAAGCCACGGCCCCACACTCAGGGGCTGACTGTGCCAGCACTGCTCTGAAGGAGTCTGCACAGCCCTACTTCACAGAACCAGTGACAAATGGCTGCAGAGTGGGTGTCTCATTGTCAGATGGCCACTGGGTTGGAGTGACATAATATCCTACTATGTAGCAAACAATATGTCCTTGGACAGCAGCAGAGTCACGCTCCTCCTTAACACTATCCTTTCTGTCAAGGAATGTGTATAAATATCAGGATTTCCAGCCTTATTTCTAGAAACAGATTCAGGCTCTCTCTGCAAGGCTGCATCCCAGATCTGCTGTGGTCCCGGAGGCTATCCGGTCATGAAGATCATCTACGTTGTGTTTGTTGTTTTTCTAATGGCCCTGATGGCCACCCCAGGTAAGGTGACAATGAGTATAAATGAATAAACCATAGAGGAATAAAGGCAAAAAAAAAAAAAAAGACTTTTCCAGGAAAGCAGGTGTGGGTAGGGATATTCTGTAGAGTTTTTCTTGACCAGGGTCCATTCCTAAATACCAATTTGGAGGTGGATGTTTATGGAAATTGTTTTCTGTGTGGAGGTGGAGTTTCTGTTCCAAGAGAACCATGATGAGGCAACAAATGCAAACTTAACCCTCTTTCTTTCTTTTCTACAGGAAAAAGCCAGTCAAAAAAGTGCTGTGGTAGGTGTTGTTCCAGGATGTGCACTAAAAGAGAGAAGGAGGAGCATACTGAAGACTGTAGGAGCTCATATTGCTGCCTGACGCACAGGAAAAAGAAGTAGAGCAGAGACTTTTGGTGATGGGACAAAGAGGGAAACGGTGATGTTTGCAGTAATTCTTTCATTTCATGGAAATGAAGATTGGTCCTCTCATTAAAAAGACCAGCTCTTACTCTGAAGCGTGTTGTGTTGTTCTCTGTCTTCCAAAAACTCGTGTGCAGGGCATAAGGATAGATTGGGTAAGTCCTATCAGATAAATCTATGTTTGTAAGTGGAGATATGGTCAAACACAGGAACTGCATTTTCCCATATCAGCCCCATCACAACAGCAGTCATACTTGAATTCTTTAGCAGTCTGTTCATGTGAGGTTGTGCTGAAAGCTCTGGTCTCCATGCTTGTAGGTGGCCCATAAGCCATCTTTGGCTTGTAGGACCAAAGACTCCTACATAAGTTTTCATCACCCCTTCTTCTGGCCTAGACAATCTGAACCAACAGCTGAGACACAATCCTATGAAGGTGACAGTTTCTGTTCCCAAAGGCCTTTCCAATTTCTTTAGAAAATGTCTTCAATATGTAAGAAAGCTTATGGGCTTCTGAGATTTTGTAGCTCCAACTCTCACACCTTTGCATGGCCAAAACATTGGAACCAACTCTGCAAAGGATCTGTATCCCATGATGCTTCCTCCCGTTCTTCCCCCACTGTTTGTCCATAGAGATAACAAGAATCTTATGAAGGTTATTAACTATTGAACAAACTGCTGTTCCAGTACAGCAGCAAATTCCTTTTAAAGCCTTTGTTTTGGACTGCAGTAGAGCCTTGATCCTGTAGCCTCTGTACAGGTGAGCAAAGCTCTCACTCATTAAATGGCACAAGAACAGGACTGGAATGAGGGTATGGAATAGCCACGACCACACTGTGAAATGCCCTGTGCTGTGCTGGGGAAGTGAGCAAGAGAAGAGAGAGACAATCTGCCACATCTCAGATAGCAGACTGAACCCAGTCGGGGATGGGGCAGTGTGAAAATGGTGCTTCCCCTTCTGTATCTACACTCTGCCACCTCAATTAAGTGTTGTCCCTGAATGGACTTCACTTTCTCTCATCAGCAGTCTTGTGTCATTAGCCCCTGCGTTCTCCAGATTAGGGTGTCCCTCTTTGTATGAAGGAGTAAACAGCTCATGGCATTCCTGCTGAATCAAAAGGAAACTCTTCCCAAGAAGACAGTGTGGGGAACTTTCTTGCCAGCTGCTCATCTTTGGCCAAGGCAGTAACAATTCTAGCATATCATTGTTTCTTTCTTGCCTTCATTTCTTCATTGTCTGCATTCCTGTGGCAGTGGTGATCACTTTTAGGCAGGGAGGAACATCTCTCAGGATGCTGGGACTGGGAATCAAGCCTGCTGCATGCACCCAGCTTGCTGGTGCTTGCTTCCAGCATGCCAAAATGTACAGCAGACAATGATAATTCCATATTTTAGCAACCATGGAGACATCCTGGTCAACAAAACCTATTGCAGATCTAACTTGGATGCAGGTGTTAGTAATTCTCTTCCTCCTTGTCTGAGATGCATGAAGTCAGAAATACCCAAAGATGCTTACAAAGGTAATTTCCAAGCAATTTTCAGCTTGGCCAGTGTTGGTGCAAAGCATCCCAGCAGCCTTCATCACGTCCTGACCACCAGCAGGCCATGTGTGAGGCCAACCACAGCCAGTGCTTGCTCCTCAGGCTTTCATGTTGATCACTGCTGCAGCTATAGCATCTATTGTCGTGGGACAACTTAGGAACAGTCTCTTGCAAGAAGTTATTTGGTTCAGGTTGGATATTAGGAAAAACTTCTTGTCTGAAAGCACTGACACAGGCTGCTCAGGGAGGTGGTGGACTCACTGTCCCTGGAGGTGTTCAAAAACCATGGGGATGTGGCACTGAGGGACGTGGTCAGCGGGCAGTATGGGTGGTAGGTGGATGGTTGGACTTGATGATTTCAGAGATCCTTTCCAACCCTAACTATTCTATGATTTGGGATGTAGAATAGGAAAGGGGTCACAGCAGCTGAGGTCCAGAGTCATGATTTGACTGGTGATTTTTCATAGGCTGGGAATGGCCAGGTAGAGCCAGTGGGCTCTACTAAGGGGCAGAATTCAGCCTGGAAGAAATGTCCACGGCGTGTCCAAAACTGTGGGACCAGAGCCAGAAATAGGCTGCGTGCCTTGTTTCTCTAAGACAGGTAAACTCACAGAAATGGAGTTGGGGAAATTCTGTTGAAGATTTTGTATTTATTTTCTATTTGAGTCATTCGGTAGATTTCCACAGGCTGCAAATGTTATCTTCATCATCAGAGGGTGGTGGGCATGGCTCAGGGCTCCCAGGGCTCCCAGGGCTGCCAGAACTCAGGGAGCATTGGGATGCACTGCTCTGAGCCTTAGGGTTTGGGTGGTGCTGTGTGGGGACAGGGGTTGTCTCCATGAATCCATGTGGGTCCCTTCCAACTCTGGATATCCTATGATTCTATGAAATGTTGCAACAGCAACCCTAGATGCTGGGTCTGCAAGCTCAAAGGAACTTGGATCACACACAACCAGGAGCAAACCCAAGCTCCTCTCCCAGGAGGAGGCAGGAGTGATAACTCCTCACAAGCAGATTCCGACCCTAGCAAAACACCAAGAGCAGGGCCAGAGATGTAGATTTAACAGCTCTCTGCAGCTTTTGGGCTCTGTGTCCCATGGGCTGGGCCAGTTGCAGTGTCAGAGTCAAGGTAGGACACGTACCTGAAGCTCGGAGTCCAGCCAGCTGGCGAGAGGAAGATTTGGGGAAGGCTGCCATCTTTTGGATGACTGCAAAATAACGGAGCCTGCTCAGGAAATGCTGCTCGCGATCCCGAGTTGATGCTCTGGCCTTCTTTTTGGAGGTGCTCATGTGGGTGACTGAAGATGTTCCTGCTCTTCTCTTGCCTCCCGCAGACTGATCCAGAGCTTTATTTTAGGGCAAATAGGATATGAGCCGAAAAAGATATGGGGCTCCCTATCCTTGCAGCTAAGTGGTCTCACTGCCTCCCTTTACTCTTCCGCCAAAATCTTCCAGGAAGCTGCAATTGCTGCACAGTCTCTCAGCCTCTGGTATGGAAGCTGTGACACCAGTCACCTTGGTTCTACAGTCCTCTGATAAGTTGCCCTCTGGGTCCTTTCCATCACTCTCTCTCATCAAAAAGCCTTACAAAGTCCCAGCTGCTCCACGGCCTTAAATGCGTCAGAGCACCTGCCCTCCTGGTGGCCCACTTTCCTGCAGATTAAACATTTGTCTAATGGCCATAAGCCGCTTAAATATGTCTTGGGCAAAGCCCCTTTATGAACTCTCCCAGAACAAATGGATCCCTGCTGGGACCACTGCTGTGCCCCCATGCTGATATGTTTCTTAGGGATTGTGTCATGTTTTCTCTCCCTTTTGTGCATCCACTCTGTTTATCTCCTTTCCATGGGCAGGAA
Organism: Meleagris gallopavo; assembly: GCF_905368555.1. Lineage (NCBI taxonomy): Eukaryota > Metazoa > Chordata > Aves > Galliformes > Phasianidae > Meleagris > Meleagris gallopavo. The sequence continues at coordinate 106,270,907 of NC_139405.1, read as the reverse complement.
GGAGGGAAGGATTTGCCACATCATAGACAAGGGAGATGGCCTGCAAGGTGTCATGCCCAGGTGGCCAGACATCCCTTTCCCATCTTTCCCTGTCTCTTCTGTATATCATATCATAGAATCATAGAATGGCTGGGTTGGAAGGGACATCAAGGATCATCAAGCTCCAATTCTCCCACCACATGCAGAGCCACCAACCTCCACATTTAATACCAGCCCAGGCTGCCCAGGGTCCATCCAACCTGGCCTTGAACACCTCCAGGGATGGACGGGGCATCCACAGCCTCTGGGCAGCTGTTCCAGCACCTCACCACTCTCATAGGAAAGAACTTCCCCTGACATACAACCTAAATATTTTTCCTTCAACATAAAACCATTTCCCCTTGTCCTGCTGTTATCTATCGTTTCAAAGAGTTGAAGAGTATATCTCAATGTAAGCATCTTTTTCTGATCACACATTGCCTTCATCTAGTAAACTAACACCCAAATGTTTTGCCCTGTCAATGCACGAGTGTACTTCATTTTTTTTTTTTTTTTTGCTTAGCTTCTTGGCCAAAGAAATATCTGACAAATCACACAACAGATCTGTCAAATATCCATTGCTTCCAAGATTTTACGCTTCCACAGGTTTGGCAGCTCTACATCTCCATTGCTTGACCTCTCCTGCCATCTCAGACCAAGCCAAGATCTTCAGCCCAGCCCCTCAACAGCATCAAATGCAAATAAAGTGAGAGTGCCCCCAACCCAAATCCTTACAGCAGTTAGTTTGGCAGAATCAAGCTGACAGATGCTGGAATGTCTGGCCAAGCCAGTAAGTGTTGGGATTTTTTACTAAGGGAACTCGTCAGCTTGATGACTTTAACCTGTTTCCCAAATATTGCCCCCATTTGCATGACATAGACCACTCCCCCTCTTGTGCATCCCTGGTTTTTTATCTACAGTGAAGCCAAATACTGTCTCTAAGATCTGAACAATGATACATCTCACCATGCTCTGACTATCCAGCAAATTAGTAATGGAAAATATCCCATAGAGAACCGAGAGCACTGAAAACAAAGCAAGGAATTCCATTAACAATCCATGCCCTAAAATCAAGGGGATTCATGCAGGGCTTATGCTATTAGTGCAGAACAATGGGACGTGCACATCATGTGATGCTAAGCTATGGCTCCTAAGCCGTGGCTCCTTGAGGATTAGAGAAGGAGAGTGTGTGCTGGGGGGGAAGGGGTTGGAAGGGAGGAACAGGGAATAGCTTAGGATTGTTGGGTTTTAGAGTATCACGGGGGCTGGTGGCTGTGATCCCCTTTGGGAGGGCAACGCCTGGTAGGAAGGAAGCAACCACGAGTGGCACAGGAAGGTGAAAGTGAGGTTTATGGCAAGGCGATGCTATTGGCAGGAAATGTATTCTGCTTTTCAGCTAGGATGTGAGGCTCCCCCCACTTCTGCAGGGAGCTCCAAATAGTAGCGGTGGGGCTCAGCCCCTCAGCTTCCATCACTCATCACACTGCAAGGCAAGAGCAGATAAGCCTGGAGGACAAAGCACAGTCGCATAAGGAAGAGGTTAAGAAGGCAAGGATGGCCAGCAAATACAGGAGGGATGCAGTGGAAGGGATTCCAGGGGCCATCACTTGGCAGGAGATAGGGAAACAAGAGTAAGGGAAAGGCAGGAGGCAATAGCATTGGGTGGTGAAATGCAGAGAATAAGGAGAGAGAGATAGAATATTAATACAAGCTAAGCTGGATCTGGAACTTAAGACTTAGACCTGACGTGGGAAATAAGAACAAGGCAGAAGAGAGCAAGGGAAATATAACTCTTTACTAATAGATGCATTGGAGATGAAAAATGAGGCCAAAGACCAGAAAAGGGGAGGTCTGGGTAACCAAGGATATGTGATGGCTTCACAAACGTCTTAGGACTTTGCACAGGGAAGGTTCATGTAGATGCTTGAGATGGACAAAAATGGGAGGAGGGATGAGCATGACTTGGACCAGCTGCCATTGGGTTCACACGTCCTGCTTGGAGGGGGCTTTCAGGCCTCCTGACCATATATTGGAGACGGATCTCCTTTTGGAGGGCTACATCCAGCCTGGTAAAAAGAAAGTAAACCCAAAAAACATGGCCATGCTGCTAACCTTGAGACCATTCGGAACGTGTTTCTGGCCACACGCACGCTTTTAAACTCTCAGTCTTCAAAACAGGATGGTCCTTGCAGATGCTCTATGGGGAATGGTTCCTCATTTATGGTAGCTTCTCAGCTTCCCAGAATGGTCTGGGTCACTGCTTTCTGGCCGTGGCTGATACTGGCTTTTTAGCACTGTGAATGACTGTCTGTGTCCAGAACTGTTTAATTTCTAGATATTGATGGCGTCTCGAGGGAATTTAGCTTCAAGTACAGTCAAGCAGAACAGTGGCTATGAAGCGTTATGACCAGGACAGGAGGTCCTGAAGGGCCAAATATATGGTCAGAAGGACCATATAGCAAAGGCTTGTTTTGTCCATGTCAGCTCGTAAAACATGAGGTAAAACTGTAACTCCAGCAAAGAAAAGAAACCTCCTTCCTGCTGTAGAAGTGAAAAATCTGCAATGGAGTAATTACTCCAGCCCTGACTAACCAGTCAGAAAGCATCAGGCATTTCTGAGCAGCACTGAGTGAGGGGCTGATGGAGATGGCTGGCATTTCATTCCGGCTTCCCTTCACTTGAGCAATACACTCTTGAGGCTCTTGCTTTACTCACTTTTACGGCTCCTTGCACTCGAGGCCGCTGCAGCATGGGTGTGAAGAGAAGCTAAATGTTTTTCTTTGTGAGACACTGCGCTTATAACCAACATTTTTAACTTCTCCCCGAATAGTGGTTCCTCCTGTTGCTTCTGCTACTTTCACTGTGAAATGAAATCGCTGAGCAAATGATGCCCTGAATCACTGAATTTCTTCTCGTCCATACATTTTCCTTGAAAGTTTAGCTGGGTGCACTTCTCATCTTCCATATTCAGGGTCTCAGGTGTTGTTGGCTCTTGAGAAGAACTTCCTTCTTGTATACGAATAATAGTTGTGCTCTTCTCCCAGACGTACCTGAGATCTTCATCCAGCATATATTGAGTATATCATAGAGGACATCCACCTCCAATCCAGGGCACTGGAAAAGCCTGAAGAACAGCACAAATACATGTTTAATGAAGACAGAAGTAGATTTTGAGGACTTAATAATGGTAGTGAGGCACTGAGAGAGGTGTTGGTGCCCCATCCCTGCAGACAGCCAAGGTCAGCTGGATGGGCTCTGAGACTGATGGAGCTGTGGGTGTCCCTGTTCAGTGCAGGGAGTGGGACAGATGGCCTTGAAGGGTCTCTTACAACTCAAATGATTCTATGATTCTACTTACTAATGGAAAAATAAATAATAATTCACTTCTAGCATGCTTTGTGCAGTGTAAGCCCTGAGTACCACTTGGGAATCGGTGAAGGCAAAGTTCAGCAGAGGAATAGGAAATTAGCAGTTCCACCATTGTCTATGGACAATTTATGGACCTCACTGCCAAAAAGGTTACTGAGTCACCTGGGTAATTGCATGACCATGAACATTTGTAGCTCTGCACGGGAAGATCTTGTAATAAAGGTAATCAAATCTCATGCTTCAGAGCATAAGTGGATCTTCTGCAGCAGCTAGGAAAGAGGTTTTCCACCCATGCACCCAGAACTGAGCCATTAGCTTGGAGTGCTGTGGAGGTAACCTCTGAAGCCTCAGGTTTTGGCCATCGCTGGAGGCAGGAAGCAGGATTTGATGAGCCAGTGATCTAACTGGCTGTGGCAATTCCTGTGCAAGACCTGGGGAGATCACGGAAAGTGAAGTGTGCGATTAATGTGCTACAGTGAGCCGTTTTGCTGCCACATTTGGAGATAACACGCAGTTCAGGAGATAGCCTGAACATCAAACGGTAGTCTGAAACATCAAGAAAGGACCAGAGGGCACATATGCAATGGAGTCTGAAATATCCTTGGAGACTGCAGGTGGCACTTGGCCCAGTTCAAGAATGAGGACGGTGGTTGGATGAGCTCCTCAGTGAAAAGCTATATCACTGAAACTCCCTCCTAGGACAAGCCATTGGGATTCACGTGAATGAAAAACCAGAGAAGAAACACAACACCGTGGTGGGAATCATGCTGGGAGTCAGAAACTGGGGAGCCAAAAAGTGTATTTCTGGAGCTCGCTCTTGTAGCTTTGAAGACCTATCGTAATGAAAATTCTCTAACATTTCCACTGTATGTGAGGGAAAAGGAAAATAAAGTGATACAGCAATAGGAAATCTTTGGCATCTCAGTGTCAACAAGGCACTACAGAGCTGGGAAGTTTGGAGATAAGAAGACGGCATAGACAAGGAGCATCTCAGAGAAAACGACATTATCCAGCCATGTGAAGGTCATCCAGAGAAAAACACCCACTGTGTCAGGTTCAGAGGATGCTCAATTAGTGCTCTTCAAACCTAAAAGTCAGAGATTGCAGGATCAAAGCTCAGTATCAGGAGGCTGCTAAGCCTATAACTCCTGTGGGTCAGGAGACATTGGAGCAGAAATGGATGTTTCCCAGCAAGCCGACAGCTGTGAAATATTCTATTGAAAACCACCGCCAGGAAACTACTCCCATCTGGTACACAGTAATTTTGCACAGTGGCGAAGGTTTTCACACATAGCACTAACGAGTGATTTTGGAAGGCAAATAGCTGAAAGAGCAGTTGCACCTGAAAAAGGAGGTGTCACCAATGGTCATGGTTGCAGCTCCCTGACGTAGCGGGGTCAACAGGATCCAGGCATGGGATTCCCACTGGGGGAAGACTGCCAGACTGTTACACTGCCTTCACACTGCTGAGTGCTCTTGGATTCGCATTTTGCCAAGCACTGGGTTAACGTATACATGGCTGTAGAGAAAATGAGCTTTGAGCCTGCAGTGCTGGCAGGCAGCTTTGATATTCACCAATGTTTTGTGCTCCTAGGGCCCATACAGCCTATTCAGCCCAACAACCTACCCTTGGTGCTAGTTTATTTGCTGCCATATCAAAGCCCCCCTGAAAGAAAAAGGGATGGGTCCTGGAAAATGATTGGGAAACCACAGATTATTCGATAATGACTTCTGAATGGTGAGTATCAAAGTGAACTTGATAAAGGAAGCTTTAGACAGATCCATCTCGTTCCAGTGAGAGGGAAGGGAAGATCTTGAGAACATGAAGTCTCAAGATCTTGCACTCTTCTCTGGGCAGCCTGATCTGGTGATTCAGTGGCTGGCAACTGTGCCCACATCATGGGGTTGGAACTGGATGACCTCTGAGGTCCCTTCCAACCCAAGCCATTCCATGATTCTACGATTCGAGAGGTTGGTCCACAGCAGACACCAGGAATGAGCTGGGTAGGGGAGCATGGGAACTCCATTTCCCAGTGTTGATGCCCCACGGGGAGTGTGTGACAGTTTTCACACTCAGCTCCTGAGATCCAAGCTCTAGTTCACATGTTTTGAGTGGAAAAACCAGAGGCAATGCAGCCCCTATTCCCCCATTAATACAAATCCAGAGGATGGAAGCCCAGAGGCCAACGCACAGCCTGAAGGAATGAACAACAGGGATGGACTGTGGGCATCCTGGGATGGAATGCACTGAAATCTCTCCTGAAGTGTTACTCACATTCCCCAAGAGAAACACGGGGCAATGGATGGAGTCTGCTGGTGTGTGGAAGTCCCAGGTGTGCCATGACACCACCACGGTTCCCAAACAGCAAGATTTTGCTTTCCCACAGCCCAGCTGCCATTTTGCACCAAGACCTCCTGGCGGCCATGAGATGCAGCACAGGAGCTTGCTCATACGAGTGGAATCGGTGGCTTCTCCTCGGAATATTAATTAATGAGTAGCTAGCACAAGAGGCACACTGATCTTTCCAGTACCTTGCAAAGCAGTGGGGGGTGGTTACTTGAAAGCATGCTGCCATTCATCACGAAGGAAGCACTTACTCTAACAGAGCTTTCTTGTTGGGATATTCTGACCCTTCTCAAGCAGCACAACTCTTACTGTTTGGATCTATGATTTAAGTCTCTCTTTATATCTAAGAGGAATAGGAATTCTTGCTTCTCTTTAAGGGAAATACCCAAGGGGCTGAGAAGTGTCTAGGCTAGGCTGCGCTGGACAATAAAGAACTTTTTGGGTCAAGATGGGTCTCACTCAACAGGCCCTGTTTGACTGTCCATTCCTGGATGGTTATGCCATTGGATTTATTGCAAGCACAGTGATCTGTAAGATTCAGATCAAGAGTTATTGTTTGCTGCTGTTTCAGCTTCTTTCTTTTTTTTTTTTTTTCTTTTTTTCTATTCTGCCCTAAAAATGCCAGAGCTTGTTATCCTCTCGGAGATTCAACCTGAGCATTTGTGCTGCAGAATCCCCCGTGCCCCTTTCTATCAGCCTAGCAAGCAGATAACTGAGTTCCTCACTCTTCTCTTTGATGGGTCCTTTCTCTCTTCCTGCTTTGCTTGACATCCTCAGCTTTCCTTCTGTATTGCTCTGAGCAGAGCAGGAGGCTGGTTTTCCCAAGGGAATGAAGCAAGAAGCACTTCATGGGACTCACTTACATTGTCCAAAGACCAAGCACAACCTTTGTGGCTCTCACACTCAGGCAATCCAAGAAACAAGACCCAAAGTGTCACCCAACCAAAGCATTCAGTGATGCTGGGGGCCAGCTCTACCTCTGAGCATGGCTTTGCTAGTCTGCATTCTTCTTGCCTAGCTTCAGCAATAGAGTAAACTTCTTGTGCATTGCTCTGCACTCACCACAGTCAGCAGAAAGAGGACAGACACCTCTAGAGCCAGTTTTTCTCCTCACAAGGTGTATGACTACACCTGGGAGAAGAACTGCTTTCTAGATGTGCTGGCATCCCCTGCAAGTCCTATGGAATGATTCAGAAGGACCAGCTTAAGTGCATCATCTAGCTTTCAGATAGCTAAAACAAGGTGAAGCAGAATCCCATGCCCAGCTTAGTATTTAGGAACTAAGTGGGAAGAACGAATGATACAAGAGCCTTTATGCTTTTCCCATTGCTTTATTAAGGAATCTTCACGCTTATTTATTTCTTCCTTCCAGTCTCTTTAAATGCCACTGAAGCTGCTGTCATTGTAAATCAGAGTCATCAGAACTGCCTTTCAAAACAGAACTTCTAACTAAGAAGAAAAGATGTCAACGTGAAGCAAACACCAGTGGACTGTATATTGCAGAGACGTGGGGTCTGCTCCAACCTCATCTCACAGCAAGTCAAAGTGAAGAACTTGCAGCATGCATCCTACTGGGATAATTCCACGCTGAGAGCAGGTGGACTTGTTTAAACCAAGAATTCACATAATATTTTCTCATATGATACTTATCCCTGCTAATTTCCCACTTTCTGGCCTTGTTCAAGCCAGTCAATTCCTTGAATCTGTTGCCCTTTGCTTGTAATAAGCTCTTCTTGCCAGATCTCATTCTGAAAGAGCTGGTGAAATTGGTTTCTACTCACCCTTCTCAGGTCCTCTAGGATTTTGCAGTCTGTGCTGCACTGCTGGTTTTCTGTGTCCTTATCTTCTCTCTCACTCCCAGTGACTCCTTCATCCCTTGGCCAATTTCTGCTTGACCTAGATGTCCTATTAATGTCTTCTCCCAGTAAAGGCTGCAGATGAGAGGCAATCTGAAGGGTCCCTGCTGGTTGCTCTGTGTGGCCACTACACAATACGGCCAATTCTACGTATGAGCTTGTCTGCTGCATTGCCCCTCTGCCATGCTGCTCTTTTACTACTAAGGCAGTGTTTTCCAATGGAGGGGTGATCACAGTAAAAAGAATTTGCCATGTACGAGTCATTGGTTACATGCTCTTAAATTAAAAAAAAAAAAAAAAAAAAAAATCCACACCAGAATGTAATAATACATAATAATATAAAATTACCTAATTCCTTCTTAAAATGATTTAAAAAAAAAAAAAAAAAAAAAAACATACAACATCACATATATGCATACATACATCCTCAGAGGGCTTTACAGTCACTAATGGGTGCTCGTATCACAAACAGCCTGTGAGATAAGTTTGTTGGCCCTTGGTAGGAATCTCCAGGCTTGGTCTTTTCTGTTTCATTATGAAATCGGAGTAAGCTTAGTTTCTTTCCCAAGATCAAGAGAAGATGCTTCTCTCACGGGTACAAAACAAAGTCCTGCTTATTTCCTGCCACAGGATCTCACTCACCTGTGGTACTTCAGGAACAGGTCTATAAACAGAGCAACTAACTCTGCTTGGCAAGGGTAAATTCCCTCCATCAGTGCATTACTGCTGGGTGAGGGTGGGCTGCCAAATCCACTGACGTGACATAAGATTTAGGAATGGTTTGGGAGCGTAATAAATGAATCCCCCCTTGAGTCGACTGTACGTTCCTTGGATCTCTCAAGCAATCAAAATAAACCCGGGGATTACTTGAGACAAATGTCTGTCTGCACAACAAATCACCACAGATTGCTCATGACAGCCAAATGAGACGTCCTTTCAGAGCATCACCCAGCGACTCACACGGCTCTGGACCACAAGATAAAGCTGGAGTTGGGAAAGCTAAAAATCACACCAACTATTTGGGGTCTTGTTTCATAGAGTGAGGACAAACGGCTTCACACGTGCATGGCAATGCCTGTCCTTATGGGGCAGCTTGGCCAAACATTTGCTACAAGGCATTAGAGCTTTTCCATTGCCTTTAACATTTCAGGTTACTAAGGGATTATATCTATAGGCTGGGGTAATCCCTGAATATTTAGAAAATACATGCACGACTCTCCAAACATCAGACATCTGCCCCATGGTGCTGCACATCTGCCATTCCCATGGATTTTTGAACAATTTCCTTTAATGAGCAGGTTTATTTTGATGGAAATCTACAAATGAGAAAAGCTCCCGTTGCCTCCGTGGTTGTGTCGAGTCTGCAGTTTTACAGCTCAACATTTGTATAAAAGACAAAATATGCAGTCAGTCTCTTTGGACATCACAAAAACACGCATAAATGCACAAAGATAAATAGGTCCAACACACGCATGCAGACACACAGACACGCTGAACTCTACTTTGCTAAAAATCTGGCTCTGAAACAAATATATACTTTTTAAATTAGCATTTTTTAAAGACACTAACTGCATTTTGAGTGCAAGGAACATATTATTTTGTAGGCGTTTTCAGCAGCACAATACCAACCCCCGTTTTTAACTATTGACTAATTACCAGTAGATCTTAATTACATGGTGTGTGGAGGCACTAATAAGTTTACGAATCTGCCAACAACACTAAACACATATGTCTTTTCAAGCATTAGCCTCCCTCTCCTTTTTAAAATCCTTTCTCTTTTCCTCCCTTCAATTTGGCAGCAGAAGATACTGGGAAAGACTGTAATTGCAGCTGATTAGAAAGCGAGCATCTGAACATCCTCGCTTAGAGAAGAACGGCTCAAACCACGAGGGGAACAGAAAGAAGTGAATGGAGGAGAAGTCAGAAGGGTGAGAAAGGTCATCTTTAAGGTGGTTTGTTCTCGCTTTCCATGCAAGGTCCATGCAGGTGTGGGCATGCTTTACTCGTGCTTATCCTCCTAGCAAGTTGCAATGGGTCTGGAAACCAGTAGGAATGGGAAAAGTGCAGAAGAAGGTGCTAGTTCTGTCCCTGTTGATAACTGGACCACAAAACAGCTCTTCTGCACACCCAACAGTACCAGGACCTTCCTCTGGCCTCATTGGCTTTTATGAACCTGTCCACAAAATCAGATACTCTGCAGTCTGAAAACACTCCTGTAAAAAATCAGGTTGGATATCAGGAAACATTTCTCCCCAGAAAGAGTGGTGATGCAGTGGCACAGCTGCCCAGGGAGGTGGTGGGGTCACCGTCCCTGGAGGTGTTCAGATGTGGAACTGAGGGATGTGGGCAGTGGGCATGGTGGGGTGGGCTGGGGTTGGGCTGGGGGATCGCAGAGGTCTTTTCCAACCTGAGTGGTTCTCTAATGCAGATTCTGATCAAGTTTGCAAAAACACTCAACTCTCCACAGAAGTTTTCACTGCAGCTGGACTCTCACACCTCCCCAAATACCTTTCAGATCTGGGTCCCACAAAAGTGCCCACTCATACAGACACTTGTAAAAGCCTAGAGGGGCTGAGAAAAACTGTGAGCCAGACTATGAAAGAAATGTTCATTTAATAACTGGAGCTACATACCTTACGATAAACCTACTAACCTCACAGTGTTTTGTCATGCAGAGTTCCGAGTTCTTTACAAACTTCATGACCACACCATCACATATGAACCTCCGCTGACGCATCCTGCTCTCTGACACGAGCTCTTTTGCTACCCCAGGTAAGGCTGCAGAGTCTTGTACTGGTGTTAAGAGTTCAGGAGCGTATAAATAGGAGGGGGAATGGCTGTTTACAAGGGTGGATAGTGAGAGGACAAGGGGGAATGGTTTTAAACTGAGACAGGGGAGGTTTAGGTTGGATATTAGCAGGAAGTTTTTCCCCCAGAGGGTGGTGAGGCACTGGAACAGGTTGCCCAAGGAGGCTGTGGATGCCCCATCCCTGCAGGCATTCCAGGCCAGGCTGGACGTGGCTCTGGGCAGCCTGGTCTGCTGGTTGGTGACCTGCACACAGCAGGGGGTTGGAACTGGATGAGCACTGTGGGCCTTTTCAACCTAGGCCACTCTACGTTCTGCATAAAGACCCCATGCACTTGCACATGGTCCTTCCATTCCAAACCATGAAGTTGATCACTGAACACCATGTTAATTATTTAATAAGAACAGAAATTAATCTTCCATTTACAAATGCAAGTGGCACAAAATAATGAAGAATGTACAGATTCTTGAGAAAAACAGTGGTGACAATTTCAGACTGGGCTTATACCACTGAAGTATTTTCCATGGAATGGCTAGCTAAACTTGAATGTTACGACTACACAAATGAGAGCAGGTGTTCCCTTCCCATATCCGTACCTCTAAATGCAGAAGGGCATTTCCATCTGGGATGATTCAATGTTTATTTTCACATGGCGAAGGAGAGGAGATTATTGTCATTTGCATTGATGAAGGAGGTAGTTGTCACCTTCCCATTTTTCCTTATCGAATCTTTGTTAGCAAATAACATGTCTTGAGTAAAATGAGAGTAGGGGATAATTTATATGGTGCCACACTTAGCCTCGGCAATGAAATTACAAAAGTGAATCAACATGAAAGCTGAATAATTTTTTTCTCAGCAATTTAGATAATTATGGACAAGGCAAGCATTAGTTTTGCTGTAGAAAACAGAACAAGTTACTCCAGTATCTTAGGGCAAAACTTCAGTTCCTTAATTAACAGATTCGGAAATATTGTTTCTGCTGGCAGATGGAAGAAATGATAGGAGCATTTGCCAAAGTTAGAGACGTTGGTGACGTGCCCATGTTAGAAAGCACAGTGTGTGCCTGAACCGAGACTTCAGAATAGCACTACTTAATTTTTAGACACTGTGTGGAAGAGCCACATGATCATTTTTGTTATGGAAGTGAGACCTTAAGCATCCATTTCAAACTTGGGCATCTGTCCCCTGAGATATTAAATCACCTGCACGTAGTCAAATTAATTTAAAGCACTAAAATCATAGAAAGGGAAATGGTGATGCCATCTTGTTACTTCTGCTGCTGTTGAGAAGAAGCTGATCCTACCCGTCCCTAGAACCAGTATAAGTAATAGGAAATGCGCACTGGAGGCCTAACCCTGCTCCTAATGGCAAAATACTCTGGTGCAATCTCCCAGTGTCTAATGCTATTTAAGGTGCCCAAAGGTGGCTTGGACATGTTGATCCAACTGACAGGTATGATACTGGAGGTAAAAAAGATCGAAGCCCATTTGGAGCATCAGCTGGAGGCCTGGTGAGATATCCTAGGGCCTCACAAATGGCACTGGCTGTCTACACGTGGTCAACTGCCCAGAGCCAGCAGTAAGCTCCTTCTTGACTATGGAACTCAGATATGTAATAACTCACCCATGGACATGTACAATTAGATGTCTTGGTTTAGAGCTAAATCCACTGACACAGAACACGAGCTCTACCAGATGGAGGCATTTTGTTCAGGACCGAAGCGGTAGAAATGGTGGTTGCAGTGGAGCCGAGGGTTTACTGAGCACAAAAGGGCATGTAATTGAGATATCATGCCATACCATGAGGTTCATCATGAAAGACAAGGGCTGCAAAGATACAACCAACCTTAACTGCCACGACATCTCATAAGATCAGTGGGAAATCAGTGGGGAAGATGATTTCTCAGCAGTGCCTTGTCTGAAAGAAGGACTGAGAAGCCCACACCACCGAGGAGCAATGAGTGGGCTGATATTTCAGGAAAAAGGAGATGGGAGACTGAAGTTACCAGAGCTGTTATAGCCAGCAACCATTTTCTTATTTTCCAAAGGAAACCCAGGCAGGTTGGAATGAATGCAATATTCTGTCTATATTTGGCTTGATAGAAGAGGTCATGAATTGAATTAAGCAATCTGTAGTGGCAAGCATTAATTATAGAAAATACATTACCCTGTTACATGCATGGGTTTGGATGAGGCTACAGAGCTTTCATGTATTATAACACCAGTGTGTTTACGTGGAAAGGGATTTGTGTCATGAGGAGTATACTTCACCTTAGTTAAGGTGTGAATTCCAGCTCCACTTGCTCTCATGACCAAAGGCGATGCATTGGCTTTCCCAGTAACCTAGAAGAACAAAAATCTACCTGCCACGTGCGATTCCTGTGGGCAGAGTGACCAATCTTCCCATGTGCTCAGTTCAGAAGGGGAAGAACTGCTTGATAACTTCTCTTTTCACTGAGCTTCGAATAGCAGCGTGGCATGCTGACAACAGCCAGCTACTGTATGAGATACATCCCTGCTCTTCATAGCCAATTAAATCACTGGGGTCCCATGGGGGGAAGTAGGAAATGCTGTGTAGTTGCTTTTCCTAAATCTCAGCTTGGAAGAGCACCAAGTAAGTCCATCAGACTGGAAGTCTTAGCTGTTAATGCTCTTCTGAGGGAAGAAACACACTTCCCTGCATCACTCATCACCTCTTCTGCCTGATGAAGTCAGGTTGCTCCTTCCTGCCGAGTAGCCAGTACCTCTAAGAGCACAGCTGAGGGATTAGCCTTTGCTTGGTTTAACAAGACTATGGAAAGAAAAGGCAGGCAGGTCAGAAAGCTTCTTGCAGTCACCTTCTTCTGCACAGACCAGTCCCCAGGAGGCCCTACGATCACACATCCGATGTCACCGGGTTAGCTGATTGCATCTAAAAGGTGTCCCAGTAAAGGCACTTTTCTGAAAGCAGAGAGACAGGTTCCTTTTGATGCACTGTAATAAATGAACACAGTCGCAGCTCTCAGGAGATTAAAGGAAGCCTGAGAAGAGCTGAATAAACCATGTCACCGCAGGTAAGATCTAGATAATGGGAGCTGTGAAGTTTTCTAACTTTCCCAGGACCATACCAATTATTAAATTTGTCAGGAGGTGTAAAGAGGTTTAAATAAAATATTACTGTCCAATAGAAGAAAACATGGGATTCCTGTAATTATTTAGTAGAGAAATATTATCTGTCTTTTATCATGCAGCAGCTGAGAACCTGAACACATTTTAGGGACATAATTCGAACTTCACAACCTCTCTAGGGTATAGCAGTGTATTTAGGGTATAGCATTCCATCTTGACAAAAACACAGCCATAAAGAGGGCTCCATTTTTAAGGAACAACCTCTTGCTTAAGTTGCTGTTCCTCTGTGATAGCCTCCATCCTGCTAAAATCTCTGCTCATGAAACCAGGGATATTTACTTTGCAGAAGGACCCACCCCTGGCTGGACCACTGGAGCACGAACATATTCTTCCAGGAAGGGGTAAAACATTGTGCCAGAAGAGGTTCAGGTTGGATATTAGGAACAATTTCTTCTCCTAAAGAGTGGTGATGCAGTGACACAGCTGTCCAGAGATGATGGTCCCTGGAGATGTTCAATCTGGAGATGTGGCACTGAGGGATGTGGTCAGTGGGCACGGTGGGGGTGGGCTGGGGTTGGACTGGAAGATCTCAGAGGTCTTTTCCAACATTAATGACTGTATGATTGCATGATTCAAAACTACTCTTTTGCATATGGAATTATAGAAGTCAAGCACTCGGTCTAGCTGTGAGGACACACCACATTTGGGTGATCATTAACACATCATTATAGATAGCCACTAATAACACTTGATTGGATTGGATCAGTTGATTGGATTTTTTAACTGAAAGCTCTAAACCTAAGCCCCCAAATAAAACCAAAGTGTTGGAACCCAGAAACTTCACCAAATAGGCAGTTCTTTGGATAACTGTGAGCTAGCTTTTTAATATATAACATTTGGCAACTTCCACACCTTTCCTAGAGAAGCTAATATCACAAAGTGCTGCTACAGGGAGACACCAGTTAAAACAGCACTGTGTTAATCCTCCCCCAGCATATACATGAAGCATTCATTGAGTCTAACAGAAAGTACAGGCAGAAGGATTGACCCAGGTGCGTCCTCTTGTCAGGCTCACACATTAGCTATCAAGTTTATCAACACACCCAACTTTCAGTACTGCAGAGACCTTAGCATCGTGACAAAAGAAGCCAGAGTCTTCTTTGTCTCATGCATGAATAACAAAGCCACCTGCTATATTCTAACAGTGGATGCTTTATTGTTAGTGATGATGCATGAGGCAGAAATAATGCAGTTTGATTTTTAGAGACAATACCAAGTTGAGCTTGCAAGGCTGTCAGTTAGCCCACTCTCGTTTGAGTTGGGAACTGAGCAAACAACTTGGAAGTAATTGATGGAAACTAATGACACAATAAAATGTCATTTTTCTGACCTACTTTGCTTAAAGTAAATCCCTGTTAATTGTGATTACCTGGGCTGGTAGCAGAGTACTACACATCTACCAGATACCCAGTTGGATCCCCCAGTTATTTAAATGAGGTAGTTCCAGATTTACACAACTCTGATTCTGGCTTACATACCTCTCTATATATAGTGTTTGTTCCCCTGATCTGAATAAATGCCTGGAAGATGGAAGACCACACAACTCAATTAGTGTATTGATTGAGACAAAAAAAGCCTTTAACCAACCAACAAGAGAAGGGCACCATTCCACGCCGTGCTTTACTGGGCACTGCCGGAGCACCAGACGTGCCTCTTCTTCCTGGTGGCTCACTGCTGCTTCTGAAAAGCAGAATTCAACATGAAATGCAAGGATTAGACAGATCAGCTTTGACTGCTGCAAGAGAAAACTCCTTGCTAAACATGTTTTATAAATACTTGCAGATCTAAGGGCCATCCAGAGTTTACTCAGACCTCTGGACACAAGCGCCTCCAGCGTGATGGGGGTCACCGCTTAGTTGGTCCCTTCCAACTGAAATGATTCTGTCATTCTTTGGCTCTCTGTAAGGGCCAGTGCTATAATCACACAGGGCTGCAGCCTGATGGAAGGGGCAGAGCACCCTCTCCGTATCCTTGGCTGAAGCTGTGATCCAGCAGTAGCTGCGAGTACCGGGGACAGGAGGGGGCTTGGGGTGCTCTGAGCACAGCCGTGCTTCTGCTGTGGGATAAGTGGGTGAGCTGGAGCTGGAGAACATCATGGGATGATCAGGAATTAAGATGTAAGCGGTGGAGATATCACTTCTGGCCACCCACAGAGTCATGTAGCCATGACTCATCGCCTGATGCAGGAAGGAGCGCAGCGTACCACGCATCAGAATGGACAAGATCTTTCCAAGGACAGATGATCCGGGCAGGAAAACCTTTCAAGGTCTCTCATCCCAACTGTTTATTTTCTCACACTGGTATGTCATTTCCTCTGTAAAATTGCAAAGCAATGTGTTAATGTCAACTACTTATTTTTTTCTCTCTGACTGGAAGGATCTTATGGTTTCTAGACCAGATATACTCACGACCGGTTCCTACTCCTTTGCTCTTCTACTGCTGCCCCTCAGTGTCACACCCTTCCCATCTGCTTTCCGGAATGTACTTACATACAGAAAACACACTCCCCCTCCATTCTCACTTTTGCTGAAGGGAGTAAGTCAAATTCTTTCAGCCTGCAGGAGAAGGAAAGCACAGATCTCTGATCAGCACCTGGCTCCTCCCTACATGTATCCAGCCTGACTTCACCCTTCTTGGACACAGCTGGCCACAAATGCACCGAGAAATGCAGAGGCAGTCTCAACAGAATATTATCTCATGTCACATATCACCCAAGCAATTGCTTTTCTCATTTAGCGTGCCAATGCTATAATCCCCAACTGCTGCCTTCTCCCACCCGTATGTCTCATCGCACAATTTTGGGCTGTTTTTGTATCAAAACAGATGAGTCTTCTGTCACCTTATTGGTTCACAAAGTGCAACGTGCACCTACACTTCTACTTAAATAAGGCTAAATAGTTTAATTACTTTTGTGCTGTCTTTGTTTTGTTTTGAAATCGTATGTAGCAAATTTGCTGGGTGGAAAAGTTTGCAGAGATGAGGAATGCTCCCATTTATATCTCACTGCACTGCAAACCAAAAGTTTAAGCAAAACACATGAGTTCATCGCTCAGGAACACAGGGCAGAGAGTCCTTATTTCTCAGTGCAGCTTCAAAGAGAAGAGTGATTTTAGGTAGTATATACTTACCATCCCCTCGAAAATCACTTGGAAAGGCCAAATACACCCTTTTCACACAGCTTATTTAGTATATGCAAACACTCTTCCCCCAATTACTACTTTTTTCATTGCTGGAAAAAGTATTTTTATCCACACTAGTGCACCTTTCCACCTTCTCACTGTTTTATTTCGCCAGTTCTCGAGCCCTGAATCCATCTGCCCTGATATTTTGCCACAATAATAAAAAAGAAATCAAACACAGAGAGGCGGAAGCGAGAGTCCACAGGAGAGCAGCAGGGCTGGAGCAGGAGAATGCTTACTGAATAGGAAAAATAAAACAGAAGAGATGATAACCTACAGAGGACAGCACAAGACAGCAAAGAACGTGGATGAGATCAGTGAGCAAATGTAAATGGGTAGAAAGGAAACCAAGGGAGGAAGGACAGGGAGTTGGCCTCCCCAGCAGGTCCCTGTCCAAAGCTTGGGCCTGGGGAGCAGCTCAGGTCCAGACAAACACCAAATCATTTGTGGGGCCACCAAGAAGATCTGGCCAGTCTGCCTGGCTCTCTAAGAACGGGGTGAGCTAGCTTAGTGTCCCCAAAGAGGGAGCTAGCAAATGGGGGGAAGGAAGATGGAAGGGCCCGTGTGTTTATGAGGAGAGGCTGATGTGGAGAAGGACTCGGGGGTCTTGGTGGACAAGAAATTGGACAGCATCCTAGGCTGCATCACCAGAGGGGTGGCAGAGGGGCACTCTGCTCTGCCCTCCTGAGGCCCCATCTGCAGTACTGTGTGCAGGCCTGGAGCTGCAGTACAGGAGGGATGCGGGACTGTTGGAGCAGAGCTGATGAGGGCCACAAGGATGCTCAGAGGATGAAGAAAGGCTGAGGGAGCCGAGCTCCGGGGAGACCTGACTGCAGCTTCCAGTATTTGAAGGGAGCTTATGAACTGGAGGGGATTTTTGCACAGACCGGTGACAGGAGAAGGAAGAATGACTTTAAACTAAAAGAGAGGAGATCTAGGTTAGATGTTAGGATGAAAATCTGTACCCAGAGGGTGGTGAGGCCCTGGCACTGCTGCCCAGAGCTGTGGGTGCCCCATCCCTGGATGTGCCCAAGGCCATGGATGGGCATTGAGCAACCCGAGCTGGCAGAGGCATCCAGCCCACGGCAGGGGTCGGGGCTGGATGGGCTTTAAAGTCCGTTCCGACCCAACCACTCTGTGACAGTGCACCGGGAGGTCCGGGCGAACACTGGGGCCGGGCGAGCTCAGCCCGAGGAAAGGATAGTCGAACCCGGCGCAGGGCCCAGCCGCAGGCCCCACAGCGTTCCCCCCTCCGCCGCCCGCCGGCCCGGCCCGGCCCAGCGCTGCCCCGCTCGGTCGCTAGGCGGCCCGGCCCGCGCTGCGCGGCCTGGGAAGCGCCGCCCCCGGAAGCGGCGGGCGGGCGGCGGGCGGGCAGGCAGCAGGCGGGCGGGCGGCGGGTGGGGGGACGCCGGGAGCGGGGACGGGGGGGGCAGAGCGAGCGAGCGCGCCCGGCGAAGGGGCCGGAGACGCGGCGGCGGCGGCAAGATGGCGGCCAAGTCGGATGGCGGCGGCGGCGGCGTGGGCTTCGCCCAGCTGCACAACCTGGACGAGGCGGCGGCGGCGGCGGCGGGCGTCTGCGGCGGCGTCGGGGCAGCGGCGGCGGAGGGCGCGGAGGAGCCGGGCGGCAGCAGCTCCTTGCACATCTGCCACTGCTGCAACACGTCGTCGTGCTACTGGGGCTGCCGGAGCGCCTGCCTGCGGAACCTCTTCGGGCGGGCGGCCGCCGCCGCCGCCGCCGAGCCGCTGGCCCCGCGCCCCGCCGACGAGGGAGCGCCGCAGGCGCCGGAGGTCGGAGGGGCGGGCGAGCGGCCGTGGCTGGACTGCCTGTGGATCGTGCTGGCGTTGCTGGTGCTGCTGGGGGACGTGGGCACGGACCTGTGGCTGGCGCTGCACCACTACGGGCGGCGGGACTACGTCTGGTGCGGCCTGACGCTGGCCTTCGTGCTGCTGCCCTCGGTGCTGGTGCAGATCCTCAGCTTCCGCTGGTTCGTGCAGGACTACACGGGCGGAGGGCTGGGCGCCGTGCAGGGCCTCAGCAGCCGCGGGCCGCCCATGATGGGGGCCGCCGGGCGCCGGGGGGGACCCGGCGGGGTAGGAGGAGCCGCCGGCACCGCCACCCCCGGGGCGCAGCGCCTCTGCAGGATCTCCGTCTGGGTCTGGCAGTCCGTCATCCACCTGCTGCAGATGGGACAGGTGTGGAGGTAAGGGCGGGGGTCCGGGGTGCGGTGGGAACGGGGGATCGCTGTCGCCTCGTGGCCCGGCGTGGAGGAACGGGGCTCGGTGTTCAGCGAGGACGTGAGCTGACGGGTTCGCTGTCGGCTCGTGGGCCGGAGCGGACGCGGGTCGGTGTGTCTTTGCTGGAAGTCGCTGCCGCCTCGCGGTGCGGTGGGGACTACTGGGGCAGTGCCTGGTGACGGAGTTGGGGTCACCACCACCTCGTGGTCCGAGGTGTGGGGTTCAGCATCGCCTTACGTCCAATGGGGATGTGGGGTAGTGAGTTGACTGCCTCCTCGTGGACCCGCATGGACGTGGGGGAGCGAGGTTTGGTGTCACCTCGTGTCCAGAGGAATAATGAGTTTACTCCAGCATGAACGTTGGTCACTGTCACTTTGTCGAGGTGGAATAATGAGGATCGCTGTCACCTCGTGGTCCAGCTTGGAAGTGGGTTGCTGTCCCTTGGCTGGAATGAGGGTCGCTGCCTGCACGTTGCCCATGGTGGAGGTGGGTCCTCTCAGCATGGGGATGACCGCTGTCCATTGACTGTAATAGGGTGCGTGAAGGTTGCTGTCACCTCGTGGTTTGAGGTGGGTTGAGGTGGGGCTGAAGGGGTTGCTGTCTCCTGGTGGTCCAAGGTGGATGTGGTCACTGTCACCTCATGGTCTGAGGTTGACGTGGGTCATTGTCATCTCATGGTCTGAGGTGGAAGTGGTCAGTGCACCCCATGTAAAAAAGAGGGGAGATTTGGGGTTCGTTCCCCTTAGCTTGAAGAGAGCCTCAGAGGGAGGAGAAATGCCCCTAGATGATCTGTGAGGCTGAAGTGAGGGAAATGGGGTCACTGCCACCTTTTGGCCCGTGGGCACACAGGTTGGTGGAGGTGAGTCAGTGCTCCCCAAGCTGGAGGAGATGTGGGGGCCCTCCTTGTGCTGCCCAAAGGAAGAGAAATTCCCACAAAAAATGCCCATGTGGCTGAGGTGGGGGACTGAAGTATGCTGTCCATTCATTGTCTGAGTCATTCCCCCCCTCATATAGAAGCAGGAGAGATTTGGGGTCATCCCTACTAGGCCGAGGAGAGGTTCCTCCAGGTAAGTGTGTGGGACTGAGGAGGCCATGGGGGTCACTGTCACCTCCTGGTCCTCACTGGGCAGGGCCAGCACTCTCCCCACATAAAAGCAGGGGGAGATGAGGAGCCCACAGTACTGAGGGGAGAGAAATTTCCCCTAAAGTCAGTGTGTGGGGCTACGGGGAGGGAAGATGTGGAGGGGCTGCTGTCACCTTACGGTGCCTGGGGGGACGTGGCTTTGTGCTCCCCACAAGCACATGGAAGGGGTGCCTCAGGGATGGGATATTGCTGCCCCACAGGGTTGGGGCAGGACCAGGGCGTGGATTTGGGGCTGCTCATCTCTGCAGGTGCTCTGAGAGGTGATGCTAACCACCCTTCAGAGGTGACAGTGTGGACGTAGGCCCAGGGCTGGGGGTGACCCCCGTGCCAGCATCACTGCAGAACGAGGCCCTGCAGCCATGGGGAAGGCTGGCCCCAAGAGCTGGGGAGTAGCAAGGAAGCAGCCCCATGGAAAGAGGGAGCTGTTCCAGAGAGGCAGGGGGCAGATGGGGGGCAGGCCTCTGGCTGTGGGGTGTGCTGTTTCCAAAGGGATTGGCGTCAACCTGCTGTAGATGAGGGAGGGAGAGAGGGTTGCATCTGTCCCCTGTGGTGGTGGGGAAGGAAGCAGTGGGGAAACGGGGATGGATTTTGGGTTGTCAGTGTGAGACTGAAGGTCAGAGTCGGAGACTGATGCCCTGGAGCAGCTCTTGAGGACAGGCCCTGGAGTGATCAGGGGATGGGGCCGGAGAATGTTCCCGGGATCAATGGGAATAAAAGAGTGAGCGAGGAGCTGTCATCCCCCAAAAGAGATGGAAGAGAGAGGCAGGGAGGGATTCTCTGGGATGAAAGCCTGTAAGATACAAACGCTTCCAGAGAGACAGCATTTTTACAGAAAGAGGTGTTGTAAGGACAACTGTAAAGACCTGGCGTGGCCCTGCGTCCTCTAAGATCACTCTGGAGGGGATATGGGTTAATAAGATGGAAGGAGAAGGTGGTATGGATGATGGAGGCTGGAGTGAAGGCTCTGAGTGCTGGCATTGGGTCCTGCATGCACCCCCCCCCCCCGCAACCCCCCTGGATACATATGGGGAGAGGGTCTCGATGGGTCTGGTTGGGCTTGAACGCTCTTAAAATTATTGATAGGCAGAAGGTGCTGGATTTTTGAAGGAGGGGAAAACGGCACTAAATGGTGAAGCTGGGAGGGTGCACATCCCTGCATCGGCATTTCCAATGTGAATCCATGGGGCCAAAATAACCTGATGGATGGATGGATGGTAGGAATTATTCACTGGGATATGGATGAGAAGAAAAGAAGAAGGTGATGATTGATGAGGAAGTCATCATTATTATTTTTTTAATTTTTGATATTTTTTTTTTTTTGGCCATCTGGATAGCAGAAGGGGTTAACCCTGCTGCCTAATGAAATCGGTGGAGAAGTGGCTGGAGTTAAGATGGAGACAGCGTGCGGGAGCCTGGGGGAGGGCTGCGTGGGTGGAGGCAGGGGAGGGCCTTGACACCTCTTCTGAGGACACCGCTCTTAAGATAAAATGAATATACACATCAAAGATTTTGTATTATTTCTTATTTCTTTCCGAGGGGGTGGAGGGGCGGGGAGCTGCGTGGGAAGGTTGCGTGAAATGTATACCTGGGAAAGGAGCCCATGGCACCGCGCAGTGCAACAGCACGTACATATATTTCCTCTGCACCTTCAATGTCATTTGTGTGATGTTCTGAGCACGCTGGTGCTCAGCTCCTGTTGGGGGTGGATTTTGTTTCCTTATGGCCGAGATGTGGACCTGGGGATGCTGAAGGGGTGGGCGTGCTGTGATGCCTACGAGGGAAATAAATTGGGATGCGACCCCTTCTCTGCTTTTCCTAATGCTGATCCCATCAGCAAAAGCGTTTCTTGATGCAGATGCTTCTCTTGCAAGTTGGGTTTCTCCTCTCTCAGAGCCAGGAGAAATAAATGGCTATTAGCGTGGTGCAAGCCTGCATGGGCACAGACAGCCCCGGCACGCTCCGGTGAGCAGCGGGGAGGGGGATGCTGGAGCCTTGCGGAGGTGATGCCTGTGGAGGGTGATGTGTGTGGAGGGGTGATTTATTTTATCACGTGAAGAACTGAGGCTCAAGTAACCCAGAATTTCCCCCCGCTTTGTTACTGCAGAGAAAAAAATCTTGGCTTGTGAGACAGTGCAGTGCTGGGGCTGCTGAGAGGGACTGGGAAGGAGCTCTGCAGCCCAAATGGCATTAGGCGCAATGAGCGAGCGTGCTCTCCTGTTGATCACCCATCTCACCAGCACGCGCCTCCTGCTTTGTAGGGCACACCGACGGCGTAAAGCTGCCTCCCAGTATCTGACCAGAGCAAGAATAACTTCGTGCTGTCTGTAGGCTAGCCTCCACCAAGGCATCTTTTTCCATTCCCACTATAGCGATTGCAAACGCCGTTAAAATTAATCTTGAATGCGGTGATGGGACTAATAGTGGAAAGCGCTGTTTTAGCAGTGTTTGCCTGCAGCTAAATCGCTCCGTGCTGGTAAGAAGTTGATACGTGGGGACGGAGGAGGAAGACCTAGAACAATGTAAGTTCAGTGCATAATGCATCCAGCCTGGTTTCCTGCATGATAATGGATATGCGCTGCGACTGCATGGAGCGTAATCAGGGCTGTACGTTATGGAGAGGCTGTCGTAGCTGTTGCTCAGCAGCTGGAAGCGAAATCGCAGAGAACAGAGGGGGCAGGTTGGAGTTGTACAGCAATCCTGTTCCTGAATTGCCGAGGGCTTGCTTCTTGGTAGACATTAGGTAATCTGGGTTTTACTTGCGGGGATAACACGGTTCCTGCAGGGACTTTTCCTGGATGTTGGAAACGCTCACCAGTGAGATGGATAAATCACATTCTTATGGCAGGGACTCAAACGTACGTCAGGCTCCTTTTTTAGCAAGGTTGTTCTTCAGTCTTTCGTGGTGGTGGATGTGCAGTTAATTGTGTCTGTGTAATTAGGAAGGGTGGGGGCTTTGTCTTCTATTCGTGTCCTGGTTCCCCCATTACAAGTGTGAGAGGTAACCAGGGGGCTACTGAGGGGGATTGAGTGATGTTTGGAGTTTGTTGCATTTGTCTTTTGCTCAGCTGAGAACTTGGGGCTGTATTCATACTGACTTCCTATGCTGACTGCTGGAAAGAAAGTACATGGTGAAAGTGTACATGCAGACATATTTGTATGGAGATTTTGAATGGGTGCTTGAAGCGCTGTGATCTTAAATTACATTCCCACCAATAAAGCTTGGGTACTGGGGGTTTTACCTTCATACATCTGCAATTTCAGCCTTTCATCTCAATCCCTTAGACTATCTCAAAGACTAGAACAGTTCAGCAGACTGCTACAGAAGTGGAAGATGCCAGCTGGGCACACAACACTGGCTCTTGTACTCCTGCCCTGTGAGCTGCAGAAGGGAGGCTTCTTGAGGAGCAGCAGTGCAGTGCTGTGGTTTTGCTGGAAATAGGCTGAAGGTTGGTGAGTCCTTTCAGCTTGCCAAGGCTCTTGCTTTCACTGAAACCATTCATCTCTGTAAGTTCAGGAAAAATAATTTTGACTTGGAGTTTTCGTGTCTTGAGTAGTTGTAGAAGGTGTATTCGTGATGACTGGGAGTGTAACTTCTGCATCTGTTGTACTTTTCCATACCCTCTGTAATAAATGGGTCAGTGGGTCATGGTTGCTGTCCTGGAGTACGAGGTTTAAAGTCTGACCTTTTGCAGTGCAGGGTGCTATTAAAGAAAACATTATTGAATTCCATTGGATTGTCAGAATGCGGAGTTGGAGCTAAGATGAACACTGATCAGCTGCAAATCTCACTGTCTGGTGACTGTCAGTAATGATAAGATGCGTGACTTCAGTGCAATATATTTGGGGTTTGTTTTTAAAATTGATTGGAGTACATATTTAGAAGAGAAACATTTTGCTAAGAAGAAGAAAAAAAACCCACGCTGTATTTTGACATTAAAACACCATGTGTGTGCGTGTTGAAGGGAAAGATTCCTAAAGTTTCGGCACAGACCTGACATCTTGTTTATTAGTGGAAAGACCAAATCTATGAGTTGTTCATCACTTGGCGTGCCCGGAGGTGGAAGGATGAATCAATGGGTTTAAAAGGAATATGTGATATTTAATGACTATGCGATGAGTAGGTTTTGGCTTTATTAAAATACTTTGCTCTGGGGTGAACTGTGAGTTGGATATAAGCTACTTTAGGTAGTTTGGAAATGCAGGCAGCTAAGATATCTAAAGATGTCTGCCCAAGTCTCTTGAAGTGGGAGACATCGCCTTATCAGATGAGCGGTGAAGTAGCTGCTGTCCAAACAGCATCTCCTTGTCTTGGTTTGGGATGTTTAATTCCATAGAGCCTTTCTGTAAATTTACTGTCTGCCCTGGCACACTCAAATGTTTTTTTCAGCTTTTTCTGGTTAGCTTGTCTGGCAGCTTAGTTTTTCCCTTTAGCCAAGTTTTAACAGCTTGCCTTTATAGTGTGGAGTTTTGTCAGCTTTTGACAAGTTGGCAGAGGGAAGACGTTCTGGAACAGATGATAAATGTGTTCTACAGAACCAGTCTGGGGTATAACTTTTTTTCCCCAGTGAAGTGGTTCTCCCTTCCAAAACCTTTACTTGTTCTGTCCCCGCTTCTAAGAGTTTTCTACAGGATCTCCATAAATGCTGGCTGTGGAGGTCCAGTTTTTTAGAACGTGCCAAAGATACTGAAATCTGAAGTACAGGGCAGGTAAGTTGTGGGAGTGGGTAATAACCATCATCATCACTAAGAAGAGGCTTTCTCACTTGAGTGGGGTCTCCATTGGTTGCGGGGTGTTGGCAGGGCTCCATGTCTTGGTGAGTGCTACCCACTAGAGGGGGTCAAACCACAGATGTTGAAGCAGGTCTGCTTCCCAGCCCTGGGAGGGCAGATTCCTCGAGGCCTCCCCTATGGGGGAAGATGTGTTTCCATGACCTGCTGTGAGTGTGATTTGGGGCAGTGGATGTGCAAGGCTGGAAGGAGAAAGCTCCCTGTTGGGCATAGGGATGCTGCTGAGGAAGAGCCAAGGGGAAACAAGGTGCTCTGCAGATAAGGAGGTCGTGCAGTGATGAGCACTTGGCACTTCTCTGCGGGGTTATATGGGGACACAGAGATGTTTTAGTGCCCTACCATTCCTCCTACCAGAACCAGCATAACGTTTCATAGAGTCATGGAATGGCTTGGGTTGGAAGGCACCTCAAAGAACATCAAGTTCCAATCCCCTGCCGTGGGTAGGACTGCCAACCACTAAAAGAGGCACCAGATGAGGCTGCCTACAGCCCCCTCCAACCTGGCCTTGAGTACCTCCAGCAATGAGACAGCACCTCCAGGAATGGGGCCTCTCTGGCTTTCAGGGTGAGGATACCAGCATTAGGTGTTTTGGAGAGATCATCTTCAGGAGTCTGAAAACAGTCCAGGAAGACAGTAGTAGGAGGTGGGTGACAGCCTGGTTTCCCAGAGTCTTGGACCAGGGTGTCCCTTCTCCACTTTCTCAGGCTTTGTGCTGAGCTCTAGGGCTGAGAGTGCCATTTTTTTCCTGGTGCCCTCTGGTTTTATTTCTAACACCAATGGCAATCTGAAAACACTCTTCCTGATGGAGTGGAAGCACAGTGCAAAGAGATAGAAGAAAGCCAGCTTGCCCTTTTTTTGGTATGTTAAAATGATAAGCTCTGTATTTTCTACCCTTCTAGAGACTTCCATTTTGCTTTTAGCTGAATTGAGCTGGTTTTATTCCTTGCAGTGGTTCTCCTCTCAGTACAAATGTAGGTTATTCAGGGAGCATTTCCTTTAATGAAAAGGATGTAGGAAGAACTGATGGTGATAAAGCATCTCTGTGGAGGAGAGCTGTTTCACTGCCTTGAGACTGCAAGGAAAAGAAATTGGATGGCAAATGTATAATTTTCCATGGGGAACGAAGGTGAGCCTGTGGAGAAGGCTCCACAGAACTTTTCCATTTTGCTTTATTTCCCTTGAATTCTGACTTGATTTTTAGCACCTCACTGTCTTGAAAACCAGTGGTAGTGTAAGGCCGTGCCCTCGCACCTGAAAGCTTTTATACAGAGGGAACTATGAATCAGAGTTATGCTTTCTTACAGCCAGAGGTGAAATTAAATTGTAATTGAACACGTAAGGAAAAGATGTGACAAATGCTGTAATTTCATTGACGCACCTCTTTCTGATATACTGGGATTCACAGCGCTCTGCTCTAGGGCACAGAGATGCTTTTCCAAGGCAGATCCCAAGGAAATGGGGAAGGGCTTTCTTGGGGAGGGGGATCTTCAGAAGATTGTTGAGGAGTCTCAGGAATTGCTCTCTGTCTGCCCTTGAGTAGGTTTAGCCCATGTGCTGAGTACTCTGTTTGAAGTCTGCGTTTCCTGGGCTGGCTGAGCTGTGTCTCTGCTTTCCTTATCTTGGTGTAAGTGGCCGTGTAATTCCTTGAAGCCTCCTAGAAGCCTCAGCTGAACGGGCAGCCCCACTGCAGCAAAATCAAATCTTGCCCAAGAGGAAAAACAAGGAAGAAACAATCTTAAATCTGTCCCCAAAAGCATCCTGGGATCTGGAGAGCGTGCTTCTCCTCACATCTCCTTCCTTCTAAATCAGCGAGGGCTCAGGTTTGCCTATGAAATATTCACAATGTGTCCTTATGTGACTTCAGTGGCACGGAAGGTCTCTTGCAGAATTGGCACTGCATCCAGAACTGTATTGAAGCCCAGCACCTTTGTCACCAGGACCTCTCTTCCTCTGCAGAGTAAAGGAGTGCTGGATTTTCCTGTCTTCATTGAGTCAAGACATGGACGTTTCTCTCCTCGCAGCTGGAAGGGCTGGAGGTGAACTGTTGAGCTCTATCTGTGAGCCCCGAGTCTGTGAAATGCACTTGTTGTTTGGGGAGCCTCAGGGAGGAGTGTGATGGAAAACTGGAAGTGACCCCTTAGATTTGGGGATGGAGGAAGGTTTTGGGTTTGTGTTTCTGTCCTGAACTTTGGTCTTTTGACTGCATCCCTTACAAGGTCACCTAAAGCAGGGGGTGAGGGGTATCCGGGTGAGTTTGCGCCAAACTCCAGTGTCTGGGAAAATGGCCATTCCCACAGTTTCTATTGCAAAAGAAGAGAGGTTTCGTAGAATCGTTTGAGTTGGACCCTGACCTTTAAAGATCCCTTCCAACTCAGTGGTTTAACCCTTTGTACGTGGTTCCTTCAGCTGAACAAGGAGACCTTTGCCATAGAAACGCACTGCCGGATGTACCTAACACAGAAAGCAGCAGTGCAGCACAGGGAGTGGTTTTGAGTATGGGATTGGAATTCATCCCAGTTATGTCTAAGCGAAGGAAAAAAGAGCAACGGAGGCCGATGTTGTTGAAGTGAAAATTGTAAAGAGTGGTATAAGCAGAAGGCATTTAAATAATGTAAACAGTCTGGCATAGAAGGAAGGATGGGAGGCATTCCAGAAACAAAGGGAAAATAGTTTTTAAAACATGCCTAAAAATACACCAACTCTCGAATTCCAGAGATAATCTCAATTAGTGCTTCTTCAGTATGTCTTTACAACGGAATTGGAGGAGTTCACAAAAGATAATAGAGGCTATGTGATACGAAGAAGTGATATTAATTTGTTTAATTAAAGGGATGAAGGGCTCCTGAAAATAGGATTCACTTATCTTCTGTCATAGGGAGGACCAGGGTTGTATTCAGCAAACTGCAGTGTGCAGCATCATAGAACAAAATGGTACAGTCTTACATTACAAGGGGAATGGTTTGAAACTGAGACAGGAGGTTTAAGTTGGGTATTAGGAGGAAGTTTTTCCCCCAGAGGGTGGTGAGGCACTGGAACAGGTTGCCCAAGGAGGCTGTGGATGCCCCATCCCTGCAGGCATTCAAGGCCAGGCTGGATGTGGCTCTGGGCAGCCTGGGCTGCTGGTTGGTGACCTGCACACAGCAGGGGGTTGGAACTGGATGAGCGCTGTGGTCCTTTTCAACCCAGGCCATTCTGTGATTCTATGATTTCTATTGGGATTGCATTTGGTGTTTGGGCAGCAGCAACAGCTGGACACTTTCTACTGCTAAAAATACCAATTCCAGATGCCAGGGATTTCAAGTACACTTTTAACTATGCATCTTTATGGATGTGTGTGTTTGTGTTCTTGATGCTCTTCCTTTGGCTGCATGTGTCAGGGATTATGTCTGGCCTCAGCTCTGCTTATCCATCCCTCAGTGTGGTGGGGAAGCATTTATTCCTTGCCGTATTTTGAGGGGTGTTGGGGAAGACAGTAGGGACGAGGAGGGAGAGGAGACCCTCATGCCCATCTAAATTAAATTAGCCCCCTGGATGTATATTAAAATGTTAAGTAGCACTAAGCTCTGTATCCCAGCTCAGCAATATTTCAAGGCACTTTATTGCATTAATGGAGTGATAAAATAGAACCTGCAATTACAGTAATTTTTTCTAATTGAATATTTTGCTTTATTCTTTCCCTTTCAAAGCATGACTGTAAGTACTAGCCTTCAGGAAGCTTTGGCAATATTTATACCTTCCCTTTCTGGTGAGGGGTGTAAATACACCTCTTGGGCCTCCCATTTCTGTCCCTCATGGCTAGAGAGCTGAATGCCTTAGAGAGAGGTGGGCTGAAGACATCAACCTTGTACCATCTTGCTGTTACTTCTAGGAAGCGCTGGTTTGCTGGTTGGTGGAGAGAGCAGTGTGATGTTATGGCTTACATGCTTTCAATCACTGTCCTGGACTCGAGGTGAGTTTGCTCAGGTATCTTTTTGATTCATTTATTGTCTGCGCAGGGCTTGCACCCAACAGCTGCTGCCAGTCTTTGGGAGGATGAGAACATTGATTTCTGCCACTGAAGATGAGTTTGGGGAGGAGGAGGAGGAAAAGCACTTTCTGGATGTTGCTTGAGCATCGCTCCGGGGAGGTGAGGTGGGGTAGGAATTTGGAGCATGTTGCTGACCGTGCTCGTTGAGCACCCAGGTTGAAAGCTGTTGTGATGGCAATTGAAGTTAAAAGCTTCTATTAGGTCTTCCCCTAAAATCCCTTTGAGGCTGGTGTGGCAGGGGTGGGGAAAATAGAAACAGGGAATTTAAACTCGGTTATTGCTGATGAAACAATTGGGTGTCACTTCTGTTTTCAAAGTGGGTTTTCAACATCAGCTTTTCAAACCTAAGTTCCTACCTCCAGCTCATACCTCAAGCAGGCAGAAAAATTCAGCTAAATTAACATAATAATTACATTGTGTGTTCTCAGTGCTGAATCTCTGGTTTAAAGAGAGATGTACTGATACTCCCTCCGTACGTATGCCCAGGATGGGATGCTATCAGTTTTATGCCTTTGCAATAGCTGTCTTCTCATCTAAAGGGGATTTTTTGATCCAATAAACTGCTTATCTCGTGTAGTTGTCCTTTCATCTAGCGTGGGTGGTGTGTGATGGCTGATGGAAAGCGTGGTGTTGTGCTTCGTTTATGAATATTAATTGGGAGTGGAAGCAATTTGGAACAGCGTGCATCGCCAAGTCTTGAAGCGCTGACTGTAGAAATGCCTCTGTTCCTCCCTTGTGGCCATGAGCCCTCTTTTGGGGAAGATACAAGCTGCTCTGGGGTGTGAGGTCACCACGTATAGTGTGTCACACTGATGTGTTGTCTCAGCTTTTGAGCGTGAGACTGCTTTAGTGCTGGTTTCCCACTGCTTGTTAGGGTTGGGCTGGGGAGAAGATGGGTTCATTGAGGTGCAGTAGGGAATGTGGTGCATACCAGTACAGGCATTGGAGCAGGAGCTGGAGGTTGAGGCTGAGCACTGGCGTGTGCCTGTCTCAAAAGTTGGCATGGTAAGCTTTCACACTCTTCTTTAGTGAAAGATGTATCAAATGCTGAGGAGTTGAGCTAGGTGATTTTGCCCCATCCCTGGAGGCATTCAAGGCCAGGCTGGATGTGGCTCTGGGCAGCCTGGTCTGCTGATTGGCAACCCTACAAGTAGCAGGGAGGTTGAAACTGGATGATCTTTGTGGTCCTTTACAACCCAAGCCGTTCTATGATTCTGTGATGACTTCAAGGGTTTCTTCCAACTGCAGCGATTCTGTAATTCATATGATTCTGTGAGTTTTGGGGATGAGGGCTGCTCTGACAGCTGAGCCCTCCAAACAGCATAGTGCCGGTGTCCTGTACCTGCCAGATGTCCAGGAGAGCCAGAAATCCATGCTTACGGGGTCATTTACCTTCACCCAGACATGGCTGAACCTCATTTGTGAACCAGCGTGCTCTTTGCTTTTCGGTTGTGTGCTTTAGAACTGGAATAATAAAACATCAAAGCAAACTATACTGTTGTGGGTACAGAAAAAAATTAGGAGGCTCAGTAGGACTTTGGGAAGTAATAAATTTGTTCTATATTTAATCTGGTATTTATCATGGTGTCAGTATGAGACCACTTCATTTTACTACTTCAACTGCATCTAAGAATAATAGAATGCTTGAAATATTGAGAAAGTGGCTAATACCTGGTGGTAGCTGATAGGATCCAGCTTTAATGGTTATTGATTGGTTTCTACAGGCTCCCGCTAACATCACACCTTAGATGCTGCATGGTGGGAGTTAAACATTTATCTGTTATTTAGGATTAAAAGTAATTGTAGATACTCAACTTAATCATCTTTTGGTAGCTGAATACAGTCAGGACTTCAGATGTTATTTGCAGTTTTGCAGAAGTTATGGACAAGCTATTGGAGTTTTATGGTGTAAAACCTTGGAGTCCATGAATTCAAGTGTCCTGGAGAGTTCCCTCAGCTGCTGTGAAATCAGTGTGACTTCTCAGGTTGGGATGCAAGCACCGGGAATCTTCTCTGCTGTCAGCACAAATGAAGCCTATCACTCAGGTTTTGCTGCTCAGCCCTTTCTGCTGATGCCCCATATCCCAGAACGGGCAGGAGAGCCCACAGAGGTGTTCAGGAGAGCCGAGGCTCACGTTAAGCATTGCTTTTAATACTGAGAGACCATGCCTGGGTAACCCAGTGTGTACCTGGATAATACCTCAATCGGTACACTTCTAAACATCACCTAAATTGTTGCTTTATTACTGCTTATGCAAGGAGTGTGTTTTTGTTTTACCACTCAGAAATTTAATAATTCCATTTACAAAAGCAGGTTTTGTGGCATGGCTTGTTGCACAACTGGAGCTTCGTTATAAGCTCTCATTATTTTTCCTCATTGTGATCAAGCTCTGCCTGCAACGAGCCACTGAATTTACTGTTTAAACATGCAGATCTCCTGTAATTCCCTACTGCTCCTCTCACTGGGAACTTGAAAATCACCGAGTTTTTTTTAGCAGTAATGGCAAATTATTTCTGACCCTTCTGTTTCTCTTGTTGGCGTTGTGTGCTCGGAGAGAAAAGCCCTGCTAGAACTGCTAGGAACCATGTAACCAGAGCACAGGGAGCTTGAATCCAGGGTGTAAGTTTGATTTCTGATGCTTTGCTGAGTTGTCTGCCTGCAGCTGGATTATTTCCCCTGTTCTTACAGGGGATTAGAGGATTTGTAAACCGGCGCTCCTAACACAGGTACCTAAAAAGCTGGGAAGGTCGCATCTCTCTGTGAAAGGATTGCTCCTAAGGTGCTGAAGGTAAGGAATGTGCTAAGGTGGATCTGAAGGAGCTGCTGTGTTTGGTTTCTGAAGCTTTTCTACTTGTCAAGGCACTGTGTTTTGGGGAAAAAGGAAGGGGTGCTTTACACAGACACTGAGGGATATGGGTTAGTGGGCTGGCAGTTGGACTAGGTGATCTTAGTGGTCTCTTTCAGCCTTAATGATTCTCTGAAATATGGGGAAATCAGACTTCAGTTTTGTAGGGGAGCTGCTAGATTGTTTTGCCGAGGAATTGCTGGATAGCAGTGTTCCAATTGGAGGTGCCATGTTCCACACCAGAGTCTGGGTCTATTTGGAAGGCAATACATGTCTCCTCAAGCAGCTGGACTGTAACCAGGGGCAGTGCTTCTGATTGGAATCTGGTGCTCGACTCTTGGGTTCTGCCTTAAATTTACTGCTCAGAGGAACCAGAGCTCTTTACTTGAATACGTGCTGGTCTTTAGTAAAGAATTTAGATGTATGTGTTCAGGTTAGACATTTTCTGTTTACGAGGGTGGATAGTGATAGGACAAGGTGGAATGGTTTAAACCGAGACAGGGAAGTTTAGGTGAGATATGAGGAGGAAGTTTTTCAGCCAGAGGGTGGTGAGGCAGTGGAACAGGTTGCCCAAGGAGGTTGTGGATGCCCCATCCCTGCAGGCATTCAAGGCCAGGCTGGATGTGGCTCTGGGCAGCCTGGGCTGCTGGTTGGTGACCCTGCACATAGCAGGGGGTTGGAACTGGATGAGCATTGTGGGCTTTTGCAACCCAGGCCATTTGATTTTGCCTAGCATTGACCATTACAGTCAGCTAAAAGATTTGTGCTTTGGTAACACTTTCAGTGGGTATAGTATTAAATGGTTATACAAATTAACTGAAGGCTACTGTGTATCCTACATCCTCAGTGAAAACATCTGTGAGTCACTCAAAACTGAAGTCTACATTCTAGGGAGCAACTTCAGCAAGAAATGGTGGATCTTTACCAATGAGGTTTATACAGCAGCCACCTTTAAAGAATTTTTTTCTTCCAGTCCCTTTAAAGAAGCAAAATTTCAATAGTGTACTTAATGTGTGAACTCTACCTGCAGGCCTGTCTTGGTCTGCCATATCTGTTACGAGCTCCAGTATCAGCAATGCCCTCACTTGGGCTTCTTCTGTTTTCTGCTCTTTCCCTATTTTCCCTCTTTGGAAGCAGATTCAGGTTTGACCGTGAAGCCCTCCAGGGTCGGGGCATCCACAGCCTCTCTGGACGGCCTGTTCCAGCACTTCACCACTCTCATAGTAAAGAACTTAATAGCACCTGCTGTAGCTCCATCCAACCTTTGAAGTTTCAAATTTTTGGTGCTCGGGTACTTTCCCTTGTAGCCTTCCTACCCTGACTTTTCCACTCCAGATAGTTTCGAGGGTGGCTTGGGTATCCGGCAGGCAGCCTCCTGCTTGGGGCCTTTAACGTTAACTCCAAACTGAGGGCGTGCAATTAGAAATATTTGAGTTGAAATGGACCCTTCAAGGCCATCTGTCCCACAGCCTGCACTGAACAGGGACACCCACAGCTCCATCAGTGCTCAGAGCCCATCCAGCCTGACCTTGGCTGTCTGCAGGGATGGGGCACCACTGCCTCTCCATGCAACCTGTGTCACTGCCTCACCATCCTTACTGTAAGGGTGATTCTACAGCTGCTAGATTTTGAAAAATAAAAGAGCTGGAGAAGCCAGCTGGGTGATTTAAAGAAAGGCATTTGCTGCAAGAAAGGTTGCTTGGGGTCGTTTTCCTTCCAATGGTGAAGAAATAACTGAGAACAGAGCAACAGAAGAAAAGATTCATAGTAGAAATACAACTTAAAAGCCTGACAAATTAAGACTGATTTTACTGGAAACACTGTTACACGGTATATTAGGCCTCAAGGAAGTGCCTTTTAGGAGCTGGGAATGACCACGAGAATTTGCCATCCCAATCATAAAATTTCCTCATGCGTCCTTTGCTCAAGGATTTTAAAGATAATGCAGAAATTACTTTATTTGCCTGTTAAAAGATATATATTACTTTTCCTAATCATATGAGTGGAATTAGACATCTCTGCTCTAAATTAGGCTGCTTACCCAGCTCTGTAGAGTAACTTATTTTCCTTGGTACGCAGTTTACCACCCAGCAGCCACGTGGAGCACATTAAATGAGATCCATCCCAAACCTCTGCATTCAGTCAGTAATATCAGCTTGTGCCAGTTTATGATCTCATGCTTTTGTTCCCACAGGAGTTCTGTTATCTGGTAAGATTGCATTGCTTTGGGTCAGACCAGCAGGTTGCCGCAATGGAGCCATTTGCTGACGGAGACTTCCTGACTTGGAGTGAGGTTTTCTTGCCCCACGATGACTTTGATGGGGGCTGTTCCTGGGGTGTCCTGCATCTGTTCAGTCTGCTTTTGTGAATTGGAGAAATAATTCTGTGTCCTGAATGGGTCAGAGCTGTGTGTGACAGGCATAACTAGCTATTGTGCGGAGCTGCCTCTGATCTATAGTGAGTGCCCGAGTTAAAGGCAGAACAGCAAAGAAGCATCAACGTCTGGTGCTTTTAGTGGAGTTCTCATTTGAGCGTAAAATACCTTTTTAATTTTCTTCAACCCTACTGGTTGTTGCAAACAGTTCACAGTGCTTGAAAGAACCTTGCTGGGAGCATAGAAAGGGTAACCACAGCTTTTGTGGTTTCCACTACTTGTAGGGAGCATATAAGCAGGAAGGGGAACAGCTTGAGGGTGGATAGTGATAGGACAAGGGGGATGGTTTTAAACTGAGACAGGAGAGGTTTAGGTTGGATATTAGGAGGAAGTTTTTCCCCCAGAGGGTGGTGAGGCACTGGAACAGGTTGCCCAAGGAGGTTGTGGATGCCCCATCCCTGCAGGCATCCAAGGCCAGGCTGGATGTGGCTCTGGGCAGCCTGGGCTGCTGGTTGGTGACCTGCACGTAGCAGGGGGTTGGAACTGGATGAGCACTGTGCTCCTTTTCAACCCAGGCCATTCTGTGATTCTGTCATTTGTGTCTTAAGAGTTATCAGCACCCTACACCTCTTCATTCAGTGTCTGATTGTACAGGAGCACAGGGTGCCTAGGAAAATGCATTGCATTGGGGCACACACGTAGGGTTTTCCACCAGAATATCAGCTGTCCTCTGGCATTTCTGGCTTACAAAGCTCCTAGGCTGGAGGTGCAATTCACTGAACAGCCCATGATCACAGAATCATAAAATGGCCTGGGTTGAAAAGGACCTCAGTGGTGAATGCTTCAGTCCTCTGAGGGTTTTCAGAGTTTGGCAAAAGTTTCTTCAGCACTGTTTAGGAAATTTTGCTTCACTTGGAGATTTTGGTAAGGGACATTCCTACATAATGGCATCATTTCTATGGGCTTGAAACTTTTTCTGCAGAAACTGAGAATGGGGTAACTATAGATACCTATGCAAGAAACGCTGTTTCCCAGACTAATTGTGGAGACTTCTAATTTTCAGTGGAGCAAGATACTGAATATTACAAGCTCAGTTTTGCAGCTTCTCTGCAGTGAGACATGGAGGATCAAGTTCCATCTTGACAGCAACTCCAGTAAATCAACAGAATAATATCAGCTGAGAATTTGATGTGCACTGAAAGGACTTGCAGACTCTTGCAGGACTTGGAAGCCTGCAGCACCCGTCAGGACCAGGTACCATTTCCCACCTGGGACACCTATGGTGATGAAAGGGATCTGGGGTGGTTTGATGCACACATTTATTGGCATAAAAGGAATATTTTCAGCTGCAGAGGCATTCTCAGCCAAGTTATTAAGCTGTTTCTCTAGCTTTTCTGCTTTTCTTTTTTTTTTTTTTTTTTTTTTTTGTTTTCACAGTATTTGCCATGGAGTCTAGTGAGAATTGGGTCCCCACTGGTTTTGCTGCAGCAGGTTGTGATCCTGGCTGCAAGAGGTACAGCTTAATTTGAAGAAAAATTCAGGAAGAGGGCAAGCAGTGAGAGGGTAGTGTGGGTGTTGCAAGAAGATAGATGTTGGCTATAGACATTCTGGGAGCCTACCAAGTCATGTAACAGCTAATCTTGGAGGTGATAGCAGTGTTAAGAAGAAAAGCACATTTCTGGTTTCAGCTTCTGGATGGTGTGGTTTGGCTCGTGCCTTGGAGCTGTTGGTGCAGGTTGGGGCCAGACGAAGCTGAAGGGTTTGTGAATGAATTGAGGAATAGCATTGCTTCAGCCAGTGACAGAATCAAATCCTGTGCAGGGTTCTGAATTCGTGAGAGCAGCAACCAAAGGGAAAAAGCAGTTGAACTGAACTTCTGGTGAGCTTTCCGTGAGCCTGCATTGCAGAAAGGAAAGCTCCACGTAGCACCATCCTGTTCATACTCTGCAGGTAGCATTGCTTTCCTTTAGCAATGCTATTTTATCTCTGAACAGGGACTGATCCGTAGGCCTTTTTGCTGAGATTTACACAGTATGTAAACTTCTGATGTCTCTTCTTGTGTTCCCCCTTCTAGTTTTTTTTTTTTGTTGTTGTTTTTTTTTTTTTGCATTATATTTTACATGTCTAAGCGTCTTTCTCCAGCACTTGCTGTACTATTGCTGCTTTGGATACACAGTGAGCATAACCTTCCAGCTTTGAGGAGCACGTCTGGCCCCAGTACCCAGCACATTGCTGCTAATTCAGCTCTGGCTGAGCACTGAGCAGGATTTAAGCCCACGGAGGCTCTGTATCCCCAACGGGGCTGCAGGCCACAGACCTCGTGTTCTCCGGGATATGAGCAGAGTGTAGTATTGATTATAATTGTTACTGTAGTTATTTATTACATTCATTAGCAGGGATGAGATGAGAGACCATCTTAATGTATTAAGTTGTCCCAGAGACACCTAGATAGTAAATAATAAATAAACAATTGAAGATCGAGTAGGGCTGGTAGAAAGCTTGACAGTCAGTGTAAAAATCACGCAGACAGCCTTTTTAAATTAATAATGTGCACATTCAGTGTGATTATTACTTTCGGTAGCTGGTAATACTGTTATAAGGGTCCAAAATGGCTGGAGATGTATGTGAATTAGTCAGAGGATGGAGCACCACTCCTACAAAGAAAGGTGGAGGGAGCTGGGCTTTTCTCCTTGAGGAGGGGGCTCTGGAGAGACCTCACTGTGTCCTTCCAGTAGTTAAAGGAGTCTTATAAAGAGGAAAGAGTCTGACTTTCTATGTGGGCAGACAGTGATAGGACAAGGGGGAACTAAAAGTGGAGAGATTTAGGTTAGGTGTGAGGAAGAAATTTTTTACTCAGAGGGCAGTGATGCCCTCGGAATGAACAGACTTGGAGCAAATGCTTCTGTAAGTCCTGCTCCCCAGGGCAGATAAACCCAACCTGCTCCCAGGCAGTGCTGGAGGGAATGGTACAAGGCAGCACCAGCATTGTTTGGTGTGAAAGGTTCAGTCACTGCCAGGGAACACAACTTGCAGTGACTGCTCGGGTTCAATTGCTTTTTGGGGTGGAGGTGCTGTGGCTGCTACTTCTTGGCCTCTCTGCAAGAAGAAAGAAGGGAGCTTATAAGCAGGAGGAGGACTGACAATTTACACTCCTATGACTCTTAGTAATAGGAGAAGGGGGAATGGCTTTAAACTAAAAGAGGAGAGATTTAGGTTAGATGTTAGGAAGAAATTCTTTACCCAGAGGGCAGTGATGCCCTGGCACTGCTGCCCAGAGCTGTGGGTGCCCCATCCCTGGAGGTGCCCAAGGCCATGGGTGGGCACTGGGCAGCCTGAGCTGGGGGCACCCAGCCCATAGCAGGGGGTGGGAATGGATGGGCTTTAAGGTCCCTTCCAACCCAACCTTTCTGTGATTCTATGATTTTATGATTGAGCTGAGCAAGGTATGTGTTGAGATTATCTTCTCTGTCCACAGTCCCATGACTGTGGATGGAAATCTCCTCAGGATTTCACCCAGAGATAAAGATGCTATTTTGCTGTGAACATGAACTTTGAACAAAATAAATCTACAGTTGAAATGATTAATGTCTCTGGAGTGGTCTTCTGTTGGAAACAGAAGAAGACATACAAACCAGAACAGGTTTTATGCTGGGTATTTCCTTTAGCTTCTTATTTAATTTCCTTCTGGTTTGCTACCAAATAAACCGTTTGTTATTGCAAGAGATGAATGACTGTGAACAGTCACAAGACTGCTTCCTTTTCTGGGTTTTCTGGCTCTCATGGGCATTTACCAAACCTTAAGCTATCATAGAACCCTGAGGTTGGAAAGGACCACTAAGATCATCCAAGTTCAACCCCAGCCTGCCCCCACCATGCCCACTGGCTGTGTCCTTCAGTACAACATCTAGCGTTTCCTTGAAAACCTCTGTAAGTGGAGGTATATGAAACGAGACCCAGCCCAAGGCCCAGTGCTGTAGTTGTGGTGCCCTATTTCACAGTAAAGTCTTACCATTTGGCCAACATAACCTCAGGAGAAGCTGAGCAACAGAACAGGCTGCCTGGAGAGGCTGTGGATGCCCTGTCGATCCCTGGAGGTGTTCAAGGCCAGGTTGGATGGGGCCCTGGACAGCCTGGGCTGGTATTAAATGTGGAGGTTGGTGGCCCTGCCTGCAGCAGGGAGGTTGGAGCTTCATGATCCTTGAGGTCCCTTCCAACCCAACCATTCTATGAATATCTCATTCTGTGACTAGCTGGCAGCAGCTGAACTGAAATCCTGAAAAAGTGACCAAACTCCATAGTGTTCATGCTTTACCTTAAGCAGCCATGACTTTTAAATGAAGCCATTCAACTCTGTTGGCGGTGGAAACCTGTGGAGATGTATTTAGAGCAATAAGCCACATAGTTATACTTATGTTTTTGTTTTAAATCTTGTTTGTGTAAGGCTGTTAATTTACACAGGGCTTTACAAACACAGATAAGACTTGCTTTCTCTCTCCAGGGAACTCATTCTTAGGGGCTCAGGCTTTCCAAATGAGTGCTTTGTCCAGGTGTTAGGGCATCCCCTACATCCTTGTGTACCTGTGCTCTGCATCTGTGGGTGGTGCTTGCATCAGAGCCTGTTCTGCGAATCATAGAATCATAGAGTGGCCTGGGTTGAAAAGGACCCCAATGCTCATCCAGTTCCAACCCCCTGCTATGTGCAGGGTCACCAACCAGCAGCCCAGGCTGCCCAGAGCCACATCCAGCCTGGCCTTGAATGTCTGCAGGGATGGGGCATCCACAACCTCCTTGGGCAACCTGTTCCAGTGCCTCACCATCCTCTGGGTGAAAAACTTCTTCCTGCACTTGGATGCTGACTGCAGTTTTGGAGTTGTGAGCACTGTACCCAGGAGGTGAGCTGTCAACTGGTGCCATGTGATTGTAAGAGCAAAGTCTTACCTGTGTATAATGCAAAGTA
Source organism: Meleagris gallopavo (assembly GCF_905368555.1). Lineage (NCBI taxonomy): Eukaryota > Metazoa > Chordata > Aves > Galliformes > Phasianidae > Meleagris > Meleagris gallopavo. The sequence goes on along the minus strand of NC_139405.1, from coordinate 106,231,793 downwards.
TGTAATACTGCCTTGTTGCAAATCCTAGTTAGGACATTGTATATCTAATAACAGCCGTGCTTTGTGTTTCTTGTGGTTGTCGGTCTGATCTGCCCCTCTGCTACTTCAGAAGGATCCTCGTAAATTAAAGGCCTGGAGAGCACAAGTCACATCTCCTGCTTATTCTTGTAGGTTTCCCTCTTACTTTTGGCCATGATATGAGAACTTCAGCTGGGCTGAGAAGCCCAAGTGCTTCCTCCAGGAGCCTGTTACGTCCTCTTGGTGCCAAATGGGTCAACTCCCAACGTGGTGTGGCAAACAGTGGAGCTGGAAGGAGAAGGAATAAATCAGGGACCATGTGAGGGTTATGGGGAGATGATCGTTTACCAGCATTCATGCACAAAAAGCGGCGTCTAGACATTCAAACACTGCTAATAGCCTTTGATTAACCATTTTTGTTTTGTTCTTGCTCAGTGTGTTAATCACTGTGATTAAAATGCTTAGCCACCATGGAGATTGACGTTTTATAAATTAGTAAGTAAGCAAATCCAAACAGATGGGGCAGGGAAAATTGGTGTCTCTGGCAGGGCCAGCCTTAGTCAAGGCAGGGCCAAGGAAGATTTAGGGGAGACCCTAAATAATCTAAGGAAATTTGGCGTCCTGTGTGCCTGTCAACCTTCGCCACCTTCTTGTTCATAAACCTCACTTCCAGCCTTTGTCCTCTGCCTGCGGAGCCTGTTCCTGTTCTCACCCCATCACTGGGTCCCAGGGTGAGCTGGGTCACCAGGATGCTGCAGCCAGGCCTGGGAGCTGCTCTTTGCTTTGCAGGAGATGCGGTGTTAACATGACAGCATCTCTGTGCTGCAGGGGCCCTGGGGTACTGCAGAACCTGGGGAAGAAGGACTGATCTGATTCTGAACTAGACCTCTGCTAGCTGGTTAATTGTTTTCCTTTTCATAGCATTAGCAAAGGAGTATCACAGATGCTCAGCCCCTCCTCTCCCAAATGTGTGTGGATACCTTCCTTCTTTGGGAGGACAGCCTGAATTTATGCTGTCAAGCTTAGGGCTATGTCCTCATCTAATGTCTTTCTTCAAGGAAGAAGGAGAGCTGGAAAGGATAGGAGAGACACCTCACCATACTTGAAAGATCTGGAGTTTTGATAGGTGTCAAGAAGCATCAAAATCAACACCAGTGCTTTCTCTATGGCTGGCTGAGACAAAGATAGAATTACCTAAAGCAGGGAGGGGCTGTGGAGGTCACAATGAGCCTCATTAGCAGCCCTTCATCTTCTTCCTTTTGCTTAATCTGGTTTGCTCTGGAGCTCATTGTCTGGGAGAGCTGAAAAAATGGAGTAGTTTTGTTGACAACAATTTTTTGCCTGTTATGTGCTAGGATCTGTAGCTAGGATTTCCAATTTCTTTTCTAAACAAAAGACTTCCTAAACCTTTCAGGATTGCTCTCCTGGGATGACTGCATTCACAGAAATGGAAGCACTTTTTTTCTGCTGGTGTCCTTCTCTTCAAAGATAGCTGAAACGGACTTGGTCCTGTTCTTGCTGGTGCTGGTGATCCTGAGCATGTCAGGGCTGAATGGACCCAGAACACAGCTGCTATTCCTTTTCCACTTGCTCCAGCCCAGCCCTTATCCTTTGTATAAGGATATACAAATATCCTTTGTATATTGTGTGAAAAGCTGGAAGTTTTGCAGTACCTCACTTGAATCAGACTGACTTCAGTCTGTAGTGGTACTGGATCACTGCAGTGTTCCTCTGTGTTCCTTTTTAGGTTGATTTTTTTGTTTTTCCTTTTTCTATACCAGAGGGATTTTTATGGACAGTGCAGCAGCATGGCTGATGACGGCAGGTTTTGGGACATGAGAGGGATGAATCATAGAATCACAGATTCCATTTGAGTTAGAAGGGACCCTTCAAGGCCACCTGTCCCACTGCCTGCACTGAGCAGGGACACCCACAGCTCCATCAGTGCTAAGAGCCCATCCAGCCTGACCTTGGCTGTCTGCAGGGATGGGGCACCCACCACTCTGTGCAACCTGTGCCAGTGCTTCACTTGCCCTTACTGAGAGAATAACTTCTTCCTTACACCCAGGCTGGCTCATAAACCTGCTGATGAACCCCTTGTCCGGTCACCTAAAGAATCTGTCCCCTTCTTTCTTCCAACCCCCTCTTTATGTAGGCTGTTGTCATGTCTCCCTGGAGCCTTCTCTTCTCCCAGCTGAGGTTAGCTGTGTGGTTGGGGGAGAAGCTCACAAATGGGATTTGAGAGGAACTGGTGCTCCTCAGACCCTTGAGTTGAAATCCGTGCTCATTTGGAGCCTCTGGGTGGGGAATTTGGGAAGAGAATTTGGAGGGGTTGGGTGCGAAGTCACTGGAAGCCACCTCTGTTGGTCCACGCTTGGGTTTGGTTCAAGGTTCCCTCCTCCCATTTAAGTGCTGCATGCAGTGTGTGGGTTGGTGGAAGTGCGGTGCAGGGCTGCCGATGGATGCCGGCACCCAGCAGCCAGCAGCAGTGACTGCAAAGCCTCATCATGGGCAGCGGCGAGGGCTGAGCAGGTTTTCAGGCAGAAATCACATGCTCGATGAACTCGGAGGGTACGTTCCTGGCTCCTGGTACTTGTCTCTGACCCTAGGCAATACTCCAGCTCATTTAAAAGTCACTCCTTTGCTTGTTGTTTTTTTTTTTTTTTTCCTTTCTCCATCCGCGTGCTGTAGTGTTTTCCCTCCTGTCCTTATATGAACCATCCATCTTTTTCTTCATCTTTCTGATTCCTTTCTTAGCTTGACTAATCACAGCAATTTTCAAGCCCCAAGCTTGTGTCTCCTTTCTTAGGCTGGTCCTCCTTCCCTGCTTTCATCTCTTGTTTTTTTCGAGGGGGACGTACCTACATGCAGGCATGCATAAATAGAGCTAAAAAAAACCAGAATGCTTCTTTTCAACCTGAAATATATATCTGGAGACCTACGACCCAGTACTTTTATACCTTTCCAGGGTAGGTTTGTTCAGTGCTCTTCTAAGGCCATTGAGGCACTGAGTATGTAACTGAGTGTGTTAAGCTGCGCAGTGACCACAATTCCAAGTGCATTGCAAATATTTTATTTGCAGCGTGTTAAGGTTTTCAGAAACTGCTGTATTGTTATTGCCAGGAAAATGCTGACATATATTTTATGTAACACATCAGATGTGATACAGACTCACTTTGCAGAACTGAGTAGCATTGCTACGGCCAATTGTTCGACACAGCATTTTGCTACGTTTTCTGACATGCTTAATAAAGATATTCTCATGATTCTAGATTCAGCCTGAATGCCATTAACTGCTGGCTTTCTGAGAAAGCAGGAACGCAGCTCGTAATGCCAGACTCTGCAGGTTTTGTTCAGCAGCCATTAGATATGACTTCAGAGCTTCTAAGTGCTGAAAATAATCAGCACCTGCGCCGGCTGGCGTAACCTGGGCTGCTGCTTTCTGTCCATCGGTGTTCTGCAAATTGACTTCGCCCGTCAATTAGGGTAAGGCAGAGCTTTGGGGCATTTTGTCGGGGAGGGAGCTGGAGACAGTTGAATATTCTGGCACAGAGGAGACCTGGCAGAGAATATAAGGAGAGCGTCTGCTGTCAGCTTTTGTTAGGGTCCCTGTGATATCCATGTGTTGCCTTGGCAGAGTCCTGAGTCCACAAACTTCTCTATCTTGCAGCCAGAATATGAAATTGTTCTCTCAGTAGAATGGGAGCCGGCACAACGTGTCTCGTTGGAATTGGTTGAGCTTGGAATCAACATTTTTTCACTTACAGTCTTTTGGAGAGGATATGTGGGGCAGGAGGAAAGCAGAAAAGCTGCAGTGGTGTTGTATCTGGTCTTGGAGGTGGTTTAGATATGCCAGCAGAGAACACCCTGCTTGTTGTATGCTGGTGGATGGTGTCGATTGACTTAGGCTTATATGGGAAGTCTTTGCCCGTGCCATATGAACTTTGCATGTTTCCCCTTGGAGCAAGAATCAGACTGATGGCACATCCCTTCCCAAGCAAGGTTTCTCTGCTCCTTGGGCACAGCTGAGTTTCTCCAGATTTTGCATTTTGTGCTTAGTAGGAGGTGTCTTCTTTGACCACATGACCTTTTAAGAAAGGTAGCATGCAGGAGAAAGTTTGTGGCCAGGAGGGGTGAGATCTTTTGTGCTGCATTCTCAGATCCTAAGGATAGCCAATTTGGTGCCAAAACTGGAGCTGGGAGCTAGTGAGAGTTGATGGGAACTCAGTACCCTCGTCCAGGTGATCAGTAAAGATACTGAACAGGATAAGTCCCCATACCAACCCCTGGGGAACACCACTCGGACCGGCTGCCAGCTGGATGTGACTCCATTCACCATCGCTCTCTGGGCCTGGCCCTCCAGCTACTTCTTTATCCAGTGAAGAGTGTAGCTGTCCAAGCCACGGGCTGCAGCTTCTGCAGGAAAATACTGTGGGAGAGAGTATCAAAGGCTTTGCTAATCTGGGTGGATCACATCAGCAACCTTTCCCTCATCCACCCGGCTGGTCACTTTGGAATTTGACTAATTTCAACCAAATTTTTCAGTGTACATTTTGAAGATGTCCAGTTTTGTCAGAGTCCTCCAAAGCAGAGGAGAAAAAGAACCTGTTACAGTCCCCATGGGGAAAAGCTGCCATGTGTTGTGCCAAGGGGTCCATGAGTGAGTCCTGCAGGAGCTTCATCACTTCCTTTGCCCATAGACCCGTTCGTCTAAGAGAAACATTCCTCTTCCACGAGTATGTATTTGGCAGGAGTGATGCTGTCACTCGAGGTTGGGATTCTGGTTGTCCTCCTGATGCCATTCCCAGCTCAGCCATACAGCACCCAAGGCCTTGCAGAGCAAGGTGTGCGACACATCCAGATGTGCTTTGTAGATAGATGCAGGCTCTGTTTGTTGGCCTGGTTACTGAGATTTTCTTCGATTGTGTTGGTTTAACTCAGTGGGAGGTTATTTGAAAAGGAAATGAAAGGCTCAGCGAACGCTGAAGAGGTGTTAAGAGGAAATACCAGATGTGTAAGTTTTAGGGTTTTTTGGTTTCTAATTCTTTTACTGTCTCTTCAGTCAGTCTGGTTTTGAGCAGGGTAGGTGTAAACTTGTAAGCACGAGTGAGTGCAAGGATGCCTTTAGGAGCAGAAGACTTCTTGCTCAAGTGAAGGACTATTACTGTGCAGAGAGGATCTGGCAGACAACAGAGCTGAGGATTTGCTCTGGGCATGTACAAAAGTGTGTGTTTTGGTCTCTGGCAGAGAATGATAAGGCCCCTGCAGCCCCCCACCACCTCAGCCTTGGCACCTAAACCCCTCACAGGATGAGAAAGCACAGTGTCATCTTTTAGAAACTCTTTTTACAACTTTCATTCCATTTCTCTTCTTAATCACTGGGAATTCTGAACAATTTTGAATTCATTTTCCTGTAAAAAGGAGCATTTAAATGGAAAAATTGATTATATGAGCGGATGAGTCTAAGTACTACAGAAAAAGAGGGCAAGATTGGCTGCCCTAAAATCAAAACTTTCCTAACCATTACAAGTGATCATGTCAATTATTTCAGAGGTCCTGGTAGCAGTAAGGTAATGAGAGGGAGATTTGATTGCTGAAGCAAATGTAATTTACACAGCATTAAGATCTGACCAAAACTGTGTTCTGAGGCAGTGAATTGCATTCTTATTAGACGACTGTGGTTTTTCCAGTTTTGCTATAGACGCACAGACTTATTGCTATTCAGGCCAACTAGTCAGGAGTACAATAATATCCCACCTACTGCTCTCTGATAAGTAATTTCCATCCAACTTACAACAAAATGTCTGCCTCCAAAACATGTAATAATGACGGCCCTAGAGTTTCGTGTACTTGAAGTTGATGTACTGGAAATGGGGTAAGCCTGGAGATCTCCACTTTGCTTTGCAATGCTTGAAAACTCAGGCTGCCCTCAAGAAGGAACCATGTCCAAGTAGTGTCTATCTGGACTGAACTTTAGGGTAGGAGGAGATTCTTCTTTTTGGTTAGAAGGTTTTGTATACTTTATCAGTCGCTTTCCAAAACCAATCTCTTCTTAATTGGTGTATTTGTCTTACCCAACACTTTATGTCTGTCTTCTGTCTAAACAAGTTGGTTTGATGCTCTTAAGCCTAGCATTGCTTTGCATCCCACACACTAACCAGCATGTTATTCTCCACTTCCTGAGCATTCGTTCCCTGTTTAGCATTTCTGCCTGGGAAGGTGTGAAGTTGTCCAGCTGGTATAATAGCCCAAGTATAATGTGACATCAAATGATTTATAGAAAGGAAGATAAAATCTCATTTAATGAAAATAAATCTTGTGAAACAGTGCCTAACCTTTAAAGTGAACACGAGTGCTTCTGGAGAGGTGTATTCTGTAAAATTACTGTTAGGGTAAGTCTCTCTCTTGGCTCCAGGGCATTAAAACTCAGCCTGTGATCTTGATAGCATCTAAGAGCTGACCTGGTGGGTCAAGAGCTGGCACATCATTTGAAGCCCACAGTGTGTGCAGTGTCTGCACTGTGCTGGGTTTAATACAGCGTGCCAAGGACTGAACCGGTGTGCTTGGATGGAGCCTGAGGGTTGGTATCAACCCTGTGTTCAGGGGCAGTCCTCAAAGCGATGACATATGATGTATGAACCAAGGAAAACAGCTAGACCCCTCTTCAGCTCTTTCCCTGCTGTTAATGTTGCAGACGGTCTCCAGAACAATTCTGGCAGAGCAAGGTTTGGCACCAGTGCAGCATCACCTGGTGGCACCCTTCGTCAATTAAAAGTTGGCATGACCCAAGGTTCATAACTGAGGACGTACTGCAGGCGATGGGGCTGTGGTACAGCACTGCTGCTTTGTCAGCAGCAGCACGTGCAGGTGATGTTCAGCCACAGAAGGTTTTCCATGGCACAACAGGGAGAAACTGCAAAGCCTTGCATTGTTTGTGAAAGGTTATTGTTGCTCTATATTATTAAGCAATTTTAATGAATTTTTTACGTGACCTGATGGGGTTAAAGTAGGTTAAAAAGCTTTGTGCTTTGCTTTTGGTAGGAGAGCCAGTCAATAACAAATTCCTCAAGCTCCTCTTCCAGGCAGAAGGCGGTTTCAAGGGATTATTGGCAGAGAAGAGGGGATAATGTGGGCATTCCCATGTCCTGAAGAATTGTGGTCCATCATGAAAGGAAGGCATCACCCAAGGGTGGCACTGGTCTGGTTTGCTTGAATTTGAACAAATTGCATGCTGTGAATGTACTGTGGCTCTTGCTAGGCTATGATGCAAGATCCAAATTATTGTTAGGATTGGAAACGTTCGACATGCAGAGAGCTCGCCAAGAAGAAACGCAGGCTCTCTCAACTGTATTTTTCCTTCTTTAGTTCTTTTAAAACCTTGAATGTGAATATTGATGGTTTATGACCTAAGTCTTCCCACATTGCTTCGTCTTCCATCTCATTTAGATGAGGGCATGGTGAGGGTGTCAATAACAGGAGGAGGTCATAAGCCAAAGCATTGAGTGCCGTGGTTTGTTTGGAATGGGACCAGGGAATACTGTTGCAGGAATATAAATGAGTAGTTTTGTGAAGAAAAGATGCAGATAGTAGAGCTTTTTGGTTTCATCATAGCACATTTGAGTTCCCAGCTCAACCCAATTCAGATGTTGGTTGTCTGCTTTCTACTTGTACACTTGGGGTCAACAAGATGGGATTCAGAGGTGCATTTCTCCCCAAGACAGAAACCAGAACAAAGCAGTTCTATGCTAGGGAGAATCAGAATGTGCTCATTGAAAGCTGCATTTAATGTGTGTAAAACACCAGGGATCACAAAAATGTTGTAACTACAGGTTATAGTCTTTTAATACAGTTAATGCACTTTCAAACTGCTGAAACAGTGAAAGAAACATTTGTAGGTTTGTAAGAAATCTGTCACGCTTCTAAAGTTTATAGCTGTGGGTGGGAGAAAAAGTGCCATCTTATCTCCAGGAACTAAAATATCCTGATTGTATCACATAGAATCAACTTCCAGAATTCATTCCTGCATGGAGATACTCAGTCAAATAATATTGCCATGTTGTGAAGAACTTTGAAGCTTTGTGACCACTGGCATTTATGTCAAGCCAGGGTTATTTACAAGCTGCTGTGAAGGGAGTTAACTAATCACTGGCAGCTCCAGGCAGTTTTTCATCTCCTGGGGAACTATCAGGTTGGATTTTAGAGGAAAAAAAAATATTCTCAGGAAAAGTGGTGATGCAGTGGCACAGCTGCCCAGGAAGGTGGTGGGATCATCATCCCTGGAGGGGTTTCATAAACGTGGTGATGTGGCACTGAGGGACATGGGCATGGGCATGGTGGGATGGGCTGGGGTTGGGCATCTTAGAGGTCTTTTCTAACCTTAATGATTCTTTGATTAGACTTTGAGATTTGAGTGGGATCAAATATGTTTTTCTTAGGAGGCATCGTGTTATGAGCTCTGTTTGAGGTTCTTGGTGCCTTCACTATGCAGAAAAGCAGCACGCAGGAGGCAGAAGCAGAGTCTGGCTTCAAGGATGGAGGTTGGGAATATCATCCAGGCATAGAGTGATGGTGGTAAGAAAGTCAAAACTCATGTCAAGTTGATACTTGTAAGGGGATGTTTAGAGGCAGCACGATGAGATGCTTTAGCAATGTGGCTTCTTGCTGGATGGGACAGGTGAGTTGGTTTAAGGACAGAAGACCCAGATAAAGCTGAAATCCTCAGTGCCTTCTTTGCTTTGGTCTTCAGTGAGGTTTCTGAGGCCTCTGCAATTAGCAAAGGGGCTCGGGATGTAGAGAAACAGCAACAGAATAAGAGTAGAGTCAGGTATTACTTGACAGTCCCTAAAATGTGCTCCGTCTGTGGGTGCTGAAAGCAAGGCCACTCTATTAGTTCTGAAAAATCATGGGGATCAGGGGAAGTCCTCAGTGATGAATTAAAGGCAAATATCTCACCCATCTTCCTCAAAGGTCACAAGGATGATGCAAAGAGCTACAGGCTGGTCAGCCCCACTTCGATCCCTGGGGGAATCGTGGAGTGAATCCTCTTGGAACACATCTGTGGGCACTTGCAGGAAAAGGAGGTGCTGGGGAACATTCAGCATGGATTTATCAGGGCTAAATCATGCCTGGACAACCTGCTTGCTTTCTGAGTTAAAAAGATCAGATTTGTGGGCGAGGGAAGAGCAATGAGTGCCATTGATCTCAAAGTCAGCTTTCAACACTGATGCCCAGAATATCCCCGTTTCCAAGCTGGGATGTTAGTGGACAAGTAAACGGGTAAAAACTTGATTGTGTGATCTGGCACCACGAGGTCTGTGCCTGAGGACCTGTCCTGCCAACATCTCTGCCAACCCAATAGAAAATGCTCATCATGGTTGGAGATGATATGGGTTTTGTACCTAGGAGGGCAGGGTTGTTGCTGAGAGCATCCTAGACAGGCTGGAGGAGTTGGCAAGGGAAATGCAAACTTGGATCTATATATCTTCTTTAAGATCCTGAGTGCCTTGGTAGAAAATGGGTAGGAAGCCTGTAGCAGTCTGTATCATGTTGTCACGAGTGGTGTGTGTGTGGATTTCAAAGCCGTGCTAAGAAGACAACAAAGCACTTCCAGAATTATCTGCAAGCTTTTTCACTGTGGAGTCAAACCCGTGAACAAGAAACATGTGTTCCTCCTGAGCATAGCTGGCTCTGTTGGCAAAACTGTTAGAAAACATTGAGAAGTGGGCTGAACTTCCCAGGTTTTACATTTGTGGGAGAGACAGTCAAGGTTTTTCCCCCACCAGCAGCAGATTGCATTGAATCCCAATGAGGTGACTGCCATCTGCTTCCACGTGGGCTTTGGAAGCATGGGCCAGCCCTCCGTGGCACGGATAAGGAGAGCGATGGAGAGTGTTTTGGGGTCTGTGCTGACGGGATTTGGGGTTCATGTGTTGTTGTCTTACTCTGAGTCAGAGCAGAAATGAATTAGGCTTTGGCTGATTGCTGAGTGCCACCCGCTTTGCGTACCGCAGTGTGATTTCAAAGATGAGCTTCCAAATTCTTCCTCTACCAAAATATTTTGACATCTCTCCCCTCCCCAATCCAATTCGATAATGTAATTCTGGAACATGTTTTTTGACATTTTTCTGTTCTGTCTCTATAACACGTTCAGCTGATGTATTCTAATCTTAGCGATGAACTGGAATCCCTTAAAATTTTTGGAGGAAGAGCAGAAAAAGGCTTTCCAGCCCGTGGGACTGAGTTATAAAGCAGTGCTGAGTATCGTTTCTGGAGTAGAGATAGGATGTCCTGACCCAGACAGAAGGGAGACGTCCTGGAGTTAATAAATCACAGGGTGACGTGAACATGCTGTGCTGCTGTCAGGTTTGAGCTGCACAGAAGCAGAGGAACAATATGCCAGAAATCCAGCGGTGTGACCTGTGATGGATAAAGGGGTGCTGGGAAGGAACGGGGCTCCTGGTGCTGTTAGAGCCCTGCTTATTTCTCTTGACTTGGCTGATTGAGCTGATTTCGCACAGACAGGCCGAGGGGAGGTTTTTGTATCAGTGAAGGTGCAGTCACAGTGGAAGGAGGTTTTGGCTGCTTCATTTGTTGGGCATTTCCATGCCTCGTGTTTTCACTCGGCACTGCAATCCCCGTGTGCTGTTCAGGGAGAGATGAGCAATCCCACCTCACACGGAAAGCAGTGTTTGCACAGAGCACCAGACAACAAAACAGCTTTCCTTGGTGTTTCCTTTAGTTCTTAACTTGAATTCCAATGACTTAATTCCAATGACTTGGATCGTCATTCCCATTACAGCTCATTTGTACTGCTGTTAGAGGAGGTGTGGGTGTAGTTTATGCTCGCATATACACTTCCAGAGTGGCTTAAAGTGGTAAATGAGAATCAGACCCTCCATTTCCTCACAGTTGCCTTTTGTTCTAATGAAGGATGCGCAGCTGGATGCAGTAGCCTCTAACCAAGCCCTGGAGCATCCCTTCGTTACACTCATTCACTGTAGTGCCTGGGAGACCTGTTGCAAGTGACTGAACAGAGGATGAGAAAAGCAAGGCTCATTACCATCTCTGAGCCGCTTTGTTCTTTACTTTGATAATTATAGTTTAGATGTTAATTATGTATGCTGTTTTGCTATGCGTTGTCAGCCTGGCTTTGTGTGTAGTTATCAGTGGGACCTCGTGGGCAGAGGAGGGGTTCCTGCCCCAACCAGAGCTCTCATTGGGAGCATGGCAACTGAGCTCTTGGATGCTGTTGCGACCTTTCAGCACAGACCTTTGCTGACGAGTGAGGAGGCATCACCGCTTGTAATCTGCAAAAGCAAAAGAGTGGCAATTAGGGAAGAGCAGCTTCGTAGCGCCGACTCCTGTAATCGGTTAAGGGAAGATGGATTTGGAGCGAGGTGTTGATGAAGAACATTTTGTTTTCGCCACTTTCCTGAAAAGCTCTTTTTAATAAATTGTTCGTCTTCGGAGGCCTGTAAGAAACACCACAGATTGTCTTTTATCAGCCTGTAATGTGCTTCCATCGCTGCGGAGAAGTATGTGATAGTGATACCGAGTTGGTCCCTAGAGAACAGTGCAGAGACATCGCTAACAGCTCCAGAGCTACGGCTGCACCGGCTGCGTGCAAATGGAGCTGACGTCTCCTTGTTCCTACCGACACCTCTCTGGCCTTAGCACCAAAGTGCTGCTGCTCGTGTCTTGCACACGGAATTACTTTTCTGTGATGATACGAGTGATTCTGCTCAGTAATTTGAGCAGTCTAAATCTACCCTCTTCCAGTTTAAAGCCATTTCTCCTCATTCTTTATCTACGTGTCCTTATAAGAAGTCCCTCCCTAGCTTTTCTGTAGGCCGCTTTCAGGTCCCTGGGAGGCTGCTGTAAGGTCACCCCAGAGCCTTCTCTTCTCTAGACTGAAGATCCCCAGCTCTCTCATCCTGTTCCCGTAGCAGAGGTGCTTCAGCCCTCTGATCATCTTTGTAACCTTCCTCTGGGCCTGCTCCAACAGCTCCATGCCCTTCTTGTGTTGTGGGCTCCACAACTGGATGCAGTACTCCAGGAGGGGTCTCACAGAGCAGAGTAGAGGGGCAGAATCACCTTCCTCGACCTGCTGGTCACACTTCTTATGATGCAACCCAGGATGTGGTTGGCCTTGTAGGCTGCAGTGCACGTTGCCGGCTCATGTTGAGTCTTTCATAAGCCAGCACCCCCAAATCCTTCTCCTTAGGGATGCTCTCAAGCCATTCTCCACCCAGCCTGTATCTGTGCTTGGGATTGCCCCAGCTTGGCTTCAGGACCTTGCTCTTGGCCTTGGTGACCTTCACGAGGTTGGCAGGGATGGCACGTGGACGTCAGCACAAGAAGGATGTAGAGCAGTTGGAGTGGGTTTAGAGGAGGGCCACGAGGATGGTCAGAGGGCTGGAGCACTTCTGTCACAAAGAAAAGTTGAGGCAGTTGGGCTTGTTTAGCTTGGAGAAGATGGAGCTCTGGGGAAACCTGAGAGTGACCCTCTGGTTCTTGAAAGAAGTGGTAAGCAAGAGGAAGGGGACTTTTCACATGGTCTGATAGTGATAGGATGAGGGGCAATGGCTTTAAACTAAAAGAGGGAGATTTAGTTTAGAAGTTAGGAGGAAATCCTGAACTCAGAAGGCAGTGAGTCCCTGGCATTGCTGCCCTGAGAGGTTGTGGGTGCCCCATCCCTGGAAGTGCCCAAGGTGAGGCTGAGCTGCTGGGGTCTCCCAGCCCATGACAGGCTGCCCAGAGAGGCTGTGGATGCCCCATCCACCCTGGAGATATTCAAGGCCAGGTTGGATCGGGCCCTGGGCAGCTGGGCTGGTATTAAATGTGGAGGTTGGTGGCCCTGCCTGTGGTGGGGGATTGGAGACCTGTGATCCTTGAGGTCCCTTCCAAACCAGGCCGTTCTGTGATTCTGTGAGCTTTAAGGTCCCTTTCAACTCAGCCATTTTATGATTACTCTGCATTTATCAAGAGTCAGAATCTTGGTAGCACTGAGATAATAAAGGTGGAATCCTATATGACTGCTTTGCAAACTATTTTGCTGAAAGCAGCATCAAGAAGTTACCAGGTGCTGAAATGCTTTGACCCTGTCCGATTTCTAAAACAGGTTTCTCGGCTTTGTTAGGAATTTGGGTTTTTGAACTCTTGACTCTTTACTTGTCAAATGCTGCACAGCATGCACCAGTGCTTAAGAAAAAGGAACAGACAATGATTTCTTGGTTTAATCTTCCATTAAAAAAGAAAAAAAAAATCTAACAGCAGAGTTAAATGGTTCGTCTGAGCCTGGCTGGGGAGAGTGGTTTATCAGATTATAAATGCGCTTTCATTACCTGGAGGTATATAATATGTTGGTCTATGAAATATACACTTGGGCAATGAGAAAGTGAAGGTCATGCAAATATGGCTGGCTCCCTGCCAGGGAACGTACTGAGATTTAAACAAATCCTTGATGCATGCGTGGACAGCACGTGCACAGAACTCTCCCTGCTTCAGAGCTGAACGAAGGCAATGCGTCCTTTTGCAGACCCGTTGCGCTGTTGGCAGCTCCGCGTTGCTACCTCGCATTGCTCCAGCTGTCTTCAAAGGCTGCATCCAGATCCCTGACACCTGCGGGTGTGCAGGTGAGGGTCTGTAGGGTTTCTCCTTGGGCAGGGCTGAGCTGTGAGCACAGATTGGTGTTCTGGGGCTCTCCCATGACATGCTAGTGCTCAGGTTTACCAACATACGCCTGTATTTATTTTTCCTTTGGTTTCTCCGGTTAAGCGAAGCTGAACAGTAGTTTGCCTCCCAGGCATGTTGGTTCCCCTTCTCCTTCCAGCCTACTACTTAACAGGCTTTAAAAACTGCTGACAGTTGTTTTAAGGGCTGATTTTCGGGTCGGGCCTTTTGTAACTCTGCAGCGGGAAGAAGATATTGTTAGAAACCAAAGAAACGGAAGGTTTGCTGTTGCTCCAGGCAGGAGAAGAGGGTGCTTCACTGCAAGAGAATAATACTTCTGCTTGCAAAGTGCCTCTCCCTCCCCTACTGCCGAAGCACTCAGAGCTCCCAGCCTGGATGTGAGTGAGACAGAGCGGTTTGAGACATGGGCTGGGGTCCAGAAAGCAGAGATCCTGGGGGAGAACACAGTTGGCAGAGCTTTTGGGAGGGACTTGGGAAGATTAATTGAATCCTAGATGAGAGCATTCCCATGTGCAATGTGCTGCAGCAGTGGTGTTTTTCCCTTGTTGCTCAATCTAGGTGTTAAACAGTCTCCTAATTTAGCACCTAAGAAGGAATGCATTCCAAGTCGGTGAAGTGTATGGTGATGCTTATGGTCAGTAGGTCCCCCCTGTTTGCATGAACAGGGGAGCACAGTTAAATGCTCAAAGCTGCTCCAAGCAGTGTGCAAAATTATTTTTCCATTGCAATTAATTTGCCAGCAGCAATTAATGGTGTGCAGGTGTGGAAAAAGAGTACAAGTGCCTTTGCCTTGTGGTCTCAGCTCTGTCCCTGTGAGGTCATCTCAGGCAAAAGCAGCCTAGGGATGGAGCCCCACTACAGGAACAACTTTTGAGAAGAGAACTCCTTTTTAGAATCATAAAATCATTAAGATTGTAAGAGACCTCTGAGATCATCCAGTCCGGCAGTCAGCCCATCACCACCGTGCCCACTAATCCATTGTAGCAGCGTCTCTTAACTTATCATAGAATGATAGAATCCTAGAATGGTCTGGGTTGAAAAGGACCACAATGATCATCTAGTTTCAACCCCCTGCTATGTGCAGGGTCACCAATCAGCAGACCAGGCTGCCCAGAGCCACATCCAGCCTGGCCTTGAATGCCTCCACAACCTCCTTGGGCAAAACTTCATCCCATTCAACACTGAATATTCCAAGATTGTGGACCATTTCCATACCTTAGCATCACAATGCAAGCACCGATTTTCTTGTATTTTCCTCTGCAACTGAAGAGTCAAGATGTGCTGTGAGTGTATTTAACATACATTGAATTATAGAAGAGATATTTGGCATTTTTCCTGAAGGATCCTACAATGTTTTACCAACTCTTTCATGTATCACAACTCAAAAGTAGCCAGTTTTGCTTCATGCTGAGTTTTAATTCAAGATGGAGGGAGAATATCCTGCCCAGGGAGATCAGGCAAGCCTGTCTGTACCTCCAAATCAGTTGCATCGCACTGGCCTTAGATCAGGGTATTTTCTGCCACCCTGAACAGAGAACTGCCTGTAGATGCGTCATCAAGGAGTGTTTTGAGCTGTTGCTGTTGCAGCCTCCTGCAGAAAAGAGTGGGTGCTCTTTTATATAGAATCACAGAATCATTACAGTTGGAAAAGACCCCAAGCTTAATCCCAGCCCACCCCCACCATGCCCACTGCCCATGTCCCTCATTGCCACATCCCCACGGTTCTGAACACTTCCAGAGATGATGACCCCACCACCTCCCTCAGCAGCTATGCCACTGCTTCACCGCTCCCTGAAAAGAAATTGTGCCTAATATCCAACCATGTCGTGTTCTTTGCAGGAGGACGAATGGTAGCAGAGTGTTTTGTTGCATAAATCCAGGAGTTAGCTCTAGCTTCACCCAACCCCCCTCTATTCCCAACCCTGCAGAAGGAGATGTCTGGCCTTACACTGGTGGCAGAGGATGGTTTGTTGGGTCTGTGGTCCAGCCGTGTCAGCAGGCTTCACCAGAGCAAGACCAGGTCTGCCTCATTTTGAACCACCTGTACCACGAATCTGCATCTTCTCTTTCTCCTGAAATGAAAAACCCTCCAAATATTCAGGGTGAAAATTGATAAAATATTCATCTATTCTTAGGCTCATTAAGGCAGTGTAATTGGATGTAGGCGCTTCCTTCACTCTAACAGCGCTGTCTCGCTCCTGAGCCAAGATTCATTTCCACAGGCAAGAGCTTGTTCCTCGCGGATAATGGATGTGTGAGGAGTCCCTGCAGCTCACCTCTCCTGGAAAGCAGCAAACTATCGCAGCACCACTCTGCTCCAACTCTTTGCAGGGCTGGCTTTGCACGCTGATGCTAATTGAGGCCATTATCAGCCTCTTGCACATCTTCTGCTTCCCAAAGCGGTGTTCTGTGATTTCTGGTTCTAGCAGAGCTGCAGCTATCCATGTGAAGAACCTTGCTTCCCATTCTCTTTTCTTTAGGATGTGTTCCTGAGTTTTTCCTTCCTTTTGTAATTGAAACTGCTTTGAATCCCTTAGGCTGGGAATCTCTCTGGGTGCTATTCAAAAGCACGGTGAGAAAGTTTTTGTCCTAAAGAGACCAAATGTGTAATTCTGTGCTCAGTTGAGGGCCTTCAGATGCAAAAGCTGCTTATAGTATCATATTTGGGGAACAGCTGTTTACAAGGGTTGATAGTGATAGGGGGAATGGTTTTAAACTGAGACAGGGGAGGTTTAGGTTGAATATTAGCAGGAAGTTTTTCACCCAGAGGGTGGTGAGGCAGTGGAACAGGTTGTCCAAGGAGGTTGTGGATGCCCCATCCCTGCAGGCATTCAAGGCCAGGCTGGATGTGGCTCTGGGCAGCCTGGTCTGCTGGTTGGTGACCTGCACATAGCAGGGGGCTGGAACTGGGTGAGCATTGTGGTCCTTTTCAACCCAGGCATTCTATGATTCTATGGTATGATTAGATGTTATGTGGCATGCATCTGAGGCTGGGAAGGGCAAGACTGAGGTGAGCTGGAAAAGCTGCCGTTGGGGGGTGGTGGTGACAGTGTGAGAATGCCTGCAGTGCATTGGTTGTGTGCACCCAGCAAACAAAAAGCTTGCAAATAAGCTTATCATCCCACCAGGGACTCCTGGAAATTGTTACCATCAGTTCCTCTTATTTGTTTGGTGACAGGATGAGCTCCTGACTGTGATTAAATGTGGGCCTTGAAGATTATCTGTACAGAGAGGCAAAAGGGAGAAGTTTCTGTTACCCCAGTATAATAGAATGGTTTGAGTTGTTAGGGACCTTTAAAGGCCATCTGTCCCACTCCCTGCACTGAGCAGGGACACCCACAGCTCCATCAGTGCTCAGAGCCCATCCAGCCTGACCTTGGCTGTCTGCAGGGATGGGGCACCACCGCCTCTCTGTCAACCTGCGCCAGTCCCTCACCACTCTTATTGTAAAAAAAACCTCTTCCAATGTAAATCTGCTGTTTTTGTTTGAAACCATTTCCCCTTGTTCTGTCACAACAGACCCTGCTAAAGAGTCTGTCCCTTTTTTACAGCCCCACTTCGTTTTTGGGAGAGCTATGCTCAGTCCTTTCATCCACCAGCTTGTATTGATGGGGGGCTGCCACGACCCAGGGTTTGAGCTGCCCCTTGAGTTTACAATACCAGTTTTCCTGCAATGTTCATGGTGTACGAAGGTGTCAGGCACAAAGGATCTGGAGGACAACACCAGCACTATTGCCTTACAGAGCTAGGAAGTAGCTCACTAATATTCAGCATGTGCATCATTTCACGTATTTCGCAGGCTGCTGTGTTTAGAGAAAGCTGTCACTGAGCTATTCCACTTTTATTCACAGCTCCCAAGCGTTGTAAACATTGTCACTCCAAAATGCAGTGTTATTTGAAAGGTTTCTTGTAAAGTCATCACATGGGAGCTGATAAATTTGGGTTCATCCCATCTGGGCTTGTGTTAGACATGCATGCAGCAGGCTGGATCTTGATGGGTTGGTGCTGATTGATTACAGAAATAGTGCTTAAATGTCACTGACCTTAGACATGGTGACTTTCAGGAGTTTGGTGTTCCTGGCCCTTGCTGAAGTTTCTAGTTGGATGCATTCAAGTTACCAACTCATTTAAAGCACTGAATAACTTCATAATTTCCTGTTGAGGATGAGCGGGTGAAAAGGAGCAGCAGTGAAATGCTGAAAATAATTGGAAGTCCACTGGTTAAAGCTTATTTTTTTGAAAAGCTATGTTGAGGTTAGCAAGTGCTTCATTAAAGCGTATTTACTGTATAATCTCTGGAGATGAGTGTAAGAGAGCCTTTGAAGGAATTAGTGAAATTCAGCTGAGGCCGCTTCATGTTCAGGAAATCAGAGCTGCTGAAGGACCCAATGCTACCTGAACTTGTAGGGCCATTTCAGCAGTGTCTTCCCTAAAACTGCTTTGCCACCTGGTCTGCGTCTTCACTTGGCAAAGTTCTCATGACGTTTGCCTTGGCTTCTGTAAGGGGAGAGTTAATCATTATCACATGTGTCCACAACACCGTGCTGCAGGAGAAGGGTGGATGTTAGGAAACATTTCTTCTCATAAAGAGCAGTGATGCAGTGGCACAGCTGCCCAGGGAGGTGGTGGGGTCACTGTCCCTGGAGGTGTTCCAGAACTGTGGGGATGTGGCACTGAGGGATGTGAGCATTTGGCATGGTGGGGTGGCTGGAGTTAGACTGGGTGATCTTGGAGGTCTTTTTCAACCCGAGTGATTCTACGATGGGACTTCATAGAATCATTGTAGAATCACAGAATGGCTTGGGTTGGAAGGGACCTCAAGGATCATGAAGCTCCAACACCCCTGCCACATGCAGGGCTTCCAACCTCCCCATTTAATACTAGACCAGGCTACCCAGGGACCCATGCAATCTGGCCTTGAACACCTCCAGGGATTTCAGCTCCGTGTAGCCCGGTGTGCACTCATCAAAACCACCACTGGCGTCTCAGTCTTGAGCAGGCCAACAAGAAGCAGCTCAGGCACACACTGAAAGGTTTTGCTGTTCTCTGCAGAGCAAGGGACAGGAGTTCTGCTGTCTCAAGTGAAAGACAGAGAGCTTCTTTCAAGGAAAGATACCAACCGGAACGCAGGAGGAAATGTTAGATGCTTAAAGGACGCCGTCTCGGCTGTCGTGGCAGTTGTCTGCACACAGTGCCAACACTCCTCGTTTTTTTGAAGGAAAAATCCATATGTCACAGTCTGGTGTGAACAAATGTGGTGTCTGGGCCGGATGGATGAAGTTAGATGGGCACTGATGAGTTTGCTTACGATAAGCATCCAATTTGACATGGGAGATGAGAGGAGATGAAGGAAACCCACCTGTGAAGCAGCTGATTATTGGCCAGGGTCACACAGAAATGCTGGGTTGCATGGCTCACTGTGTGCTGGTGCCCTGAAGGGCTGTGTCCCAGCAGGGCATTGCTTTGTCTGTCTGTCCAGCAAAGCCTTCCTTTAGGAAAGGCTTTTGTGGTTGGATGTTCAGCTGGCAGCAGAGACAGCTTAAGGCTGTGCTCTGTTAGGTGATGTGGATTGGGATCTGGGTATTCATGCCCACCCTTTCTCATTCCTCAGCCTCTGGATCAACAATTGGATCTAGCTGTAGGCATCCCTGATCATTACTGGAGAGTTCAACTAGATGACCTTTGAAGGTCCCTTCCAACTCACAGTTCTGTGATTCTTAGGATGCCAGTACACTTACTGCCGTAGAATGCTGAGTGCAGCTTTAACTTAGAGAAAAAGAGAATCCATCCTGATCCTGTTCAGCGTGGATCTATACACTGGGATGGATCATCTCCAGATGCAAGCGTGGTGGTGATATTGCTGCAGACAGGTAGGAAGGATTTAACTTTGTTTTTCTTTGAAGCTGTACAAATGATGCTGCCAGTGGAGCTCCAAAAGGGTCAATGCAGTGAGGGATGCCCAGAGCAGGCGGTCCTGCAGGCTGGAGCTGTCAGACATCCCCATCACTGGCTTTAGAGCAACTTGTGCAGCCCTGCTGCTTTTTATTTTCTTCCCGTAAGAACAAAGCCATCTCCACACAAAAGTGGTGTGAGCATTGGCTCATTAACGTTTACCTTTGTTTTAATTTCTAAGACCGTTAGTGCTGCTAAGTGCTAATAGAAAGCTTCAGGAAGCAGTAGGTAACCCAGCTCATGCACTGAGTCACAAGGAAAATGAGAAATGAGAGATGTCAGCAGGATTTGAGCAGCTTTTAGCCTTGGTTCAGCAACCAGCGATATCCAAAATTGTGTTGTTCCTTTCAGGTTACTTTTATGTATCCAAAAAACCAGGCCTAAGGGATGGACTGGATTTAGAAGATCCAGCTGGTAGGGGGTTGCACCAGCTTGACCTCCCTTCCCACCTCAGCCCTTCTGTTGTCCTGTGAAGGTGCTGGGACATTGGAGTCCTTTCCATCCCATACCTTGGTTTAAAAGTCTAACTACCAGCTCATCCTGCTGCTGAATCACTGTAACACTAGCAATAGCATCAAACAGCTAATTTTATGCTTTGTAAATTTAATCAAGACTTTCAGAGGCCTCTCCCTTGACCTCACGAGTTTAGGGGATGTTATGCAGATGAATCACTTTGCCCATTTTCTCTGACATACTTTGTTTCTTACCCAGATTTATCAGCAATCTTTTCCAGACTTCCATTAAAAGCGGCAGTGCTCGGGCTTGTGATATTCTGGTTAAGTCCAGCTGCATTAGCATCTTATCTGATTGCTCATGCGACGGTTTGTGTTACCCAGTAGAAAGCAGGAGCATGTAACCTCCCTCCACTCACAACATGAGAAGAAAGCGGAGTATGGATTGTGCTTAAAATCTCACTTTTGAAGTAGCAATCTGCGTTGAAGGAATCGCTCTGTTACAGGTCCCCAAGGCACACTCTAAGCAAGTTTGCTGATGATACGAAGTTGGGAGGATTGGCTGACACGCCTGAAGGCTGTGCTGCCATTCAGCGAGACCTGGACAGGCTGGAGAGCTGGGCAGGAAGAAACCGGATGAGGTTCAACAAAAGCAAGCGTAGGGTCTCACACCTAGGGAGGAATAATTGCATGCACCAATACAGGCTGGGGGATGAGCTGCTGGAGAGGAGCTCTGCAGAGAGGGACCTGGGCGTCCTGGTGGACGACAGGTTGGCCATGAGCCAGCAGTGTGCCCTCGTGGCCAAAAAGGCCAATGGCATTCTGGGGTGCATTAAGAAGAGCGTGTCCAGCAGGTCGAGGGAGGTGATCCTCCCCCTCTACTCTGCCCTGGTTGGCCTCATCTGGAGTACTGTGTCCAGTTCTGGGCTCCCCAGTACAAAAAAGACAGGGATCTCTTGGAAAGAGTCCAGCGGAGGGCCACAAAGATGGTGAAGGGCCTGGAGCATCTCCCCTATGAAGAAAGGCTGAGTGAACTGGGTCTGTTCAGCCTTGAGAAAAGACAACTGAGAGGGGACCTGATCCAGGTCTATAAATATCTGAGGTGTGGCGGCCATAGTGGTGAGGCCAGTCTCTTTTCAGTGGTACGTGGAGACAGGATGAGGGGAAACGGACATCAGCTGCAGCATAGGAAGTTTCACACGAATGTGCGTAAGAACTTCTTCACGGTGAGGTGACGGAGCACTGGAACAGGCTGCCCAGGGGGGTTGTGGAGTCTCCTTCTCTGGAGATATTCAAGTCTCGCCTGGACGCCTACCTGTGCGACCTGGTGTAGGGAACCTGCTTTGGCAGGGGGTTGGTCTCCATGATCTCTAGAGGTCCCTTCCAACCCCTACACTTCTGTGATTCTGCGATTCTAAGCTTGTAATGGAGGCACTGGACATAAATAAACGCTTCAAGCAACTTATCTGGAAGTCTGAGCCTTCACCTTTCTCCCTTCATTCTCCACTCCTCCCACCTGCCCGGCACTGTAATGATCTGAAGTGTTTGTATGGATTTCCACGTGGCTGCCCTGGATATCTTTTCAGCCAACTTCCCTCTGGACCATCTACAAACATTAAAAGATGTTTGAAATTACTCAACCTCAACTGTGCTTGAAATTGAGCCATATTCTGTTGTGTCAACAGGGTGTTTCAAGTGGTGATTGTAAAGGCCGGAATAAGGATTTCCAGCTTGGTGCTGCCCACAAAGCTGCTCTATTAAGTGATGTTCCCCAGCCTGGTAGCTTATTTGTCCATCATCATTCCTCTCTTTTATTTGGGTGCTGTGGGACTTGCTGCAAGACCTGCTGCTTCTTTTCATCTGCCTACTTAGCTGTAATTTAGGGAAGAACAAAGGGCTTCATGGCTTATCAGAAATCTGTGGGTCGCTTCCTTTGAAGGGTGTCGTGATGCCCTCGTTGGCAGTGCTGTGTTTTCTCAGGCTGCTTCAGATGCAACTGATTGTTTTTGGTCTCCAACTGAAGCTCCTACCACTTCTTCACCACTGGGCCACCCATAACGCACCAGGAAGAGGAATGGTGAGGTGTAGCATGGCTAATTTCTATCTCAGGAGATGTCTTTCCTGAGTGATTTTGCTAACCTGTAGGCTACTAGCTGTTTGGGTTAGGAGGACAGTCAGCACTTCACTTTTTATTTTGGAAATGCTGTATCTCAATGGCTGCAATACAGTCATGGTGTCTCTCCTTGCTGTAGGAGAAGAAGGAATTCCTGAGCCACGTGGATATTTTGTAGTAAATATGTGGGAGCAGGACATTGTCCTTTGGTGAATAAAAGTAACCCTTAAGTGGGAACTAACTTCTTTGTTTAGTTCAGTGTATTTTGCATTCGGTGAGTGGAGAGCTCTTCTGATGCTGGATCGGATGTTGAAATCTCATCTCTGCAGGTCCCACCTCACAGCAGAAACAGCTCAATTTGAGGTCAAAAGGAGCAAAATATGTGAAGAGGCAGCAATTTCCCAGTGAAGTCATACAGTATGTTGTTTTGGGAAGGGAGACATTGGCAAGGGCCTGCTTTGTTGTCTTCCAGCTGACATGTCTCACAGGCCATGCTGTGAGTGCCAGGCCTAACGAAGCCTGGTGTCCCAGGGGCTGCTGTCTTATGGCTGGCTGCTCTGACCCCCAGGAGGGTACTGCAGGCTGGTGCAAGGCTTTTCTGTCATTTACAGGGTTTTCTTCTGTGCAGGTTCTTTGATGACTGAAAAGGGATAGGTTCATGCTGTGGTTTCCCTGAGGATGTGAGCAAAGCAGGGCTCACAACCTTCTTTGGCATTAGAATCATAGAATGATAGAATCATAGAATGGCATGGGTTGAAAAGGGCCACAATGATCATCTACTTTCAACCCCCCTGCTATGTGCAGGTCGCCAAGCACCAGACTAGGCTGCCCAGAGCCACATCCAGCCTGGCCTTGAATGCCTCCAAGGATGGGGCATCCACAACCTCCTTGGGCAACCTGTTCCAGTGCGTCACCAGTTATCTCTTGTGTGCTCAAACAGGTTTTGTGTGGGAACTTAGGGTCTCTTTTCTCTTGGTATCTTTATAAAACCTCTAAAACATAACTTGTCTTTAAGATTACGGTATGGTTTCTGGAAGGTCCTGTGTGGAGCATGATGAACCTTATGGGTCCTTTCCAAATTGGGATATCCTTCGTAGGGACATACATACAATATGGTCAGATAAGCAACCTAAAAGTTTAAAACTACATGTGTTACGACCTAAGCTGACACACACTGGCTTGTTCTTTTACTGAACAGCTGCTCCAAGCAAAACTGTGCCAAATGGAGTTATTAGGGGAAAAAGGATAGCTGATGTAATGCCATTAAAACTAGAGCTTCGATTTTGGGTTGAACTTAATGTGAATAGATATTCAATGAGATTGATTCATGGATAAATTACAAATGGCTGTATAGATAAATATACATGTAAATGATTTTTTCAAAAAGGAATACCACATCACAAGCCTTTGAAGTCAGGTTGGAGAGTTGGTTGGAGAGCAGAGGGGTGAGACACCCTGATGGTTGACACTTGTCCTAAAGGTTTGTTGGGAAGGGGAAGACAAACTAGAAATCAGGGTGGATACATGTAGGTGTGAGAAGCTTGAGTAAAATGGATGTCAGAGCAGGAATGAAAAAATGGTTTTCAGATGGGAATTGTAGAATCACAGAATGGTTGGGTTGGAAGAGAACTTAAAACCCACCAAGTTCCAACCCCTGCTGTGGGCTGGGTCACCCCCACCAGCTCAGGCTGCCCAGTGCTTATCCATGGCCTTGGGCACCTTCAGGGATGGGACACCCACAGCTCTGGGCAGCAGTGCCAGGGCCTCATTGCCCTCTGAGTAAAGAATTTCTTCCTGACACCTAACCTAAATCTCTCCTGTTTTAGTTTAAAGCCATTCCTCCTTCTCCTTTTGCTATCAGACTGTGTAAGAAGTTGGTCTCCGTCCTGCTTATGAGCTCCCTTTCATGTGGGAAAGGATGCTACAGTCAGGGTGGTGTTGCTTTGCAAGTTGCAAGAGATGCAGAAATCTGAAATGTCTGTGTTCCTATAACGTGTTTGAGGATAAAAGAACTAGGGAGGAGAGCACCATTCGAGGCCATTGTAATAGCTGATGTCACCTGCTCGTGAGCATGAGCCTGTTCTCCTGGGGGAGCTGCTGCCTGTTGCAGGGGTGCTGATGTCGGAAGCCTGAGTGCAACTGTTTGCAGTGCTCACTGAAGGACGGCAAAGTTTGCTTTTCCAATCCTTGCAGAGATTTTGAAGAAACTTCCAAAATCAAGTTCGAGAAGTAGGAGTTGTAGAAAAGCAAGTCTCAGTCCGAAGGTGGGTTGAGCATTTGGCATCCTCTCTTAGGCACCCTGAGAGTTGTGCTCCACATTTACACCCTGCAGGGCTGTGTGCATTCAACAGTCATGCACGTTTTTAAGCTGCCTTTGATGTGATCACCATTTCTTAAAAGCATGATGCGAGGAGCTTGGGGATACCTTTCATGATGTGAGAGTGTCGTTTTGGGCAGGTGGAAGTGGATGGGTACGGGCACTCGTAACCTCGTGGCTTCAGAAGAGCATTGAAAACCCAGCAGCTGAGCTGCTGTGTTCATTCTTTCAGCCTTTGGAAAGTGGCAGTCATCTGAAGGATTCATTAAGACGGGGACTCATTTGCATATTATTAGCATTATTACATGGAAATAAAAGTGCTGCTGGTTCTTCCCTCCCTCCATGTATCTCTCATCACCCGCCTTTATAACAGCTCTGAATCCTATTTGTCGTGTGACAAACTGGGCTGATAAATCTCGTTACTCACTTGAATGGCTGGGAGACTCATCGCCCATTACTGAATTTGGTGAATTATGTAAGAAAAACATAATTAAAATTAAACCCGGAGCCTCGCATGGAACCTTATGAAATTCCCTTCGTGATGCATTACAGAAAAATGTATATGGATATTAAAATTTAAGCCTAATTATTTGGGTTTATTTTTAATCAATATTTAATATGCCACCTATAAGTTCCTGTGTACCCACAGCAAAACAAGCAGTGAGGCTTTGTAAGAGAGCATGGTAAGCGTGTGTGTGTGTCGAGTGTTTGCTTTCATAGAATCATAGAATGGCCTGGGTTGAAAAGGACCTCAAAGATCACCTAGTTTCAACCCCCTACCATAGGCAGGGTTACAAAACCCTACACCAAGGTCACCAATCACTACGCCAGCTTCTTACTTCAGTGTTTCATTATAGAAAGGAAAACTGCCCTGAGCACGAGGTGATAAAAGTTTCCCCAGCTGCAGGAAGGAGCCTGTTTTCCCCAAGTCTTCTTCCCCCACCTGATCACCTTTGGATGTTGTGGTTTATTGGAGGGGTATTGAATTTGTGGGAAGTAGCTCAGTCTAATGGATTGGTTGTTCACTCACCAAGTTGTCATGAAAGTCATGGTGAAAATCTTTCCCATCACGTATTTCTGCACTCCCGATTCTTATTTAAAGACAGCTGTCCAAACTGCTGTCTATCTTATGGAGGTGTGTACTTGAAATATGCTAAAAAGTTGTTTTCTATGCGCTAAAATTAGCTTTAGAGGCATTTCCAAATGCCCTGGAAAGAAATGAAATGTTTTTAAGGCATGCAGTCAGCAAACCCCCACTTAATTTTGAAAGGTTCGTCTCTCTTAAGTACAAAACTGAATAGAAGAGATTTTATTCCCCTAAATCCCTGATTCTGGAGAAAGCAGCTTGAGATCTCAGTAAGAGAATTAACACACGGGTTAAATTTACAATAAGAAGCGGTACTTGGAAAATGCCTATTCAGATGCTGTTAAGGAAATAATAGGATTAGTTCTTGTCGTGTCAGTGTGGATTCCTCAAACTGCAGGCTTCGTGCTGACATGCATACGTTCTGTGTTGCTGGCCTGGGTGTGAAATTGAGGACAATGAAAACAAAGATGACTTTTCTTGGAGGCAATTCGTTTGAATGTTTAAGCCCGTAGTTCTGCACACACATGCGGCAGGTAATTCAGTATGACAAATAAGCCACTAATAATTCCCCCAATGCTGTTGTTTGCCACTGAGATGATCTTAATTGCAGCCGTGTAACTGGTAAAATGCCTTTGTCCCAAATCATGAGTGTGCCATGTCAAACCTGTTCTCCATTCCCATCCTAAGCAGATTTCCAATCATTGCTGTCATCGATTAGAAGCGTAATAGACATTTTTACCCATTGTTTTTGTTGTTTCTTTTCGATGACCCATTTATCATTCAACTCTTTGAAAGGGTAAATAATAGCAGTACAAGGGGAAAGGCTTTAAGTTGAAGGAGGGAAGATTTAGGTTGGATGTCAGGGGGAAGTTCTTTAAAGAGAGTGTGGTGAGGTGCTGGAACAGCTGCCCAGAGAGGCTGTGGATGCCCCGTCCATCCCTGGAGGTGTTCAAGGCCAGGTTGGATGGGGCTCTGGGCAGCCTGGGCTGGTATGAAATGTGGAGGTTGGTGGCCCTGCGTGTGGCAGGAAGGTTGGAGTTTCATGATCCTTGATGTCCCTTCCAACCCAACCATTCTGTGATTCTGTGATTATCCCTCTGTATTTATTATAATGTACATATATCACATCCGTTCTTTAAAATACAGCATCTTCGTTTATTTCACAGTTCTCATAAATCCAGAATGGTGAAACAAAGCATTATCTTCCATTCCTCATTGCCATTTCATAACCATCCGTGTGTATCTTTGTTTTTAGCTTAAGCAGCAGTAAGGCTGAGTTGGGCTTTATTTGACATCAGCTGATTTCATCACAGAACGTGCTGTAGATCATCGCCCTGAAAGACTTCAACAAAATGGTAATGAGAAAAAGAAAGGCTTCTGCTGTGCTGCTGCTCTTTTGTTTCTTTGCCTTCAGACACCACTCCTGCTTCTTGACAGATCTCCTCTTTCCTTCTCTGTTGCCTTTAATTTGCTGTATTCCAAACGTGGGGTATCCAGGAATTCCCCCAGAAGAAAAAGTCTGGTTTGAGTTGGAGCGAAACCCAGCGCTCCTCCCAGAAGTAACTCAGGTTTTAAAAAAGATCCTGTACAAGGAATTAACTTCCATGAGCTGCACTGAATGCATATGAAGACATGCATGTGAGGATTGTATTGGCCTTGTCCATGTGTGTCAGATTCTGGTAGCAGGTGTTCTCATTCTTGCCCTTCCTCTTGCATGAAATGCCTTGCTCTGCTCTCCGTAGCTCTTCCTTCCAGTCTCACTAATGGCAGTCGCCCTCTTCTAACAAAAAGTGCTTACCCATATAATGAGAATATGTATCTTTAAATGTGTCCATTTAAATTAATAATTAACAGAGCAGATGCCTATGGCATGCATCCGCTTATATCTAACCATCTAGCCTCTGTGTACAAGTTTTTGTTCCTTTTGTCCAACAGGATGTTTGTAGATGAATGGGTAAGAGTTAATTTACACTTGAAAGTAGACAGTTTCTTCTGGATACTTCTCCTTTTAGTGGTTAGCAATAGCATTTTACCTGCACAGCTAACAGTGCATTTAAACTGTGGAAGGATATCTCATCCCAAGAGGCAGATACCCCATATAGCCATACGTATCCATAGATAGATATTATAGAATCATAGAATCACAGAATGGCCTGGGTTGAAAAGGCCCACAGTGCTCATCCAGTTCCAACCCCCTGCTATGTGCAGGTCACCAACCAGCAGCCCAGGCTGCCCAGAGCCACATCCAGCCTGGCCTCGAATGCCTGCAGGGATGGGGCATCCACAACCTCCTTGGGCAACCTGTTCCACTGCCTCACCACCCTCTGGGTGAAAAACTTCCTCCTAATACCCAACCTAAACCTCCCCTGTCTCAGTTTAAAACCATTTCCCTTTGATACATGCCTTGTATCTTGGGATTCTGCTCATGTTGGGTGTGTATACCCAAGGTGCCACTAAGCAAACCTCACGGGCAGCTTGTTTCGACACAAACTCATCTCTTCTTGGTCCTGTTCCATTCAAAAATAGTGCATCTACACATGAATCCAAACCTTTAGCAACCACTGTTAGGATGCTGAGAATTCCCCTCGTTTCACTTCATCAAGAAATAAATATTCCTACTGTTCTGCTGAACTTTTCCCTCTTAACAGATGGGAACATGGGAGTACACCCAGTGGGGAAAATTCCTGTTGTAGGTTTGAAATGTTATTTTAATTTTTATTTCACTGTGTAAGATTGAATCTTTTGATGGTGGATTAGTTAATGCTTGATGATTATTATTTATTTTTTCCTTTCTTTCTTTTGTTTTTTAGGTCTGAAAGGTTTTTATGGGTTGTGAGATGTTCCAGTGCTTGGATCAATGCTTTTTCTTTCCTGTCGGGAAGGAGCGTGTTGGGTTTTTTTGTTTCTTTGCTTGTGTTATGTCAATTTAATTGTAAGCCAACGTGGCAGCCCCAGGGGAAGTGGACTTATATACACAAACAGGTACAACTCTGCGTGTGCACGGAGCAAATGGAACCATCCCAGGGCAGAGGAGGTCCCCAAGGAGCTGCCAAGCTGTTCAGCCATCACTGATATCAGAACGGTGATACCCACGTGGTCCAAATGCCTCTTCTTTCTGCACAGGCAGAAAAAGGAATGCAGGAGATAGGCTTCATGTGCAGAGCTGCGTCAGCTTAAGCTCACACTAGCATGAGGCTTAGCAAGGTTTGTGCTCTGGTGTGAGTGAAACAGAGGGAAATCTGTCTCCTGTTATCAGAGGGCAGCCTGAGCTGGGGAAGGTCAGCCAGCCCACAGCAGGGGTTGGGACCGGATGATCTTTGAGATCCCTTCCAACCCAAACCGTTCTGTTATTGGATGGTTTTAAATTATACATGTGCACTTCATGTCTGTATAAAACCATCCTGGGACTTGTGGATTGAGATGTGATGTGATTTGGATGATGACATCCTGACAGTGACCAAGTGGGCGTACCTGCATCATGATGTTTTTGCTTTGACCTGCTGTCTCCAGCCACAGATTGCTGTCATAAAGGCCCATTAAAAATCACTTTGCTCTCTGGGATGCTTAACTTGCTGTGTTTTCAGTTAGCCATGCTGAACCTTGAAAAAGAGAGCATTTTAGCTTCCAGCAGGATACCTGGAGTTCAGAAATCTCCGCAAAAGATTAAGCAAGTTAGAGAGAGAAATTAGCCCTGATCCCTTTCTGCCAGCATAGGATTATCCTGCAGCACACCGGTTTTGAAGTTTATGTCTAATCCAGTTTTACACGTCCCAGGGGACTGTGCTCCTTATGGCTTCTGCAGAGCAGTTGTGTGGTGGAGCCTCTGCTATAGAGGTACTTACTTGGTGCCGAGATTCAATTTGCATTCCCATTACTGCATCCCATTTCATCCTGTGCCATATACTTAATGTCTCTGCTTTGTAGGGTATGGCTTTTGAAGACATATGGATCGTTATTGTGCTTGTGCTGCTTTATATGCTTACTGCACACATAGCTGGGCTATCTGAACCCCATTCTTACACATACCTTGTGCTTAGGGCTGTTGAACATATTTGTGTATGAAAGGGCTCGTGGCAGTCAGTGTGGATCGTAGTGCATCCGACACAAGTGGTGTGAAACAAGGTGAGACGAGCCAAGTGTGCTGCAGTATTGCTAGTCAAGGCAAAAAGGAGCAAATGCTGCTGCTTTCCAGCATGATGCAAGGCTTAAATGGTCAGTTTGGGAGTTTTTCATGCAGTGTGGTGTGAGTTTGTAAAACCATTATTGTTCTTTTCTAATAAATGTGTATTTCCAGGCTGAAAAACAACTTGTCTGTGATCTTTGAAGTGCCTTTCTGCAAGCACTGTTCCTTGCACACACGGGGCAGTAGCAGAGCATTGGAGCACGTGGTCTATCTCAAGTACGCAGGGAATGCATTTAAAAGAAGACAGCATATTTTACTTGACTGGCCAAAGCTTGTTTAGAGCCATGCTACATTAGCACCCAGCTCCATCCCAGGCACATTTCAGAAGCTACTTCTAAGACTGGAAAGTGTTGGGTAAGTCAGGAATGCAAACCTAGCATCCCAAAGTGCATTTTATAGATTGAAAGTTTAAATTCCAAGTTTCTGCAAGTATCCATAGTGCAGTGGTAAGCTGGAGAGATCCCAGAATTGGACCTGATCCTGCACTGTGCCTTCAGTCTCAATTCACACCCTGCAGTATTATTTCATTCTTCTCAATGCAGATGGCAATGAAAGATAAAAACCAAACAAACAGCAGCATTTCTAGAAGGAATAGAGAGCAAGCAGAAGATGGTAAAAGGTGAACACAGTGGCTAATCATAATACTGTGCATGGAGATGGCTTTTTTCATATCACAGTAAATTATGTGTGCACTTGAAAACTATGTGCAATCTGAGCAATTTTTAGCAGTGTTAAGGATGTACTGCTGCAGCCTGGGCAGCAGAGGATATTTCTGCTTTTCCAGCAGAGCTGCTTGGGCAGCCCATGCTCCTGCCATTTTCTTCACGGGCAGTAGTTGTGGGGAAGAACCCAAATCCACAGTGATGGCATTTTATGAGCCATCCTCTCCCAGAGTTGCTCCTTGCAGAGGGGAGGTTCAGGCTGGACATGAAGTAATATTTATTTGGTGAAAGAGCAGTGATGCAGTGGCACAGCTTCCCAGGGAGGTGATGGGGTCACCTGGAGGTGTTCCAGAACCGTGGGGATGTGGCACTGAGGGATGTGGGCAGTGGGCACGGTGGGGTGGTTGGGGTTGGACTGGGTGATCTTAGAGTCTTTTCTGACCTGAATGATTCTTCGGTTCTGTTCTAAATTCTGTTAATCATGAGAACGACTTTCTTAGGATTCTATGATTTGCATCACCCATACAAAAGAAGTGGGGTTGGAAGTCCCCTCTTCCATCCTCATGCAGCTCTCCCCATACCGCCCCATGGCTCCTGCCACCATGGGGACACATTCTAGAAAACAAGCTAAGATGTTCTCAAGGAAATCAGTGCTGAGAAGTTGCAGGGCTGTCAGAGTGATTTCTCTCTTCTCCCTTGGAAATGAGGTTTCTGGAGGACAGTGGCAGATGCTGTTTAGCAGGATGCTGTGAGCACACCCCGGTAATGGCTGGGCTATTTGTGTTACTTTATTCCTCCTGACTCGAGGCCTAGGATTAATCCATAAGATGCTGAACATCCAGGCTGGATGTGGCTCTGGGCAGCCTGGTCTGGTGCTTGGCGACCCTGCACATAGCAGGGGCTTGAAACTGGATGATCATTGTGGCCCTTTTCAACCCATGCCATTCTATGATTCTATGATTCCATGAACATGCTTGATTTTTTTTCCTTATTTTCTATGACAGAGTCTCTCATCGTATGCAGAGCAGGGTGCTTTTACCAGCACTTCCTGTGAGGCAGTTTAACTATTAGTCCTCTTAAGTTGAGGAGCTGTAGCAAAGGTTGATTGATCCTGTGCCAAGGATGTGAGGTCTTGTTCAACCTAAACTGTGTATGATTGTGTGATGTCAGAAGCACTGGGCAGCACAGGCTGCCCAGATGGGCAGTGGTGCCCCATCCCTGCAGACAACCAAGGCCAGGCTGGATGGGCTCTGAGCACTGATGGAGCTGTGGGTGTCCCTGTTCAGTGCGGGGAGTGGGACAGATGGCCTTGAAGGGTCCCTAACAACTCAAACCATTCTATGATGAGAGAATAAATGCTGCTCATTGCACAAGAGTAGGCATGGTGAAGGGCTGGGTGCTGGTTCTGAGCTGCTGGTGGAACGTCAGCTCAGAGCATCGTCATCCTCACGGCTAATCTCTCTCTGGGTACTCTCTTCTCTCTGAAATTATTGATTTGCAGCATGCCCAAACCAAATTTAAGCATGGAGCCACATAGATCTGAATTTAGCTGTGCTGGCTGGTTTCCCTAGGAGGAGGGATCAAGGGGATGAATTTGATTGCCTCAGAAAATTAGTGTTGATTTCAGTGAAGAATATTTTATTACAGTGTTTGCATTGGCATTCCCTTCATAGGATAATGGCTAAGAGTTTCCAGTGTTTCCTGTGCTTGTGTGTATTTAATGATTTAATCTATTCCTTCTGAATGCTGGTTTGGAAAAAAAAAAAAACAAAACAATGAACAAGGCTGGCTGCCTACTATTAATATCCCTCCATAAAATAAAATCGCTAATCCCAAAGGTGGAGTTGCAAATGAAAAGGAAAAAAACAACAAACAGTCTTGGAAAGTATTAAAACTAAATTACAGGCTCTAAAATAGACACCATCCATGTTGTTTTCTTCAGCTATGGAAGCCAGAGAGGCTGCAGTGCTTTGGAAAGTTGGGATGCTGTTATCTCCATGAGTTTGGAAACTTGGGATTACTCTCACACATTGGAAGTTGAATTAGAGTCATAGAATCATAGAATGGTTTGGGTTGAAAAGGAGCACAATAATCATCCAGTTCCAACCCCCTGCTATGTGCAGGGTCACAACCAGCAGACCAGGCTGCTCAGAGCCACATCCAGCCTGGCCTTGAATGCCTCCAGGGATGTTTTAACCTGCTTGTGTTTATGGCTTGGAGACTGAAGGTTTCCCTCTTCTCCCTCCTCCAGCATCACTTCAGGGCTGAGACAGAACACGGGAAGTTTTGTAGCAGCAGGAAATATCTTCGGATGGCTCCGACGGGTGAGACTTAATGAAAAAGGTTGCGTGGTGCTGAGGGTGGCTCATAAATCAGCACTGTACCTGTTAAACCAGGCTGCCTTGGCTGGCACCGGGGGAGCAAGTGCAATCACATCATGGTGTTCCAGGCATGCAAGTATGGCCAATTAATACAGTAACGATATGCTGGAGCGAACATGACCGAGGTTGGGCTTTGTGGGGATCAGGGAGTGCATCCAGGTCTGCTTGCAGAGCTTCTGGTCAAGGATGTGTCTCCTGCTGATGTCTAATGGGACAGGACTGGGAAGAGAAATAGAGCGGTCGGAGCGAGGGGGCTAAGCATCACTTAAAGGTTCTTGTGTGTTCTGTGTCAGGCCCAACCCATGATTTACGATGTTGCTAAGCCAGCAGGGAATCCTATCTGTGCTTTCCAGCTTTGTTTCCAGACTGCAGAGGCTTTGTTCTTCCTTCTGAGCATCTCCCCTCCAGGAGAAGCAGGGTGGTTGAGGAGCACACGTGGGGGAATCCAGATGGCAGATTGCTGTCGTAGAAGGGCTCTTTCATGGCATTATATTTACCAAAGCTGCTTGGAGGAGGTTATTTAAACAGCAGAGGTTTGAACCATGCTCTTGTCATAATTTTTCTCCATCTGCAACTGAAATACCGGCCTCTTCTGCGGTATTTAGAGAATCTGCTATTCTCTGCCCTGAACTGAATGGCTCTCAGGCTTAGCTGCATGCTTTTAAGGTGCAGTTGTTCACAATCTCCAGTGTCATTTCGGGCTGCCTAGCCTGATTTCTCCAGCAGTCTATACTGTGGGCACTATTAGAGAAACACTGCTTTTATAGCAGCTCACGTGGGTTTTGGGATTCACTCTGTGTGAGATGGGGAAACTAAGAGCAGGACAGGGATGCTGAGATTGTAGTGCTGAGGTTGAGGTTACTCCCCCATTGGTTCTGCTGTAAGACATTTATTTTCCTTACATTCTCTTGAACTGGGCTGAAGGAGAATGAAAATCCAAACTGCAATAAAGCAGTACCTTCCATTACTGACCAAACACTCCTGCGGTGCTGTCTTCATCTGACCAAGCTCAAGAGGTGATGGTCACTGCACAGCTGCCTTAGTGCACTTATCAGGATGGTGTGCAGGTCCCTGCTACTGGATCTGTGCCTGTCCCTGTTGCTGGCTGTGACAGATCAGGATGAGCCCACGATCCCAGTCCTCTTGGGTTAACCAAGGTAACCTGAGGGTTTGTGTGTTGTGGGACCTGGAGGCAGATCCTGTGGGCTTGAACACTGCTGGCAGCTGGGGCAGAGTGTGGATGCTTTTGGGATGCATTGCAAAATGGTTTTCTGGAGGTGAATTTTCCCTTGTTTCCACCCTAGAGTGGCAGTGATGGGCTGCTTTCCCCAACATCCTCTGCATACATCAGCCCTGCCAGCAAAAGCAGTTTGAAAACACCTTCACATTGGACTAAAGAGATTCTTTGTATGAATAAGCACTTGAGTTAACAGCACCAAGAGCTCGAGGTAAGTTTACAGCACAAACTTACACTTCAGAAGGATGGTGGTGTGCCTTTCGCAGCCAGACGAGTCTACTCCTGCCCAATCCTTAGTGGTGTGGAGCAATTGCTTTCCAGAGACAAGTAGGTTTCGTGGCTGGAAGAGCAAGGAAGCATTATGGTTATTCTGTGAACCTCTTTCAAAGTGAGTTTTGAATCCTTTTGATGTGTGAGCAGTCCCACCGTGTGATACCATGGCCACAAAAATATGCGTTTTCTTTTTAAGAGGAAAAACTCAAACCTGGGGAGAAATTCCCAGGAGGGAAGTTTAACAGCTTCAAAGTGTTTCTGCAGCACTTTTTCTTGGTGTGTGGGCAGGAAGATTTCTTTCCCCTCAAAAACAAGCAAGCTCTTCTCTGTAGAGTCCCTCTGGGCTTCAAGATAGACTTCAGACCTGGGGAACCTTCCCACCTGGGGTGTCTTCAGAACTGAGATGCCTCCAGAGCTGGGGTGTCTTTGGATGGTGCTGTGAAGTCAGCAACGCTGTGACCCTGTTTGACAGAGAAGTATCTACTTGCTTCATATTGCTTCCTTAGTTGTGGTAGTGGCTGGGGTCTTGGTGTTCAGGGATCCCAAACGTGCCACGTTCATAGTGTTGGCTATGCCCAAGAGCCACAAAGGGTGTATAGCAGTTTGGGAGCTACTTGGCCTCCCTATAAGCATGCCTTACTCGGGGAAGCTCAGATTCCTTCATTGAATTGGTTTACGTTAAGTCCTGGCGATCTCCAGCTGAATTTACAAGACTGTACCCCTATAAGAGCTTGCAGTGGAATTGGAGGGATGGGCAGATGAGGTGACTTCAGACTTCAGCAGCCTGGTGCATCTTAGCTGAGAGATTTTCATCAGCATTGCCCAAGAAAACACACGCTCCATACTGTGTTTTCATTCCCACCTTTTCTGAGCCCATTTGCTTTGGTTGCACGAAGAACAGCTCCGCTCAATTGTTTGTTCCCATTTTCTTCTTCGGTCAAAATGTCAGTTTTCATCAAGAAAACACCATCACCAGCACCTTTGTGAGCAGGGCATCATATGTGCCGTGCCACAATCCCAAGTGAGGTGCTCCAGTGTCAGAGGGTGGGCAGGTGGATGGATCAACTGGGGAAACCTGCATAGAATCATAGAATGGGTTGAAAAGGCCCACAGTGCTCATCCAGTTCCAACCCCCTGCTATGTGCAGGGTCGCCAACCAGCAGACCAGGCTGCCCAGAGCCACATCCAGCCTGGCCTTGAATGCCTGCAGGGATGGGGCATCCACAGCCTCCTTGGGCAACCAAATATGTTCCAGATGTAAATATAAATATAAATATAAATATAAATACCACATTGTAGTTTGGACAGAGGGGGCTGTGAGTGAATTTAGGGGTCAAATAAAGATAGAAGGGGGATTGAAGATCTCCTCCAGCCAGGCTGGGGCTATGTTCCTTTACACCAACACCTACACCTAGGATTCTGCTGTAGGGAAGGGAGTCCCTGCCTGCATTCAGGTGTCTCTATCAGCCTGCAGATGGGACTCAGAGGTGGGCATCTGGGATTAGATGAGCATCAGCCCCTTCCTGGGCATTACATCCACTTGCAGTGGGGAAACCTTGTACACAAAGCATCTCCCATATAGAATTTAAACAGCTCCTCTGTCTTTTCCTTTGGGGCAGTGAGCAGAGAGGATGAATTTGATGTGGGTGTTTGTGCTGTGAGGTGGTGCTCGGTGCCCAGCACCTCACATCCCCTCTCTTGCAATGATTTCACACTCGAAGCAGCTCTGACCAGAAGGGATTTCACCCATTTCTCTCCTTTCTTGAGGCAAAACCCCCATAAAACAGGTGATTTGGCAGCTGTTCCCACTGCCAAAGCATCCGGCACGCTCTTTCATGGGATTTGGTACAAAATAAAGGTTGCCCCATAAGAACTACACAACATTTATCCATCCATGGAACAGACTCACAGCAATGGTGGGATGGGAAGCAAGCAATCCCTGAGTGGGAGTTTGTTTTTCTACCAATTCTGCGTTCAGAAAGCACTGTGAGCACATAGAAGGCTGAGTGACAGCACGGCCTCCGCTTTCATTCTGCACCAGGAATTGTTTCCACTAAAAATGGGCTGGTTTGCATCTTTTTAAATGTTTGGTTTTTTGTTTTTTTTTTTTTAATATTAATTCTCTCTTTAACAGTGTTATGAAGCCTGGGTATGTTGTGTGATTATTGACATCTGCGTGCACAAAGCCAGGCCAGGCACTGTGCTTTCCTATGCTGCATTTTGGATAAATACTGGAGCCTGAGATCTAACTGGAGTTGGCCTCAGTGATCCTTACAGGTCCCTTCCAACTTGAGATATTCTGTGATTTTAAGTTGTTCTGCCCAGTGAATTGCTGTGGTTTTGGGGGTCTGTTGCTGTAGATATTTGTGCTGTGGCACAGCGTGGTGGACTGGATTAATAAGTCCCATTTCCAGTTTGTAGATGCAGGGTCACATAAAATGGGATGTCATATGCTTCCCAAGTGGCTTCATCCCCCTTCAGTGCTGCCTCTTTCTGGCCTGGTTTGGGGCAGGTGTCCACAGACCTTTTCAGTGCTGGAAGTGTTCGTGTCTGGCTAGATGCATCCTACTTAAGAACAGGAAAAGCAATGACAAGCCTTCCTTATGGGACACATAGTGGTGTAAAGCTTTATTTACCTCATGAGCTTCTTGGTGAGGCTGGCTGGTTCCACCGTCTCCTAGAAGAAGGTCCTCTTGGAAGACATGGGAGCACACTGCTGTGATGTGGGCACCTGAGCATGAATGTGACCATTTGGGCAGCCAGCTGTCTTCAAACGTGGATTCTTGAATAGCTTTGAGGACCTAAGCTGAAATTCATATCAATTGGGTGATGGATAAAGCATAGAGAGCACCTTATACAATGTGTTTCAGCTGTTGGCCTGTACACAGATGGTATCCCCAACATCAGCAGAGCTACCTCCATGTATCTTTCCCTACCCCTACTCATTGAAGTCTTTTGTTTCCATATTACATATTCCATTCTTGCTCAGTGCTCATTGCGTTGGTCTTAGACCTTCATCCTCACTTAAAATAAACCACTTCCCATTGTAGGACGCATTATCCTTTTCTTTGATATTGTGTTGTGAATAGATGCACTCTGGAGCTTGTACTCCTCCTCACTGTTACTTCCTTGTGTTCTCACAGGTATTTGTGAAAACCTCCCATTTGCTGATCCTGACTGTGTTTTGGGCCTCTCGTTCCCTGCAGCCATTCTCCACTTCCATTCACAGAGGCTGTGTAGTCACCAAGCATAGGACAGAGATTGGGCAACAGCTTCACAGAACCGTAGAATCACAGAATGTCTTGGGTTGGAAAGGACCTCAAAGATCATCTAATTCCAGCCCCCTGCTGTGGGCTGGGTGCCCCCCACCAGATCAGGCTGCCTTGGGCCCATCTATGGCCTTGAATACCTCCAGGGATGGGGCACCCACAGCTTCTCTGGAAGTTTCCTTGCAGCCCAAGAGAACTTGTAATCCTGCAATACTTAAAAACCTGCAATCTTGCATTCCATCAAGTGCAGTCTTGGAAGGTGATGCCTCTGCTGTACACGTGTTTATCAGAGGGAGGGCAGCTTTCAGAGAGCTGCTCAGCCCATCCAACCGCCATCCCTCCTTCACGTTTGTCTCAAACTGCAAATGGCAATGTCCCCAGGCTCCAATGGCCTGTGGTTGTCCCCTGACCTACACGGCATTTGAAAGTAGATTTCCAAAAGCTCTTGAAGTGCTAATTTTGTTCAGGCTGCTGCGTTTCTTTGGTGAGCCTTCACATCACACAGGCTTGGGAAACAAAGCAAGGACAGCCAGGTGGTGGAGTGGCTCAAAAGCCTCTTTTGTTTGTTTCTTTTGCCCTTGGAAGGAGAGGTG
This sequence comes from Meleagris gallopavo, assembly GCF_905368555.1. Lineage (NCBI taxonomy): Eukaryota > Metazoa > Chordata > Aves > Galliformes > Phasianidae > Meleagris > Meleagris gallopavo. Next base: position 106,193,564 of record NC_139405.1, on the reverse strand, counting down.
AAGGCATGAGAAAGCTCCTTGTGGCATTGGCACATGAATTTAGGAAATTAATTGCATAACATTCCCAAATCCCACCTCTTGTATCACTGTATCCTAGCAAGGACCTGCCATTAAGGGTTCCAGAGCATCATTCAGAAGTTTTCTAGCTGTCATGGTGTTTTCTGTTGGTGTACCACAGGAGACTGTTCAAGAAACATTTATATGTTGTACATGGTTTAATGGGAAATGTTGGTGACAGGTGGATGGTTGGACTGGATGATCTCAGAGGTCTTTTCCAACCTTGGGGATTCTGTTCTATGGTTCTACGTGCTGCCCAGCAGAGGATGAATTGCAGTGACTTGAAAAATAAGGAGATTGACACTAGAAGTTTTAGGGCAAATCCTGAGGACAGGTCATTGAGGAGGGGATTAGCTCATTAGCTTAACCAGAGAGAAAATTCTAATAAGACGTTGCGTTTTGTGGCTGCTGATAGCAATGGGGATGCAGCCACAAGTGAAGGAATGCATCACACATTTTAAACCCTAGAAGAGTGTTGGCGATGAGGATAATAATGGCACAAGCAGAACGAAATGCAAGGAGGTACTGTGAGGCAAGTGAACTCCCACGGATAGCAGAGAGGAAGGAAAGAAAAAGAAGAGGGTGGAGGGGGAGAAAAGGCAGTCGGATTGGAGCAGAACTGAATCCTGGAAATGCTCCAGGCCTTGGAAATCAGTAGGCTTCTGGTTCTGGATGGAACCCTGATGCAGCTTAACAAAGGCTGGAATACAAAGATATGTTAATACCTTTTCTTTGGGAGTTGTTTGCCTCTGTTGTGGGCTAGGGGGCTTTACCCACAAGCTTAAAAATAGGGATAATTGGTGTAATCCCAAAGCAAGGGAGCCTGCACAGGTGATAAACCTGTCTTGTCAAGCCATGTTGCTCATGGGGTGACACACAGAGAGGGTATTTTTCGAATGCTGACCCCCCTAATCATCATGCATGACGAAATAACAGAGGGTGATGTGAGCAAGGACTGGAGGGGACAGGTCAGAAACTTGTTGCCTTTCATGAGAGGCACTCTGGGGAAGTCCTGTTGGTTCTAGGAAGCACTCTGAGGGTCAGCAACTGTATAGACACAGTTCACAAAGGAAGGAGGTCAGCTTTCTGCCTAACATATGGCATCTTAAGCTCTCTGCTGATGCCTTCTCACTATATATGCAGGCAATGCAGTCCCCTGTGTGGGATCTGGAATTCCCTCTTTGTTTTACAGAGGAAGGCAGCACAGTCTCTGCAGAAAGGTGTACAACTCAGAGGTGCTCCTCCACCCTGGTCTGAAGGAGGACATCAGTAGCATCCTGGCAGCACAGTGGGCTGCTAAAAGCTACTGGGACAGCCCCAAATCCTGTGTTTGAGCTTTTCACCGTGATGGCAAGAATAGTTTTTCTCTTCGTAAATGTCAGTGGGATGAGAAAGGGGAGCAAGGGCTTTGTGATATAGAAACAGGTGCCTGCAAAGAGCCTTCATCAAGGAAGAGGAGTGCTGCAGGGTCCTGCTGCTCAGCAGAGCCTGGCTTCCACCGACGTCTTTGGATACCATCCAGGATGTGTTGGAATCCATTGCAGATCCAGCAGACAGTATATTATCTTCTTACTGGCTACATCTATTCTAGCACTGTTATCCTTGGCACAGCACAGTGTTTCATACAGGACATGGACCCACAGCCTAATGTGCATGTACCCACTCTATTGTGGATGCCAAGGTAGTTGAGTTGCACAGAGATGCATCAGAGGCTGTAGCAAGGTCTTTGCCTGTAGTTTGCTCCTGGTGCTGCAAGCATTTTTACTCATGGACAACAGGAAGAGTCAAAAAGTAGAAAAACAAAATACATGCAGAGAAGAATCCAGACTGGGAGAGGCAGGACTGGCGATGGCTGCCTAATTCATCATGTGTCCATGTCCTGGCAGGGGCAGTCATAGTTTGGGAACGTGAAAATGGGCAGCGACTTGGTCTGTGCCCAGATTATCCTATAGAAGTTCAGCACTGGCCATGACCAGCCATCAGACAGGAGATTTTAAGGCTCTTCTGGGCTGACTCCTCATGCGTAGCATAACTGAGTCTTCATTAGGTCTGGGAGATGCTGCTGAAAAATTAATACTGCACTTACAGGTTTTAGTTAAGGAATCTGCTGTGGGCAGTGACTGAACGTCCCTGCTGACAGGGCCTGAAAACCTGGAGAGCTAAGTGTTGGTTGCTGTTTATTCCTCTTTATTTAGCATCTATATTTAATGCTTCGTCTCCTTCAATGGCTTTGCAAATATGAATGAATTAATTGCAAAGTTACTGCAGTGCATGGAACGAGTAGAGCCCTGCTGATAAGTCAAGGTGGGATGTTCGTGTCTCTGTTGTGAAGTCTATCCCAGTGTTCGTGTTTGCTTTCTTCCTTCAAGCCTGATTACTGCTTTCAGGTGCACTTCGCTGTTGGGGGAAACCCAGGATTCAGCAAAACTCTGTTGTGAAGCATTTTTCTTAGAGAGGAAAAGCAGAACCTCTGTGCTCTAGAAAGTGGAGTTACGCTGATGCATGAAATTTCCTGATTTAAAATGAGTTAACTTGTCCTTTTTTCTTTCTCTTTTTTGAAGAGTGATCAGACAGCATTAAGAATATACCTGACTGGGAATGTATCTCTAATTAATTGCATTGCAGCAAATGAGACCATTCCAAAAAATCCTCCGTGCACATTTTCAAGTGGTAACCTGTTTGACAGTGCATTGCAGTGAGCTAGCTAATTTCACTCTGTTGGAAGTGACTTCTTCCATAGCATTGGTTAATGAATTAGGAGTTGCGGATCATTCAGTTATCACAGTTGCTATGAGGTGTGTTTCTCTTTTGCAGCCATGTCTTGCTAGAAGGCAGAAGCATAGGGTGTGAGGTGCTGGAAAGATTGGTGATGCCCTGGCACAGCTGCCCAGAGCTGTGGGTGCCCCATCCCTGGAGTTGCCCAAGGCCATGGATGGGCTCTGGACATCCTGAGCAGGTGGGGGCACCCAACCCACAGCAGGGTTTGGGACTGGATGGGCCTTAAGGTCCCATTCTGTGATTGATTCTGTGATTGATTCTATGAGACCCAGTCTTCCGAGTGTCTTCCTCTATTGGGAAACTAGTTCTTGCCTGCCATACCCATCTAAAGTCTTCCTGTAATATTGGTGGGATCGTGGTGAAGCAAGGAATGAATGGATGGGATAATTATTTTGCTTCCATTGGGTTAGGCTGAACTTATGGCTAGGAGCATTCTTCCATCAGACAAGAAATAATGGGAGCTGTGCTCCCTTTTATTGCCATAGTGGGCTTCGATTTGCAACCTGTTTCTGCACTGGTCACCAGAGGATAATCTTGTGAGTTAGCCCTGAAAACAAATAGAGATAACCAGGCCATATCTCTTTTGCCTCTCTGAATGGACATTTCTTGCTTTCCCTAGTGACTTTGGTGGGGAACCTTACAGAATCTCCTCACGGACTCCTTGAGATGTAGGGCTGAGCTCTTCCTAGCTTTGCCCAGAGCTCTTCCTAGCTTCATATCTCCATATGTTGTCCATACTCACTCGAGGATGGGTTGAAGATGGCAATGTATAAATCAGCATTGACAGTGTCACCTTCAATATTACTTAATTGCAGGAAGAGTTTCAAAGTCCTCAGTCTCCCCTTGTACTTTCTTTCGCTCTTTTAGTATTGCACTCAGTGATCCTATTAAGTCCCTTCCATCTCAGGATATTCTGTAATTCTATGATTCTGTGATGTAGTTTCTCTGCTGCCTTAAAATCTTATGTAACAGCAGGAGTAGGAGGGAGATGCATAGTAGAAGAAATGAGCCAAAACAATCAAGAGTAGTCCTAATGAGAGGAGAAAAAAAGATGACCTAAATCCCAGTAACTGTTAAGGGTGAGGATTAAGTGTTTGGGAAGGGATATCTGCTCCTGGTTGGATGTATTTTGCCAAGGTGGGGAAGCATTTCTCCATGTGGACTATTGGTTATCTCTTATCTCCCATGGTTTTGCTTTTGCCTAGCTGAAAGACTCTACCAGTTTCCCCTGCAAGCATTTCACACTCGACATACTCACTTTCCCTGATGTTTCTGCAGAGCCATAGGTTCAATATACCACTGCTCCTACTCATTCATGAAGCTGCTTATGCATCCAAATGCCTTCCACAAAGATGTAGGTAGGCATGTCTACATCTGCCGCTTTGCCAAGAGAGGAGCCACCAGGCTGCCTAACCTGGGTGTGCTGTTCATGCCCCACATCCCAGCTGTGACCTCTGAGCCAAGCAGAGACAAATCTCTGCACCCATTCTTCCTCCTGCTTCATCTTGGAATCAATCATAGAACCATTACGGTTAGAAAGGCCATTAAGATCATTTAGACCAACCACCTTCTTACCCTTTCATCCTGGCAGCAGGAATTCCTCTCCAGCTCTGCCCATTTTGCTGTGCAGGGACCACAGCCCTTTGCTGAGTGTTTCCTGCACCGAGCCCTGCGATACTCCTTTCCTGATCCCTGCTATTCCCCTCCAAGATGCCATTAGCCTCCAGGAGGAGATCATAGCATCGTAGACTCATAGAATGGCCCGGCTTGAAAAGGACCACAACGATCATCTAGTTTCAACCCCCTACTATGTGCAGGGTCGCCAACCAGCAGCCCAGGCTGCCCAGCAGAGATGCCGAAGCCTTCACAGCCTCCTGGGAGCACTGTGGCATTGGGTCCATCCCCAGCACTGAGATGCATTGACACGGCCTCACAGAGTCCTGAGAGATGCTGTGCTGGAGGGGAGCGTGGCCGGCACGCATCAGCTGTTCCGCAGCCGTGCTTGATCCGGCATCAGGCTGGGCTAATCCCCTGTGCCTTTAAACGTGATGCACATCAAAGCCAAACAGCGTGGAGGAATTCCCCCTTCCCTCTCCCTCCTCCCCGCCCTCCCTTTCTCCTTTTTCATTTAAAATTTTAGGAACTGGAGAGTGGATTGCAGCTGACACAGATTTGTAGTCGTCTCCATGGTGACAAAGCCGGGCTCCTTGTATGTGGAGCGTGTTCATTGTTAAGTTTCTAATTTCAGCGAGGTCGCTGGATGGCTTTTCTCCTTTTTTTTTTTTCCTGCAGCTCCAAGATACCCAGGAGAGCCATGAGTGCCGCGGGTGCCCCTGCCTCCCCCTGCCTCCCCCTGCCTCGCCAGCCACGCTCCCTCACTGCTTCCCTGCTATCCTCAGAGCAAATGCACTGGGAACTGACCTCCAGTTTTTGCAGCCTCGCTGCTTTTCCCCATCTGCCCGTTCTGCTCAGTATTCGGCTCACGTCCTCTCAGCAATTCCCACCACTCCCTGCATCTCCTCGGTGCTTCCTGAAGTCTCCTGTCCGCTCCCTGCTGCCTCTCGCTGCTGCCAGTGAGATGCTGTGCAAAGGTGCAACAGGCTCTGCTGGCTGCTCACACCATAAAGACCCCCCCCTATACAACCGGCCTGGCAAATTCTGGCCAAGGGATGCAGCACAACATACATCATGCATTGGGCAGAAGTGAGGTGCACTCTGGTTTCGTGGGCTTTGTAGCAGCACTGGTGTTTCACAAGTTTTTGACCATTCAGTTTGACCTTCCTTGCTCATCTTGAGTGAACAACAGCCTGCATGCAGACCTCTAAAAAGCTTTGTTTTAAATTAGGGTGGAGTTGGATGTTCCTGAATTACCCCCTCAAGTCGTACTTTGAAGGGTGGCAGGGAGAGAGATGCTTTCTCTTCTGCTGTTGTGGGACTGCAGGAGTTGGATTCGGTGACTCTTAGAGGCTCCTTCCAGCTCATAGAATCAAAGAATCACAAGGTTGGAAAGGACCAACACGATCATGTAGTCCAACCAACCTCCTATCACCATTACTACCCACTGAGCTACTAAACCATGTCTTGTAGCTCAAGGTAGTCTATAATTTTATGATTCTATGAAATGCTGCATCTCCAAGGGTAATTAAAAGCAGGCAGGATGGTTGTGCAAGGCTTTGCTGGATGTGTGGAGGCATCCTGCTACAGTTTCTCTGTGCCGTGTACTGGGAATGCTCACTGCCTGGGAATTATCAGTGGGAGTTTCAAACAAAACCATGCCACAAACTTCAGTAACTCCTGGTGATGTGGATCATAGGTTTCCCAAAAGTGAAGCTTGTACCTTGGCTCATGTTTAGTTTGCAGTAGGGGTGTTATGTGGTCAAGAGGAACTTGGGATAGATGGTGGCTGGGTGGCATGTTGGCATGCTGGCCATGATTTGCCCAGTGTGTCCCTGCTGCATCTATCCTAGGATCACAGAATCATAGGATCGTAGAATCATAGAATCACGGAATCATAGAATCATAGAATCATAGAATCATAGGATCATAGAATCGTAGAATCACAGAGTCATAGGATCATAGGATCATAGAATCATAGGATCATAGAATCATAGAATCACAGAATCATAGAATCATAGAATGGCTTGGGTTGAAAGGGACCAGTAAGATCACCTAGTTCCAATGCCCTGCCACAAACAGGGTTGCCAACCATTAGACCGGGTTTCCCAGAGCCCCATCTAGCCTGGCCTTGGACACCTCTAGGTCATTTGTGATCAGGGAGTAGATGTGTCAACCTGTGCTCTTTAGTGGCTCAAGTCAGGGTGTTCTTGTAGCATTGATTTGAGGCATCCTGTTGTAGCTCCAGAAAAAGCCTCAAAAACAGACTGGTCAGTTGGTATGGAAGAGGTGATGAGCCTTCCTCTGAACATTGCCTTCTTCAACACTTGATATTTCCTCCTTCTTCATAGCAAAACAAAAACTCTTGTTTGACCCATGGGAGAACAAGTCTGCTACAGCCTGCAAAGCAGATTGTTCCAAAGGGGCACCATCTCATCTCTTGTTGCCTTTTATTCCCAGCATAAGACCCTTCCATTGAGTAGTTGGTGGGTTTGACTTCATCCTTGTTTCATGAGTGCTTTGCTACGCATCTGTTTGAGTACCTTAAAAGAATGAAGAGTAGTGGCCAATATCACTCTCCTTTAAGCCCACAAAACCAAACATGGGATGCTTTTGCAACAACAGCCAGAATGTTGGTGTCCTTTCTAGGGTTGCCACATGGCAAATGGGAAGATGAGATGGTACATTTGAACTGCTGTGCTGTGTGCTGCCTTTAAATGCCCTGCATCATCTGGTCACTTAGTAGCCTGGCTGAAAACCCCATGGGTGTGCTAATTGAATCAAACCCCTCCATAGAAAGCATTGGACTGTTAAGGTCAAGTGCAATGAAACACGCAGCCATAATTGAGGTATTCGTTCATTCATGTGCATGCTGGAAGAAAGGCTTGTCTGATTGATGTACCTACTGATGCGCTGCTTGAGGAAGGATTTGCCTGACATTTCAGACCCAACTGAGTTGGTTGGGAAGGTCTTCATGCTTCCCATGCACAAAAATGAGATTGTATTTCTGCCTCATTCCCTCTCCTCTCGTTGAGAGGTATCTTATTCCTGCTATTGGTTGTTCTTGAGAACCAAATGTGAGCTTTCTCTCACTACGTGACATTAAGGCACAAGGCAGTCCCACCTCCAGCAGCACCCCACTTCAGTTCCTTACTTTAGCACTGTGGGAAGGGATGGGTTTTGAGTTGGGCAGGCTGCACTGGTCCTCTCTGATTCACCCAAGATAGCAATTTATCCATCTCTTTTCAGGACGTGGCCATTTTCCTGTGATTCTTGGATTTTTGATGGACGGAGAGCAGTTCCTTGGGTTTTTCTTAGTGGACAGAAAGGAACAGTTGACTACAAGAGAGATTAAATCTATGTTGGGGAAGGGAGCAAGAAGGCCCCATGCCATTCTTGGAATTTTATAGGAGGTGGATTAACCTGTGCAGGAACAGTTATGTATTCTAGCATATTGTGGTTCTTTGAGTGTTTCTCAGCTGCGTGTTGGGAAAGGAAGAGACACTCAGAAGTGCAGAAAACCTAGCAAGGTGGAAAGGGCTCCTTCTGCTCCTGAAGATTGAGGAGGGTTTGCTCAACCACTGCAAGAAAAACCAGAACTCAGCGGGAACTTGGCCACCGAATCCTGCCTAAGGCATGAGTGGGGTCATCACCTCTGCCAGCAAACATCTGCGAGGGGAGGCAGTAAAACTACGGCAGTGATCAGCCATCCAACACCACTCATTGGCCACGTGATTCCCTGCCATCTCCTTGCTCCTTCATGGTGCCATGCTGGTGAGGAGAAGTGCCAGGCTGGGGTCCTTCTGGGGTGGGCTGCAATGTGCATTCAAGCTCGGTCAGCATGCAGGATTGAGAGGTGGTTATGGGGGATGGGTTTGGATCATGTCAGAGAACTCAGAAGGCTTGAGGTGAGATCCTTCCCTACTCACAGGACTCAGATGTGAAGCCATCTGAGTGGTGAGAGGCTGTTTTACATCTGTTATTGTTTTGTTTTTGTTTTTGTTTTTGCAGTGCAGCTGGAACTGAGATTGGCTAAAAGCTGGCTTTCCACCAGCAGAAAGCCAGAGATCTTGTCCGCTTGCTGCCAGAGTTTGTCCTTTTCCCACTACTCATAGGTTACAAAAAGGTCATATTGTAAGGACAAATCCAGTCTCCAGTCTTAGAGGAGTACTGTTATTACTCTGAAGTGAAAACAATAAAATCAAATAATGCCAGGCTTTGCAGTAGTCCCTTCTGCACAGAGAGCTCTGTAGGCTTTGCTCCCTCCTTAGGAATGAAATTGCAGTCTAGGGGTTAGCTCTTCTGCCTCAGTCATTTTTCAGAGTTGATTTTGGCTCTGCTGTGGAATATCTGCTCACATTTTTTTGTTTGCTTGCTGACATTTTAATGAAAATATTTTATTTCATGCCTATAGTACTTACAAAAATAATTGGGAGGGAAGGTAAGGGGATAGCTTTTCATCAAATGTCTCATTTTCCTAAAGATCCTTGCTTTGAAAATATATATATTTTTCTGAGAAATTTCTTGATCTTGAGATGCTAAGAGTGAACACAACTGCTTCATCAGGAGGAGAATGGAGAGAAGTGGAAACATAGAGGCTTTGCCCCCCAAAACAAAGAGCTCCAGCTCTACTCTGTGTGCTCTGTGGAAGCACCTACACGTTCCCCCTCCCAGGAGACCTCCTGAAGCCAGACACTGCCCACAGAGCCTGCTGATGCTCGTTGGCATTCTCTTGCATGTGCTGGCACTGCCACCATGACGTGCTGCAAAATGCACTCGTCTTACAAGCTGGAAAGGATGTGCTGGCTTATAGAGGGGGATCCAAGCACAAAGGTTTGATCTGTCACACGTTCAGATGGACAAAGTGATTTCTGTTAGCCCTGCAAGCAGAATATGGGTTTGGAGCACCAGTAAGGTGGCTGGGGTCTCTCCCTTTTATTGGGCACTGTAAGGAGACGTGGGTGTGGGTGAGCTCTCCTTGCTGAGATCCTACACTGCACAGACACCAACCTGCCATGGCTGAAACCACACTGGCGCAGCTACCGCCTCCAAGCAGCTGAGAGGGGAGGGACTAATTAACCTGCCTTATTAGCAGCACGCTAATAAATCTGCTAGCATCCCCAAAGGTTTGCAGAATTAATCACACTTGGAGTGACAATGACCAAAGAGTAAACAAAAGGAAAGAGCTGTCCCACACATCATCTTGATGTTCCCCTTCACATGGAGTGGTGTTACAGTAGTCCCAAATACCTTTATCCTGGTATTGAAGGTGCTGCCCGTCCTTACAAGGCAGTTGCTGCTCTGAAGGAGTACTGCAGCCCAACAGGGGAATCATTTTGCATCTTTTCTGGCTTATTGCTTGCAAGAAGAACATGGGAACAGCCTCAAACTGTGGGGTTTGGCAGAACAAAGCTTGTGTGGGGTCGGTGCGTGAAGGTGGAGATAGGCTGTCCTGAGATGTTCTGCTCTCAGCATGTGCACCTGGTCTGCATTGAGAGAGGTCCAGCACTTGATTTGGCTATGCCTGCATGCACTGGAGATTTTCAGCACTGCTACTCATAATTAAGCTAATGCAATGCTGCAGTGGTACTATTGCAATACGTGTGTTCCCAGCTCTGTTAAGCATCCTTTGAAACCACAGCCAGCGAGGCGCTGGTGCTGGTGGCTGCAATTTGATTTGGGAGGAGGATGCTGTGTGAGGAAATCCAACCCTTTCCAACCTGAGGATCAGATCAAACGCTCTGCTTTCCACTCTGCTAAATGCACTAAGTGCTAATTTTGTATTATTTTTTTTTTCCTCTGCTCCGTGCACTTAAAATAGTTTGCCTCCTCTGGCTATCCTTGGGAACTCTTCAAGGAGGTTAAAAATACAAACGTGAAAGCTGTAATAATAAATGTCCCCTCAGGATTGATTCGAAGCCTTTCAGATGTGTTGCAGAGCCAAGGCAGAAGACCACAGAACTAAAGCCGTAGCGTGCACACGGCTAAAGCTCTCATTGCAGAACCAGAGGATGTGAATAACGAGTTGCGTGATGAAGCGTGCCGAATAATGCTTTATTTCCTAGGAGCTGTTCTGCTTCTGGCCTTGTGCGTGCCTGCACACATGTGTGTGCAGTTTTTCAGAGGAGGGGAGGGCAGCGAGCTCTAGGCAGGTAACATTGGCCCAGGGCAATGGGCACTAACTCTGTTCCAGTCACACCCTGGGGGTTGGCAAGAGCCATGGTGCTCGTGCACAGCACAAACCCAAACCCGGTGGCTGAGAGCCCTATGTCTGTGTCTTCTCACTAACAAACCAAACAGGGCAGGAGCACGATGCTCCATCCTGGCCCACGATCACCCACACCACACCTCTGTACCATCACCACGGCCCAACGCATGGTTTTGGCCCAGGCCAACTCTATTTCTCCCAGACGATACTTGGGCATGCTTCAGGGTTTAGCGTGGATGCCTTCCAGTGGGCACAGAGCCAGCCTGTTTGGGAGTATGGGCAAGGTTTGCCATATGGATGTGAGCTGTGCTATGCTGCTTGCCCTCAGAGAACTGGCTGTGACCCATTTGATTTCCCAGCATGGATGTGGGCTGTGTGTCCTGCAGGTGCTGCATTTGTGCATTGCCTCATCAGGCTGCTCTTCGCCACGTTTCCAACCTTGCCTTGAAAGTTTCCAGGGATGGGGCATCCACAACCTCCTTGGGCAACCTGTTCCAGTGCCTCACCACCCTCTGGGTGAAAAACTTCCTCCTAATATCCAACCTAAACCTTCCCTATCTCAATGTAAAACCATTCCCCCAATATTCAGCATTGTGATTGCTGCATGACTTCAGAGTCAGAGTGGGAATTCCACATTCCCACCAAGGTGACACCTTGTGTGTTGCAGACCCCACAGCTCCTAAATGACCCTATCTTCCAGCCTTTCCAGCTTTATTTGTCAACCAAAATTACTCATTTAAGTGGGGGACTGTTCCCCAGTGCTGGTCACAAGGAACCTTTCTAAACGTGCTCGGTGTTCATCTGCATTAGGTGGATGAACAGCCCTGCTGAATTAATAAAGAGCAGAGCTTTGCAGCTCCAAGTGGCATTGATGCTAATGCAAAATGGCATAAAGTGGAGTGGGAAGAGAGCACCGTCTTTGCAGAGAAGCTTCACCTGGTGGGAGCAGAGGCAGGAACTGACCTTGAAGAAAACTCAGCTCAAATATGTGTATCTGTGAGCAACTCCAAATGACTGCACTGGTGTTTGGCATCAGTGTTGGCAGTGCATTCAGTTTGGGCACTTTGATGGAGTGGAAGATGCTGCCGCTTCTACAAGCCTTCAGTCCCATTAGCATCAGCCTCATGGACCTCTTGCCCACCCCACCATGGGCAGCTCCATGTGCCAGATTACGGGGATAACTGATGCAGGGAAATTTTCTTCTTCTGTCCACTCATAGAAGGAGTACTGCCTATTCACTTTCTTCCCATCAGTCCTAAACTGCTCCTAGCCAGACACTCATTGCTCGAAGCTGTGTTTGATTTAACCAGAGGCAAGTTACCACTGTACTCATCAGTCAGTGCTTGACACCATCAAGGCCTGAGAGATAAAGGAGCGAATTAAAAGGGAAGGGAGTAAAAGAGAGAGAAGAAGAGGAAAAAAAAAAGTCCTATCCCCTAAGATCTGATTTCATGTTTTCATCTTTGCAGTGAGCATCAGCAGCTGATCGGCAGCGTCTGCTCTTTTCACTCCCTTTTAAAGGCCCATTCACTGATAGCTGACACCAAAAACATCTACTGTTCCTGGAGCATTACCCTGTGTCAGATGCGTTTCCAACACAGCAAACACATGGCTTCTTGCTTCATGAGGCGGTTGCTGGAGACCTAACTTTGATTGCTGATGGGCACAATCTGAGACATGGCTTTGCCAGAGGTGCACGGCCCCTTCTTTTCAAAGCAGAGCAGCCTCAGCTGTGTGTGCAAACCGTGGCTTCCCCAGATGCAGCTACATCCTCCTGCACCTGTTTGCCATGTGGTGATGCAGATGGAAGTAAGGATCAGTCTTTAAAAGTCTGTTGGCACCATTAGGCATTTATGAGTGATGACCTGACTGTTTAGGGGTCATGGTGCTTCATTATCCCTGCTGTGATCAAAAACACCTCTGGAAGGTAGTTGGGGACTTTCTGTTTAATGTTTTAATATAAAAATGGATATGAGATTCCAAGCAACGCCATCTGACATTCAGGCTCCTCTGGTCCTTCCACTGAGGGCTGCATTTGGCTCTGCTGCACCTTGGGGGCCCTGAAGCAAAACATGAATTATGGAATCATAGAATGGTTTGATTGGGAATGGACCCTTCAAGGCCATCTGTCCCACTCCCTGCACTGAACAGGGACATCCACAGCTCCATCAGTGCTCACAGCACTGTGCTCACAGTTATACAGTGTTATACAGCACCGTCAGATCTTCTCTAGGTGTATAAGCAGAGGAGAACAGGACCTGATTTGTTGGGCTCCTTACGCTGAGCATTCTCGGGCTCTGGGCTTCAGAAGTCTTTCTTGCACTCGCTTGGAATTCAATCAAGGCTGCCAGGCTGATAGCATCAAGCATCAGACCGTATCTTGTGGCAGCAATCACAAAACGTCACGAAGGTATTAATTTAATAATAGTTCATATGAGTTGTTTGGGTTTCTGTCTCCAAGATAAAACACTTGGACGATACAGATCCCGCTCCTGAGGGATTCTGAGTTCTCAGAGTTGTAAAGCAGTATGTAAGCAAGCAAGAACTTTGTATTTATAAAGAAATAATACAATCTCGTGACCCAACCACAAGCTGTCTCTGTGACAGCAGAGCATTCCTACATGTGGTCTTTGGTGGAGCTGGAGCTGAGTGTTTATTCATCGTTATTCCTCCAGCCATAGCAGCTGGCTCCGGGCTGGGCACTCTTGGCAGCTCCTCGTGGCCACTGCTTTTTCTATCCCAGTATCTCCTTGTTAGAACAGCATTTGGGTTTATTCCTCCTACCACGCCTTGCACAAAGAGCCAGCCCGCTACCTAATAAACTCAGCGTGCTGGCTGCCAATCCTCTGATACTTCAGAAGCAAGCGCCTCTGTTTCTACTAACACAGGCAACTTGATTTGTAAACAGACACTTAAGTGGGTGTTTTTAGCGGTATAGCAGATGGTCAATACATCTGCCTTGTCTCCCTCCTCTGCATTCACTCCCCTCCTCTACAATTACAGTTTCTTACCGTTTTTCTCCGTAACGTGCATTTGTTTAGGGAAAAAAAAAGAAAAAAGAAAAAAAAGAAAAAAGAAGAAAAAAAAGCAAAGCATTACAAGAGAGGGGAAAATTGCTCAGTGAATTTCAAGAGAAAAAAAATTGGATGGCAACCTCAAGCGTTACCTTAAAAGCACCGTGAGAGCAACCCACACATCCTCGCTTCTTTGCTTGACTTTCCCCGCTTGAGTAAGCTCTGGATCTCAATGGGACTGCTTGTGTGGGTAGAGCACAACACGGGGACCGGCGCTTCTCACGCACAGCAGTTCGTGACTAATGCTACAATACGCGTCACAGAATCACAGAATCACAGAATTGTAGGGGTTGGAAGGGACCTCTAGAGATCATCGAGACCAACCCCCCTGCCAAAGCAGGTTCCCTACACCAGGTCGCACAGGTAGGCGTCCAGGCGAGACTTGAATATCTCCAGAGAAGGAGACTCCACAACCTCCCTGGGCAGCCTGTTCCAGTGCTCCGTCACCCTCACCGTGAAGAAGTTCTTACGCACATTCGTGCGAAACTTCCTATGCTGCAGCTTATGTCCGTTTCCCCTCGTCCTGTCTCCACGTACCACTGAAAAGAGACTGGCCTCACCACTATGGCCGCCACACCTCAGATATTTATAAACCTGGATCAGGTCCCCTCTCAGTCTTCTTTTCTCAAGGCTAAACAGACCCAGTTTACTTAGCCTTTCTTCATAGGGGAGATGCTCCAGGCCCTTCACCATCTTTGTGGCCCTCCGCTGGACTCTTTCCAAGAGATCCCTGTCTTTTTTGTACTGGGGAGCCCAGAACTGGACACAGTACTCCAGATGAGGCCTTACCAGGGCAGAGTAGAGGGGGAGGATCGAAAAGCATTCATTTTCCTCTCTGCTTGATGTCGTTAGTCACCGGTATTTAGGCAGGTGCTTCCCTGATTTTTGCATCCAGGCGTGGAAATAACGTGAGGGAATGATGTAGATCACCCTCCAAGGGGTTGGTCCAGTGGAACTGGGCTTTCTGTGGGTGTTTCTCTCTTGCTGTTGTCTGTCTGTCTTGTGCTAGAAGGCAGAAGGTGACCAAAATGGAGCTATTGTTTTAGGGCTGTCTGGAACAGGATGCCCAGGGAAGTGATGGAGTCACTGTCCCTGGTGGTGTCCAAAAAAACGTGTCGATGTGGTGCTGAGGGATGTGGTTTAGTTGGCAGTATTGGCTGTACATGGGTGTTTGGTCTAGGTGATCTTAGAGGTCTTTTCCAACCTTGGTGATTCTATGATTCTGTGGCTGCCAGGGGGGTAAGAAGAGCACGGGTCACATGCTGATATCTACATATCCCATAACACAGAGATCCAAGGCTGATCGTGGTGAGGTGTTTGAGCCCCTGAACACAGCACGTAGCTCCTGTCCATCACTCGACCTTGTTTCACCATCACAATTTTTGGGAGTGAGCGTAGGACACAGCTTTGTTGATTCACGTGAGGTGTGATACCATCGGTGCCAAGTGTTCTACGTCCAGGAATCGGTGTAAAATCTGGAGATATGAAGGATAATTGCAGCATTAATTGTGGTTCCTTTTACATGCCATGTAACTCTTGTTTGCTAGCCAAAGCCTTGTTGCGTAGGGGTGGCCGTGGCTCATGCTGCCTGCCCGTGCCTCTGGCCTCCATCCACGGCTATCAGAGGGCCCTGTGCAATAGCCAGAGCCTGTGCTTCTGTTCCCTGGCCCTGAGCCCAGCCGATTTCCCTCCCCGGCCCTCCTTTCCATGAATGAAGTGAAGGGATTTGGCTGTGTGCCCGAACCCTCTGGGCTTTTATCAATGGGATCAACAGTTTTTCAGCGCCTTGTTGATGAGTCATAGTGAGATCCCGTTGCTGTTTGTTAATACCTCGTGGTGCAGGTCAGCCCACCTGGCTGTGATTTCCCTGGCATGGAAGGGCTTTGGGTTTGCATGGAGCCCCCATGCGCACCCAGTTTGGACGTATACATGTGTGTGCACACAGCCTTACAGCCCCTTGCACTCAGACATGCAAACAGACTGTTCACACTTGAGCACAACCACCAACCTGGCCATGTGTGTGCTCACACCATTGCATGAGCACACCATGCACACCATTGCAAAAAAAAGCTTGCATGTACCCAGACATGTAGCCATGCACACTAAGATACGTGCATGCACACACTTGCATGCTCAAGCTTACCACGAGCACAAGCATGTAAGCACACGCACCAGCACAGGTGCGTGCTTGAACACGCCTGGATAAGGTGATACCCTGTGTGTCACCTCTTCCCAAAGGGAGCCATGCAGGACTTCGGTCTCTTTTTGAAGGAGATGGTCCAAAAAGTAGATGTGCACAATGCTGAAGCCTTTGTTGGCTTTTCCATGTTGTTCTTGGGGTCACAAGCACAGCAAAGCAGGACAAGGTCACCACTGCTGGAGATGAGAGCCAGGTAGAGTCCCTGCCACTCATGCTGGTGTGGTCAACCAGCCCCTAGATTTTGGAATTCAGTGGCTTCCCCTGTGTCTTTGCCAGTCTCAGGCCCTTCGGGATGTATTTCAGCTCCTCAGAAACAAAATAAAACCAAATAGGGAAAAAATAAGCATCCATTTTTTTAATTATTCCCCTTTAGGTGTCAGAGCCTCGAGGAAAACTTTCAAGTCAAATATTCTCACCTTGGAGACATTTAAATGCCTGATTTTGTGTGAGAGGTGCAAAAATCTGTTTCCAGAGGTTTCATGTTTGATTTTGTGCAGTGTCTTTCAGCAGAGTGACTGTCACAGATTTACTTTGCTTCTCTAAGGAAACCAGACCTACGTGGCAGTACAGGGGGGCTGTCGGTGGCAAAGGACTCATCCTAACTTTTGATACTAATTTGGCAGAGGATAAAAACAAGATTCACATGTCCAGGCCCTTGGATAGAGAGGAGGGAGCAGTTAGTGTCCTCACTGAAGGAAATGCTCAGGAGAGCATGGAATCATAGAATGGTTTGAGTTGTTGGGGACCCTTCAAGGCCATCTGTCCCACTCCCTGCACTGAGCAGGGACACCCACAGCTCCATCAGTGCTCAGAGCCCATCCAGCCTGACCTTGGCTGTCTGCAGGGATGGGGCACCACCTCATCTCTGTGCAACCTGTGCTGAACTCAGCATCATCTTCAGTGCATCCCAGCTCTCGCTCTCTCCTCCCTCCCCTGAGTGCAGTGGGATCACTTGATCTTCCCACAGCCCTTTCTGCCATCATACGAGACCAACCCCACCCCTTCCCACTCCTGCTCTCCCCTGGTGACTACTTAGACCCATTAAGTTTTTAATCTGTCTCGTGTTTACAATTTCCATTTACTGTTGCTCCACTCTTCCTTCTTCTGTTTGAGACACGCTGCCCGCATCGCCGGTGATTCAGGCCTGCGGCAGGAAGGCGTGGGGTCCCACTGGAATTGGAGGTTGTTGGCTCCTGGTTGGTTTTTTATTGTGTGTGTGCGTGTGCGTGTGTTTTTTTCCTCAAAAGATGTCCCAAAAGGTTCATCACAGTCAGGGCCACATCTGTTACCTTTGGGGCTGGCGCAGTGTCATGTCATGCAGCTGCAATGGTCTGATGGATGATGTGTGAAGGCTCTCCTGGGAGGGTACTGTAATCATTCCCCTGGCAGCTTCCTCTGCCTTTATGCCCACAGCAGAAGCTTGGTTCAAGTTTCCAAGAGCAGCACCTTCAAGCCGCAATCACCTACAAACCCCTCTGCTGGGAGATCTCCATGCCAGGTATGCAGAGGGCTTGGGAAGATCCAGCATCTCATGTCCCAGTGGCAGTGGGCATCTGCACCCTCCTTAGAGGCTGAAGTACCCACTCCAGCAGGTGCCATCCCTGCCCTTGTCCCTGCTTCATTCCCTGGTGCACACACAGCTTTCCTGTCTCCTCCCTCCCTCCTCCACATCCCATCTTTCAGACATCTTTCTCTCTTAACAACTCCTGGTCCTGTCCAGGCATTTACCCAGCAGAAATACGACTTTTAATTACTGTTTTTTATGACTTCCTTTTCATAATTGCGCTGAGGGCTCTCTGCTCTTCTGCTTTCATCTGCATCCTGAGAAATCACTTTCTCAGGCATTGTGTACTGAATGGGAAAGGGAAAAAGGGCTTTCAAAATGCAGAGATGGGCTCGTTGGCAGCAAATAAAGGTGGCACCTGCTTCAGCATTAGAACAACCAGTGCCCCTTCCCTGTTGCTGCTGTCTCTCAGCCATCAAGGTGATCACATCCACTCTGCTTCTTGGCAGCACTCTCCAGCTTATCCTATTGCCTGAGCTGGGCTTGGGTTTGCTCACCCACCTTGCTCTGCCATCCCAGCGACTCCACAACCGACCCCCAAACTTCTTTAACAAGAAACCAGCAAACTTTTTTTCCGTGTGATCCACTGGACAAGGTCAAGCTGGCTTTATAGTTTAATTCCCTTCTTTTTCCCCCAGCTTCCTCAAAGCACAGCAGACGGATGGTCAAAGTCCTGCAGAGTCGTGGCCACTCCCCACCTCACTGCCTTTGCTTGGAGGTTTCCGAGGGACCCACCACCTCTGTATACAGCAAAGCACTGATTGAATTAAAAGCTCAGCATGGCAGCATTAAGATTTTAGCCCAGCAACCCCTCTCTCCACCCCATTACAGCTTAGTGTCCCCGTTAATATCTTCTATTAGGTGGCATCTATCAGGATGCTGGGATTGTTTGCTGTCTGCCATCCAGCAAGCAGGATCTGCAAATCACATAACTGGAAAGCCTTTGTACATTGCAGATGTTTATTTCTTGCTATGACGGCCATGCAGCAGTATGTTCAGGGTGGGCAGGAGAGTCTGGGGTCAGACATGCCACATATGCATGTTCAACATTTAAACCTTGGTCCTCTGCCTGCACGGATGCTGTAGGTGTTCAACCTACAGGCGATTGGGTTCTGTAGAGCTGAGGAGCAGATGCTCCTTACCAGGGAAGTTTGAGACTGATGGGGACTGTGATCTTCCATGCTGCCTGAGAGCTGGTGAAGGCAGGAGCTTGAAGAGCATTCAAAAGTCTCCTGATGAGCATCTCTTTCTGGTCCTGGGCTGCCAGGAGGATCGTGCTGGGATTGTGAGAAATGACCAAGTCTTGTCTGAGTGAGTAGAAAGGAGGATGCACAGCAGGAAGGAAGCATTACAGGATCCTGGTGAGAACTCACAAGCAATTCCTGGACTTTATAAATCTGGTACCGGTGCAGTGATGAAGTGGGAGCAGGGCTGTCTGAGAAGGGCAGGGTGTGAAACAGCCAAGAGGAGGGAGCATTTGGGCTGGAGCACTATGGCCTCATCCAGGTAGAGAAGAGAGGGCTTTGCAGAACAACCCCTCTAAAAGCCACAAGATCCTCCCCTCTGTCCCTGCCCTGCCCTGGGCATCCCACAAAAGGACCCAGAATCCAGCATTGCCTTCACCAAGCCAGGAAAACAATCTGCAAGACATCTCCTGGGCTGGATTTCCCTACAGTGCCGATATGGGGCAGGGAGGTGATGGTGGAGAGGTGTCATGAAGCAGAAGGTTCCTCAGCACAACCAGCTGCAGTCCAGAGAGGCTCCTTCTTGCAGCAGAGCCCCTTAGCCATTAGATTTCTTTTAAACTAAAGCAGCGTGTAATATATAATAGATAATAGTTATTCCTGGTGCACTCCTTGTAATGAAATTTTAATGCCAGGAACAGCTCTGTGTGTGTGTGTGTGTGTGTGTACATAACATATAGCTCTATCTTCATGCTGTTAAGTACAAGTGCTCAGTGTTGAATTGTAGAGTCATAGAATGGCCTGGGTTGAAAAGGACCACAGTGCTCAACCAGTTCCAACCCCCTGCTATGTGCAGGTCACCAACCAGCAGACCAGGCTGCCCAGAGCCACATCCAGCCTGGCCTTGAATGCCTGCAGGGATGGGGCATCCACAGCCTCCTTGGGCAACCTGTTCCAGTGCCTCACCACCCTCTGAGTGTTCTGGGGACCTGATGAATCCGAGCTTTTTGCCCAACACCAATGAGGTCGACCCTGTATTTTCAAGTGTCTGTGTTCCCACTGAGGCCAAGGCTCTGGATCTTGAAGAAGACACTGCTTCTCACTCTCGATAAGAGGTGATTTCACATAACACAGCAGATCTGCCCACACCAATCCCTTCCTGCACACCATGGGGCTTTGGCTGCCCATAAGAGCATCTCCATCACCTGAGGGCACACAGCAGGCACCAGTGGGCTCTGGGCTCCCACCAAGCTCCTCTTATTGAGTTGAGCTGAGTGGACCCCTGCAGTTGCAAACAGCCTGCCGTTCTCCTGACACTGAGAAAGCAGTCTTGCAAACAAATTCCAACAGTGACAGTGAGATGCCTTTTTTTTGTTGCTATTTTTTCCTTCTGTGCTTTTTCTTCTTTTGTCTTTTCCTTGAATGTTGGCGTTCTCCAAGGAACACAAAACACTTGATCTCGTGGCAATAATAAGCTGCAGGGGGGCTAATTAACTTCCTCTCCAGTGGTCTAGGGTTCACACTGAGCTATGTTTTCCCCTCCATTGATCTATTTTCATGGGCTAGGGCAGGCAGCAGTATATGTAAATCCCATGTTACTGGCTTCCAACCCTGATCCCTCACTAGAAACCAGAGGGCTTTTCCCTCCAGATTGGGTTTTCCTAGAGTAATGGGAGTGAGATGTGAGTCCTCTTACCTCTCTCTTACCCACATCCTCATGCTGATTACAGTTCTCACTTCCCTTCCAGCATGTTCTGCTCTTATCTCTTTCCCATTCCTGTGTGTGCTATAGCTGAATGCAGAGTTGTCGTAGAGATTTTGGGCTGAGCAAAGCAACCACAACCTGGTTTCCCTGACTGGCTGCGATGCTTTTTTCAGCAGGTGCAAGTTTTCACTGAGCCTTGGTGAGGGCTGGCCACCCACTGGGACTTGCTGATGTCTTCAGCAATAGCGAGACCACGGGACATTCCTTTCCTGAGGAGGGGTCACTTTTGCACCTGCACTAACCCATATCCTTACTGCTATTTTTTCCAATCATCTGGTCATTTTCTAGGCATAGCTCTTTGCTGTCACCCCTAGCAGTGTCCATAGGGATGTCTTCATATCCTTAATTAAAATTAGCAATGACAGCAGCCACGAGATGGGCTCAGGTTTGCCCTGAATCACTGAATCACAGAATGGCCTGGGTTGGAAGGGACCTCAAGGATCATGAAGCTCCAACCCCCTGCCACAGGCAGGGCCACCAACCTCCACATTTCAGAGCAGCCCAGGCTGCTCAGGGCCCCATCCAACCTGGCCTTGAACACCTCCAGGGATGGACGGGGCATCCACAGCCTCTCTGGGCAGCTGTTCCAGCACCTCACCACTCCCATAGTAAAGAACTTCCCCCTGACATCCAACCTAAATCTTCCCTCCCTCGACTTCAAACCATTTCCCCTTGTCCTGCAGTTATCTACCCTTGTGAAGAGTTGATTCCCCTCCTGTCTGTAGGCTCCCTTTAGGTACTGAAAGGCTGCAATGAGGTCACCTCACAGCCTTCTTTTCTCCATGCTGAACAAACCCTGAGCTCCCTCAGCCTGTCTTCGTAGTGGAGGTGCTCCAGCCCTCTGATCATCTTTGTGGCTCTCCTCTGGGCCATCTCCAACAGTTCTCAAGGCCCTGGCCTTACTGCGGCTGTGTGACTGAATGATGTGATCTGTAGATGAAACAGAAATTCAGGATTGAACCCTCTCTACGCTTGCATTTGCAGTGCCTTCTCTAGTGCCATTTCAGACCTGGCCAAACCAGGGTTACCCAAACCATCTCTAGCACAGTTCTGGTGTTGGTATGGGCTGGGGACCATCCCCAGGTGAGATGGGGATGGCTTAGGTGGCTTAGGATGAGAGAGACTGATAATCCTTCTAGTATTAAATGTGGAGGTTGATGGCCCTGCACGTGGCAAGGGGGTTGGAGGTTCATGATCCTTGAGGTCCCTTCCAACCCTGGCCATTCTGTGATTCTGTGATTCTGTGACTGATGGCGTGGACGTGGCTCCTCTTGGAGACCAGGTTCCATTGTGGGTTTATTCCTTGGCAGAGGTGTATCCTCAGCACAAAGCTCTGCTGGGATTTGTTGCTTTGCCATTCCTCCAACCCAGCTGCTCTCAGCATCACCTCTAGTAGCTTTTCCCAGCAGTCGGATCAAAGGGGTGATCCCCAACCAGCAGGGCTCTGGCTGGCGGCCCCACAGAACCCCACGCAGGATGGATGAGCCACATAGGCTGTCCCTTGCACCGAGTGAATGCAGTATCATAGAGAGACTGATGCGAGCCGGCCGTCGTCACGGAAACGAGGGATTTGGTGCGGAGGCGGAGGATTCGGGGAGGCAGGGAGGCTGAGGGGCTCTCCGTCATCCCTCAATGCAGAACTCCCCCGAGGTGGAGGCATCTCACTGCTGCTTTGCATGCTGCAGCTCAGCAGCTCACTGGCTTGGCTCCTCCCGACCGGCAGGGCTGAAGTTGATGGATCTGTCTGCACTGCTCCCTCTCCAAGTCAACCCGTTCCTCCCCGTAGCACTGAAGAGAAAAAGAGAAAGAAGGAAGAAAATGAGCAGGCTCATGATGAGGATCCAGAGGTGTGTGGAGAAATAACACTGAGTGCTGTTGTCCCCATGGTTCCTGCATTGCAGCCATATAGACGAGGTGTGCGATGCTGGGAATGGTGCGGTGGGATCCAGTGAGAGCGTTTGTAGCCCCTGCTGCACCCTCACACCTCCCAGTTTCCTCCACCATTGTCTCCAATATCTTGATAAAACATTAAAATCATAGCATCGTAGAATCACAGAATGGCCTGGGTTGCAAAGGACCCCAATGCTCATCCAGTCCCAACCCCCTGCTATGTGCAGGGTCACCAACCAGCAGCCCAGGCTGCCCAGAGCCACATCCAGCCTGGCCTTGAATGCCTCCAGGGATGGGGCATCCACAGCCTCCTTGGGCAACCTGTTCCAGTGCTTCACCAAAATGTTGGATACAGATCTATTGCTTTTAGCTACGCGCCCATGAGTAAAACTTGAATAAAGCACCTTTCTTAACCCATTGGTATGGCCTGGTGTATCTCAATACTATATGCTCAAAAATTGAGGATTGTTTTACATTTCCAGTGTTAAGTGGCCCCATCCATCTTGTGTTTTGTCCCTGGCCCACACTAATGTCTGCTCCTTCCTAAGGGACCATGCTGATGACTGAAGCTTGTCCCCAGGTTTCCCCACTCACCGTGCACAGGTGAGCATTGCAGAGTGGCAGTGGTGCGTGCAAATTGCTTTCCTGTCTTCTGAAGGTGCTTGGTTGTCTTCACCAGGCTAGATCTAGCATTAAGCAAACCCTGAAGCATGTAGAAGAGTCCCAGCGCCAGCTCTCCTGATAGGACAAGGAGGGATGGTCTTAAACTGAGATGGGAGGTTTAGGTTAAATATTAGAAGGAAGTTTTTCACCCAGAGGGTGGTGAGGCACTGGACCAGGTTGCCCAAGGAGGCTGTGGATGCCCCATCCCTGCAGGCATTCAAGGCCAGGCTGGATGTGGCTCTGGGCAGCCTGGGCTGCTGGTTGGTGACCTGCACATAGCAGGGGGTTGGAACTGGATGAGCACTGTGGTCCTTTTCAATCCAAGCCATTCTGTGGTTCTATGATTCTATGATCATGCATTTGTCTGATTGGACAGTAAATGGTTAACTTTTTTGGTGCCTTCAACATTGCAATGAGCATCCCAACTGAATGGTTTCCCCTGTGAATGCCACATTGCTAAAAGGGACGTGTTGGTGGCCAGAATGGAGCTGAGTGGGACTTGCATGTGTCCCCAGCCTGCAGGAGATGTTTGCAGAGGGACGTTTGTTGCTCCACAAAGATCAGCACAACAGGTTTGCCTGTGGGCTCAGCATGAAATTTCAGCCAACTTTAAGGGTGAATCCCCATCTGCTTGGGATGAATATTTCACCAGCAGCAGTGGTAATGGCGAGCCGTGATTTATCTTGATAAATATCAGATAGTAGCCTGAGCCCAGAGCTGCCTCTGTAGTGGGAGGAAGCGCTTCTGGAAGGTGATGGACTTCACCCAGTGCTGCAAATCGCTCTCCAAATATGCTTCCTATACCTATGGCAAAAACAGAGTTGGTTTGGCCTCTTTAGCTTGGTTTACAGCCCTGCATGATCCCAGGTATGGCTGAAGCCGTAAGTGAGAGGTGAGGAAGAGGAGTGGGATGACCACCAAAGCTCTGCAGTGCGTCCGTGGCTGGAAATGCATCTCTGCTGGGATTCCCAATCACTCTCTAAATGCAGTGGAAATCACAGTCATATCTCTTCGCTTCCAGTTCTTAATCCTGCGTCGAACCTGATGGCAGTGATGGATATTAGGACTGATTGGACATGGCTTATTATTATTATTACTGTTATTATTATTTTGCTGGCTGCAGGGTGTAGAGCTGCCTCCTGCAGCACTCTGCCTCTTCTCTGCTGCTCGAGTGACTCCTAGGGATCTGCTCCAGTTTAGTCCTGGGGACCTGGAATGACTCTGTAGCACGATCTGATTTTGCCTGTTAGAAGGCTTGGGGTCGTTCTGCCTTGCTTTTTTTTCCCCCCCTCCCCTTTTTTAGAGGGGAAAAAACCCTAAGAATTTCCAGGTCGGGGAGTGTTTATGAGTATTTATTTTTTTTCCATTAGGGCTTCTGAATGCTGATTGATGAGTGAGGACGTGGCCAGGACAGTTTGACAGGAGATGGGTGATGAGAGGTCAGGATATAGCCTGATAGGGGCAGAGAAGCATGAGAAGAGCCCCTGCTTGAGCTGAGTGTATCAATAAATATGTAGCTATCCTGGGGTTTGGCCAAGGGAGGGTTAAACCCTGCCTGTATTCGTGCCATTCTGTCTCTTTTTTGTGGGATTCTCCATTTGCAGAGGGTTTCTTTCAGCAGGAAGAAGTATTGGAGCAAACTTGTGGCTCTGCTCTGCCTCAGCTGCTGGGGCAATTGGGGAAACTGAGGTGAAGAGGGAGGCACATCTCAGCTCAGGGTTTCTGTGTCAGTTTGATGGAAAAATAGGGTTCAAACTCAAGCGTTCAGATGACCAAAATTGCCTGACTGGCTCAGGTTTATGGCAATGACTGACAGTTGGGTATTGCTACAGCACACAGCCCCTGGAAGGTTTCCTTCCAGAGCATCACTGGAAGTTAATTTGTGCCCAGGAGGGTCCCAGTGTGCTATCAGGGCAGCATGTAGCACTGGTGTGTGTGCCTGTTCTTGTTTAACATCCAGATCCTTTTGTGCTCCCTATGAACATCTTTTT
The DNA here is from genome assembly GCF_905368555.1 of Meleagris gallopavo. Classification (NCBI taxonomy): domain Eukaryota; kingdom Metazoa; phylum Chordata; class Aves; order Galliformes; family Phasianidae; genus Meleagris; species Meleagris gallopavo. The sequence goes on along the minus strand of NC_139405.1, from coordinate 106,168,576 downwards.
CACAATTGGGCTTTTCATCTCTTAGGCTCCTGGAAAAAAAAAAAAAAAAAGAAACACAACAACAACAGCCCACAACAAAAAGCATATTTAGGAAACAAATAAAATACCAAAGCTCCAGACCACTTGCTTGCACTGAGCAGAAGGAAGCACTGTGCCTCGGGGCTTTGGGGACTCGGGCTTTTGAAGGTGAGGTTTGCAGGGAAATCCTTGCAGCACGAAACGCAGCTCCTGGCTGACGATCCACGGATGAGCAAGAAGAGATTGAAGCAGGGCTCTGGTGGGGTTTGGGCTGAATGCACTGAGCGAGGGGGGTCCTGGTGCTTGTGGGAAGGGTGAAGGTGCAGTGGAGTTGTGGGGCACGGGGTGCAAACAGCAGGTGGTACTGGGATGTGCTGCGGGTGCAGGCATAGCTTATGCAGAGCATCCTGGCATCTCCCTGATTCCGGCTGGTCCCATCCCTTGGGGCTGCCACGGAGATGAGCATCTTATGCCTGCAAGCACAAAACAGGGTCCCGAAATGACCCCGTAGCCGCAGGACCGGTGCCGTTATCCACAGCCGTGATGCGATGCAGGAGGGGATGCGGGGAGGAGGGAGGCTGGGAACTGCTTACGTGGGAGGCATTTTGTCCAGCAGCAGTGAGAATGCAGATGAAAGGAGCAGAAGAGCCCTTAATGCTGGTGCAGCATCAACGCCTTTATCCCATGCGCCCATCGTGCCTGCAGCCGATCCCAACCCGGGGCTCAGTCCCATGTCCCCATCCCCACGTTGGTGCCATCCCTTCTCACTCCCCCCATCCCCAGGCAGCCCCCCAACCCTGGCAAGGCCGGATTTAAGATGGATGGATCGGTGAGAAGCCCTGGGTGTGACTGGAATAGAAAACGCGGTGGCTTCGTGCTGCCTCGAGGGCAGGGATCCAGAAAATAGCATTGCTGGGGAGATGATTGCTTTACTATTGGAGCTTGTCCTTAAAATAGCGAGCCGCCTGCTGGCTGCCCCTCCTTTCCTTTCGTCTCTGTGCAGTCCTGGGGATGGCGGTGATATTCCTGGGGTCCCCCCTTGATTTATCTCATATTTATTCCCTTATTATGTCTCGTGCTTTGTCAAGATGTCCTTGAAGGCCTCCTGCTCAGATCTTAGCTCACGCAGAGGGCAGAGCTCGGCTCTGACAATCAGAAGGGGAAGGGTGAGGAGGAGCCGGTGCTGCTTTTTGTTTTTTGTTCTCCATGCAACAGGCAGCCAGGAGGGAAAAAAAAGGAAAAAGAAAAAAAAAAAAGAAAAAAAAAAAACAAAAAACGCCAAAACCAGCACAGGGAGCAATGCAGTGCAATCACCAATCCCTCAGAGCCAAGGCTTTCGGGACAAGCACAGCCTCATGCCATCCCCTCCCCTGGACGCATTCACATCTCCTGCTCCAGCACCGGTGGCAAAGGATCCATCAGCACGGACAGTGCCGGAGGTTGGAGGGGGAGGTGGTGACTCAGAGACCTCAGCGAGGGGTCTGAGCTCATCGTAGGGCTAAACTTAGAGCTGAGAGCCCCAGCAGCAGCCACTCGGGAGTGTTGCCACGCTGGGCTGGATGCCCTGCAGCAGGGTTTTGTAGGGCAGGCCATCATCCTCTTATTCTCATTCATGTTAAAAATATGTTCTGCTGAGTTATGGTGGTTTCTGCTCTCACTAGGCTGGCTCGGTGTGGATGTTCTCCTGGCTATCCATGTCCTGGGTTTGCTTAAAGTGTTGGGTCCTTGCATCTGGAATAGGAGTTGTGGAACTGGAAAGGTCCCGGGAGAGAAAAGCTGAGGTCAGGACTGCTCCCCCTTATCCATTGGTGCTGCCCTGGGTGCTCACAGCCTTGCTGTGCCTCAGCATTTTGATTTTAGGATAGAGAATGCCAGGTGTGAGAATGCCAATACCTTCTCTTGGGTAGTGATAGGACAAGGGGGAATGGTTTAAACTGAGACTAGGTTATATCTTAGGAGGAAGTTTTTCACCCAGAGGGTGGTGAGGCACTGGAACAGGTTGCCCAAGGAGGCTGTGGATGACCCATCCCTGCAGGCATTCAAGGCCAGGCTGGATGTGGCTCTGGGCAGCCTGGGCTGCTGGTTGGTGACCCTGCACATAGCAGGAGGTTGGAACTGGATGAGCATTGTGGGCCTTTTCAACCCAGGTTATTCTATGATGCTATGATTCCCCCTGCTAATAACTAAGAATCTTTCCTCTCCCATTTTCCAACATCAACCCAACCATGTCCATGCAGTTCCAGACTTCCTGCTCCCAACATGGGACACGCCAACCCATGCGGTCGCACCAGCTGGGAACTGGCAGTGGTCGGATGGCCAGAGCTGGAGGAGGAGCCCTGAAGGATATATTTATTTAAAGTGATGCAAACAGCTGCATGGATGTGCTCATGTTGGTTTCAGCTGGCCTTTGTTCTGCTTAATTAATGATGACGACTCTGGCAGCGTGCTTGGCATTCACTTTTAGAAGTGTCATAAAGGAGCTGGGTTTTTTCCTCTTCTTTCTTCTTAATAGGACTAGTAAACCAATTTTGAGCAAGGCTAAGTCAAACACGGAGGAAGTATTTGGGCAACACGTCAGTAATGATCTAACAGCAGTATTTAATATGATGTTTTGGTAGGGACAGGGATTGGGGAAGCGGAAGGTAAGGGAAGGAGCAAAGGGCAGAGGAGGAGTCTTGGGGGTGGGACAGTTTGGTGGTTGAGGCCACCTCAACCTGCTCTCCCTAAGAGAGATTCTGCAGTCATTCTGGTCATTTGGGGATTATTATTATTATTTTTTGTAAGGACTGTCCGTTCAGGGATTAGCTCTCAGGAGAGCGAGGACTGGAAATACTTCTCAAGCTATTTATGACTCAGCAGCTGGGAAGTGCTAATTACTGGCAGCAGCTGACATCCGAAAAGTGTCTAGGTCTTTATTCTGTTATCCAGAAAGGCCGCAGACTTTTTCTTTTCATCACTCCTGCTTCAGAACAAGCGCCCAAGCCTTCGGGCAGGGCTGAGAATACAGGGCAGAAGAAGACCATAGAATCACAGAGTGGCCTGGGTTGAAAAGGACCCCAATGCTCATCCAGTTCCAACCCCCTGCTATGTGCAGGTCACCAACCAGCAGACCAGGCTGCCCAGAGCCACATCCAGCCTGGCCTTGAATGCCTGCAGAGATGGGGCATCCACAGCCTCCTTGGGCAACCTGTTCTCCAAACATGTCATACCCACCATGCAGGAGAGCTGGTGCTGGTGGTGGCTGCACCTTCAGCCCCTTCAGGTGGGCTGGAGCTGGTCCTGTGCAGCACAGCAGGGCTGCATCTCACAAGCCTTATCTGTAAAGAGCATCCTTCTCCTCCTCCAGTGCCCATGGCTGCAACCAATGTGGTGAAGCAGCTCAAGCCCTGCTTGCCACTCTACATCCCTTTTCCTCAAGCTGCTTCTTGCTTTTCTAGCTCCTGCATGCCATCCAGAGACAATCCCCCTACAGCTTTCCCCTCTGTTGCAATTCAGACTTACTTCCTCTATCTCCTAACCCAGCCTGCCCAGCAGAGCTGATGCCCAGGACATTTCCAGGATGCTGCAAAAGAGCTGCAGGAGTGAGCCAGGCACACGGATGGGTTTCCACATGGACCAGGCTGACGTCAGTAGCAAATCCACATGGATGGATTCCAGCAAGTCCCTTTGTGGGGCTGTGCCCCCACTGCCTGCAGGGACGAGGGGAGGTGCCAAAGCCTTGGGGAGCAGTGGCATCCCAGGCTGGATGTGGCTCTGGGCAGCCTGGTCTGGTGGTTGGCAACTCTGCACATAGCAGGGGAGTTGAAACTAGATCATCTTTGAAGTCCTTTTCAACCCAGACCATTCTATGATTCTTTGATCCCATCCCATCGGACAGCCCCTGTAGTAAGGTGTGGGCACATATTATCGCACATGAATTAATTGGAAGCCCTCATGCTGATATTATTGCAGCCTTCTGACTGCCAAAAGTTAAAACATCATCCTGTAGGATAAGAAAAATTATTCTGGTAGAACTGAGAGGCGCCTGCTAGGATCTGGTTTGCGTGACAGGAGGCTGCAGCCTTGCATGGCTGTTTTTAGAGGCAGAAACACACATTGTGATCCCCTTCAGCAGGTCAGCAGCTAATTTAGGAATAGGACTCACCCCTGGTTTTGGGATCACTGCAGGAGAGGCTCAAAGAAGAGAGAGTGTCAAACAGTGGGAGCAAGAAGATGCACATAAATGACATGAATACCCAGCCTTCATGTGGGCCTTTGTTTTCTAGGTAACATCCTGCTTATTCTCCTTCATGCCTTCCTGGGCATGTGGACTCGCTGGGAAGACCTTGAGGGACCATGGCCATGTCCCCATTGTTGTGTTGGTGAGGAAGTCCTCAAGGATATCAGCAGCATTGTCTTTGTTTGTAGGAGACCTGGTTTTTTGAGGAGCTGGGATGGGTCAGTCTGGGGAAGAGGAGCTCGGGGGAAACCTCAGTGCTCTGTACAACTGCTGAGAAGAGGTTGTGGTGAAGTGGGTTTCTTCTCCCAGGTAACAACGGTAGGATGAGAGGTGGTGGCCTCAAGTTACTCCAGGGGAAGTTCAAATTGAATATTAGAAATAATTCCTTCTTCAAAAGAGCAGGGATGCGGTGACACAGCTGCCCAGGGAGGTGGTGGGGTCACCATCCCTGGAGGTATTCCAGAACCATAGAGATGTGGCACTAAGAGTCAGTGGGCATGGTGGGGTTGGACTGGGGTTGGACTGGGTAGTGGTCTTTTCCAACCTGAATGGTTCTATGATCTCTGTGCCCTTTTCATGTGGCCACAATGTGATTAAGGCTAAGAAAATGCTCACAAGCCCCTGGAGAGCGTGGGTGATTCCTTCTCCATCCCCATGCTCAGAGCCCTCTGCTGTGACCCTCTTATCCTTCCTGAGGGCAGGGGCAGCCCTTCAGCCGCTGTCCCCTGAGATTTATGTACCCAATATGTTGTAGGAGTGGGATGATTAATCTCTACTAGAAGGCTTGCGAGGTGCATCAGGGGATCAATAGCTCCCTGAACAAGCTGGAGCAAAGGCTCTTTTTGTAAACTCACTGGTTTTATGGGCCCTCTCTTCTTTCATCCCGCATGAGCATGGGAAGTTGTTTTAAGATAAAACCCAGCCTGTTTGTACACATGGCCGCCCATGAGGATGAGTTGTGTTCTGTTTCCAGTGTCTCACCTGAGCTTTTCTCTCTGCAGAGAGCTTCCCCCAAATCTTGCAATTACCAGAGGAGCAGGGAAGATGGTGTATCCCGAATTTGGGCTTGCACCAGGTGGAAACAAGAAGCTTTCGGGTGCATTTGTGGGATTCGATGTCTGGAATACTTTATTTCAGAAATAATATTAATAAAATGCATATATTGGATTCTATGTATGTCTGTGCTATGTATCTATAGCTGCACAATTCTGTGAGTGAATATGAATATAAATACAAGTGCAGATATAGATATATAGAGAGACATATATTTGCATCAGTAGATACACACTGATATTAATGGGGAATCTTCATTTTGCTGATATTATTGGATATTAGGGTATGAAAAACTGAATGAAAACATTCCAGCTCAGTGTTAATCCCTATGCATGGTGCAGTCTGACCATTTCAGGTCTCTGTCCGTCCCTGGGGATGATTTCACCCAACCCACATTAAAAAGCATGACCTCCAATTTGTTGTGGGTGGCGTTCACCCAGCCCATGCCTTGCTCAGCCCCTCATCACATCAAGAGTTCTTCGGCAGAACTGCTTGAAAAATCAATCAACAAAATGCCAAAGAAATTTAATACATCTCTTTCCCATTAAATCAAGACTTAATACATTGTCTTCTTTTTTTCACCCTTCTTCTTTCTTCCTCCGTTCTTTTCTTTCTTCTTGCCTTTTAAACATGCACATATGATTGAATTTGTTTGAGATGGTGCATGTTTCAGAAGCTGTATAAATCTGAATGAATTCATTAAGCTCCGCTGAATTTATTGAAAGTTATAAAGTTTTTAAATCTACAAATGCTTGACGTCTTTAAAGAATTATTAATTAATGCATACCATTAAATACTGTTAAAACTCATGTCGCGTTTATGAAGTATTTGAATTTCATTGAGTATGCAGATCAGGTAATTCATCTTTTTAAGCTCCATCATTGATTCTGTTCATAAAAAAGATGGGGGAGAGTTAATGGGAAGGAGGCTGGAAACAAAGGTTGTAGAGTTCTTAGGGTGGAAGAATTTGCAGCCAGATTTCTCTGCTTGCAGGAATTTTCATCTAAGACTTGATTGGATGCTTATTTCTCATTCCTTGTGTCTTTGGTTTTGTATTGAAGTGGAGCCTGGTGGTGTTGGTTGGGGTTGCAGTCGTTGCTCTCTGGCCGTTGAGGGCCACTGGGTTGTGTTGAAGGGGGACCTTGACTGGAGATGCTGGAGAAAAGCAAGTCCTTGCATGCAAGGCAGTGATCTCAGAGGGTGAGGTTTGTCATTGGGGACTGTAGGCTGCACTCATGGTTGACCACATCTGCTCTGTGTGGATGTTGAGGAGATTGCAAGAGAAACCGATGGGAAATTGAGTCAGAGTGAAGTGACCAAGAGGTTTGCTGCAGAGAAATGCCCTCTGTCATCTCATGTCTGTCCTGTGAGGCTCTGAGGAAGGCTCATGGAGAAAGATTCACTTGCTGTTTTCTAGCCATGAGCGGAGGAGATGGAGAGGACCCTTTCTCCAAGATGCCCAAGGCAAGGTTGGGAAGCAGGAGCACAAATTGCCATTAGAAATTCTCATCTAACTTCATCTAACTTTCAAGCTATCCCTAGCTTGGATGATAGTGAGGGTTCAGGAGAACCTGGAGGTCCCTTCCCACCTCCTTAACCTGTATCTGTACCCAGGCACCTATGTAATGTGTGTAGTTACATATGTAGTGTGGAGGGCCATAGACTCTCCCTTGGGACTCTCCATCTGGCAGAGCTGGTGGGGTCAGAAGCCAAGTGGACAGTCCCTGTGAACATTTGGGGCACTCCAGGTCTGCACTCATGGAGTGTAATAGGGGCAGATAGAAAACAGAAGAGTCATGGCTGCATGCATGAGGATGGCTTGATTTCTGATGAACACAGGATAATGAGTGGTATTTGCACTGGAAAAAAAAAAAAAAAAAAAGGGAAAATCCTCTTTGGAGACCCACATGAGGACCAGGAGTGCTTTCCTTGCTGGCAGAGCTCTGAGGATGTCTTTACGATATTCATACGTTCCGGCGTCATTCTTGATGGCTCTACAGATCACTCCAGTTAAACTAATTTTAGCGTTTATCCTCACTTTGTCATGGTTATATTGCTATTAGGAACTACCCGTGCACTTCATCTCTAACTGAAAACAATTTGAGCAAATAAGTGACAAACTGAACAGAATTGCCATGTCTGTATCGTGTTATCTAACAATGCTGATGAAACTTTTCCTGGATGAGAGCAGTATCTGTATGCCAGCATTCCTGTAATGCAATGTCCTCAGGCCAAGAAAGCTTCTCAGGTCTAAAAGGCACCAGCTTACACTTCCACAAGGCTAAAATTCTTTTATGGAGCCTGCACAAGAGATGGCAGCATTCGAACCCACAACCTAATGGGTTCATAGATAGCAAAGGGAGCATCAGCCAGGTTTGGAGGGTGGGTGAGGAGCAGAGCAATCTCAGAGATAAGCTGTGGTTAAAAATGAGGTCACTGATGTTGTCCTGATGTTCTCCAGATGTTCTGGTCACCTGGGACCTCCCAGGTGGGGCAGGGAGCTGGCAGCCCCAATGGTTCCCATCCCTCCTGGTGGATTCTATGGGGCCAGTGGGGCTGAAGCAGAAGGCTTCCTACAATGCATTATCCTGTTCAAAGAGTAATCATAGGGAACTACATCATCTAAATTACACCAGGGTAATTAAAGCCAGCTTAACTATAGTGGGGGCTTAAAAGGTTGCATTTAAGTGGCAACACTGCTGAAAGTCCGATTATCTTCTTGGCTTAAAACTCCTTGTGTACACAGTCTGAATAAACGTCCCATTTCATACTCAAAAATGATATAGAGATTGTGTGCATGGGGGTTGAATGCAGAGAGATTCACGTGCTTGGAAAATGATACTTACTATGGGTTTGATTTGTTTTTTCAGGGTGCTCCCATACAGCCTTTAGGAAAATCTGTATTTGAACTGGTTGGACTGGGTGGAACTCTGGTGACATAGGATCCTGATCTCAGTAATTTCTTCTAGACAAAATAAGCATCATTCTGGCTTCAACAGTGAGACCAAGGCCTAACTGTGCAAAGGGCTTTGATCATCCCATTCACTAAGCTGATTTTGAAAGGCTGGGGCTAAAATGAGACAAAGGCAAAATGATGTCATATTTCCTGATTAACAGATCGAGAGATGGACCCAGGAAAAAAATACCTGCTTTTGAGAGAAGCCAGAGCCAGCCTTAAGCCTCATCTATCCAAGGACTTATTCTGGACTGTGCACTTGACATTAGCAGTTCATAATTAATTCCCTGTGTTGATGCTCTTATTCTAGACTCAGACACGCCTTGTTCCAAATTAGATCAATACACCTGGGGCCCCACCACAAAACCAGGTTAAGAAATTAGCACAAATCAGCTGAGCTTTGCTAACCAACCGAACAGGCAGGCGATCCCGTAGCAAATGCAAAGCAATTCAGCTTAATACCCCATCTCAGAGACGAGGATAAACTCACCTGGCAATACCTGCCTCTGAGTGACAACCACACGTCTCAGCAATGGCTCAGCTGATGTTAGGTATTTTAAGTTGCCATGATGGCAGCCAGGCTTGGAGAAAGCAACCTGAGCAGTGCCAAGACTTGGTCTGGGGCCAAGAGCCCAAGTGGCTCCTGGGTGCTTGTTTGGAGTTAGATTAGGGGAGGGATAGCCCTTAGATGGCCCTTCATCTTGAAGAGGAAGGTTCTTATTCATGGCTTGAAACCTCATCCAGGTCTTGCTGTGGCCAAACAGCAGGAGTTGTGGTGCAGAAGGTGCTTTGAGGGAAGCACAAAGGCGCCAGGATGGGTGAGATACAAAATAAAGGGAGCCAGGGCAGGGGAACTCTGTAAGGATCATGTCTTCTGTCCCCATGATATGACCATGTGGGACAGCTGGGCTCCGCAGGGAGGTCACACTGCCAAACCTTCAGGGAAAACTTCTCCATTGGAGGGAGGTTGGGCTTTCTATGCAGAGCTGCCTTTCAGCTACAGGATTCAATCCTCAAGACAGAGATCTTTGTCACTTCAGGAACGGATGATGGCGAGGTCCTTCTTTTCACATTAGCTTCCTTGTGATGTGCTCCCTAGGGGAACAATTATGGGGATGTTAATGCAAAGATGCTAGCACGGCTTTCCCAGCCAGATCTGCAGCAAGGAGAGGAGCTGTGGTTTGAGAACAGAGGGTGTAAGGGCGGTGGGGAAGACACAGCTCTTCTGCCAGGAGCCATGCTGCAGTGGGAACCCATCTCTCGTATATGCTCTTCCTTGGAGATCTCCGGGCACTTCACAGTACTTGTGGAAAGAAAGGATGGTCAAGCTAAGTGATGCCACTCCCAGTGCAACACGAGGATTTTTTGTGTATTTCAGAATCACAGAATCACAGAATTGTAGGGGTTGGAAGGGACCTCCAGAGATCATCGAGACCAACCCCCCTGCCAAAGCAGGTTCCCTACACCAGGTCGCACAGGTAGGCGTCCAGGCGAGACTTGAATATCTCCAGAGAAGGAGACTCCACAACCTCCCTGGGCAGCCTGTTCCAGTGCTCCGTCACCCTCACTGTGAAGAAGTTCTTACGCACATTCGTGCGAAACTTCCTATGCTGCAGCTGATGTCCGTTTCCCCTCATCCTGTCTCCACGTACCACTGAAAAGAGACTGGCCTCACTGCTATGGCCGCCACACCTCAGATATTTACAGACCTGGATCAGGTCCCCTCTCAGTCGTCTTTTCTCAAGGCTGAACAGACCCAGTTCACTCAGCCTTTCTTCATAGGGGAGATGCTCCAGGCCCTTCCCCATCTTTGTGGCCCTCCGCTGGACTCTTTCCAAGAGATCCCTGTCTTTTTTGTACCGGGGAGCCCAGAACTGGACACAGTACTCCAGATGAGGCCTTACCAGGGCAGAGTAGAGGGGGAGGATCACCTCCCTCGACCTGCTGGACACGCTCTTCTTAATGCACCCCAGAATGCCATTGGCCTTTTTGGCCACGAGGGCACACTGCTGGCTCATGGCCAACCTGTCGTCCACCAGGGCGCCCAGGTCCCTCTCTGCAGAGCTCCTCTCCAGCAGCTCATCCCCCAGCCTGTATTGGTGCATGCAATTATTCCTCCCTAGATGTAAGACCCTACACTTGCTTTTGTTGAACCTCATCTGGTTTCTTACTGCCCAGCTCTCCAGCCTGTCCAGGTCTCGCTGAATGGCAGCACAGCCTTCAGGCGTGTCAGCCAATCCTCCCCACTTCGTATCATCAGCAAACTTGCTGAGGGTGGCCACTATCCCCTCATCAAGGTCATTGATGAAGATGTTGAACAAGACCGGACCCAGCACAGACGCCTGGGGGACACCACTGGTTACAGGTCTCCAGCCAGACTCTGCACCAACTTTCCCACTGTAGCTTGATTTGCTTGCTCTGATTATTTGGAATTTTGAGCTGTGCATTGTAAAGAAGGAAGTTAAGCCCTGGAGGTGATGAGCTGGCCTTGTGGCTTTGGATCAAGCCTCAGAGAGGACTGTTTATTTTAGTATCTCTTCATGTGAGCTGTCCCAGGGTGATGTGCACGTAGTGGTCCCTCTCCTGGTAGTCCCTTGGTTCCTCTCCTGGTAGTCCCTTGGCACTGAGGTCCTGTTCCTCACACCTTGACAGCCCAGATCATATCTTATCTGCTATCCCATGTCTTGGCATGGGACTGGTGAAACGTTGAAGTGGGCAAGGTGTGTTGCAACCGATGAAAGCCCAATGCTATTGCCTATCTGTTACCATTTGTCCCAAAGGGTGAACACAACTGGCTTGCCAAGACTTTGTCTTAGTGGACAAAAAACAGATAAAACCTGAAATGACATCTCCATCTCACCTTCATCAGGGCAGCGTCCAGACGTGGCAGTCATGTTGAACATCAAGCAGCAATCGCTTGAGTCTGCCACGGTGCAAGAACAGTTTAACCAAAGACTCAGGATCAAACACTTCACAGAATCATAGAACCATAGAATTATAGAATGACCTGGGTTGGAAGGGACCTCAAGGATCACGAAGCTCCAACCCCCCACCATATGCAGGGCCTCCAACCTCCACAATTAATAGCAGCCCAGGCTGCCCAGGGCCCCATCCAACCTGGCCTTGAACACCTCCAAGGATGGACGGGGCATCCACAGCCTCTCTGGGCAGCTGTTCCAGCACCTCACCACTCTCTCTGTAAAGAACTTCCCCCTGATATCCAACCTCAATCTTCCCTCCTTCAACTTCAAACCATTTCCTTTTGTCCTGCTACTTGAACTCAAACTGCCCCTTTGGTTCAGTATGTGTCTGGGTTTTTTTCTAGGCTGCAATCAATGGGATCATCCTGCTCTCAGGAGAGCACCAGGGGATTAGGTGCTTGTGCTTCTCACCATCCAGACCTCATGGCTTCCGTAAGGAACAGTGCCGTGCTCCAGGACCTGGTCCAGCTTCAGGGCCCGGTATTTCATCTTCAGAAAGTGATGATCACAGCTCACATTCTGGATGATGGAGAGAGGGTTGCTTGCCTATTGAGGGAGATGCCCAGTGCAGGTAATTTTGCAGCATCCCAACACCTCTGACCACCTGGATGGGGTGAAGAAGGACAGGAGAAGTGCCAGGGACAAGGACAGGAGAAACATGCTCAGCTATAGGACTCAGAAGGCAATAAGGCAGTGGCACTTCTGCCCACAGAGCTGTGGGTGGCCCATTCCTGCAGTGGCCAAGGCCATGGATGGGGCTGTGAGAGGTGTCCCTGCCCATGACAGGGTCTGGGTCTGGATGGGCTTTAAGTTTCCTTCCAACCCAAACCATCCTGTAATTCTATGGCAATTCTACGACTCAGACTGTCTTATTCTCCAGCGTGGTCCACCCACTCTTGCAGCCTGCTCAGAAATTTCTACCCAGATATCCCAGGAAACCTCAACAGTGAAAAAGACAACATGGCACCCACTGCTCACCTATGGGAGAGGGGCACTGTCATTGGAAGTGTCTAAATAGCTGCTAGGTTTCTCTGCCTGTGTCCTCTTCTTAGCAGCAAACCCACAGGCCACATATAATGGGAGGAGCGGGGTGGACAGGGCTGATTAAGTGAGAGCACATCACAGCTGTAAATAAAGGACTTTAAATGAAATCTGTCACAACTGTTAGGCTACAGCCGCGAGTAAAGGACAAAGAAATATCTACAAGAGCTCAATAACACGGACAGTGGGTTCTTTATGACTGCCTCACAAGACGCAGTGAAAATGCCTTTGGCTTTGTGGGAGCTGCACCAAAAGCCTGTGATAATGTGCACGACAAGAGTTTATATTAAAAAAAAACCTTTTAAAAAAAAAAAAAAGAAAAAGATTAATAGAATTTATGCTTTGAGGGCCGGATTTTCCAGAGCAGCTCAGCGCTGGGCTATCTCAGCTCACGTTGAAGTCAACAGGGGTTATGCCTCCGAAATCAATGATGGAGCAGATCGGTGCTGATTCAAGTGCTTTTGTAAAGCTCATCCCTTCTGTAGGGGGTAAGCAGGCAAATACCCCCACCAGGAAAAGAGCCCCGCACTCAAAAGCTCAGCTCCCCCCCATTCTTTGCAGGGAGAGGGGAGAGGATGATTTCAGTAATCCTGCCCTGAATGTGGAGGGGTGCTCATCGTACCCATCGATTAACTTGTGCCTGTGAGCACACGGGGCATCCAGCCCTCTGTTCACAGGCAGCTGATGGGCAGGAATGCACTGAGGGACACTTCCCCACCACATCTCCTCCTCCCAAGGCAAATCCAGGGGTTGGGGGCAGTCCTGCTGCTGCTTTCTCCTCCCTGTGGATGCACTGCAAGGAACCACTCATGATGGGGAGGAGAGTCTTACTTCTTGATCTGCTTTCATGCTGAGCTGTTGTCTGATTCATAAGGGAAATCAGTTTTGGGGAAGCCAAGTAGAAGTTCCTTTCTCTGCATTTTGCCTTTGTTGTCAGACTTTTGGCTGTCTATCTGAACAAGGCTGCCTTCCCAAGTGACCCTTAGAGCCCGTGTTCCCCTTTAGTTTTGGATAACGTGGATTTGGCTGCAGTCCATGGTCACAATATCCTCTACTGCAGAAGATGGCTCTGGGGCTACACATCATGGTCAGTCTGATCAGTTTCTGTCTGTCTGATTTTAGGAGGAAGTTTTTCACCCAGAGGGTGGTGAGGCACTGGAACAGGTTGCCCAAGGAGGCTGTGGATGCCCCATCCCTGCAGGCATTCAAGGCCAGGCTGGATGTGGCTCTGGGCAGCCTGGTCTGCTGGTTGGTGACCTGCACATAGCAGGGGGTTGGAACTGGATGAGCACTGTGGGCCTTTTCGACCCAGGCCATTCTATGGTTCTGTGGTTACCTGTGAGTCATCACTGTTGTCCTCCATGGTGCAAAATATGGTCATCCATCTTCTGAATCTCGTACATCTGGCCAGGGTGCCATGCTCCTACCTACCTGTGTGTGTTGTGTGCATTGTGCAGTGAGGATGACTTCGTGCTCCTGCGTTTGGGAGGGAAGAGATTTGCCTTAGATGTGAACAGCTGAGATGAACTTCCCTTCCTAATTGGTCTGAATGAAAACAGCATGCATTTGTATCACTGGTGTAGATATCAATCAGTCATTGGCCAATTTTACTAAGCGTTATCCTTTCCACATTCACTCTTTTGTTAAGTAATATATTAAATCTCCAGGAGACTGTCCAGACAGCCCAAATGAGCTTTATTAACTAACTGCCAATAATCCCAGGCTTTTCATGGGAAGAGGGAGCCTAAGGAAATCCAGACAAGACTTTCAATTCTCATCAAATTTCTTGGTCCACTGTTTCACAGGTTCCAGCGTGTGACCTGCCTTGAAAACATGGTGCAATTGGATGCTTAAAGATTTCATTTCACTGTTGGTTTCCTCTGGGAGAGCTACACCGGAGGATAAGCCCTCCATGCAGCTAGCCGTGCTCAGTCCCGCGTTACACCGAGTGGTCCCAAAATGCCAACAGCTGGCCCAAAGTTCACCCACTGGCCTAGACGTGGTATTTTTGTGAAGCTATGCTCTAACAGCTGTACATGACCTTATTAAAAGGCCCTGGCAGCCCCAGTGTTAGCAGTAGATTTAAGATGCAGACAGACTTTCTAGACTGTCGTGGTCAGTGGTGACTCTTGGTGACTCCCACCCATGCTCTCCAAGGCACTGCTGTGGCTTGTCCTGGTGCAACTCCCCGGCCTTCCTGCAGCATCCCTTGGACATATCACTTACTGGCTCCATTCTGAGCCTTATCATGAGTTAGACAGGATGCCTAATCATGTGAACACCATAATGGCCATGCATGTCAATCACATTGCACGCATGGATGACTGTCACAACTCCGCTCCCGCTTCCTAATGCCGTCTCCTTTCAGCCCCTTTAATGACCATCATTATTTTCCTAAGTATAAATTGTTCCTAATGACCTCAGTCATTTTTAGCATGATAGGACAGCAAATGATGCATTCGTGGGACAGGACAAAACCAGGGAACAGACTTTTTGAGCCCGGTTAAATGTCAGGCACGCTTATTATTTGCAGGGCACTCTGGGCTGTGCTGTTGCCATTGTTGATTTTGAAGTTCAAACAGTTTGCCAGTTCTCCTTGGCCTTTTTTGCTGTGATCAAGGGCGGCCCTGGTAGCATGTTTCATTTACCCACAGCTGAAACCTATACTTTTTGTTCAGGCCAGGGGAGAGACTCAATAGGTCTCTTTCAATTGCTGGCCAATGTGTGCTGGGAAAAGTGATTTGTGGAATTATTAGATATTTCAAAGGAGCCTGTCAAATCAAATTTGTCTCAAATAAGTCAGTACTCCAAGCTGCAGATTATAGGTTGAGTTCCTTATGAAACCTGTGTAGCTTTGTTGCTCACTCATCTCTCCATCTGGACTCTGTTATTTCAGTCTCTTCTTCAGGGTTTTATCAAAAGTATCTGCATCTCGGGGGGAAGAATGGAAGTTCTGGGGTGTAGTTTTCTTAGAAGACTTCATCAGATGTGATTAACTGACTTGTAGTCTTCATTAGATTACGATCCGTGATGACTACTGAAAGATCTATAAGCTGACATTTGATTATTGGACTGATTCATTGTGCTTTGAGCACAACGTTAGGCAGTGTAAGCAGCAGCACCCAGGGTAATGCTGCAGGTTTGGGACAGGGCTGAGTGAAAACTGTAGGTGCTCCATCCCTGGAGGTGCCCAAGGCCATGGATGAGCCCTGGGAAGCCTGAACTGGTGTGGGCACCCAGCCCATGGCAGGGGTTGGGGGCTGAATGGGCTTTGAGGTCCCTTTTAGATTAAGTTCTGTCTTTCTGGGACTTCTGCTCTTGGGACTTCTGTACCACTCAGGAATTGCAATGTTCTCTTCTCCTAAAACCACAATTTTGTTGGAGAGGCTTTGCTTTCCACTAAGGAGCTGCTTCTATCTGTCGCACTTGTTAAGAAGAGCAATTCAAGTGCTGCCCGTGAGCTCAGAACTTAAATAAAAACTCGGTGGTATTATGAGCAATGCTTCTGGTGAGGAAAAGGTATTCCTGAAGAGCCAAGGTTAACTTTATTTTCTGTGCAGGAGGGAAATCGGAGGGAGGCAGGCGCTGGGGGAGGTTTCTGGGTTGGAGTGATATCCAAGCAGTGCAGCCTGCCTTGAGGCTGTCCATGCTGTCAGAAGTGCTCTCAGCTGCTGTGGGTACACACCAGAATGCTTTGAGCCCCACTGCTGCCTGGGGAAGTCATGGCCATGGTGATTCTGACCTGCAGATGGAGTTCAGGCTGGTGTGTGCCCAGTGCTCCTGCAGCTTAGAAGCAGATTTCCAGGTGTGTTTTATGGTCCTGAGGCCATGTGGTACATCCTGGCCATACCTATGGGATGTCCCTGTTGTCCATTGGTCGTAGAGTAAGAGTCGTGGAATATGAAAGGGAAAGGACCACAGGGACCATTGTGTCCAGCTTGTGGCTCCCAATGGGACCACCTGAAATCTAAATCCTCTGTCTGAGAGCATTGCCCATGTGTTCATTGGTCTCCAGCAGCTCGTTTCACAGAATCACAGAATCAAAGAATGGCCTGGGTTGGAAGGGACCTCAAGGATCACAAATCTCCAACCCCCCACCATATGCAGGGCCACCAAGCTCCACATTTCACAGCAGCCCAGGCTGCCCAGGGCCCCATCCAACCTGGCCTTGAACACCTCCAGGGATGGACAGGGCATCCACAGCCTCTCTGGGCAGCTGTTCCAGCACCTCACCACTCTCATAGGAAAGAACTCATAGTTTCAGCCCAGCCTACTGACTGAGTCCTGCCCTGACCGAGGCCACCTCCCAAACCAGCCTCAGGCATCATTTTGGTCTTTGTGTCCTCCAAGAGCACCGTGGGTACACTCTGATGGTCTCCCCCATACCCCAAAGGGAGAAGCCCTGCTTGTCTTTACCCACTAACACCTCCAGACACTGGGATATGCACTGCATCATTCCTGCCTAGAGGGACCTCAGGCAGCTCTGTGTTGCATTGCCACGCAGTGAGGCAAGAAGGCTGCAACAAGCAGCACCACCTGTTTAGGTTGCTTTGGGTTTGGTTTTTTTTTTTCAGACAGGACTCGTTTTGTGTGCTGATTCATTGCAGGCAGGGCTAAATCCAAATGTTAGGCAGGAGGCAGGGCTGATCCTGTGGATTTCCTCAGCCCGATGAGTGTTAATTTGATCCATGGTGCTCTGGCAGGGGGAAAACATGGGGGCGGTGCGGCTGAACATTGAGATTCTGAGAAGGGTGATGGAGAATTTAATGGATCTTGGCGGCTTAATGCTCCATTTTTCTTGTGATTCCCCCTCGTTTCTTATCTCTCGTATTTACATAAATTACGTGGACTCCAGGGGAAGCTGCTAGGCGTAGAAATTTAATCAACCTGATTCTCAGGAGCCTGGTCAGTGTGCAGCAAGAGCAAAAAAAAAAAAAAAAAAAAGAGAGGAGTGAAAAGGGAAGAAAAAAAAAAAAAGGAGAAAAAAAAGACAGAAATCATGGGAGCACGGGATGTGTTAGAAGGAACTGTGAATAACAGCAGCCCCGTTCAGCGAGGAGCTGGATTTCAGGAGTGGGGAAAGGATGACATCACCTTTTGCAGCACACGGGTTTTCTTGCAAGCGAGCTGGCTGTGACACACAGCAGGTGATGGGCGGCGGGGAGGCAGTCAGCTGCTCCCCATCAGCAGAAGGGATGCTGATCTGGAGATGCCGGTGTGGGACATCCTCCTGTGCTCCCCATCTCCCTGTGGGTAGGCTCCTTTTGTCCAGTTTTTCTCCGCTGCGGTGCTGTTAGAAGAGGGATTGAATAAAAGGGTTAGGAAAGAAGTCGTTCTGGAATTGCCCAGCTCCTCCTTGCAGGATGACATCATGCGTGGTGTGGTCTCTAACTCATGGGTTGCAGAGGAGGGGGCTGCGGGATGCAGCATCCCAGATAGGGAGCCTGGCAGGCTGCAGGGCGGGGTGGGAATTCAGGAGGAAAACGAGTGCAGAGGGGTCCAGCCCTGATTTTACTGCCTGATTCTGAGCACATCTGCACCTTTAAAGGACAGATCTTCCCCAATGCAGCTCGCACTGCTTTTAGGTATTAAAAAAAAAAGAAAGTACCATTGTTTCAGGGTGATTTTCCTTTTAGTTTTAAGCTAATCACTGACAGGGGATATTGAAGCATTTGTTTTTTAAAATCCCAGTCTAGAATTTTTACACTTTTCTCTCCTTTCTTCGATGCTTTTCTACTTTTAACACAAAGCTGTTACTCAAATCCATACATCACTTCCCTTCACTCCAGCCGTTGTTTAGTTGAAGTAGCATTTCTCCAAGACATTGTGAGGCTCCAGCAGAACATCAGGAGAGATTTTTTCCGTAAGAGGCCATAGAATCATTGACTAACAGAATCATTCCGGTTTGAAAAGACCTCTAAGATCTTAAACTCCAACTCCAGCCCACCCCACCATTCCCACTGACCACATCCCTCAGTGCCACATCTCCCTTTGGACCCCTCCAAGGACGGTGACCCCACCACCTCCCTGGGCAGCTGTGCCACCTCATCACCACACTTTCAGAGAAGAAGTGTTTCCTGATATCTACCCTGAGTCATGCAGCACTGGAAGAGGTACTCAGGGAATGGAGCATCTCTGCTGCTGGAGTCTGTCAGGACCTGGTGAGCCCTCTCCGTGGCTGCACATAGTCCTGCTCCAAGCAGAAGGTCAGAGACCTCCGTATTTCTCTTCCAACCAGTATTTCTGGGATTTTCTGCAGCCTCAACCAGACAGGAGATCAGTTAACCAGCCAGTTAGCATGAGCTTCATTGGCACAGAGTTGTGTTGATTTTCCGTATCGTTGTTGCAGGACACAAAGCCAAGTACTTGACAGAAGTCCTTTGCAGTTACCCTTATCAACTAAACCTAGTATCTGAGCAAAGAGGATGGGAAGACTTTGTTGTGGGGATTTCAGGCTGCCATTGCACACTGCATCCAGTTACTGATCTTGGTCTTCACCTGCAGGCTTTCCCTGCTGATGGCACTGATCAGCAAGCCCAAGAAATACTTTGGAAAAGTCCCATTACATTTCTTTTTATTCTTTCCCTGCCGACAGTCTGGGAAATTACACTAGCTGTCAGTATTGAAGACAGCTTTATCGGATGCTGGGCTTATCACAGCTCACCTTATGCATGGTGACAGGCTGCATCGACTGCATTATTAATCTGACAGGCAAATGCTCCTGCGCAAAGGGGAGCAAGCCAGGATATGAACCATTGCATCCAAGGAACTTCCTTGCCAACGTGTGGAGGGAAACATCCTTGTCTTGCCCATTAGCAGACTGATTGCTGTCTGTATGATGGCTGCCAAACTG